>NW_025767018.1:0-635000 GCF_003918875.1 Haliotis rubra
TGTCAGTGAAGATGTGATGCGCCGAACTGTTGACCATGTCTTGTCAGTGAAAGTGATTCGCCGAACTGTTGACCATGTCTTGTCAGTGAACGTGATGCGCCGAACTGTAGACCATTTACTGTCAGTGAATGTGATGCGCCGAACTGTTGACCATGTCTTGTCAGTGAAAGTGATTCGCCGTACTGTTGATCATGTCCTATCGGTGAAAGTGATAGTGATGAGCCGAACTGTAGACCATTTGCTATCAGTGAAAGTGATTCGCCGAACTGTTGACCATGTCGTGTCAGGGAAAGTGATTCACCGAATTGTGTGACCATGCCTTGTCAGTGAAAGTGAACACTAAAGTATAATTTCTCGTGCAATCAAATTTACGACAATTCGTATTTTAGCTGGTAAGTAACTGAGTAGATCTTACTTTAGGTTTCCAGGAACCCAGCCACTGACTGTTTATGCATTTAGCATGGATTGTGTTTGTGACACAGATATGGACGTGTATAACTTTGTGTTATGTCACAGTGAGTGAGTGAATAACAATAATCCAGCATTATCATGGCAGGGGACACCAGAAATGGGCTTCACACATTGTAACCAAACTAACGTCTAAAACAAACGCCACCAAAAATATAGATGAATGTAAATTTTCAAAATAATTGTCAATCTGTTCGAAATTAGCTAAAACACATCTCTCGAACACAACATGTGTATTCCCAGTGAACTCTTGCACTTTCGTATTTAGTGAAGAAAAACCCGAATTTACCCGCGTAAAATTGAAATTGTGCACAAAGTTACCCGTATCAGATTAGGGTGTAAAAGCTGACCATTTTTATTCTCTTTCATTTTAATTGATTGACAACCAGGAACATGCCTGTTTTAACAGCAGAGCAGAGGTATGCTACATATGAGAGCAACACAAGAGCATGTGAAGCGGACCATGAAATGCTGCAAATCCACCATCGCCAGACTTGTCACACCTCTACAAGAGACTGGCATTACTGCAGACAGGCCAAGGAGTGGTAGACCAAAGGCCACCACCGAACAAGAAGACCGGTATTAAGTTACGGGAGTAGTATACACAATGGGCTACGGGACCAGGTCCCCCAATGGCTCAATTTTAAAAACTGAGCCCTTGGGAAGTCCCTTTATAATCCATGTAGCCCCATTGTGCATACTACTACTGGTGTTTCACCTGAGGAACCGCTACGTCACTGTGACGTCATCAAGCGCCAACAGTCTTTGACATGCGGTCAGCAGACAGACTGTGGCCAGACGACTCCTCCATCATTGTCTCGGTGCCTATCGATCAAGGACATTACGTTGACGAGCCAACAACGCGACGTGCCAGATTGAGGATGGACCAGGACTGTGTCGCCAGCTGGCAGCGAAACTGGTGAAGAGTGCTCTTTAGTGACGAAAGCAGGTTTGCAGCTCTTCAAGTCTGACGGACGAGGTCGCCCGATCTGTCCCCAGTTGAACACCTTTGGGACCAACTGGGACGTCGTATTAGGAAACGCCAATACGAGGAACGCTTTGGCAGTTGCCATGCAAGAGGACTGGCGTCGGATCCCTTATCAAGACGTCAGAAGACTCACCTACTCAGTTCTACACCTGGTTCGGGCCTGCATCACTGCTAGAGGTGTCCACACCCGGTATTGAACATATATGTGCTGCCCAGAAGTTGTTAAAGCTCTCAGTCAATTTTGCATTGGTGATGCTGGGCAATGCACCCAATGTCATTCATGTGCCATTAGATCACGAGCTGCGTCGTTTTCTTCTTGCTACCCATTAAATACTTGTTGCTGAATGATTGCCTCTTACAATAAAACATTTAATGTTACCATAATTCGGTTTGGTTTTGTTTTAGACCAGAAACATATTTGGTGGCGTTTCTTTTGGACGCTAGTTTATGTGGGGGAATCGAACCCCAGCGTCTTCAGCGTGACGAGCGAACGCTTTAACCACTGGGCTATCTTATATCACATACCCACACCGCCTTACATGTAAGGCATTATATAATCCCCTTGTATATAATCCCCTGTCGACTTCAGCTGTTTATAGGGGCGGTGGGGTACCTAGTGGTTAAAGTGTGCGCTCGTCACGCCCATTCGGGTTTGATTCCCCACATGTACAATAATATGTGAAATCCATTTCTGGTGTCCCCGCCGTGATATTGCTTTGAATATTGCTAAAAGTGGCGTGAAGCTAAACTCGCTCGCTCTACCCACTCATTCAGATGTTTGTAGGGGCTGTGGGGTAGCCTAGTGGTTAAAACGTTAGATAATCGTACCCGGATCTAACTGTATACAGAGGCTATAACTAGCTAGAGAGCACCTGCAGCGTTGTTTATTTCCTGCTGCTGGTAACATTAATTCCGCATGGACAGTTTTAATGCATTTTTAGTTGAATGTATTTATCTGATGCACAGTTTCGTGCGGAGGTCTCAATAAGTGGTGTGTTTATCTGTTAATGTACTCGTTTTAAGTATGTACATTATTATCTACTTAAATATTAAGTAGTCATATGAATTCGTTTCTTTTCATATCGAGGTCAAGAACAGAAGTGTAACGTGGACACAGCAACATTGTGTGCGTGCGAGTCAGCTAACCTGCTCGGTGAAACAAATTTGTTTTTTAAATTGACCAGCGTCTAATGGACGGGGATGGCCCCTGTGTTGGAACTTTGGAAATAATTTCTTATGTCATCCTGCTCTGAATTCTATATAATACGCCTCGGTATTATAGACCCGTGAATATCCCGGTTAGAATTGGTCGTTAGTAACCCATGCTTGTCGTAAGAGGCGACTAACAGGATCGGGTGGTCAAGCTCGCTGACTTGGTTGACACACGTCATCGTATCCCCATTGCTCAGATCGGTGCACATGCTGTTGATCACTGGATTGTTTGGTCCAGTCTGGATTATTTACATATAGAGATATAGCTGGAATACTGCTGAGTGTGTCGTTTATCAACAAACCAACCAACCAACCAACCTAGGTATTATAGATGAAGCTGAAACTGTAGTGTATGTTCCCTATTTTTATGGAGGGCGGAAGGTCGCGGGTTCGATCCCCGACCGCGTCATACCAAAAGACGTTCAAATATGGTACTTGTTGGTCCCTGCCTGGCGCTCGGCATTAATGGGTACAACAAGGACTGGTCGGCTCGGAGTCAGTATAATGTGTCTGAGTGGGGTATTCATGCTTCACTGCGGCATGGTATCTCAGTGGGCTAGCACTATAAAACCAGCTTAAGTCTGGGCTAGTACAAGCAGCCACACATACACACGCATGCATGCACGTCGTCATATGAGCGAAATATTCTCAAGCACGACGTAAAACCCAATTTCACCTCACCTCACCCTATTTTTATGATCTTATGGACATTATGTATCCATAACCCTCTGTCCCAGAGGTCACGGGTTGACCCATGGACTAAAATGCTGCAATTCGATGTGCAGAACTACTCCCTTCAGTTATGCCAGGATCCACTGATCGCCGGTTTGAAACCCAGAATCGAAAAGATTACTATTTTGTTGGCTGTGCAACCATCTACTTTATACACTGGTTAATGTGAAACGTCCACAGTAGTAGTATGACGTTAAGATGGTTTCCTACCATACTAAACACAACTGAAAGCTGAACTATTTACTGTTGGACGGTGGGGTAGCCTAGGTGTTCGCCCGTCACCCTGAGACCCGTTTTCGATTCCCATATGGGTACAATGTGTGAAGCCCATTTCTGGTGTCCTCAGCCGTGATGTTGCTGGAATATTGCTAAAAGCGGCATAAACTAAACTCACTCACACACTGAACTGCTGTTAAACTGGGTTAAACTCTTTTACTGTATCATTTCCATTCTTCGTGAACACCCGGTGTCATCCCCTGATATTTAGTGATCCATCCGTATAATTTTCACAGCTGTTTATCTTTTCACGGCAGACCTGAGAAGGTCCGGGTTAGAATTGATCTTCATCAACCCATGGTTGTCGTAAGAGGCGACTAACGGGATCGGATGGTCAGGCTCGCTGACTTGGTTGATACATGTCATCGGTTCCCAATTGCGTAGATCGATGCTCATGCTATTGATCACTGGATTGTCTGGTACAGACTCGATTATTTACAGACCGCCGCCATATAGCTGGAATAGTGCGGCGTAAAACTAAACTCATTCACTCTTTTCACAGCAAGTGGCTTTATTTCTGAGCATATGAAATCTGGTTGTTTTACACTGACGTGTATTTTAATCCAGGTACACACTGGATATGGAGCTGTCACGACTCTCTTGGCAGGCAAGCTGGACAAAACGGACATCGACAAGACATCGACCATGCTGGAACTGTCGGATGAGGAGAAGTACAAAGACCTCCCATCTCCCAGACTCCTCAACTCCCACGCACCGTTAGGTCACCTGCCAGACGAGGTCAAGGTCAAGAAACCAAAAATTGTGCACGTCATTCGCAATCCCAAGGATGCCATTGTTTCTTATTTCGTGTTTTTGAAAAAGATGGGCATCAACGACTACCATGGGAAGTGGGAGAACTATGTTTGTCCTGCAACAGAGGGGAGATGTAAGTTACACTGTAGTGTCAGGCAATGAATACTTATTGTTAAAAATTTTGTGAATGGAGGGTGCTTCTGTAGAGTATAATAGATAATATGGCCACATATAGCGCAAAACTCAACGGGGGAAAGCTCTAAGCATATAACATATAACATAATGGAGATTAATATTACCCCGTATAACCCAAGCTGCTTCAAGGCGCTAGAAGGTTAATAGTCTGATGACTTATACCACCGGGTACCCATTTTCTCCTTAGTGAACAGAGGCAAATTTGAGCAAACTCACTTGCCTAAGGTGAGACCAAATATGGCACGTGTGCTTTGCGGTGATGTGTTTGGAAAACACCACACTTGACAAAAAGCGATTTTTACTAATAGATAGAAATGAATAATAATACATTTTTTTCACAACATTATATATGAAATATAATTATTTCTTTGAAAACGTATTGGACAAGAGGAAATATTTTGCAATGAGGTGTGATTCTATGTCACGTCCAAGAAGCAACATGATGATCCGTTGTATGGTTCAGACTTGATTATCTACAGACCACCTTGAGGCCTTAATAAAAATAAAAATAAATAAACACACAAACTGGGAATATGTATCAGTGGTTTATTTGATATGTTTTTTGTATAGAAATGTTATATATGGTTCAATGTTTCAGCATGTACGTATGTTTCAGTTGAATATGGTTCCTGGTTCGACCATTTGAAGGGGTGGGAGGAAGTGAAGAAAACTACCGACATTCCCTTCCTGACACTCTTCTATGAAGACCTTAAAGAGGTCGGCCATGATACTCGAGGAGAAGGACATAACATATTATCACAGACAATGCTGCTTAGATCAAGGACATAGAATATAGTCACAGGCAATGTTACTCAGGAAAAGGACCTAGAATATAGTCACAGGCAATGTTACTCAGGAAAAGGACCTAGAATATAGTCACAGGCAATGTTACTCAGGGCAAGGACCTAGAATATAGTCACAGACAATGTTACTCATGAAAAGGACCTAAGAATATAGTCACAGGCAATGTTACTCATGACAAGGACAGCAGATACAATCAAGGGCAATGTCCTAAGGAAAAGGACCTAGAATATAGTCACAGATCTAGACAATGTTACTCAGGGCAAGGACATAGAATATAGTCACAGGCAATGCTACTCAGGGCAAGGACATAGAATATAGTCACAGGCAATGTTACTCAGGAAAAGGATATAGAATATAGTCACAGGCAATGTTACTCAGGGCAAGGACATAGAATATAGTCACAGGCAATGCTTACTCAGGGCAAGGACATAGAATATAGTCACAGGCAATGTTACTCAACGGCAAGGACATAGAATATAGTCACAGACAATGTTACAGGCAAGGACATAAAATATAGTCACAGGCAAACTCAGGGCAAGGACATAGAATATAGTCACAGGCAATGCTACCTACGACAAGGACACATAGAATATAGTCACAGACAATGTTACCCAGGGAAGGACATAAAATATAGTCACAGGCAATGCTACTCAGTAAAAGGACATAGAATATAGTCACAGGCAATGTTACCCAGGTCAAGGACATAGAATATAGTCACAGGCAATGTTACTCAGGGCAAGGACATAGAATATAGTCACAGGCAATGTTACTCAGGGCAAGGGCATAATATTGTCACAGACAATGTTACTCAGGGCAAGGACATAGAATATAGTCACAGGCAATGTTACTCAGGGCAAGGACATAGAATATAGTCACAGACAATATTACTCAGGGCAAGGACATAGAATATAGTCACAGGCAATGTTACTCAGGCAAGGACATAGAATATAGTCACAGGCAATGTTACTCAGGGCAAGGACATAGAATATAGTCACAGGCAATGTTACTCAGGGCAAAGACATAAGACCTATATTCACGTGGTGTGGTCTGGTGTGACGCAATTCTTAACTTTTAAGAAGGAAATACAACCTATTTGCAACCAGTACAACCTTAGATTATGACCCTGTGTCACCAGACAAAACAGGTAGCAACTCCTGCTCAATATACGATAATATATAATGTTTGAGTTTTGGTACCGATGACATCATAACAAGATTATTCTGGGTCTGAATACAACATCTTCATTTAATCACTGTCTGTGCAGTCAGAGTCACCGCTCTAAGTCGGTTCTTCATCATTCTGGTTTCCAACTGAAGTCTGTGTTCTTTTAGGATTACAGAAACACATTTTTGTCGCATCTGTTCTCTGGCGTGTCGTCTTATGTTTAATAATGTTTTTGTCTTCACAGGACACATTCAGGGAGGCTAAGAAGTTGTGTGACTTTCTGGGCGTATCAAGGAGTGACGACTACATCAGACAAGTGTGTGACCACTGCGACTTTGACTCCATGAAGAAAGTCAAGGCTACAGCCGAGCTAACTGGCAAGGTTGCTTATCGGAAAGGCAAGTATATTTGATACTGACTGGGGTGACGTGGAGTTAACATCACATGAATTAAACACACAACAGCAAATGGAATAATTAAAAACGACAAAACCTTTTCAATAATCAGAAGAAATCCTTATTTAGATCAAAGCCCATTTTACGATTCCGACTTAGGGCGTCGTAAAACAATACTCACTCACCATATTAATATATGTTAACTTTATGAATAACTATCAAACAATGCTCACTCACCATATTATCATATACTAACTAGTAACTAAAACTATGACAGCTAAACATCAAGATAATGAATCGTTACTTACATGACACACAAAATCACATTTAATGACTTTCCAGGTGTAGCTGGTGACTGGAAGAACTGGTTCACTGTGGCCCAGAACGAGTGGTTTGATCAATATTATGCTGAACAAATGAAAGATTGCCCCGTGAAGGTTCGATTTACTCTTGATTAGGCATATTATGTTGCCTGCAGATGCCATGGCTATCAGGGTGAGGGTGGCACATTCTGTCGCTAACATCTTGTAGCTGCAAGCATTGTATTAATCAGATCAAGTTTTATATGTTGTTGGACACATTGAAACATTGCTTTTTATATACATGAGCTCCTATACCGCAGCAAACCAAACAAAGTTGTACTTCCCTTAAAGGATCAAATGATATTTCCACCATGAACAGTTGTCGATAATGTTTCTGCAAGACGGCTTCAAGCACGCCTTGTGTTTCCTGTTCACAGAGGTGTATCAGTTGAGTGGGAAGAATGTCATGGAATGTGTAATGAAAATCAAAGGACCACAACTGTTCCATGTAACTACGGGAAGAGCTATATTTGCGGGCACCTTGTATCATCACTATTCGACAGTGCTTCATACATACATGCTTAGATACAGTCGGAGTCACACACTGGACCCACCCTATGGCGATTTCTTATAATTATGCCATTTTGTTTATGTTATTTATGGTCATATTGCCTGTTGATGTTTAACAAGTAGTTAAATATTTATCATATATTGAGAAGTGTATGCAATTCATTTCAGAACCGTCCTACGTTATCGTTGTATAGTGTGTTTATGAGAACTCAGTTTAGTTTTTACGAATCGTATTCCATTGCCAGTGTTGATTTTCTTTAACAGACGCCTAAATAGAGAAGGAAATTTGCAATGAGCCATCTTTTGTTTTGTTTTCAGACATGTTTGCGTTTGTACGTTCATATATTCATGAATGTCAATGGACAATCTTTAAATGCCCTTGTGGAATATCTTTATTTTACTTATAATGAAGCATTGTTGGAGGTAAGCAGATGTTACTACATTGGGTGTGCTGGAGTATTGTGAGTACCACAGTTTGGTCAGGGTAGGCACCTAGTATAATTACAACAATTTGATGGTGCTTTATATACACAACATGCTTATGATATGGTCAGAATGGTACACTAGAGTACCACAGTTTGGTCAGGGTAGGCACCTAGTATAAATTACAACAATTTGATGGTGCTTTATATACACAACATGCTTATGATATGGTCAGAATGGTACATTAGAGCACCACGGTTTGGTCAGGGTAGGCACCTAGTATAATTACAAACAATTTGATGGTGCTTTATATACACAACATGCCTATGGTATGGTCAGAATGGTACAATAGTGTACCACAGTTTGGTCAGGGTAGGCACCTAGTATAATTACAACAATTTGATGGTGCTTTATATACACAACATGCTTATGATATGGTCAGAATGGTACATTAGAGCACCACAGTTTGGTCAGGGTAGGCACCTAGTATAATTACAACAATTTGATGGTGCTTTATATACACACAACATGCTTATGATATGGTCAGAATGGTACAACAGAGTACCACAGTTTGGTCAGGGTAGGCACCTAGTATAATTACAACAATTTGATGGTGCTTTATATACACAACATGCTTATGATATGGTCAGAATGGTACACTAGAGTACCACAGTTTGGTCAGGGTAGGCACCTAGTATAAATTACAACAATTTGATGGTGCTTTATATACACAACATGCTTATGATATGGTCAGAATGGTACATTAGAGCACCACGGTTTGGTCAGGGTAGGCACCTAGTATAAATTACAACAATTTGATGGTGCTTTATATACCCAACATGCCTATGGTATGGTCAGAATGGTACAATAGTGTACCACAGTTTGGTCAGGGTAGGCACCTAGTATAATTACAACAATTTGATGGTGCTTTATATACACAACATGCTTATGATATGGTCAGAATGGTACATTAGAGCACCACAGTTTGGTCAGGGTAGGCACCTAGTATAAATTACAACAATTTTGATGGTGCTTTATATACACAACATGCTTATGATATGGTCAGAATGGTACAACAGAGTACCACAGTTTGGTCAGGGTAGGCACCTAGTATAAATTACAACAATTTGATGGTGCTTTATATACACAACATGCTTATGATATGGTCAGAATGGTACAATAGACCTTCAGCAATTTTACTATTTGGAAATAATTGTTTGTTGTCACTTGTGTCAGTTAACGTTGGGGTATTTACCAGCTTGAAAGACTTGCTTCATGTTCATGTTAAACACAAATTACTACATTGTGTGACCTTTTTAAATAAAGTCCATGTGAATTGACTTCTTTTCTTTCTTGTATATTTATAATTCAGACACATCTCGTTGTGTTTTAGTGACTGATTCCTATAATCAAGCTCATAATATCCCAAGGTATAGTAAATACTTGGTAACACAGTTGGTCACGTAATAGTAGGGCAGGTAAATGGGTCATGGGACTACGCGAAACTTTACGTTGTTGAGTACTTCCGGTGACAGTGTTTTACAGCAATGGCGATAGCACTGTTACCTGGGACATCACCTAGCCAATCACACTCGACACACACGCAATGTCAGTTAGAAAACTATGACATATAACAGGCTAAAATATACTTGGACAAGGTTGCATGAATAGCAAGTGCATATCTGTCAAAGCAGGCTGCAGAGTTGTCAAGTCAAGTCAAGTGTTTATTTCCAGTATGAAGGCCTCAGGCCCATTTACAATGCAAAATATATACAGTTTTGTATACAATAGATATACATTGCAATATTACCTTAGTTTACACTATACTATATATATATATATATATATATTATGGTGAACAAACATTGTATACATATACCGTATATATAAATACGGAAAATGTACTAGTTTTAAAACCTTAAGTAAATTTTATGGCATGCATATAAATTAAGAGAGAGAGTATGTGTAAAACCTGAGATGATAGGCATCACATATACAATGTTTGTTCACCATAATATTTATTATATATCTATAATATGTGAAAGTTTTAATGTTGTTGGAAACAGTGAGACATATTTATGCTATATAATGTGAAAATGAATAAAAATGGTACTCGTGTTCAGTACCTAAATTCCAATATGGACATAAACGTTGATATTTATCTATTCCTAACCACCTCCCTTCATTATATTTTAATCTTGATAGACCACATCTGAAATTAACGAATATATTTCTAAGTCGTTTGTCAAAAATGCAATCTAAATATTTCTCAGGAGCTAAAATGCTTTCATACTCACGATAAATACAATATCTGGAGCTATTTTTCAGAGTACAAGTCCAAGATTGGAAGAACATATTAATAGCAACATTTTTAAAGGCATTGATAAAAGAGGATATATCTCCTACAGGTTGAAACATCCATACATAACCAAAGCCATGTGTCGTTAATGGCCGCTACTCTTTACATCCATTTCTTTGTTTTCATCAAAAGGATGGTACACGTAACGATGAAGTTGTAATGTGCGCAGATCGGGGAATCGTTTGAATGGATTTGTTTTTAATAGTAAGAAAAGAGAAAGA
Organism: Haliotis rubra; assembly: GCF_003918875.1. Taxonomy (NCBI): domain Eukaryota; kingdom Metazoa; phylum Mollusca; class Gastropoda; order Lepetellida; family Haliotidae; genus Haliotis; species Haliotis rubra. The sequence goes on from NW_025767018.1 coordinate 10,863, forward strand.
GGAATTTGCAGTTGTTAATATATTTATTACCATTCATCATGGCACATATCTATTAAAGTTATCTTGCTCATAATATACCACATTAGAGAAGGTGCTTAATAACAGTGCTTGAATTGGTGAGAAAGTGCTTAAACAGGCCGGGATTTCTTGTGAGGGTCGCTTGGAGTAGCCCAGTGGTTGAAGCGTTCGTTCTGCTTCAATTAACCGCCTCCGTGGTGTAGTGGTTAGAGCGTCCGCCCGGAAAGCGGAAGGTCGCGGGTTCGATCCCCGACCGCGTCATACCAAAAGACGTTCAAATATGGTACTTGTTGGTCCCTGCCTGGCGCTCGGCATTAATGGGTACAACAAGGACTGGTCGGCTCGGAGTCAGTATAATGTGTCTGAGTGGGGTATTCATGCTTCCCTGCGGTATGGTATCTCAGTGGGCTAGCACCATAAAACCGGCTTCAGTCTGGGCTAGTACAAGCAGCCGCACATACACATACACACGCATGCACGTCGTCATATGAGCGAAATATTCTCAAGCACGACGTAAAACCCAATTCACCTCACCTCACCTGCTTCGATTAAATGGTGTTGTGTTAGTATTATGTCTTTTAAATGTTCAACCATCCGGTAATTAAAACTGACATTTGTGCTATCTGTTTTGACGTTATTACTTATGTTGAATGTGATCACATGTTTTCAAGTCGGTGATATTCGGTGAGAAGCTGGCTCGAGTACCTGGTGGAAAGAGAATACGTCTGGTTTTAATTTCTTGCTGCTTAAGGTCCAGAATGCACATGCGTATATATAAAAGCTGTATATGCCAAGCTGTTTTACATACAATACATTGTCACTATAGAAGTCTGTGGAAAACATTTTGTTTCACTAACCTTTAGGAGTCAGGCAATGAACACAAGACATGGTGCAACCATTCGTTACTGATTTTCAGTTATCCATTCAGTTTTCACTGCTAATTTGCAGGTTTGCGCTCAATGGAATCTGTTCCGAGACAGGTTAATTCTCTGGTCTTATTGTTACATATTTGTTTTGTTTTTCAGTAAGTTTATCGAGTATGACCCATTGTTTAGCAGTGGGCAGTGGGAATCGCAGGAGTTACCTCCCTTTTGTCAATTATCATGGATGTGAGAACCACATCGGAAATCCGGTGATTACGAACAAACGTGTATTTCTACAGTGAGTGAGTGAGTTTAGTTTTACGCCGCACAGAGTAAATATTCAGCTATATGGCGGCGGTCTGTAATAATCGAGTCTGGACCAGACAATCCAGGGATCAACAACATGAGCATCGATCTGCACAATTGGGAAGCGATGGCATGTGTCAACCAAGCCAGCGAGTCTGACCACCCGATCCCGTTAATCGCCTCTTACAACAAGCAAGAGTTACTGAAGATCAGTTCTAACAATGCACGGTTGGAATGATTATTTTCCCCCTTCAGGCCACCAAGCACTGTTTTCTAGATATACACATGCAACGATCAAAGGCGATCATCATTTGCAATACGAGTATCCGTCGTTAAACATTATGAAGTTTAGGAAGAAGAAATATAGTTTATTGTTGTGTCACATGCTGAATTACAATAAAAGACATTTCGTCGTTCCAGAGATTTAAAAACAGCATCTGGCCATATGGTCTATGAGACACAAATATAACAGTTACGTAAACACATTGATAATAAAGTCATACCCACCCAAACATACACACACGCAAGCCCCCCCGATATGGGTTCGATTCTTAGAATGGGTACAATGTGTGGAGCCCATTTCTGCTGTCCCCTGCCGTGATATTGCTGGAATATTGCTAAAAGCGGGGTAAAATTGTGGTCTGCAGTAAGTGTACGTGTCGATTGGTTTGGTACAGTAAGCTGTGGTTTTCTTTAACTAGGGCTCTCCTGTTGGAAATTTCAGATCACGTTACACTGTACAACATACGCGTTTCCACATACATCTTCTGTGACTAAGGGTAGCCTAGAGGTTAAAGCGTTCGCTCGTCACGCCAAAGACCCGGGTTCGATTCCCCACATTGATACAATGTGTGAAGCCCATTTCTGGTGTCGCCCGCCGTGATATTACTGGAATATTGCTAAAAGCGGCGTAAAACTAAACTCACTCACTCACTCCTCTGTGATTTGATCTACGTGTATATGAGTATTGGTACACAATGACCATAGAGTATACATCTCTGTGAGAGCTACGGTAACGTAAATCTAACTTTGATGTCAGAGTCCGCCATCTTCTCTTGGTACAGCTGATCAAACCACTCGTTCTGGGCCTCAGTGAACCAGTTCTTCCAGTCACCAACTTCACCTGGAAAGTTACAAAAACTAATGATTTTGATGTCATAATACTGAACATTTGTAGCAGCTTTGGGAACATGTGTAAACAAACATATGTGCTTGCGAGTATGTGCTTCATTCTGTTTGTTAGTTCCATTCCCAGACTCAACCCCTAAAACACTATAATCTTACTTACTGAGAAAGTGTCATATAACTCATAGAACATTTGACCACTTTCTAAAAAGACATTGTGCGTTCACATCTTTGGGAACTTCTTAAAGAGAAGGGGCGTTGGGGTAGCCTAGTGCACGCGGTTAAAGCGTTTGCTCGTCACGCCGAACCCCCGGGTTCGATTCCCGACATGGGTACAATGCGTGAAGCCCATTTCTGGTGTCCCCTGCCGTGATATTACTGGAATATTGCTAACTCACTCACTCACACTAAAAGAAGAACTTTACGATTTCTAAACAATAGATAAGAGTTTGTTCACTGCAACTCTAGTTCGAAGCATCAAGAAAAACACCGACAAGAAACATCCTGTTCAAGTAAAAACTTACTCCGATATACTGCAGTTATACTTGTGGGAATAAAACCCGTTTGACCTGACAGTTCGGGACGAACCACGAGGCCACCAAACAACCCTCCACTCAAACAGACCAGTTATGTAAAACATACCTCCACTGTAGGCTGTGGATCTTGACTTCATCTGTTGCATGTTCCCAATGCGGGCGAGGTCAATCGCCTCCCGCAGGAACTCGGTGCTGCGACATGATCCCAGGAACTCGTTCACTTTCCTAATCTCTCGTAGAGGATCCTAGAAACAATAAAAATCAAAGTAAACACGATTATCAAATCACACAAACTACCAAGACCTAGACTGTTTTCATTGATTAATAATATACATGTGTACCTTGAAATGTAAGTGTTTGAACGTGTCGTTGTAGTTTACACCGGACAAGAAAAGGGGCAAACATGAATGGATCCCTGAATGGACACGGGAAACCCAACCGTCTAAAGCCCCAGGGGTCACCAGTCGAGTCCTTAGGCCCTCGTGTCTTTGGGAGGATTTAAGATAAAAACTAGAGGAAAATATGAGATGACCTCCGACTCGAAATGCTTCACATGATATTCTACTCAATGGAATCTGTTTCGAATGACACTGACGTTTCATATATAATTGCGTTTGTTTAAATTTGATAAATATATAGACATTTCTCAATACAAATAGTTCCAAAAGTGCACATGCAGCATTGAGAAATAATCACTCGCCTCCTGTAAGTCCTCATAATGGAGGGTAAGTATCGGAAGATCAGGATGCGTCTTCTTAAGGTATTCCCACTCGAGGACGTGGTCGAACCAAGACCCATAGTGAACTGTGGCAAAAGAAGAACACGTATGGTCAATACCCTATGAAACAGTCAGTTCATTGATATGTTGTGTGTTGAAGTATGTTGTTTAACGAACGCCGAACTAAACAACAATCACCCGATCCCGTTAGTCGCATCTAACGACAAATATGGGTTGCTAAAGACCAGCGTTAACTCGGATCTTAAATGCGCAATGTGCTTATTACGAAATTGAATGAAGTTTCTTAAAGATTTTTAAAGGGTAACAAAGAGCCTCTTCTTATATCCCACGTGTCCATAGCGTGATCATTTAGTACCAAACCAAACAATATGCATAGCCCATCAAACAAATTTCAGTTTCTGAACAATGCGGCTACACGGACGAATAATTGATACGGATTATCACAGATGTACTTAAATGCAGTTGCACACTTCTACAAGACTTCGCCCTGAAAACTTCAGTTCTAACTCTAACACTATTGTGATATAAAAGGAAAGAGTATCTCAAATTTCGGATTGGAGCAGTTCAAAGATTTCCAAAAGGCCTTGGTTCATTTCAAGTTTCACCCGACTGTTTGAAGGATTATATATAAAATAGAAAATGACATTACATTCTTACATTTGCCGAGAACGCAGTATTCCATGTAATTCTCCCAATTGTCTTGGTACCTGCACTGTCGTGTGTTTCGGGTGTGGTTGTACGATGCCACGGTTACATCTTTAAGATTCCGCATCACATACACAAGTTTACATCTCTTCTTGAAAATGTCAGCCGGGAGCAGCTTCACGTTGTCATGACTGTTGAGAATTCTGGGTAACGGAAGTGACGTCACATTCTGTGGAAGGTATTCAGTCACCCTTGTGATCGTCTCCACACTGTTCAGATTTGTATGACCTGCGACAAGATGTCGGACCATCTCGCTGACCCAGTGTGTGCCTGAAACAGTTGGAGACCAAGGAAGATGGGATCATTGACATTGTAATCACATGACGTGTAGACAAGACCTAGCACATCCACGGATCAGTCACGTGGTGCGGAAGGGTAGTCTGTTCTAAATGCAGTGCCTCAGGGCCAAATAGCTGGTTCGATTCCCAGATTGTGAGAAATCAAATCTTGGTGTAAGACAATGATATGTCTGGAACATTACAAGAAGCAATGTACACATCATCTCATTCACTCATCTAACACAATCGCATGGGCAAGAACAGATTCGTGCACCAAATTCTAATGGTAAGGGCTGGCACTAATAGAAGGATGGAACCCTTGAAGTTCCGGGTTACAATGGAAAAGCAAACTTCAGTAACCCATGCTGGTCGTACGAGGCGACGAACGGAATCGGGTGGTCAAGCTCGCTGACTTGGTTGATGCATGTCATCGTAACCCAATTGCGCAGATCGATGCTCATGCTGTCGATCAGAGGATTATCTGGTCCATACTCGATTATTGACAGATCGCCGCCATGTAGATGGAATATAGTCGTATGGGTTATTAAGGACCAATTCTAACCCGGATCTTCACGGGAGACAAGCATGAGTTGCTAAGGACCCGGGTTGGAAAGCATGGGTTGCTGAAGATCAATTCTAACCCGGATCTTCACGGGTTTGTGTTTCTAATAAGGGTTACCCGATTTCGGGTAAGCACAGATGAAGATGTCATCGTTTCTGGTGGGGAGGTTGTGGATGTTGGTGAAAGAGTCGATGTTGAGGAAGTTTGGGTAGCGGATACCGTCGTGTTCAGTGTGCCAGATGGTGTCGCCACCGGCGTCCTCCACCTTCACACGTGACATCTGAGCTAGTGCAATCGACGATTGAATCATTGGCTTTAAAAGAAACGATTAAACAGATTTACCTCTGACATATGTGGTTCCATATACAGGTAATGGTTTTCGTATATAGGTCAATGTTTCAATGTTTTCCGTATATAGGTCTGAGGATGACATCTTTTAAAAATAGAAATAGGCACTCCAGGTACCTGGTACATTGGAATGACACTATGTACAGTGTAGCAACACATCTTTCATGTTAAAGACATGCACTGATGATAGTAGTATTATTTTATATGATAAACATACAGTGAAACCTCGTTTTCCCGGACAGTACAGTTTCGGGGAAAATTTCCAGTTTTATCAAAGTTATAGACTAAAGATAGTGCTGATTGGACGTTTTTCAATAATCTCGCTGTTCTAGTGATTTGAAAATGCAAAGCTCTTTATACTGCAAACGACGTGCGTTTAACACCCATCAAGAACAGGCTTAGGATTGAACTTCAGCAACTCATGTGCTAGGAGAGGCAACTGGTGACTGGTGGTCAGGCTCGCTGACTTGGCAAATACATGTCATCGTATCCTAATAACATGGATCGATGCTCATGATGTCACTCACTAGATTGTCTTTTCCAGACTCGATTATTTACAGACCCCTGTCAGATAGCTGGGATATTGTTGGCTGTGACGTTCATTGATCAAATAAATAAATAAACAAACAAACAGCTGCCCTTACCTTCAGATCTTCTGGTGACTCACACAAGTAGCTGTTGTAGGTAAGCAGTTGCAGAGTTACCGGATCTCTTCAAACCTTTTCTGGTAAACTATACAATGCGTTCACAACACAGATATATGGCGTCGCTCTGTTATTTCAAACGTAGATCATCTGTATCAAACTCAGTTATCTACAGACCTAATTTCTGCAATACAAATTTAAACTCATGAATTAATTCTAAACACGTTCATTGCTATTGTGTAGACAACAACGATTAACTCGAACAAAATCACCAGCTTTATGAATCATGCATCAAAGGTATCACAGCTGAACGCTGAAGTTCCTTTTGTATTACGAATGATCCGTCATAAATTTACGTGCACATTTTTTAACTTTCGGAGTGTATTTTAAATTTCATTTCGAACATGTGACTATTAACTTGATTGTTATACGTCACAGAAAGCACACAATGCAAACTGAATCTTAAATAGTGAGTAAGAAACGTGGTTCAGTGAGAATCAAATTGACCTTATGCATGAACACGAATCAACCTGAATGTCATAACGCCCTGTTATTGAAGTGCATTTCCATGTATATACGTGGTCAATACTGAATCATTGTTAGAAAGAAAGTGGTAACGTACTTGCTGTTTTTAAATTTGTAAATATTTGATGATCTATATCACATTATTGGTTATATCAGGAAAGCTATCGTGATCATGTGATTGAGTTGGGTTTGAACGAATTCTAGCAATATTTCAGCCATTGTAGCCATGTGGGGAATCGAACCCGGGTCTTCGACGTGACAAGAGAACGCTTTAACCACTAGGCTCCCCCTATTCTGACAGAAACGACAATTGCCGTCGTTTAACGCCTTTTGGTCTGAAGCGGACTGAACATCGAAACACTGACCTTTCGTTCTCCGGAAAGCTGCTCAATTCACAACACGTAGAAGATTTCTAATAATGAACATGACAAGGGACGTAACTTCGATATCAGGTTATTATATAGCTTTAGTGAGTCTCAGGTCGGATGTCGCTTGTCGGATGTCGGGTGTCGGGTGTCGGGAGTCCGATGTTCGAGGGAGACCTCCATGTAACTCACTCAGGTCAATATGGTTTGATATTTATCCGCTTATTATATAAGCATATGCACATCATTACGATCACGCCGCGCATGGCGGGCAAGGAGCCAGTCTATGTGAGGTGCCCACTGCAACGCTTAAAACATTTTTTCGGCTATGGGAGATGTGTGAATTGTGAAACATGACGATCGGCTTCCAAGCACTCTGCTTTTTTAATTATATTTACCTACGATGATGGTGCTCATGAAATAATATAAAAATACAAAATTAGGAAAGTAATAAAATAGAAAAAAATATTGAAATAAATGTAGAAAAACATGACGCGCCCTTGTGTTCAGTAGTAATCATTCTCTCAGGTTACAATGGATGGATATCACATCACAATGGATTGGTCCACATGCCTACTTCGTCTAACGAGCAAAGTCACTCAACCCTGACAATGCCTGGGTCGTCTTATTGCTACTGTTTACCTGTTTTAAAAATGAGACGAAACAGGTTGATACCCAACACGTGCATATGAACACGATTACGCTGCGCATGGAGGGCACTAAACCAGCCTATGGACTCCATGGCAACGTTTAAAACACTCTGCCGCTATAGGGAAATGCATATGTGTGTAGTGTGAACCATGACGATCGGCTTACAAGCACTCTGCTTTTTTGATTATATCTACAGACGATGAGGGTGTCCATGAAAATATTTGAGGAAATAACAAATATAGAATATAGAAAAAAACTTTATGGATAACAACTTCTTTTATTCGTGAGTGCGACGTTTCAATACAGATTCTTGTACCGTTGACATGTTAATCATGTTGTTTTCTTTGTTACATTGTTACATTCAGTATCTATATACATCGCCCCTCTTCCTGTTCTATTCCTGCATGACAGCGGTACAAGATTCTGTATCGAAACGTCGCACTCACGAATAAAAGAAGTTGTTATCCACAAAGTTTGTTCTATATTTTACTTCCCAACTTCTAAAATGCCACTACAAAGAAGTTAGAAATAACGAAGTTCAAAAATCTGGAAACAACAGCGGAGAAACATAAATCGTCCTACTGTTCAGTCCTATCACTATGTATCAAATATTTTCATCTGGAAATTTAAAATTTAAACGAATGTATACATAAGTAGAATATGTTTATTATGAATACATATTACACTTACAGCCACAGAAAGCGGTACATACATGTTGTATATGAACTATTGAATCAGTGAACACCTTACCTTCGTCTGTATTTGCCTATTTCACCGTTGGTATGTCAACATTTACTTGTAAAATCTTCTATTTAGAGTTATTTGTGTTTATGTTGCGTTCAAATCTATATTTCGTGTCGAAAAACGAAGCTGTTTGTGAATATACATGTAGATGCTGGTTAGTATCTCAATTCCGAAATTTGAACTCGAAACTAAATGTTTCAAGAGCAAACCACTATTTCATATGCAGTAACGAGTTACCTCCCTTATGTATACACCCGGAAGTGGGAGGATTGTGAAATGTGTGATCCTGTGATCATGTATACAACGTGTACAGTGGTGTGGCATGCTGCCATCGACGAGTGTACCCTGGGGTGACACTATCGTACACAGTCTAGATGACACTGTTTTTCGACAAGTTACAGTGTTCCTGACAAAAGATAAAACTGTGAGTTCGCTTACTTCCGGATTTGAGGCCCTGTTAGGGTTATGTTGTTGTTTTGCGATGCAAGGTATATGCGTTATCAATGAAGCTGCGCTATTTGGGAAACAACGGTTTAGTGAAATGGGGTTTAACGTCATTCTTAAGAATATTTCGCTCATATGACGACATGCATGCGTGTGTATGTGTATGTGTGGCTGCTTGTACTAGCCCTGACTGAAGCTGGTTATATAGTGCTAGCCCACTGAGATACCATGCCGCAGTGAAGCATGAATACCCCACTCAGACACATTATACTGACTCCGAGCCGACCAGTCCTTGTTGTACCCATTAATGCCGAGCGCCAGGCCCAACAAGTACCATATTTTAACGTCTTTTGGTATGACGCCGCCTGGGATCGAACCCCCGACCTTCCGCTCTCCGGGCGGACGCTCTAACCACTACACCACGGAGGCGGTAGGGAAACAAAGACGTCGTACCACGGTGACACCTCGTTAGTTCAAACTCTTTAAATCAGGAAACACGTCTTTCCGGATTTTTGTGTGTGGATGCATAGAAACTACTAAACTTAAGTCACGTCGAGGCGGTAATATTTCTCCCATGTGCCCTGACGAACTGCGTTAAACCAGAAATTTCTTCATCGAGTTCACTGGAAACGGTGTCTTTTTGATACCCGTGAAGGCCCGGGCTAGAATATTGATCTTCTGTAACCCATGCTTGTCGTAAGATGCGAATAACGGGATGGGATCGGGTAGTCAAGCTCGCTGACTTGGTTGACACATGTCATCGTATCCCAATTGCGCAGATTGATGCTCATGCTGTCGATCACTGGATTGTCTGGTCCAGACTCGATTATTTACGGACCGCCGCCATATAGCTGGAATATTGCTGAGTGCGGCGTAAAACTAAACTCACCCACTCACTCACTTTTTGAGTTAGTGCCGTTTTTACGGCCATGCAATATCTCTAGGTGTTTCTCGCCACGAATAGCTGAATAAATTGGTGATGCGGCCTTAAGCAATTCTCACTCACTCGCTCTCTAGGTTTCTGTTGCTACAATAGGTTGAACTGCCAAGAGATTTCGTGACATATATTCTCTACAAACGTCACCCGTAAAGATGATTGATAACAGTTATGGGGGCGGTTTGGTAGCCTAGTGGTAAAAGCGTTCGCTCGTCATGCCGAAGACCCGGGTTCGATTCCCCACATGGGTACAATGGGTGCAGCCCATTTTTGGTGTTATATTGCTGGAATATTGCTAAAAGCGGCGTAAAACTAAACTCACTCACTCACTTCTACATTCATGCAGGGTGTAGGATTCAGTTGATCAATAAGACTGGTCTGCCAGAAGAGATTGTGATATGTATTGTTTTACACAAATCAGTAAATATTTTATCAAGAGGCCCCCTTAATTCTTCAATTGCCTGATGATCACAGCAGAATGTTTTCATCACTTACGTTTTGCTAAAAAAACATAACAACATCGTGAATTAAACGGTCCAAGCATTCACAACATACTATTTCTGAATGCTGTTATTTTTGTTATGTGGCTTTGAGCCATCATGGCATAGGCAGTTTAATTTAGAATAATAGATTTCCAAATTATGTACTTAAATAATATGTGGAAGCATATATAAATATCTCATTTGGTGTATCTCGAAATGCATGCATTCTTTCTTTGTATCGAATGCTTTCACTATATTTCATTTTTATCATGCACAAAACATCACTATAACAATAAAACTCACATTTCAGTTATAGGAATGCGTCCTATGGAACTGTGAGGACTTACTGCTGCTTAGGATTCAACCGGAGCTGGGAGTCTCGATAGACGGTGATGTTCCATCCAACAAACAGAAGACGGATCTCTGTGTAAATATAGATTCATTTCGTCAGGATTCTTCGATGGTCTTTGCAACTGCCTGTCGTTAAGGCAGCATCAGCTGGGCTGGAGCTGAATCTTCTCCACAAATAAATCTCTCGGTATAGCCGACGGAACTGATTGAGCCCATCTTTCACTGATATCCGAGTCACAACTGTCCTGTTCGTGAAGCAGGCTGATATATTACCTATTTGTATATATAACTTTGGGTTCATGGTTTGGATCCATCTTTCTCTGATATCCGAGTCATAACTCTCCTGTTCATCAAGGAAGCTGATATTATACCTATTTGTTTGTATACCTTTTAAAGTTTTTATGAATTGGTCAGAGTTCTTCCATGGCACATCCATCACAAGACCCTGAGGACCCCCCAGTCTGTGCAGGAACTAGACGTCATCCACCAGTTAATCTCCAGGAACTACCCACGGAGCTGCTGGAATCCATCTTCCTCTATCTGACACCTGAAACTATTCTGTCCTGCTCTCGAGCTGCAGTCCGCTTCACTCAAGTCATCAACTCAGCTAGCTTTTTGGACTTGTATTGCAAGAACACACTTCAAGCACCATGGGTCACATCAGACATGGTTCTGCAGACAAAGGAGGTGTTCCACAAGGTTCTTCAGATGTGGTATTTACAGAACAGTACTCTGTGTCACCCGAATGTGATTGTCAAGAGCTGCAACAAGCTTCTTTCTATAGGACTCCTCAAATATGCAATACGAATGTGGCTGTTTTCGAATTTGTCGATCTCGTATAACAAGCCCTATGTTGTTGACCACAAATCAGTCTTTCAGATAGTTGACATATACGATGACGACGCTAGGGCTCTATTCATCAAGTTAGCAGTGCTCTTTCCAAGGTTCATTGAAATGACATTGTGTAACGTGAGAACTGCATCATTTCATGTAGGAAATCCCTACATTTTAGATTTTATAATGTTCAAGGACAATGTCCTTGAACCGGGTTATCTTAATGATTTTGATTGTAAATATCACTTTGAGATTGTGGCTAGATATCCGACAGAAGATTGCAGCTGGCACCGTCCATCTTTAGTCATCCTTGTGGGTAAGGATTCTTGGATAGGTTGGTGCGGTAGTGTTAGTAAGATCGTATACAGCTATAATGGTACTTGGGGAAGATGCAAGTTATCACTGAATGCATCAATCATTGACACCCAAAAGGCTTTCAGGGACACCTTTACGCGGTTTGTCGAAATTCCTGAGAATGTTGACCTGAGTCATTATTTGTACGATTGCTTCAATTACAATGTCAGTCATACTCTGAATGCATTACTGGAACCTGTTGCTCTGGATGTACCACTATGGGAGAGACAAAGCTCACTAATGGAGGACCTTGCACGGAAGGTTGAAAAGAAACTTGAGAGTCTGAAACTTCCCAAAGATAGGGCGATCTTATTACAAGACTACTTGGATTGCTGTTTGCAACAGAAGGGTGTCTCAGGACACAGCACGGAACGAAAACCATCAAAGACTTGCTACGTGGCTTTATTACGTTATCTTCACAGGATCCTGAATAACGTATTCTACCCAGAATGTATGTGGTACCTTTCTAATGTTCAGTGTTGTAGATACCTGGCTTTGACGAGGATGGGAGACAGACTGCTCCCCAACATCAGAAAGACACCTGCTGATACAGCAGCTGATGTTATTGAGGATTACTGTGAAAGTTTTTCTGTGCATCACCTTCCCCCCAAGTTGTGGCCGACTCATCTTCTTAGTCATGCCATACTAGCAGCCCCTGTATGTGCCAAAATAGTACAAGTTGACGTCATGTTGTGGACGAAGGGACTTCATTGCAGGCCAGTCACAGACAAAATATTACGCTTTGTTGCTGAGCAAGCGGAGACATGTGGGCTGAAACCACAACGCAGCCGTCAGCAGATTCAACGCCAACAACGTCAGCGGCGTCCTCCTCTGGGTGGCCTTATCAGATACTGTCACGATAGCGACAATGACGTATATCGCCGACTATAATTAGAACTTGGTATTTATTTGTGTGTCGCAGCTATTGTTGTAGATGCATGACGGTGGTCTTTAAGTAACATCCTGTGATTTACATCATGAGCATCGATCTACACAATAGGTGACCCCTGCGGATCCGACTTAGAATTGATCTTCAGTAACCCATGCTTGTCGTAAGAGGCGACTTACGGGATAGGGAGGTCAGGCTCGCTGACTGGGTTGACACATCATCGTATCCCAATTGCGTAGATTGATGCTCATGCTGTTGATCACTGGATTGTCTGGTCCAGACCGCCGCCATATAGCTGGAATATTGCTGAGTGCGGCGTAAAACTAAACTCACTCACTCACTCCCTTTATATGGATTGACGTCGTTTCACGACTGAACAACGTGGAGCCCACCAGTGGTTGTTCGTGAAAAGTGATTTTTTAATGCAACCAAAAGAAAGGGATGGAGTGTTTTCGAAAACGTCATTGTTCTGTATTAGCAACGACTGTTGAGTGTGATGATATTCCTGAGTTTTGGAGACTTGTACAGGAGGCGTGGAAGGTTAACAATACATCATCTGGTGTAACACGTTTTGTGATGTCTCATCTGAAATAGTAGGGATCGAGGTATGTTAATATGCCAAGTTAATGCGTCAGAACTGTCGCCTATTCACTTGACTTTAAAATCTGAAGTAATTGTTATTCCCCTTTGCGTTTGAATTAAAGAGTTCCATCAAAATCCTTGCAAAGACAGATGTACGGCTAAGGCCACAAATATGCCACTAAATCGTTGTTTTATATATTAGTTTTATATTGACTTTAATATAATCAACGAAAGAAGAAAGTATGTGAACCAAGCGAAAATAATTATATGCAATTGTGTAAAATTATGTCATCAACACTTTGTTACATATTTTGACGATTGTTTGAAACACAATAGGTAATTAATAGAATTTGAAAATACAAATAATTTGAAGGGGTGACAACCATTATTGGCATGAGTATATGTATATTTTACTGTTCCAGTTTGTTCAGTACCCATATTAATGACATGTAAAATTCACATTTCTTCTCAGTCTTCTGTTCAAGAGAAAGTAGGTTTCTTGACACCAGTTGGTAACTTTGTACGCTGAATTTATGGACATCGTTACATGCGTTCCCTTTTATCAGTTCCGACATCTGCACAATGAACCAACAAACGTGCGACAGTAAGAGCTTTGATCAGAATATCCATTTATCGACAGAGGTAACTGTTATAGAAATATATTGTAGCAAACCTCATCAAATAAATATCTATAACAGCAGGTGTATTGATAGTTTTATCTAGTATTGTAATGCAATTTTGTTTGATTCACATTATTGAAGTTCCGGGTTAGTATCAGTATTTAGTAACCCATTCTTGTAAGAGGGCCGGTGGGGTAGCCTAATGGTTTAAGCGTTGGCTCGTCACGCCGAAGACCCGGGTTCGAATGTACATGGGTACAGTGTGTGAAGCCCATTTCTGGTGTCCCCCGCCGTGATGTTGCTGGAATATTGCTAAAAGCGGCGTAAAACCAAACTCAGTCAGTCAGTCCTGTAGTAAGAGGCGACTAACGGAATCAGGTAGATAGGCTCGCTGACTTGGTTGATATATGCCATCGTATCCCCATTTTGTAGATCGATGCCCATGATGCTGATCACTGGATTGTCTGGTCCAGACTCGATTATTTATAGTCGACTCCCATACAGCCGATTGCGGCGTTAAACAAACAAACAAACATCATGGTTGCACCCAACATCAAATCAGGGAGGTTTTTCACATCAGGGTATTTACAGAATATATTAGACATTTCGGAATTTCAAGCTTATATGAATTTCCTGTTTCATTTTAGGGCGTGTGTGTCATTTTTTATGTGTTCTAGTATATTACACTGTGTTATACTTCATATCAGATGTTTGGTAACATCATGCTACTGACCTTTGACCGGATCGACCAAGTGAGTGTCAGTATTATAGAACTAAACAAATTGTTCCACGTCATCATATCAGCTTACATATACCGCTTAAAGAAGTAATCCCCTTGACGTCACAGGGTCATCTGGTCTTGGCTCGATAATTTGTGTACCACCAACATATAGCGTGATTATGATGGAAGCGTATGAGTGCCACGGTCTAAACAAATATCATCTACATATACACGAAGAAGATACTTTCGTACTTACGACACTTAAATCTGCGTACAGGATACTTTCATTTACATATATGTAGAAAATACTTTTATCTACCTAGATGATAAGATATCTACGTACAATGAACTTTCATGTACGTAGATGGTACTTAAATCTTCATGTCCGTAGATGAGATTTAATCTGAGTACAATTAGAAGATACTTTCATCTACCTAGATAATGAGACATCGGCGTACAATATACTTTCATGTTCGAAGAGATGATACCTTAAATCTACGTAGAAGATACTTTCATAAGCGTAGATGATACTTAAATCTACGTAAGAGATTTTTATCTACGTACACGTAGGAAATACTTTCATCTACCTAGGTGATAAGACATCTACGCACAATATGCTTTCATGTACGCAGATGATACTTCAATCTACGTGGAAGATACTTTCATATACGTAGAAGATACTTTCATCTCCGTAGAAGATACTTTTTCATATGCGTAGATGATAAATCTACGTGACGATACTTTCATATACGTAGAAGATACTTTTATACCCGCAGATGCTTAAATATACGTAAAAGATACTTCCGTATACGTAGAAGCGACTTTCATACACGTAGATGATGCTTAAACTTTATACGTGTGAAAGATACTTTCATGTTTGTAGATGCATAACATACTTTCTACATGTATGCATGATTATTATAATATATATTGAGGTACCATTATCATCTATGTAGATGTAAGTATTTGTAATGCAGATGTAAGTATCTTAAACGTAGATTTTCTATTAGGCTGTGAAAGTAATACGCTTCCATAGAATTGAGGTGAGTGCGGCGTTAAACAACTCACAAATGATAGACCTAACGGTAAGTGGTTCTACTGATATTAGCTTCTGCCCTGTGGAGGCCGTCGAAGAAGTTACAATTAGAGGTGATTATTGATACCTCTCATGGGTCAAACAGGAGTGATAATTTTTCCAGTTCATTAAAAGAAATATTGCATCAAACGCATGTAATCGTAATGAACCCTCTAGTAATAATAAAAACAAAACCACACACACAAGAAAAGCCCTTTAAAAAGGCAACGTTGGAGGCAATTGAGTAAATTAAGAAATTTAGTGAGAGGAGAGTGAGATGATTTGGGGGTGAAGCTGATTCCAAGAGCATCACGATGACCATACCTCCGTCCATTAGAGACTTGATTCTATTAGAGATGGGTACTCGCATCACATTCATAAAAATTAATTAGGTAACCCTAATCCCCCCTTCATATTTGCTATATCTTTCGGTTAAAGCACCCTTTTTCGATCAAACACTATATGGCCTGGTCCGTGTGCCAACACGCATTATGTAGGAAAGCGCACGTAAAATTTCCAAATCATTACCATCGCAAACAGAACTGGGTGAGTGAGTTTTACGCCGCACTCAGCAATATTCCAGCTATATGGCGGCGGTCTGTATAAATAATCGAGTCTGGACCAGACAATCCAGGGATCAACAGCATGAACATCGATCTGCGCAATTGGGAACCGATGACATGTGTCAATCAAGTCAGCGAGCCTGACCACCCGATCCGGTTAGTCGCCTCTTACGACAAGCATGGGTTACTGAAGGTACATTCTAGCCCGGACCTTCACGGGTTAGAACAACTGTATTGAATACTATGAGGTCCGGCTTCATACCATACTATGAGCCGTTACATGATTTCAGTTTTATCACAGCGTGACTGCTTGATGTGGGAGGGAAACCCGAAGTAACGCATGCCGTAGGTGTTACCTACTTGCAGAAATCAATAGCACGTGTCTGGTGGGCATGGGCGGATCCAGGAATTTTGAGAGAGGGGGTTGGGGTGGTGGTTTGAAGCCCCTGAATCCCCCCTCTGGATCCGCCAGTGCTGGTGTGGACAAACCAAGAAACTGGGCGTTTGGGGGGATTGGAACTCATAATCAGAGGTTTCTTGGTAAGGGGAGGTAACTGAGGCTATCGGGTTCCTGGGCGACCTTGTCCAAAAGAAATTCGAGAAACTCATATAAAATGGACATGTAGGAGTTGGAGTGAATTTATGTGTGTCGCATCTGAAGTGCAAGTTACGTAGTCAACGGTTACACTTGTGTACTTGACATAAATTTGAATTATATTATCAAATATTTTTCGTTATCCCTAATCAGATAAATACTTCCATTGAAGATAAAATATGATTACTGAGTTTGTTTTACTGAAATCGAAGTAAACCCGTAACTTGTAGTGATTGAGTAAGTGAGTGAGTGAGTCAGTCAGTCAGGCAGGGAGTTTCGCTTTAAGTCACTGTTAGCAATATACGAACAATTATCACGGCGGGTGACACCAGAAATGGGCTCCATATGTATTGTACCAATGTGGGGAATCGAACCCGGGTCTTCGGAGTGGCGAGCGAACGATTTAACCACCAGGCTACCCCACCGCCATCTTTAACTTGTAAACATGATTGCAAAATACACACGGTTTTATTATTTTCACCGACAGACAATACTATAAGGATCACCAAAACACTAATTACAATATGACACAAAACCTTTTTAATTCAATCATCATTTTTACAGTTGAATACAGTCTACTAAAATCTGAGTTATCGGGTTGTGAGCAAAGATTAATGTAATAATATTAATAACGGGGTTATTTAGAAATGAAATATACAACTTTATGGATGACAACTTCTTATTTATTGCATAGAGCGACGTTTCGATGTAGAAAACCAGATGTAGAGGAGTATATATACACAGTATGTTTTGACAACAGCAGATTAACATTAACAACAACATGTAATTGAATAACAACTGGTACATAATTATGAGAGGCCAGTGGGAGACTAAGAACAACAAATGAGACTGGGAACGAAGCCAATAAACAAGGTGGATTAAGTTGTAATAACAAGCTGATTGGATGCTTATAGAGTCTATAGTTTGATTAGTTCTTCATAGGCCGATGATATGTAGTATCCTTGCCCATCAAACACTTGGGGTTATTTAGGATTTGTTTTGATGAAATCATCTTCATTAAGTCTGAAGAATTGGTTGATCAAAACCGTTTCACTGCTGATGACATTGTGTCATTGTCATCAATATGCCCGTTTCTATGGAAACGTGACGACACAGCACGTGCAATCAACACAATACAGAGGAGAATGAGGAGAGAGAGAGCGACTGCCATGGCAATCATTGCTGCAGATATCTTCCCCGATATCGAACATTCTGAATACACCACGCCTTTGTCATCTGAAAGAAAAATAAGTTAATATTACTGTATTATAACAAAATTGGTCTTCAGCAAGCTGGGTATGGTATAACGGGCATAGGCTCATTGACTTGTGTTACCATGTTCCCTTCGATAGTATTTGTGTTTCTCATCTCCATCCCCAGCTAACAAGAATGCGGGTAGGCAGACAAAATAATTCTATAATTTTTACAAAATACATACCCCCAAAAAAACCCCCAAAACAACAACAACCAAACAAAAACAATAACAAATAAATTAAAGAAATTAAATATAAATAAATATATATTTTAAATATTATTTTTTTACTAAACGTTTGTGTTAATGATATGTTAAAATGGAGAACAATTTAAGTCTTTTTGGTTAAATAAATAAATGAATGAATGAATGAATGAATGAATGAATGAATGAATGAATGAATAAATAAATTTTACTAAATGTTTGTGTTAATGAGATTTTAAAATGGAGATCCAGACCTTCACCTAGACCTACACCTAGACCTTCACCTTGATCTAGACCTAAAACTTCACCTAGACCCAGACCTTCACCTAGCCTTAGATCCAGACCTTCACCTAGACCCAGACCTTCACCTAGACTTAAACCTAGACCCAGACTTTCACCTAGCCTTAGACCCAGACCTTCACCTAGACTTAAACCTAGACCCAGACCTTCACCTAGCCTTAGATCCAGACCTTCACCTTGATCTAAACCTAGACCTTCATCTAGACCTAGACCCAGACCTTCACCTAGACTTAAACCTAGACCCAGACCCAGACCTATAGAACAGATACTGACCTAGTTTGGTAATGGAACGTGGGTCCCGGATGCTGATTATCCTCTCAACTATCGTCTCATCAGAGGATGCTCTTCTTCTCCGACCAAAGCCATTAGCACTTCCGGGAGGGCAGTTAACCTGTAAATACAGTGTACAGCAATATTTTCTAACAATTGCACACTGTAACAAGTGTGTGATAACATTTGCCTGTTTGCAAAACGGATTGTTTCTTGTTGAGTGCATGTGTGATGGAATCCCTAACCAAGAAACATTCTATATCGTATAACGGGAGGTAGGGAAGCACATGTGATACACGTGGTCTTACCTTACCTCAGGCAAGTGAGTTTGTTCAAAATTGCCACTGTTCACCCAGCAGAAAATGGGTACCCGGTTGGATAAAATCACGTGACTATAACCTAGCGCCTAACAGGCAGCTTGTGTTATCCGGGGTAATAATAATCAGGCTAGCTATTTTCGAAACGTTCGTAGCCCTACGAACTTCTTAAGCCCATTCTTAACACATTAGCTAAGAGTTAAGTTAAGAATTCTTAGGGCTACGAACGTTTCGAGAATAAGGGCCCAAATTGTGATTAAGCGCCGCGAGCAATCACTTGGTGTTCAGAGACAGCGCTATAGAAGATGACCTATTATCAAAGTGGTAAAGTAATGATCGTCGCTCGTCATGCTAGCACCTTCGTACGATTCTTCACAAAGGTTCTGGTGTCACCCGGGCCTTCCACACACACACACACACACACACACACACACACACACACACACACCCTGCTGGAATGTTGCTGATATGACTTTAAGCAGTAACCATTACAGTGCACGTTGTATAGTTATGTACATAACACATGCTTGTCGGTATTGTACCTAATACTTTGATTTTCGTTTAAGGTGTAAGTGTGGTTTATGTTTGTTGGTTTGCTTGTTTGGTGTTAAACGCCGCAGTCAGTAATATTCGAGCTATATGACTGCCGTCTGTAATTAATCGAGTCTGGACCAAACAATCCAGTGATCAACATCATGAGCATGAGCAACAATATGGTTGTATTCTCGTCATAATGTGCTGCTTCATTTAGAACGTAGACCTTTAACAGTTGAAACATAATAACATGAAACACTTAAAACGTAATAAATTCATTATTAAAGTTTTATATCTCAGATTGTAATAATATATGTCTGTTTCAGGGGCGGTGGGGCGATGGGGCGATGGGGTAGCTTAGTGGTTAAAGCGTTCGCTCGTCACGCCGAAGACCCGGGGTCGATTCCCCACATGGGTACAATGTGAAGCCGAGTTTGGGTGTCTTCTGCCGCCTTTTCCTGGAATATTGCTAAAAGCGGCGTAAAACCCACTCACTCACTCTGACGCAAGGTAATCTCAATTCAGCTCGTTCAAAGGGACCAACACTTATATTCATTAAAAAGTAACAGGAAGTGGAAGTTCCAGGGTCGAGTGACAGGGTCCGAGTTACCCTTTTTCTGTATGAGTGAGTGAATTTAGTTTTACACCGTTTTTAGCAATATTTCAGCAATATCACGGCGGGTGACACTGAAATGGGTTTCACACATTGTACCCACGTGGGGATTCGAACCCGGGTCTTCGGAGTGACGAGCGGATGTTTAAACCACTAGGCTACCCCACCGCCCCTTTGTCCTATATGATGTACACAATTGAGACAGTGTGGTTGTGAATCATCACTGGTGTGACAATCCATGACGATATCAATGCCATAAGCATTACACATGTACAATGAACATGTCTGTTAGACACACAAAAAATAAATGATTGAAATTTATCATGAACCCACCGGATCGCAATCGGCAGCATTAGCAGTCAAACAAACTTTGACGACGAACTTGAACCCAACGTCTGTGTTCCCGTCAAAATGGAAGGCTCGAAGTTTTAGGGTTATCTCCCTTTTATCACTTCCGCCTGACCCGCGGCTGGCCTCTTCTACAGTGACGGGGAAGGCGTCGTTGTCCATGCAACTGCGATGGAAACATCAGTCATTAAAATGGAAAATGAACCTCATTTGGTGTCTCTGTACAGAAATTCCGAGATATTTACTGTGCGAAAAAGATTTTACCGATGATAACAAAACAATCAGAAATACAAAAAAGAAACAATAAAAATAATATGAAAAATGGGTGAATACGGTGAGCAAGCGTGGCATGAGGTAGTGCACGCGGGTAACATGATCAACACGCACGCACGCACGCACGCACACTCTCACACGCACACTCACACGCATGCACGCACACCATGCACGCAGGAACACTCATGCCTACCTTCCAGTGATGAGATTCAGAGTCTTGGTGCCGACAGTCAGTGTGTTATTGGCCTCTCCGGATATGATCAACATGGAGTCGTATTCTACACAACATGAAAAACATTATATCAGAGACTTATAAGTCAACCCCTCGTCATACAAGTGGAACAATGCAGCTATAAAACCCATAATAAACAACACAACGGCTTTCAGAAAATAAGCCAAACTTTTCTTGCATTTACGTATGACAAAAACTGTATTTACACCAAGCGTATCCGACAAATCGGCTCGTCGCGCACAACATTTAGATATGTCGTTCAAGATGCTATTCGTCCGTGGCGATCCGGGTTAGATTGGTCTTCAGCAATCCATGCTGAGGCGACAAACGGGATCGGGTGGTCAGGCTCGCTGACTTGGTTGACACATGTCATCGGTTCCCAATTGCGCAGATCGATGCTCATGATGTTGATCACTGGATTGTCTGGTCCAGATTCGATTATTTACAGACCGCCGCCATATGGCTGGAATACTGCTGAGTTCTGCGTAAAACTAAACTCACTCACTCACTCAGAAATCTTTATTATGAAAATATTTTCATTTGGACAAAATGAGTTTCCACATTTCATGGTTTGTGAATGAAAATTTATTTTATATCTGTTGTGTTCACTTGTGTATCTTTTGATGTACACCCGTATACCCGTATTTCGGAAAATAGGTGTTTATAAAATATGAAATTAGGTCGGGATACTGTCTTACCCTAAGTGATTTGACCGTTTGACCGTTTTCTTGAGGTTGATAGTACATTAAACATATTTTTCTTACACTGATGGAAATACTGGAACAGTGTAAACATTTTATCATGTGCAGCCATGCGCGACCTTGTGCATATCACCTGACTCATCTGTGATAGCTACCAGCAGATATGATTACCCGCTTTCCAATACGCATGACAGAGTACATCACTCTGAAAGCTTTACACGGACGGGGCATTTCGAAGACTTACACCACACTTCGGATATTATCTGCGTTATAGTGAAGGCTTTAAGTGTCCTGATATATCTGAATGCTTTTTCTGAAGTGGGACGGGGCTATATTGCAGTTTAAGCTGCACTGCGATGCACGGGTCGTGGGTTGAATCTCAAATTCACGCTGATCGCAATTACGTTAATGCTGTTTAAATTGGGTTTTGATATTGTGTTTTGAGTGAATGAGTGAGTGAGTGAGTGAGTTTGCCTTAACACCGCCTTAAATACCGATTTGACACGTTTACGCATTAAAGACTCACGAGCACAGTGTACCTGCCCGACTGTGTATGTGGCCAAACGACGTACAATGTTCATGCTGTTGATCACTGGATTGTCTGGTCCTCGATTATTTACAGAGGCCGCCATATAGCTGGGATATTGCTAAGTGCGGCGTTAAACAACCAACCTACCAAAACAACGCACAACACGTGCGTATCAGAAAATCCAGTTTCGCGATAGCGAGTTTTGTGTTAATGTTGAAACAGAATTTAACTAATTCTGCTGTGCACAAGAGAAATGAGAAACCACATTAGCAATATGCTCCACAGGTGGATGGGTGGGGCCGTTCAAATGTCTCGGTCAAAACATTTCTTTTTGTCGTTGATTTCCACTCTTACCAGGTGATATGGCGAAGGTGAACAGCAGCTCGGCTCCGACATCGATAGGGGTGGTGGAGACAGCCTGACCCCCAGTCGAGAGGGCGAGGAACACGGGGCCCAGGTAATCCTGCCTTGTGATGGTGTTTAGAGGCGTTCTGGGGGAAACACGGTAGTAATGTGACCAGGTATCTCGTGTCGTTGTTACTTCTATACGTAACATACTCTGACGACAATGCTGAGGCTGAGGCAACAGCTTATAATAGACATGCAACAAGTGAGTGAGTGAGTGAGTTTAGTTTTACGCCGCACTCAGCAACATTCCAGCTATATGGCGGCGTCTGTAAATAATTGAGTCTGCACCAGACAATCCAGTGATCAACATCATGAGCATCGATCTGCGCAATTGGGATACGATGACATGTGTCAACCAAGTCAGCGAGCCTGACCACCCGATCCCGTTAGTCGTCTCTTACGACAAACATGGGTTACTGAAGATCAATATTCTAACCCGGATCTTCACGGGTTACATGCAACAAGACGTCAGTTAAGCATTGTTTGCATCCGAACGTGACGTTTATCGTACATGGAGAGAAATAAAGATGAGATGGCGTGTGTGTGTGAGAGAGAGAGGGGAAGGGAGAGTGAGTGAGTGAGTGAGTTTTGGTTTTACGCCGCTTTCAGCAATATTCCAGCAATATCACGGCGGGGGACACCAGAAATGGGCTTCATACATTGTACCCATGTGGGGAATCGAACCAGGGTCTTCGGCGTGACGAGCGAACGCTTTAACCACTAGGCTACCCCACCGCCCCGGGGGAGAGAGAGAGATAAGTAGACAGATAGATAGCACGTTAGAGAGAAAACAACAAAGGGGTAGGTAGAGAGGGGGTGGGAAAGATAAATACATGTAGGTAGATACAGACGAGAGAGGGAGAGAGTGAGTGAGGGAGGGGGAGAGTTAAGTAGATAGAGAGAACGAGGGCGAGAAAGAGGTTGGAGGGATAAGAGAGAAAGAGAGAGAGAGGTAGAGAGAGCTAGAGAGAAAGAGATAGGTAGATTGTGGTAGTAAAAGAAAGGGGGGGTAGGTAGATAGAGAGAGATAAGAGAGAGAAAGATAGAGAGAAACGATAATGGTGATGACGAAGATGTAACTTAAATGATGTAGAAATAGATACGAAGTGGTGGAGACTGACAGGTGGGTGGTGTCGATGGGCACTATGCTGTAGGACACGGGCACTCCGCTGCCGTCCAGGACGCACTTGACGGTGTATCGGTCGTCGATGTTGAGGATGTAGTCCTGACTGTACTGGATCACCACGTCTCTCGTGTACTCCATGTTCCCTCCGTTCTGTCGAACGTGTCAAATCAGTTATCAAATAATACAAAGCAATATAATTATTATAGGATATCTTATATAGCGCACATATCCACGCAACTAGTGCATGCTCAAGGCGCTAGTATTTTTCCCCTCGATCAATGGATGTCAATCTCAACGGCACATAATACCCAAGAGTACCAGACAGAATAGTTCAGAAACATACTCAGAAAATATAGAATAGTCCAGTAACATTCACATTTAAAATAGATTAGTCCAGTAACGTCCACAGTTAACATAGAACAGTCCAGTAACATACACAGTTAACATAAAATATTCCAGTAGCATTCACAGTTAACATAGAATAGTCCAGTAACATACACAGTAAACATAGAATAGTCCAGTACCATTCGCTGTTAACATAAAATATTCCAGTAACGTTCACAGTTAACATAGAATAGTCCAGTAACATTCACAGTTAACATAGAAAAGTCCAGTACCATTCGCTGTTAACATAGAAATAGTCCAGTAACATACACAGTTAACATAGAATAGTCCAGTAACATACACAGTTAACATAGAATAGTCCAGTAACATACACAGTAAAGATAGAATAGTCCAGTAACATACACAGTTAACATAGAATAGTCCAGTAACATTCACAGTTAACATAAAATAGTCCAGTAACATTCACAGTTAACATAGAATAGTACACAGTTAACAGTAACATTCACAGTTAACATAAAATATTCCAGTAGCATTCACAGTTAACATAGAATAGTCCAGTAACATACACAGTAAACATAGAATAGTCCAGTACCGTTCGCTGTTAACATAGAATAGTCCAGTAACATACACAGTTAACATAGAATAGTTAGTAACATTCACAGTTAACATAGAATAGTACAGTAACATTCACAGTTAACATAGAATAGTCCAGTAGCATTCACAGTTAACAGAGAAAAGTCCAGTAACATTCACAGTTAACATAGAATAGTCCAGTTGTATTCATAGTTAACATAGAATAGTCCAGTAACATTCAAAGTTAACATAGAACAGTCCAGTTATATTCACAGTTAACATAGAATAGTCCAGTTTCATTCACAGTTAACATAGAATAGTCCAGTTTCATTCACAGTTAACATAGAATAGTCCAGTGGCATTCACAGTTAACATAGAATAGTCCAGTTATATTCACAGTTAACATAGAATAGTCCAGTGGCATTCACAGTTAACATAGAATAGTACAGTTATATTCACAGTTAACATAGAATAGTCCAGTGGCATTCACAGTTAACATAGAATAGTCCAGTTATAGTCACAGTTAACATGGAATAACCCAGTTATATTCACAGTTAACATAGGATAATCCAGTTACATTCACAGTTAACATAGAATAATCCAGTTATATTCACAGTTAACATAGAATAGTCCAGTAACATTTGTTATAAACACTGAATAGTTCTGTAACAGAAACATTAAAAGTAACACAACATTTTCCCGTAACATACATTTTAAATACAGAATCATCCGGTAACAGAGATAGCAAACACTTAACAGTCCCTCAACAAACTCAGTAAAGACTGACCTTGACCGGCCCCGTAAATACCATGGCAAGTAGACACCGAATAACACCGCAATATTCATTCATTCACTTAAGTGCTGTTTCATCTAGCCTAGTTGTCAAGAAGACATTGTTAACTTAAAAGAAACTATGGAAAGAGATCTTTAAGCTGCTTACTGCAGCTGGCGTAATGGTTCCACAGTTGACGCTGGTGTGCTCCACCTCGATGTAACGTCCCTCCCAAGTGTCGGGGATGTTGTCAAACGATGATGCCGACGGTACCGGGGTCGACTCACATGCCGCTGTACATCTCTTGCCTTCAATGTAGGCGACGCCGCTGAATGTGCCGTAGGGGTTGATGCCGATCACCATTCTGTCAGCCAGACAAGTCACAGTAACTGCAATAAAAATAATACAGTAAAACCCCTTTGTGTCGAACCCGTTGGGACCAAGGGGGGAAAATCGACTTATCCGAGTGTTCGACACATCCCTCAGCATGGAAATGACCACGTTTTGTGATCAATCGATTAGAGCTGTATTATTATTTTATTTCCATTGATTTCACGCAGAAAACAAGGAGGCGGTGTCGATATATATTCTTCTATTGATAAATGAGGAAATTTCGAGATTCACGATTCGTGGCAAAACCAGCATCATGGTCCCTACATATTGGTTCCATGATAATTGTACTTAGCCTTGGCCGATCTGGTCAAGCATGACGTTAGCCAAATATACTGAACATCATTGAAAACGCACCACCTGTAAATTTTGAAATATGGTAATAGGATTGTTTTGAGAGTGAAAATGAACGTTGGAAATGTTGTTAATAGCACAAAAGGCAATAAATGCTGATTAGGTGTATAAATGACCGTCGACAAAAAAAAACGTTCTCATTGTAGCTGTACCTCCGCAAGTAAAGTTTATTTTGCAATGCCAAGATTGTCACCAGAAAAACGAGAACGGGCGTTGGGCATGTTGCAGGTTGGCACATCAAACAGGATTATTGCCAGACGATTTGGCTGCCATCATTCCACCATCATAAGACTTGCCAACAGGTACCAACAAACAGGAACCACCAGGGACCGCCAACGTCCTGGCCAGTCACGTGTTACCACCCCTTGCCAATATCGAGACATTGTTCGGCCCCATATTCGGGATCGTACGTTGCCGGCTGCCAGAACCGCCAACGCTGTCCAAGGCCCACGTGGTTTGATCACTGCTTCCACCGCCCGACGCCGTCTCCTTGCGGCAGGATTACGGTGTCGACGCCCTTATGTTGGACCCATCCTGACTGATAGACATCGCCGTGAACGCCGACGAGGGGCTGAACAGCATCGTTTGTGGTTGTTACGACGTTGGCATGGTGTTGTGTTCTCCGACGAGTCACGTTTTCACTTGCGAAATGATGACGGGCGTCTACGGGTATGGCGTCGACGGGGAAAACGTTACCATCAGGACTGTGTTGTGCAAACAGATCGGTGGGGTGGAGACAGCATTATGGTGTGTGTGTGTGATGGGGGTGGGGTTGGGGTTGGGGGGTCAGTTATCATCACAAAACCGCTCTGGTAGTTTATCGTGGCAGAGTGAATGCCCTTTACTACCGTGACACCCTTTTTAGAACAACGTCATTCCCTTCTTTAACCAAAATCAAGATCTGCACACATTCCAGCAGGACAATGCTCGAGCGCACACTGCACGTGTTTCAATACAGTTTCTGGCAAACAACAACATTCCTTTACTTCCATGGCCTGCATTGTCACCAGATTTGTCTCCCATTGAACACTTGTGGGATTACATCGGCCAACGCCTCTCACGTCCCCACGGATCAACAACCTTGGGGAACTTGAGAATGCCTTGCAACAAGAGTGAAATGCATTGCCTCAAAACATTATTCGGAGACTTATCAGTTCAATGAGGAGACGTTGCACAGCTTGTGTTGCTGCTAACGGAGGTCATACACGTTACTGACTTTCCAATTTGACTCCATCTTTCTTTCATGGTCAGCTGCATTAAAACTTCACTGTTTTGCTGGATTGGTTCTTGTTTCTTTCCTTTACCAATCATTGGACTACAAAAGTATGTAAAATTTACACCGATTGCTCTTTTATGCTCTTGGAAATCCAAACTGATACAAGTGGTGCGTTTTCAATGATGTTCAGTATATTTGTATGTCTGATATACTAGATATTGGATAATTGCAAAAAACAAAATTACACACACACACACACACACATATGAACTTAAATGAAACAGAAAACTCTGCTGAAAAGGAAAATCATGTACGTTTAAAATTACGAAATGTCGAATATATTCTCTATATTCTCTAAAAATAACACTCGTGGATGCAGTAATGATGAGGTGTTGTTTTGTTGGCTTATTGTTTAACGCCGCACTCAGCAATATCCCAGCTATATGGCAGCGGTCTGTAAATAGTTGAGTCTGGACCAGACAATCCAGTGATCATGAGCATCGATATACGCAACTGGGATATGATGACGTGTGTCAACCAAGTCCACGAGCCTGACCACCTTATAATCGCCTCTTACGACAAGCATGGATTGTTACAGACCAATTCTAACCCGGATCTTCACGAGTATCACTTGTAATCAGTATGGATAACAACGTCTATTTCAACATTCCATGACAATATTTTGGCCCCTCAAAATATGAATTCTCCACGTTTCACGGTTACCTCTTACCGCGTCATCAACAATATATATAACGTGTCAGGATTCATCTTGTCCCTTCATCAGCTGAATCTGATAAAGTAGCAAGGAGCCGTCCTGAAACGTTGTGAATTTATGATAAAAGCTGATATCCGCAATACTTGTCATGAACAGTTCACCTACATCGTTGTTCAGCACACGTGGAACCGTAGTAGTCGCTGAAGCAGTAACACAGGCCGCCTGTGCCATCATCGTAGCAGTCACCTTGACCAGCAGTGCAGGGGTCAGTTGTAACGCAAGATAAAGCACCTTTATCACCTGTTCAAGAAACATGAAAGTGACGTCATGCGAAGTAGATGGACCAACGTAAACGAAATGATGACGTTGTTTAATAGACGACTGACGAGACTGACTGACTGACTGAGTTTGGTTTTGCGCCGAGAGCCACATCACGGCGGGGACACCAGAAATTGGCTTCACACAAAGTACTCAAGTGGGGATTCGAACCCGGGTCTTCGGCGTGACGAGCCAACGCTTTAACCATTAGGCTACTCCACCGCCCCTTTAATAGACGAAATAGATATGGGTGTATGTGTAAAGCATAGACGATGACGGCACTGTGACAGCTACTTACGTCAGTCAAAGAGAGAGAGAGAGAGAGAGAGAGAGAGAGAGAGAGAGAGAGAGAGAGAGAGAGAGAGAGGAGAGAGAGGAGAGAGAGAGAGAGAGAGAGAGAGAGAGAGAGAGAGAGAGAGAGAGAGAGAGAGAGAGAGAGAGAGAGAGAGAGAGAGAGAGAGAGAGAGAGAGAGAGAGAGAGAGAGAGAGAGAGAGAGAGAGAGAGAGAGAGAGAGAGAGAGAGAGAGACCATGCCAGTCTTGACTACATGTAACTATATCTGTGAAGTGTTTGATCTATCACTAGTATTTACGACAATTCGTTCTTTCTGATTGTAGTATCAATCAATCATCAATCTTGATGTTTTGAACAATTGTGTAAGTCCCTGAGCGCTCGTACAAAGCAGAACACGGAATGGAGTGACTACAATCCGTGAATTGCATAAACAGGGATCGTAATGCCAGAATACCTCTCCCTTAGTTTGAACAACGTGTGAATAACATTCTTTTGCATGTATAGCAATCGTAATCTAGAATTAGTTAAATATTGTAATCTTGCCATATGTGGGTAATTTTGTTAATGAAAAATGAATCCGAATCTTACTGATAAGCAGGCCGCAGTCATCTCCCTCGTGGGTTGGGAGGCACCCCCGGGGCAGGTGCACGTGGGGGCGACGTATGTGCATGTCCCGCCATTCTTACAATCCTGGCTTGGTCGCCGACAGTCAAACGTTGCTTGACCTAGAGTGAGTGTAGACTTGTTTAATAATGATAACACAGTAATATGCAACCATAGATATTATGATGTATACTTTCTTTGTTTGATTCCTGTAATCCCGCACTGAGCATTAATTCAGGGTGCCGTTGTACAAAACGACCTTATTTCTAGGGTGACCGTAACTCCCATACCTTAACATAGACTAAGGTATGCTCTTAGCGCTAAGGTTCTTTTGTACAACGGCACCCAGCCATATAAAGGCGGTATGTAGACAATCGACAATCCAGTGATGACGAGGATCGATTAATTCCTGAAACATTTAGCACTTGGAGAAAAGACACCTTTAATACTTCAAGTATATCGTTATCAGTTACATACTTGACCCACAGTGACACGAATACAGCAACAAGGATACTGAGGGGTGTTAAGTCATTTTGTATTAAGTGGTTGATTAAGTGTTCTATATAATAAATAATAATAGGCCATTTATATAGCGCCTTTTCACGTCACAGGGATATGCTCAAAGCGTTTCCTGAGCTCAAGTTAAAACTATATACAGCTGGCAGGTACGGATGATTGGAAGTCACTTGTAGCGGAGAAATAGATGAGTCTTTAGTCTTTAGACTTTATATACTTATAAAGGAAACTCTTCGACCTACACTTTTGTTTCGATTTTCTCGAAGTAATTATCGACCTTTACTTTTGTTCTGTTTGTCTCGAAGTAATTCTATGTTTTACTGATTCATAAGAAGAAAGAGTAGTGTGTTCACGGGACACATACAATATAACTCGTTGTGTGCCGCCATAGTCAGTAATAGTCCAGATGCACTGAAAATCACTGGTGACTTCATACGCTTTGATACAGTCGGAATGGTACACTGAACTGGTTTAACACGATACTATTGTATTGTCAGACAGAATCCATATAGGGACAAAGGTTTAATATCGTCAACTCGCATGTGTCGAATGGTACAAGTCAGAATGACTGTCGTATCTTGTAACTAATGATTTAATACCTACACTGAATGACCAGCAGGACGATCCCAAAGTTGAGCAACGTATCCATAGCGTAGAATCTACAAGGAAACAATAGTGATCGAGTGAGTGACTTTAGTTTTACGCCACACTCAGAAATATTCCAGCTATATGGCGGCGGCCTGTAAATAATCGAGTCTGGACCAGACAATCCAGTGATCAATAGCATGAGCAACTGGGAACCGGTGAAGAAATGATCCCATGCACCTTTGCTAGTCGAAACTGGTAACTTAGGGTTGGTGTGGTCAAGCCCAGCGACAAAGTTTGATAACCTGGTTTTATAATCCCATGCAAAATTCCATCACTGGATGTTCTGGTCCAGATGTGTTTATTGTACAGTACTTTAGATACAATCTGCAAAATCTGTTTCTTGTTATAGTTTCAGGTTTGACATATTTTACGTTACTTAAAATATTTATTTCGATTAAAAAAACTCAAATTGAGCTGGGTCATGGTTTCAGATGTGGACTTGTTTCAAAAGGCTTCAGAAAGTTGACTACCACAATATTACTGGGAGAGTTTCGGGACATGCCAACGTTTTCTATTTCTCTGGCTGGCTGTCAGTGTTCAGATGAAACTTCTGCCGCAGTCTCGCAGTGGGAGCACCTTTAGAATACAGCAACACAACTTCTCGTGAGGACGGTCTCTGCCGTAGGTCACGTGTCATTAAGACAAGCAACCAGTTTGTGAGAACCCGTTGGACGCGAACCCGCGACCTTAGGACTGTTAGCTCGACAGCTAACCGACTGAGCTACGTCCACACTGTTTACAATGTGCAAATTTATCGAGTCATTCCTGTGACGTCGATCACGGAAATGAACGGAAAGAGTCGAATAGGTCACGAACAATTACGAATGCTACGGGTAGACTTGGTGTCATGTGATTTTATTCTACGGACAATTGCCGAATGGATCCGATGCCATTTGACACACTCGTCCCATTCGGTAATCTACAAATTGAAAAGGGTTGTTGACGTCAGGCGTCAGACGTAGATTTCACGGTGTATGCATGAATGGCGCGCTTTTATATAAATCGGTGATTTTGTGACAGAAAAGTGATGTAGGGAACACTGTAAGGATAATGTGGATCGCACTAAGGAACGAGGGAGACATGAGCATGTGTAGTGACGGCACGAGGGTGAGTTAGCCTTCGCATCATTACTTTACAAAATTTATGTTGCGTGTGAAAGAGGCTTCAGTGCAAATTCCAGGCCAATTTCCATTAGCCCAAAATTTCTACATTAACCCATTTCATAATGTATTTTCGACGTTTTTGGTTTCCCGTTTTTGTGTGAAAAAAAAGTATTAAAATGCAAAAAGGAAAAACAACAAATGGTAGATCTACTCACGTATTACACCGGACATGTACCTACTATATTGGATTAGGTCCCTAACCCTAACCCTAAACCCTCAGCCCTAACCCTAACCCTAGCCCCTTGAAATAATCCTAATAAATAGAATGCATTGACAGAACTGGCACAAACACGACTGACGTGTCTAGTGTAATGCATTATTACCGCTTCGAAAAATAAAATACTAATAAAACACTTTTCTATGTAATGGTGCAAATTACTGAATGACAAAAATATATATGTAAATTTAAAAAATACAAAATACAAAATACACAACACATAACACCTCAGCAGCCCGTAATACAAATAAATATGAGCGTATTAGTGAAAAAAGAAAAATATTTCAAACTGGTGCTTGCAAAATATTGCGCATCCGCCGGTATACAACTACTGGAAACTCTCAACATCGTTGGGCTTATGCAATGACATAGCTCGTAGAGATGAAACACCAGTGAGCGGAGCTTATACGCACTCGCTCAGCCAGACAACCGTGTTGCCATGCAGGCGTCATAGGGCATTGTTTCGAGATCGTGCTTTCGAACAAAATCACATTACATTACGTAAAAGGGTATTATGACGTATTTTTAAAGTTTGTGGTGCTGTATTCTAAAGGTAGGCCTCGCAGTGTGTCGTGTCAGTATCAAGCACGTGAATTTAGTGCAGCACGTGCACTACACTTACCCCCGACACACAGCCTATAACTTTCCTCTATGGCACTTCTTCATTTCCAAAATGTACTCGCACGCACCGAAACATTACACAGGTAGCGTCCGCTAAACAGTCAGCCAGAACTGAAATCTGGCCGCATATTGGAGCGTCGCTCTCAGCCGTCCCTGTCAAGCTCACAGAGTTCAAGTACAGGGGGCGTGACGTCATCATCGCCAGTTCTGACGTCATAGGTTTCCAGGCGGCTGTACGTCTTGCCGCCAGTGTTCTAGAGGTCGGGGCGGGGCGGGGTCGGGGCAGGGCGGGGCGGGGCGGGCCGGGCAGGGTATCATAGTATTTTTGCATGACAACGTTAATTTCGTGTACTAATGCTAGGGCTAAAATTATGATTTTTGTGTTTTTGACCCAAAATCTGGTTTTACCAGAAAGTGTCCACGCGAATATTTCCGCATCATGTCTATTATTATTATATAGGTCTTCAGGTTTAATTTGATATATAGATCATGTATGCCTCTCAATTTCATCAAATCTTCTCCCAAAATGGGTTTGTTTCCTGCCCTGTGAGGAGATATAAGACAAAAGATACCAAATCTGCGAATTTGAAAATATTTGTTTTATCCCAAAATGTTATTGAAAGTAAACCATCCCAGTATTCGGGTCAACCAATACACACTACCTCACAAGTCACGTTGATCCACTTTCAGAACGAAGTCCGATGCTGGTGATAGGACAAGGGTCGTGGAAATAACGACACAGTTCAAAAGGCTGTCAAGTAAACAAAACAACTGCGGCTGGACAGCGGGCATCTCTCTTCACTGTAACCACTCAATTACATGTCTACAATGTATTTGTGTGTGGAATCCAGGTACTTGGACGGAGAGAGACTTTGTTTCTGACTATACTATACTGAAACAAGATACCAATACATTATCACATTTAATACACAAATATACTACTGCCATATTAAACAACGCATCAGTGACACAATGTATATAGTGTGCAACATTGTCTGACATTATCCAGAGCTATTAACGGCAATCCGGCCTTCTCAGTTGATGCGAAATGGGTTTTATTCAACACACCAGTATAACAAGTTTGCAACGTTCTTGGCAACCGGTATCAATGTTGCAATGTCACAACCTCACGAACGTTCGCTTAACTTTATTGTTAAGTTCGGTTTGAAGTTGTGTTCTTATTTTTTGTTCAAGTGTTTCGCAATGTTTTGATTCAGATTGTTTTAAATATTTATTCATTAATGACCAATGATCCCTGATATGTCCTGACCAGGTCAAGTTGCTGTCTAAAATCTCAGGGCTTTTTTTTGAGACTGGAGAAAGTAGTTCAAACTAGTAACCACTGTGTTGTTGTTAAATTATTCTTTTCCTTGTTTCATTTGTGCCAAATATTATTTATGTTCTTATTTTGTCATGATTAAAAGTGTTCATTAGAGATTAATCAAGCATAGTAATTTTGTTGTGTTTTTGCTTTATAAATAAAGCGTTAACTCAATTATAAGTAGTTTATTGTTAAAAAAAACCTTCTAGGAATATATTGCAATACATATCGCAATATATGCTTTCGCATCGCAATATATCGCAATATGAAAATTCTCTGCAATACCCCCCCTAATAGCAACAGCACGTTTGTGAACAGAGTACTTTTTAAACCTCGGCGGGACGAATCTGCCATGTCTTGATTTATACTCCTTCGCTACATCCTGTCTTTAAGGGACTGTCGTTAACACAGGTGTCAGTGTTCCCAGTCATTATTAAATCAGTTTAGAGTGTTTAACTAGGGCCAGCTAAAAAGATCGATAATGTGAATTATCGTCGATAGCATAAATTATGTTAAGATTATCAATAAAAAAAAGATGATGTTGGGTCTATTTTGGTTTATATATCTAAGCCTATTGTAAGCATGGATCCTAGGTTTCAGTATGTCACTGCATCTTGTGGATCCCATACCTGCTATTGACAGGTGTTGTGTACTTGTCAAAGACTCGTTCCATGATTTGCAAAATGGTTGATTGGTGCCATGAAAACCATTCTTATGGTTACTCGTGTTTCAAGTGCATAAGGTTAGATTAATGTACCCTAAAGAGGGGTTACCATATCATTATTTAACCAGTTTTAAATGAATACGATTTCAAATTAGAAATATATGTTTAAGTAAAGTTGGGAATTTTTGTGATCCTTAGCAAAGTGTGAGTAGTATATGTTCAGGACGCTGTTTTGTTCATAACCCATATTCATTTCTTTTTGACGTTCTTGGCATGTTTGCTCAAAGTTCTCCGATAAATATCGATAATCGATTGATATTTAGCTAACGATTATCACTATCTAAGATCTGTATCGATAGCCAGCTTCTATGTTCAATAAATTCTTATGTCGGTATCTGGCCAAGATTGTTCTATGTACCAGTGCTATATTTGTTATGTGAGTGCCTGTGAATCTGATTTGCCCTTCCTATTTCAATATGATACAACGTATACATTCTGGACCTCATCCCCGATGGTATGCAGTTTATCTGAAGTTGAACAATATTTTATTATTCTGCCATGGGATACATATTGCTAAGTTATGAGCCAACAAACACATTTAACCCGTGAAGATCCGGGTTATAACTGATCTTCGGTGACTAATGCTTGTCGTATGAGGCGACTAACGGGATCGGGTTGTCAGGCTCGCTGACTTGGTTGACACATGTCATCGTATTCCAATTGCATAGATCGATGCTCATGCTGTTGATCACTGGATTGTCTCGTCCAGACTCGATTATTTACAGACCGCCGCCATATACCTGGGATATTGCTGAGTGCGGCTTAAATCGAAACTCACTCACTCACGAACAAATTTAACTATGTTTTTATTGCCAGAAAGGCGAAGACAAAAAGGGTGGCAGAAGGTGATATATATATATATACATGTATGTATTGTATGTATGTATGTATGTATGTATGTATGTATGTATGTATGTATGTATGTATGTATGTATGTATGTATGTATGTATGTATGTATGTATGTATGTATGTATGTATGTATGTATGTATGTATGTATGTATGTATGTATGTATGTATGTATGTATGTATGTATGTATGTATGTATGTATGTATGTATGTATGTATGTATGTATGTATGTATGTATGTATGTATGTATGTATGTATGTATGTATGTATGTATGTATGTATGTATGTATGTATGTATGTATGTATGTATGTATGTATGTATGTATGTATGTATGTATGTATGTATGTATGTATGTATGTATGTAGTATGTATGTATGTATGTATGTATGTATGTATGTATGTATGTATGTATGTATGTATGTATGTATGTATGTATGTATGTATGTATGTATGTATGTATGTATGTATGTATGTATGTATGTATGTATGTATGTATGTATGTATGTATGTATGTATGTATGCTTATGTACCACCGTTGGTGGCGTTTATGAGTGAATAAAATGAATGAATGATGATGATGATGTAATGATGCCCAATGGTCACCACGAACACTGGCTGCCCATCCGACAAAGGCGCGGCAACAATTAACACACTTCCCACTTGTGTGACTGAGAAGTGCCGTAGCGCCATCGTCGCAGTAATCATGCCACGCATCCTCATGAAGTGTTCGTCACACCAGCGTCAGTCGACGTCACGCATCGCATCCGAACATCGCATCACAACAACATCGTATTATGACAACGTCATCAGATCACAACATCGTCACATGTTCATCTCGACGTTACATCACATCGGAGCATCGTAGCACAACATGCCTTAAAACATCATATCGTAATCTCGCATCGTAAAATAATATGTCAATATCGGAACGTCGTAGCATCCTTGATCAATTACAAACATACCGGGCAATACTTCAATATTACTTAATGCAGTGTACTGGAACAAACTCATTCGTCTTAAGATGGGTATCGCTGATATTTTCCTCACTTTCTTTCAGCAAGCCCTCTGCTTTCATCTTTACGCTCAGTATCCTACTCGGACGTCGACTCTACACACTCCCAGCTGTGTACTGACCAAGGTAGGGAACTGTAGATGCTGTTTGTTTGCTTTACGCTGCAATATTCCAGCTATATCACAGCGGTTTGCATATAACCAGGTCCTGACCAGACAATCCAGTGACTGACACGACTCACGACTGGGATAGTGCCATGTGTCAACCAAGTCAGCGAGTCTGATCCCCCTATCCCGTACGTTGCCTCCTACGACAAGCATGAGCTAGACCATTTCTGACGTGGATATTGAGGGTCTGTGAGGGTATATAATGATCCATTGATCCATGGTCCACGCAGTAGGGAGTCGGGCGAGAAGCTCCCACCTACTTATGATGATTGAGGCGACGTACAGCTTGTTCAGCTTGACCTGAGCTACTCTACATATGCATGACCCGGGAGGCCAAATGGCACAAAAGGCAGGTCGAGTTAACTTCATTAAAGGAGAATACGAGTGAATTGCAATAATTTGCTGGGTGAAAGATAAAGTCATCAGAACCATATTCCCAAATTTTCAATTAAAAATTATGTATAATTATGGTTTAATCGCGAAAACAGTTTCTGTAAATCTCAGCTTCGGCCATTATGCATATTTCGCTGGAACCCACGTGACCTTTCCGCTCCTGACGCCAAATGTGCCTAGAGTCCGCCATATTGCCAAAGACCAAGCGCTACAGTAGTACAAATCGTGTTGTTTTCGTCGTTTTTGTAAATGGTACGATGGTGTATTCTGTTGGCTGGGGATGCACGGAATCATCGAACAATGGAAAGCCACCATTTCTTTTTTGTTTTCGTTCGAATTCTCCTTTATATAGGGGAGCTTTTTCCTTTCTTGTTCTATTCGGCCCACGGTTGCACTGGAAACACCAGTTGCTGCTGCTGCTCGCTGCCGAAAAGCCCGAAACATTAAACCATCTGTAGCTTCATTTTTAAAGAAAGTTAGGACATCGCTGACGATTTCTCGACACTGAGATGTCAAACGGCACCTTGTCTCGGCTGTTCGGACATGTTGACAATCAACTAACAAAGGTGCACCCCTTCACAATATCAGACCCAACCAGTTGTGACACGGTCACGCAATGCACTACAGACTATAGTATTCACTTGATCAGGTCAAGCTGAACAAGCTGTAATGAATCAGATTTTTCAGATATTGTAACACCTATCATCGTGTATATTTTGGTCACAATATCAACCACTGGTTTGTCTTGTCCAGGTTTCAGACATATGGTGTAATAGTGTTAAACAAACAAACAACTCTAATTAGATTTTTATGCATGGCTGACTGAGTTTGGTTTTACGCCGCTTTTAGCAATATTCCAGCAACATCACGGCGGAGGACACCAGAAATGGGCTTCACGCATTGTACCCATGTGGGGATTCGAACCCGGGTCTTCGGCGTGACGAGCCATGCATGACTAGAAAGGAGAACTAAATGCTGTTGACACTCTTGGCAGGTGAGTTGAGGTGAACTGGGGTTTAAGGTAGTGTTGGTGTTCTATTCCGCATTAACGCTTGTTTTATAGTGCCAGCCCTCATATTTGTTTGTTTGTTTGTTTGTTTGTAGTTTATACAGTTTGAAAAGTGAACGTTGTGCGAGAATTGCTCTCACGTGGTCCTGGATCTACGTAAGGCTATAAAATTACACAGAAATGTAGAATATTAAATTTCCTATCCGTTGGTATAAATATAAGTGCAACTACCTTGGCGGTTTGAGAAATAGACCTTGCTAAATGTTGTCCAAATTTTTGTTATGCGTTAAAAAACAGTAAATTTCTCCGCTTTTTATCGCGCACCGATAAAAGCACTGTGCTACGAATTTTTTAATGGGCCATCTTTACGGAAAGTGTGAGCGAAGGAAATACAGCCTGATATCTGAACGACATAAGTGTATATGAATTGGGTTTATGTGCTTGTGCATATGTTATACGCTCAACATTAAAAATGACTCGCAATAAATGTCAAAAATGTATTTTCTTCTATGACGTCAAACGACGAAAGAGAGGTCATACACGTATAATGATAAGGGGGCATAACTCCGTTATGCGTAACACTAGGTCAATGTAACTCAGATCACTTGGAGAAAATGTGTTGTGGATACGGACGCTATATTTTCGTTATTTTATATTCTGGTGAACCTCACTATTCCAATTCAAAGTTCCCAATGAGAACGGATGCGCTTTGGTAGTTTCACAATTTATAAGAAAAGATGACAACGTATTACATTTGAAAGCACGTAATAGCGATTTGAATGGCCCTATCGATATATAAGTTAGTTCTTAGATTCCCATATTCTCCTGTTTGTGTAGATGTAATTTGACTAATTTTGCATCGTTATTACCAGAGTACTAGCCAGCCATATCTTCAAATGTAACGAAATTGCTGAAAATAATACAACATTTTACTTGACGTCATCGCTTGTTTTATGCATTTTGCGACGTCGGAGAACGACGACATTGGTATGCTGATTAGTATATATCTCACTTAATTTCCATTAATTGTATAAAAGGTCTAGACTTCTATGTCAGAATTTTACACTCTTTAGACAAAACATAAAATGACTGATTTTTCCATTTTAAATAGTGTCCTGAATATATCAACAATTAGACAGTTTGACAGCGTATCTGATTGTGACCAACACGCGCACCTGTTTGGCATCAATTTAACGTAAATAAAAATAATATTTCACAACACCCGAACATTTTGTTTGGGATAAGAATTTTGTTTGTTTATGATTATGAAGCTATTTCTCTTCATACGTATGCAATGACAGATGCATAAAGATAGCTTTTGATATATGGAACTATATATTAGAATATGGATATAAGATTTGTCCGAATTAACACATGAGATGGTATATATATTTTTCAACAATTTTCCTATGAGTAGTTAGAGTTTGATATCCTGTCATCACAATATTATTTAATCGAATATGAATTGAATATATTATCGAAAACAATGATAGAGAATCATAAAACGTTGCCAACAAACGCGCACCTTGCCGATCTATATGCATCATTCTTTTGTCTATAAAACGACACAAAATTATGCAATGAACAAGACAATTCCTTTAAATATGTGTGCATGTACATTTCATACCATATATAAATAATTGTCATTAATATTATCAGTTTTGCGTATAAGGTTGAATCATATCACCGTTCATTAACCTGTTCATATGAAATTGCAATATTAGTCCAAATAAATTGAATATTGTACATCATAGGAACTAAAGTAATTGCAGTTATGGCTACGTTTGATCTTCTAACACTTGTGTAAAGGTTTAAAATATGGTGTATTGCAATAAATATGTCACTTTCTTATGTAAATATGATTCAAACAATCAAAAACTTTCAAAGAATAAAACACCGTAAACCCTATATGCATGTATGATATGATATTGAACAAGGCTAAATGTAGATACTGAAGTCAGTTTCATGAAAAAGTATCCGAACTATGCGCAAAATATACATCATAATACTGACAGTGTAATCGGAAGGATATGGCGATTGTGTTTACTCTTGTTCAACCGACCTTCACCTCAAAGAAATTGCCTAATATGTACAACAATGTTGACGTATGACATCACTACCGCTGACCGATTTCTTACAAAATGGCGGCTTTGCTGACAAGGGTACACAGGATTTTGCGAGGACCCTTCCACTGATTCAGGGATCGTTTGTACTTAAATATGAGATGTAAGTAATCAGAATGATTCTGACTATCTGTGTATTGTTATATGTTTTTATCTTTTTGACTATACGTAAGAGAAAAGGACAGAAATGCAGATAATTACCGTTGTCGTTCTGCGTGATTTGGCGTCAGTCATGGCGTCACGCTGCACGGAAACTTTGACAATTTCTTATGAATTATCAAATCATTGCATTGTATCTATTTATAATTTCCCATTTCTTGCTACGATACTCTTTCCATGTATATTCTAAAGGTATTGAGCCATTGCAAGCAATGAATAGACGGATGAATGTTGAAAAATTTCAGAAAATGCTACGCAGTGTAAAATCGGAATTTGTCTTTGTTTACATTTCACACAAACGCAGTCTTTCAAGCACAGCGTTCGTTTTCACACCCAACATGTTTCGTCTCATTTTATCTAGACAGTTATTATTGGTGACACAGACCAGTTTCAAATTGATTCTTAAATGTATGGGGAATTCAGTGATGCATTTTTCGAAGCTGAATATGAAATATACGTGATGTAATAGGCGTCTCAATACCGGCCTTCGCGAAACGTGATTTTGTAAACACTATCCAATATGGCGGAAAGCGCTCTACGGCGTTCGTGTAAGTGCATTTTCGAAAACATCCCAACCGATTCTAGATTCATCGGCAACGTTTCAGAATTATAATTAGCGATTTCATGTAAAACTGATATCAGTGATCATAAATATGTTATTTTTGAAATTCAATACTCACAGTAATTATCCGATTTTCACATTTCAAAACATACAGCAAATAACGCTGTGAATCGCGATTTCATACTGTGTAAAAAATGTCGCCATTTTCGATGAAGCCTATTTTGTAAGGTCTTTTTCAGCACTTGAGCTTTGTTTAAAATAATAGTGGATGGTATCAAGAAACAGGGAATTTCCCGCAGAATTCGAAACTGTGAAGTGTATTTGTGTGCGTGGGATATTTTGATTTTTATTGGACTTGAAATTGAGGGTTGAAGGGGAAGGACATATATGTCCCTGTGGCATCCAGGGGGTTAACGCCGCACTCATCAACATTTCAGCTATATGACCGCGGTCTGTAAATAGTCGAGTGTGGACCAGACAATAGTCCCGATAGTCACCTATTACGGACAGACCGACAGAATATTTTATTTACATAACACTCGTATAAAAACGGTATTATTTTCCTACGAGGGCGAACATATCGGGGTTCATATTTTTCATACGATGCCCTAGGGCAAAATATCACTTTGTCATGGTGACGTGACGTCATGAACACTGCTATGATGTCACGTTTCTTCTGTGACGTTGCGTTCTATATGCGGCAACGGCGGGTAGCCAGCCTATGATTGAAAGTAGATTTGGGCTTATTTTCCACAATTTGACAACTTCGGTAATAAGCAGAATATTATATTCGTGCCCATATCATACTATGTTTACGACACTCGTGCCTAAATATCTCTCGCTCGGGAAATACCAACATTCAGGCCAATCACCAAGCGATATTACGACATATTGTGAAACATAACCAGTGTCAAGTGTGCAACACGACTTACACGAAACTCGAGCCAAATGTTGAAATACAAAATTTCGCACTCGTTCCGTATAAGTCGTATGACACGCTTGCTCGTGTAATAATCTCTATTTATACTATGCCGCAGTTGAACTTGGCCACCTCACTCGGACTCAGACTGAGTGTTCAGATTCTGAGTCGACCAATCCCTGTTTTATCCCTATCACTGACGAGCGCCAGGCAGGGTAACAGCAGGTATAATTTTTTTAACCAGTTTTGGTACGACGCGGCCGGGAGCGAACCACCAACCTTTCGATCTCCTGTCAGATGCTGTATCCAGTAGCATAATCCGGCGGTCCATCCATTATAAACTTTGTCGAAATTAACTTTTGTGATGATACATCCAATAGTCACCATGGACACCGGGTGGCC
The DNA here is from genome assembly GCF_003918875.1 of Haliotis rubra. Taxonomy (NCBI): domain Eukaryota; kingdom Metazoa; phylum Mollusca; class Gastropoda; order Lepetellida; family Haliotidae; genus Haliotis; species Haliotis rubra. The sequence continues at coordinate 53,212 of NW_025767018.1, forward strand.
GATATTCGTAGCTGTGCAGAAATAAACCAACATTGTTCAGATTCAATATCCACACCTGTTCAGATTCAATATCCACACCTGACCTTCTCATCTATATAAGGGCAATATCCACACCTGACCTTTCTCATCCTCATCCATATATAAGGGCAATATCCACACCTGATATCCATCCACCGGACCTTCTCATCTATATAAGGGCAATTTCCACACCTGATCTTCTCATCTATATAAGGGCAATATCCACACCTGACCTTCTCATCCATATAAGGGCAATATCCACACCTGACCTTCTCATCCATATAAGGGCAATATCCACACCTGACCTTCTCACACCTGACCTTCATATAAGGGCAATATCACACCTGACCTTCTCATCCATATAAGGGCAATATCCACACCTGACCTTCTCATCCATATAAGGGCAATATCCATGACCTTCTCACACCTCCACCTGACCTTCTCATCCATATAAGGGCAATATCCACACCTGACCAATATCCACACCTGACCTTCTCATCTGACCTTCTCATCCATATAAGGGCAATATCCACACCTGACCTTCTCATCCATATAAGGGCAATATCCACACCTGACCTTCTCATCCATATAAGGGCAATATCTCATCCATATAAGGGCAATATCCACACCGGACCTTCTCATCTATATAAGGGCAATATCCACACCGGACCTTCTCATCTATATAAGGGCAATTTCCACACCTGACCTTCTCATCCATATAAGGGCAATATCCACACCTGACCTTCTCATCCATATAAGGGCAATATCCACATCCAAGACTGACCACCCGATACCATTAGTCGCCTCTTATGACAAGCATAGTCGCCTTTTGTGGCAAGCATGGGTTGCTGAAGACCTATTCTATCACGGATCTTCACGGGTCTTGTAGGAGGGAATTTAGTGTTGGTTTGTTGTTTAAAGTGCTATGTCGTCGTTGTGTGACTTCCCCACCAGCGACTGATGCTGGTTTTCAATGGCGTTGGTGTATTTAGGACAAAGGGGAAGGTAGGGTAGCCTAGAGGTTAAAAGCGTTCGTTCGCTCGTCATGCTGAAGACCCAGGTTCGATTCCCACATGGGTAGAATGTTTGAAGCCCATTTCTGGTGTCCCCCGCCGTGATATTGCTGGAATATTGCTAAAAGAGGCGTAAAACTAAACTGACACACTCATTTAGGACAATGCAATGATTACCAAGGTCTGAGGTCTTGTACATGTGTTGTGTGATTCAGGTGGCATCGAGATGAGTTTAAGTCTCTTGGATTGGGCGGACAGTTTGTGACCAGGTTGGTCATTTTTGAGAAAACCAGTATCAGATTTCACCCCCTGGAACCACTGTCCTGCAGAGTGACTGTCCGCCTGCGTTTGCGGTGATCGGTTCCCGGTTTCCATGGAAACGATTCGGACTTAGTCCCAAAAGTGAGGGGTGGGCTTCGTTTCCGGAGCACAACTCAAGAACCGTTCAATATATTTCAACAAAACTTGGTAGATATATCAAACAGAACCTTAAGTGGTTCCTTTTGCTATTTGCAGATTTTTGTCATTTTTATTTTTCTTGGTTTCCATGGAAACGATTCGGACTTAGTCCCAAAAGGAGGGGTGGGTTTCGTTTCCGGAGCACAACTCGAAAACTTCTCAATATCTTTCAGCAAAACTTGGCAGATATGTGAGGCAGATCCCAAAGTGGTGCCTTTGCTATTTGCAGATTTTTGTGATTTATTATTTTCTCAGTTTCCATGGAAACAATTCGGACTTAGTCTCAAAAGGGAGGGGTAGGTTTTGTTTCCGGAGCACAACGCGAAAACTTCTTAATATCTTTCAGCAAAACTTGGCAGATATGTGACGCAGATCCCAAAGTGGTGCCTTTTGCTATTTGCAGATTTTTATCATTTATTTTTTCATGATTTCCATGGAAACGATTTGCACTTAGTCTAAAATCAAGCTGGACTTTAAGTAACTATCAGATGATTTGTTCTTTCAAAGATGTGGGGGCCGGGGGGGATATGTCATCTTCTGATGACTCTTGTTGGTTTTGTTTTGTGTTTTTTTTGTGTTTTGTTGGGGGTTTTCTTTGGAGGATGGGGGATACATGTCACATATCCTCGACCTGAGTATTCTTGTCTGGACCTAGCATCTTCATGAATGTCAATCGCAGACAACGCCTTTTTAGCAAAGGGTGTTTGACAATGGCTGTATATTTGCCAACCTAAGGGATCGATGTCATAGTGAAGCCCTAATTGTCCACACAACTGGTGTAAGTGCTACTGTCATGTGTATCGGGCAACGGACAATATAATTCCTCCCTATAATCCATACTGACATTAACAAGCTTTGTGGAAACCAATAACTTGAGCCGTCTCACCACCGACTCCGATACCCACGAGCATAACGTGGCATTGCCTAACACACATAATCGATAGCAGTTATGCAACAGTAATAGAATAACCTTCAATGAATAACGGATTATCTATCCGAGTAAATTGTTTTTTGTCACGGGGTTTTAACGAGCGACAATGTTATGCCATACGTTACCTTCAAATGTCCATCATGATGATTACAGTACTAAAGTGTCAAATATCATTGTAAAAGAAAACTTGATATTATAGTATGCATGCAATTCGGCCATCGGTCCTCCGAGTCTAAAGTCGTTAACTGAAACGAAATTCATCGGGGATAAATATATTGTAGAAAATTTATGAGCTTCCCTTTCTTTATTGAAGGATCAGCTAGTTCAGTTAATGGAGGGGTGGTAGGGTAGCCTAGTGGTTAAAGCGTCCGCTCGTCATGCCGAAGACCCCTGTTCGATTCCCCACATGGGTAATAATAATAATAATAATAATAATAAGTGCATTTATATTGCGCTATTTTCCATCCGTTGCGGTTGCTCAAAGCGCAGGTATCAAGGATAGAACTTGGAGAAGAGATGGGTTTTAAGTTTGGACTTGAAGACAGCTAAAGATGGGGAGGGTTTGATATCAAAAGGAAGACAGTTCCAGAGAGAAGGAGCCGTAATGAGAATGATCTCTGGCCAAAGGAATGTGTGAAGCCCATGTCTGGTGATGTTGCTGGAATATTGCTGAAAGCGGCGTAAAACGATACTCACTCAATGGAATGAAGTCACATGATACCGCCTTTGACTCTTTGAACAATCGTTTACGTAATCTATAATTTATTGTCATGAAAGTAATCGCATGAATAAATGCTAACTGGATAAAAAAACAGTCGACAGATTTGTGTGAGGTAGCTTCATATTTACAAGAAGGTAACAATGGTGAATAATTTCACCCTAATGGGCAAATAACCAGTTCTATTTTGACGTATCCCTCCATGGAAGCACGAACTGTCCCAACAGTGTATTTACTTGGAAACCGATTTCCATCCTCATTTTCGTACCTATTTGACACTTTCATCCCGATAAGTACATACAACGATGCGCGATCGAAAAAGTCAGTACACATATTCGAAGGCAAATGTTTTTAGAAAGCGAACTGGGTTTCAGTGTTTGTGGATTTACGATTAATTTAATTTAGACAGGGTTGTTAGTGTGGGGTATCCGGATCTGGAATGTACTAGGAAACCGTTATGGGACAGACAGTTTCTTTGTCCATTCAGAATCTAAATCGTCCATTGAGACAGCGCTGAGACGCCGTTATCACAGCTATGTATGATATATGACCTGGCAGCTAGGTATAATGTAAGACTATATATAATATGAGACCTCACAGCCAGGTAAAATTTAAGGTCTCACGGCTAGGTATAATAAGACCTCACAGCCAGGTAAAATGTAAGGCCTCACGGCTAGGTATAATGTAAGACCTCACAGCTAGGTTAATGTACGACCTCACAGCTCAGCTAGGTATAATTAAAGACCTTACAGCTAGGTTAATGTAAGACCTCACTGCCTGGTTAATGTAAGACCTCACGGCTAGGTATAATATAAGACCTCACAGTTTGGCATAATGTATGACCTTTCAAAGTATATTGCTTCCACCAGAGGCCGTTATCTATGTAGAGTTGCGTCCCTTATCCATGTCCAGGATCGTATGACCATGTGTTCCAATCCCAAAGTCGCCCTTATGATTACTAGTGGTATGCCAACACCATGATCGTACTCTTGAGTAATTTCCCATGGTATAGCTTCCACATATCGCTGACCTCAACCCCATTCCACCATCGTAACTCCCAGCCTTTAACCATTGGCTTACGACAATCGTAGCAAAGCTCGCTCTGTGGAACGGGTCTCTGGTGAAACGTCAATAGTCTGTACTACCCTACACTAGTGTCACTATCGATAGTCTCAGTGCACAGACAATTGTACCATTGTTGAACGTCTGACAATCATTCTGTCTACCTAAGCATGGTCGGCTGAACGTGGCATGTTTGGATTTACTTTTCACCTATGATCACAATGTTTAATTAAACAGAAATTAGCTCGTAGCATCCCAACAAAATCTTCTTCGATTTATCGAACCATGAGCATGGCAAAGTATGCCAGAACATATGTCATGTGACAATTCGTTTTCTTTGTTGTTTAACAGTGCATTCTGCAATATTCCTAATCGACGACACTATGTAAATATTCCAGTCACGATCAGACAAACCAGTGGTTAATATTATGAGCAGCGGTCCTGGTCGGGGTACGGTGACATGTCAAGTCAGTTGACATCTGAAATGTCTCCTTTCCCACCTCGTTCAACCAAACCACAAATTCGAGCCCGTGAAGATCCAGGTTAGAATTGTTCTACAGCGACCTATGCATGTCGTAAGAGGCAACTAATGGGATCGGGTGGTCAGACTCTCTGACCTGGTTGGCAATCTTATCCAAACTGCGTAAATCGATGCTCATGATGTTGAAAACTGGATTGTCTCGTCCAGACTCGATTATTTACGACCCGTGAACGTCCGGGTTAGAATGAATCTTAAGTAACCCATGCTTGTCGTAAGAGGCGACTAACAGGATCGGGTGGTCAGGCTCGCTGGCTTGGATGTCACATGTCATACCGAAATATAAGTCTCATTAACTAATTCAGACAAAGACCTACTTTTCAGCCGATCCGAATTTTCTCGTGTGAAAGTGAAAAGAGACACTACAAACAACTATGGTTACACTGAATTCGAATTCCTTGCTTAATGAGAAAATGGTATTTACAAATTAATCTTAATTTTAAAGTTTAATAAAATCGTAATTCTATATTTTATGTCGAAGTTTAGGCAGCATGTCGTCAACTAAGACGTCGCAGACTGCCCCTGTTAGAAGAAGTCGTACAATGATTCAGAATTCATCTGGCTCATTGGTTACACCTGTTATGTATTTTTTGCGCATATTAAGCGTATTTTCTTAAAGTACATTATGGTTGATATAATATCAAAGCCGTAAAAGACCGCCAAACTTTTCTAGCGGCCGAGCCTCGTTTTAAGATTTCCACGATTTCAAGATTTCCGTTTGTCAGAGCACGTTGTACGGCAGAGCATGCTGCACGACGTGTTTGCAAGGATTATAAGGAGCGTAGTGTTGCAATATACAAGTGATTAGATGTATCAAATAATACTGATTAATATCTATATAGCCAGTTAAATGAGTTGGTCTCACATTTCTGGACTGGTTCTTGTAATACGTTGCGCAATAGGACGGAACCCAGTCAGCAGGAAACGAGACAGTTGTGTAATCAATGTTTTGACTTGCATCGGTTCCCAATTGCGCAGATCGATGCTCATGCTGTCGATCACTGGATTGTCTGGTCCAGACTCGATTATATACAGACCGCTGTCATATAGCTGGAATATTGCTGAGTGCGACGTAAAACTAAACTCACTCACTCACTCGATTATTTACAGACCACCACTGCATAGCCGGAATATTGCAGAGTGCGGCATTAAAAACAAACAAACAAACAAATTACCCAGACCACGTCACCTTTACTTTACAGACGCTACCATCCCCTTCCACTGGGCCTGGGTAGTGGCGGACTTGGTGTATGAGCGGTACGGCGAGAGGATGAGGAGGTTGAGAAACAACATAGAAGACCACCTCACCAAGTTCAGATCACACACCACCTTCAGGTCACCTCTGATGTGTCAACAGGTACGCGAATCAGGCCCTGTCAAAATGGTAGGGTGCCGTTATACAAAACGTTCTTAGCGTTAAGACTGCCGTACATATTATAGTGTAAGGTTATGTTAAGAGATGAGAGGAATGATCATTTCAGCTCTAAGGTCGCATTGTACAACGGTGCCCAGATCACATTGTTGTATCTCGATTCCTTTGTAGCGTGCAGCATGCCAGTCTGGTTTACCTCTATTTAGGGGCGGTGGGATAGCCTAGTGGTTAAAGCGTTGGCTCGTCACGCCGAAGACCCGGGTTCGAATCCCCACATGGGTACAATGTGTGAAGCCCATTTCTGGTGTCCCCGCCGTGATGTTGCTGGAATATTGCTAAAAGCAGCGTAAAACCAAACTCAGTCAGTCAGTCAGTACCTCTATTTAATTTTGTTTGTGTACGTGTTTGTTAGTTTTGTTGTTTGTGTTCGTTTCTTTATTAATTTATTAATCACAGTGACTACAATTCCAGTCAAAAGTCACTCATTAAAGTTGCTCTTGAGCGTATGAGGGAGGCCAAGCAGCTTCCCCCTGCATTTCTTCTTGCATTTGTTGTTGATGTTTTTTTACCGCTTCCTTTGTCTTAAAACTGATCATAACATACTATCATTTTCATTGTTTAATCTGGCTCAGACGTTGCTTTGGTGAACGTTTGTTCTGTTTGTTGTTTAACGTCACAATGAGCAGTAGTCCAGCTCAGGGGCGTATCCAGGTTTTTGAAGAAGGGGGTGCACAGCAATCATGTAGTCCAAAGGTTAGGGGGAAATGCTCCTCAGGGAATTTTTTCGGAGGAGGAGGAGGGTGCACAAAAGAATCACTGCAAGAATGTCCCTCAAAACCCTCATTCTGACTCATGACTGCAATTATAACGGTAATATTCCCAACTATCTCAAACAACTCGTCTCCGTGTATATTGTACTATACCCCAGCGAAGTCCCCGATCCTCCTCTGACTCTCTCCTCATCCAACACAGATCTCCAAACCAACTGTCTGACCGAGCCTTCTCCTTTACCAGCCCTCAACTGTGGAACTCTTCCAAAGGAAATCAGGAACACTTCATCGAAAGAAACTTTTAAATATCTGCTAAAAACCAATCTGTTCACTACTGCCTTTCTGTTAAACCCATATGAACTATTTCCTTCCCCAATATTCTCATTTGATTGAAACACGCTTTATTAATTCAAGAAAAGGATTGGGCAATATTGTCATAGCGCCACTGAGCATCTCAATGGTGGATATTAGGCGCTTGATAAATTAATTATTACTATTGCATATATTATTTTATCTGTCAGCATTATGGAACTTCAGCCATTTTGGGGCGTCAAGATACTAGTTCAATACTGTTCATCCCAAAACAATCGCTTTCTCTAAAAATTGATATATTCTTTAAAAGATTGATTTTCTTGCCCTAGAACCATGTAACATGTCGATGTGCAGGTTCGTTAGAAATTGGAAGTCGCCTCAAGGCTAAATCGGTTCACAACCTTCTCAAAGCGGTGTTAAACAACATACAAACGAACAACGCTCATTCAACCAAATTAGATTTCCAATAGGTTGAGAAAGTACGTTTCCAATACCCGTCTGTTGTGTGTTCCTGTCGACCTTTAGACAAAACCCTGCTTTGTCAAGAGAAACAGAAAAAATTAACAAAGGTGATTCAGCTGAATCGAAGCTGAATCCTCACAAACAAACGCCCCAGTCGACAACTAACAATTTTATTACCTTCACAAACAACAAACAAACAGCTCCTGCTGAATAACCCATAAACAGAAGCCACATTAATAGTAAATATGTGCGAGTATTTGCACGGCATTGTTTACTCCCGAACCAGCAACACATGCCAATCGAACGTCGACCTTTTTAAAAGCCCCAGAGGTCTTTGCTTGAATGGTCAATACTCTTATGTCTAATTAGTACACCGACATGGTCACCTGGCAATTTGTGATATTGAATAGTCAGGGAATTTTGCAAGAGACGGAATGACTGATTGGTTGATACGAGGAAAACATGTTTCTCTACGCCGATTGTTTTGGGTGTTTTTCTCAAACATTTTTACGACATCCTTATTCCTTCTGCTTTCTGGGTGAAAGCTCAGACATTTTTCCTAGTTTGTCTGTCCAAACCTGAGAGTCAAACACCGCGAAGCCAGGAATAGTAAATAGCCGAGCCAAGGAAATATCCCCTGATGTTTGATGGTGGCTGACAAAGGAAACACACAAGAAACGATTTTTCGATGCTATACTCCACAGTATTCCAGCTACATGGCAGCAGTCCGTAAATACTCGAGTCTGGACCAGACAATCCAGTGATCAGCAGCATGAGCATTGATCTATACAATATTGGGATACGATGACATGTGTCAACCAAGTCAGCAAGCCTGACCACCCGATCCAGTTAGTCGCCTCTTAAGACAGTCACATCATTGGTTGCTGAAGATGAATTCTTACCTGGATCTTCAAGGGTCAAAAATAGATTAATTAATTAATTAAATTTACGGAATCATAATAGGTAATATGTTGGGTATCACAGAACGATAAGCAAACAGAGATATGTTCTTCATCTTCATGAGACTTCAAACTGCTGTACGACTAACGGGATCGGGTGGTCAGCCTCGCTGACTGTGTCGACACATGTCATCGTATCCCAGTTGCGCAAATCTATGTTCATGTTGTTGATCACTGGATTGTCTGGTCCAGACTCGATTATTTACAGACCGCCACCATATAGCTGGAATACTGCTAAGTGCGATGTAAAACTAAACTTACTCACTCAAACTGCTGTCAGGGGTGCATTGTCTTGGACCTGAAATGAACCTGAGTTGAAGTTGAGACTATCGTGTTTATTTATAAAATACCCCAATGTTTGTATCATTGAATACAGTATTTGTCATGTGTAATAGATCTACATTTAGGTGAGGTGAGGTGAAATTGGATTTTTACGTCGTGCTTGAGAATATTTCGCTCATATGACGACGTGCATGCATGTGTATGTGTATGTGTGGCTGCTTGTACTAGCCCAGACTTAGCTGGTTTTATAGTGCTGGCCCACTGAGATACCATGCCGCAGTGAAGCATGAATACCCCATTCAGACACATTATACTGACTCCGAGCCGACCAGTCCTTGTTGTACCCATTAATGCCGAGCGCCAGGCAGGGACCAACAAGTACCATATTTTAACGTCTTTTTGGTATGACGCGGTCGGGGATCGATCCCGCGACCTTCCGCTCTCCGGGCGGACGCTCTAACCACTAGTACAAGCAGCCACACATACACACGCATGCACGTCGTCATATGAGCGAAATATTTTTAAGTACGACGTTAAACCCCATTTCAACTCACCTCACCTCGCTTTTCACGTGGGTTGGTTCCCCCTGAGTTCACGTTTCTGACAAGACGATCAGAAACCTTCTGCATACGGCTTATCTGTATTGTGTTATGGTCTTTAGAGAGTAGGAACACGATGGTGTCGTGTAATGTCCTAAGTCCAGATTCCTTCAAGAATTTATGAACTCTTTTGAACGTCAGTGTAAGTGAGGTGAGGTGAAATTGGGTTTTAACGTCGTGCTAGAGAATACCTGGAGACAGCACATAAAACAAGTCACTTTTCATGACATCTTTATTAACACACACACACACACACACACAGAAATTGTTTACTTTAGACTAAATTAGACAGAGGGTTATGGATACATAATGTCCATAAGATCATAAAAATAGGGTGAGGTGAGGTGAAATTGGGTTTAACGTCGTGCTTGAGAATATTTCCCTCATATGACGACGTGCATGCGTGTGTATGTGTATGTGTGGCTGCTTGTACTAGCCCAGACTTAAGCTGGTTTTATAGTGCTAGCCCACTGAGATACCATCCGAGCCGACCAGTCCTTGTTGTACCCATTAATGCCGAGCGCCAGGTACCATATTTTAACGTCTTTTCGTATGACGCGGTCGGGGATCGAACCCGCGACCTTCCGCTCTCCGGGCGGACGCTCTAACCACTACACCACGGAGGCGGTTGAACGTCAGTGTAAGGCAGCTTGACATGTTGTAGGGTAAGTTTGATTTTAGACTGTATAACATCACCACCAGAACGCCAATACGTACTGTGTGTGGAAAAGTCAGTGTACAACCCAGACAGCCTACGTGTGTCAATAGTTGTGCACTATTCTCGCTATGCTGATCCACTACGTTTTGTCACAAAGAACACTCCTGCCCACTGGGACATCATCTTGCGTCTTCCCGCAACGCCAGACGAAAGGTCTAGACAATACTACGATATTCATTGTGAGCTTGAATCGGACCATAATAGGACGTACATAAATATATCTTTGACTAATCGTGGGGCATGCCCCATTATTGATGAAGTCATTTATTAGTTCATTGGTTTGACTACACACCCAAACCTCGCAGTTGTTATTTGCAATACATTGGACATGTTCTGTTTTCACGAGAGTGTGTTTTTGTGATTTGTAAATCATTGGTTAGGTGATGGTGATTATGGGTCACAATGTTTAAAGTTTTTAGTGTTGGTGTGGGTCACATCTCGCATCATATATGGTTAACGGCAATACTATTTTTAGCGGTACGCCTTTATGATAGCGCTCCAGAGTTGCCTCCCTTGGCTTTATTTCATGTTTTGACCGGCCGTACGTTCCACAGATTTCCATAAAGTTCTCAGTGGATAAAGAACGTTCTAGACTCTGTGCCAGTATGTATAAAGGCTGGTTGTTGTGTTGAGACACACGGGGACTGACACACGGAATTACACTGGACTTTTCATGTCACTGGAGTTGCCTACCATCGTTCTTTGCCTTCGTCAACATAGTCTGACCCTGAGACTTCGTGCCTGACTGCTCTCATTTGTAAACAAGCTTCATTTAGAATATCTGATCTCACTGTAATTACCAAGGCTCGTGGTGAGTTGATATTATATATTTGTGACTCAAAACTTTAAATTTGTGACTCTTATGCATTGTACTAGAAATCTGTATTGTGATTCATTGTATCTTATCTTGCTCATTGTTTGCTCAATATATTATTGAATATTTTTGACTTGTCTGTGTTATATTTTGCCGGTTCAATGGGGATCCTTATACCTGTTGTCACGGCACTTTATTAACCGTAACACTGTTCTTTGTTATTTTACTCTTCGTCCTTCCCTTTTTCTATCACTCGATACCTCTTGTATTTCTCTGATCATTTGCATTTCTAGAATATCCGGTACATCTTTAGTGAGAATATAATTCACATTTTATTCATGTCTAATGTTTTTTTAAACTTACCCCACGATGAAATCTTTTCAGTAATGTTTTGAATATTTAACATTATATGTCACGTGACCATGGCGGATGCTTTGATTGTCTTGTTTCTCTTCCAGGATGCATTTCCAGACGAAGATGTGTCACTTTTGTCTTGTCTCATGAATAACTAACGTCTGCAGTCAACGTTTTCCTTTCCATTGACACTTCTCTGAAAAGTCTGAACCCTGTATGTTGCCGCGGAATAAAATAGTTCTTTAACGACTAAAATGCGTTCTGTGGTCGGTGATTCTGCGCAGTGATACAGTCGTTGGCGTCTTCACATTGAAGACCCACGCTCGCCTTTTAACATGACTACGAAGCGTGAAGCCAATTATAGTCGACCCATGCCAGCTGTCCCCCCTGGAATAGTAGATTAAAACTAATCTCACTCTGCAAATAGAATGCTGTTGGGTTTTGTGTGAAAATCATCGTCATGGCTACAGCCTGAAAATATGTTATATTTTACTGTACGGTAATGTAAGGTGGGAACGAGGTAGCAAAAGGTTGTGAGTGTCGTAGTATAAGGTGACTTCAGTCGTAAGCAATGTTTGTCATTCTCACAAAAAAATTAACTTTAATGCAAACATTTAAGAAATTTATTCATGTACTTGTCATCTGTTTTTAATAACTGTTGTAATAGGAACGACATCGAGTATCACTGACGTCCATATAGAGTGCATGTAGTACATGGTACATAGGACATGTCACGTGCATGTAGTGTGACCTACCGCAGATATTAGCAACATGTAGCTGTTGATAATAAATTGATATATGCCATCCAATCAACGAAGCCATCCTGTCCGCGAAGCCATCACATCCTCGTAACCATCCTATCCACGAAGCCATCCAATCCACAAAGCCATCCTATCTGCGAAGCCAGCCCTCAGAGCAATCCAATCCACGAAGCCATCCAATCCGCGTAACCATCCCCTTTAGCCATCCAATCCACGAAGCCATTCAATCCTCGTAGCCATCTATCCGGGAGGCCATCCGACCTGCATTGCGGATTCTGACAGTTGTACATCGCTTTTTCAATTCATACCTCAAAGAAATCATAAAAGGACACAGTCAATCGTTAATGTTCTAGATCGATACAGATGTTACACAACTTTAAACGAATCTTCTGCCTGTTATACTCGGGGAAAAGCGAACAACGTGTGGCAGCCAGGGCTTTGAAAATCCATGGATACACAATTAGTATTGACCTATTATACTTTCAGTGAAAGAGAGATTTAACTATGATTTCGGATAGCAAACCCAGCAAATAGTTCGCTTATATGGCGCTCATATCCAGGCACATTGCCTTCTCACGGCACTACGTACATTACTATCCCAGGTCATATGACAACATCATACTATCCGATACTATTTCAACTCCCTGGGGATCATACAGCCACGCTGCCTGTTAGGCGCAATGACCTAAACACCCACATTGCCAGCACATCATCACGGGTACCCATTTCACAGCTGGGTGAACTGAGACAATATGGATCCAAGTATCTTGTCAAAGGATACTACGCAAATGTGCCTACCTCGGGACCCGAACATATGTGCCTCCACCGGGGATCGAACCCGGTCCTTCAGTGTGATTGGCAGACGCCGCTCCCAGTGGGCACATCAACGTTGAGAATATGTTGACCTCAACGTTGAGATTAGGTTGAAAATAGGTTGTACATTATATGAAAGTTTTTGACACGTAGATATCAAACGTGGATTCAACGTTGAAGTTTGACCTATTATCAACGTTGGAAAAAGGTTGTATTAGAAAGTTTGTTAGACGTAGATATCCGACAAGGAATCAACGTTGAACTTAGACATATACTGAGACAAAAAAGGAACTTCACATTCTTTCTTCAGGGCACTATAAAAGAACAAGAGATGGTAAGATGGTTAAATTGGTATTATTTCATTGCTGAGATCTGCGTGATGTACTCGATACATTGACAGTGCCATAATCAGTTCCATTAGGCTACACCGCCGTTCCAAAACATGGGTATACAGAATGTCAAGTCACAAGAATAAAAATGCGAAATTTCTCAGTTCAATATCGTGTATGGCCACCCCGCGCATTCACCACTGCCAAACACCGTCTCCTCATCGACTGCCTGATGCTTGTGAACACGTGGTTGGGGATTCTGCGCCATTGCTCTTGCAAGGCAGCGCCAAGTTCCTGCAAATTCTGAGGTTGGTTCCTAAGACCACGAAGCCTTCTCCCAAGTGCATCCCAAACGTGCTCTATTGGATTTGGGTCAGGGGACCTCGATGGCCAGTCCATGACGTTGATTCCAGCGTTTTGAAGGAAATTTCATGTCAACATCGCGGTATGCGGCCGAGCATTATCATGCTGGAACTGTAGACCTGGGCCATGAGCCGCCATGAAAGGAACGAGTTCAGGGGTGAGCACCTGGTCGTGGTAAGCAGCAGCTGTGAGGTTTCAACGGATGACCAGAAGTCGGGAACGGTTGTTCCCACAGAAAGCACCCCCACACCATGCAACTTCTGCCCCCCGAATCTGTCGACTTCCTGTACACAACATTGGGCATACCGTTCACGACGTCGTCTCCAGACTCTATGCCTGCCGTCCGCGAATCTGAGGGTAAACCTGGATTCATCTCTAAAACCGACTCGATTCCAGTCTCTCTGGGTCCATCGGAGGTGACGTTGGGCCCACAGCAGACGTTGACGTTGATGAAACGGCGTCAATATTGTCCCACGAATTGGACGTCGAGAATAGAGATTGGCAGCCCGCAACCGATTTCGAATGGTTTGTGAGGACAGTCGACCTCTAAACATCTCAGCCCTGGTTCGTGTAGCCGGCAGAAATCTGTCACGTAGGTGACGTAGGACGATTTGACGGTCTCCTGCTCGTGACGTCACACGTGGACGACCCGACCTTGGGCGATCAGAAGTGGTGCCAGTTTGTTGTAGACGACCTCGCAAGTCATACACAGTACGACGGCTGCATCCCATTGCTCTTGCGACGTCAATAACAGATCTTCCTGCTTGCAACATGCCAACGGCACGTTCACGTTGCACATTTGACAATCGTGGCATTTCAAGTACCGTTAGATCTGTGGTTTAAAAGTGTTTTTTTCAATTCTTGAGGCCAATGCAAACACGTGCATATGAAGAAAACTTCGATGCGAAGATCACGTGATCGACTGCACGTGCAAAACCTGATTTGGCACTAACGTCATTTGCAGGACGAATGGATGGGTTTGAGTGGGTTTTGCTAACGTTTTTCTAGAGTCGAAAGATAGGGATCCCATTTCAGATACATAGATGTATCATCAGAGAAAAATTATTCATTATTTTTCAAATTACATTTTGTGAAGTTTCTTTTTTTGACTCAGTATATTATTAACGTTGAAAATGAGATGTTCCGCGGTTGTGTATGGGAGTTTTTTCATATTTAGAAATCTTACGTAAACACGTGAAACTTCAACCAAGGTTACAATACTTGCATTCCGCACTCCTGTTAATAGACTCGCATTTCAGCTTTAAACTACACTAAAGTAGCACTAAACTTCTGCATCCAATTAAAATACAAAAAAAATGCTACCTGCAATAAACAGTGAAACAGAAAATTACAGTAAAAATATTTACCTCATAAAATACTTGGTTAAAATTCCACATTCAATATAATAATAATAATATGTGACAGCAATGTGATTCGCAATATTCAGGAAAAGCATACTAAGTATGCAAACCTCGCCTTTGAAATGTCTCGCTTGCATCCCGAGTACACTGTCGTCAGGCTCCCCATTGTTCTCGGTGCCCTAGGTTTGGTACCTCCTGATCTCTTGGCGCAGATCAGGAGAGTGCCTGGGTTCTCCACCGGGAGCACAGCCCTTCTGACACTCTGGGTAATGCAGAAGGCTGCAGTGTTTGGGAGTCTTCATATTCTCCGGAAAGTTCTTGGTGGGTTCGACTAAGCAGCGTTTCCTGGGAGAAGTCCCATTCACTGTCTGGGCTTGCGTGTAGACGGGGCAAGGGCCCTGAGCTGATGATGAGCCTTACCAGCCTGACTGTGCCAGGATCACCCGAACCCTCTCTGCTGCATATTATCTTTAATCTGTAGAACACAAAGCCACCAATACTTTTTCTGTGCCTGTCCTCTCCTATTCCTTTGGAGTAGTTGACTGGACGAAACAAGACATCCAGTGTCTTGACCGCCTGACCAGGAGGATCATGTCTGATAACAGAGCCCACCACCCTCGTTCCTCTCTTAACCGTTTATATATGCCAATCAATTCTGGTGGTCGGGGTTTGATTAATGTGGAGGCTCTTCATGACAGAATTTTATTGTGTACTTTTGCACATATTTATTTATCGGATGATCCTCTGGTGACGCATGTCAAGACTCATGATGAAAGCAAGGAATTCCACAGCTATTTTAAGTGTGCCAAGGTTGTTGGACAGAATGAGAAATTTGAGGTTGACTTTGCTGATGGTAGTGTACTGCTGGACGGTACAGCGATGGGAGTAAACCAGGTGAAGTCCTTCACCAAGTCTGCCCAGAGTCGGTCTTTTGTGGAAAGGTTTTCTGAGAAGCCATTGCATCGTGTGTACATGCAGTGTGTTGAACAGAATAGCAATCCCACCGACTCCTTCGCCTGGATGAAGTCGGCTGGTCTTAAATGTGAAACTGGGGGCTTCCTTTATGCTGCTCAGGACCAGTCACTTCCCACTCGTAATCGCCTAAATGTGATTCTTAAAGAAAATATCAACATGAAATATCGACTTTGCAATGAATTCACAGAGACTGTCCAACACCTTGTCAGTGGATGCCCTTCCTTGGCACAAACATCATATCTTAAACGACATGATGGCATGGCTCGTTGCTTTTACTACCGTCTCCGACATGCCTGTGGCTTTGACTCCGAGGTCCATCCATGGTACGACCCTGTCCATGTCCAGGGCGTCATGGAAAATGATGCTTTCAAACTTCTGTGGAATAGGCCCATATACAGCCTGAGGAGAATTCCAGCCAACAAACCTGATCTTGTCCTTTTTGATAAAGCCAATGAATTTATATATATCATTGAATTTTCTGTCCCTTTGACACCAATGTGATTGGCAAGATTCAGGAAAAGCATACTAAGTATGCGGACCTCGCCTTTGAAATGTCTCGCTTGCATCCCAAGTACACTGTCGTCAGGCTCCCCATTGTTCTCGGTGCTCTAGGTTTGGTACCTCCTGGTCTCTTGGCGCAGATCAGGAGAGTGCCCGGGTTCTCCACCGGGAGCACAGCCCTTCTGACACTCTGGGTAATGCAGAAGGCTGCAGTGTTTGGGAGCCTTCATATTCTCCGGAAAGTTCTTGGTGGGTTTGACTAAGCAGCGTTTCCTGGGAGAAGTCCCATTCACTGTCTGGGCTGCGTGTAGACGGGGCAAGGGCCCTGAGCTGATGATGAGCCTTACCAGCCTGACTGTGCCAGGATCACCCGAACCCTCTCTGCTGCATATTATCTTTAATCTGTAAAACATAATAATCATATGTGCCAGGATCACCCGAACCCTCTCTACTGCATTTTCATCTTTAATCTGTAAAACATAATAATACAGTAGATTTGTTATGCGCCAAAACTCCAGGCACTTGGTGTCTGCTCATAGCGCTACACAAAATTAATAAACACTGCAGTAGAGGTGCTATATTTTCACTGGTATATCAATCCTTATAAAACTTTTGGAAGATGAGTCTTTATGCAGTTTTTTAAAGTTTGTCAATGATCGGGATTTCTTTATTCCCAAGGGAAGATCGTTCCACAGAGTTGGGGCCATGTAAGCAAATGATCTCTGTCCATAGTTTTTGAGGCGGGATTTGGGTACTTTTAGAAGTAACAGATCAGCAGATCTTAGTGTCCGAGAAGGTTCATATTTCACAATCAATTCTGTCAGATAGGCAGGAGCTGTTTGATTGACACATTTATATGTCAATGTGAGAATCTTGTATTGGACTCGAGCTTGGACTGGGAGGCAGTGTAGGGAACTTAGCACTGGTGTTATATGTGCACACTTCCTCGTTCGGGTCATGATCCGTGCTGCAGTGTTTTGGACCCGTTGGAGTTTCGCAAACTGTTCCGGGGTTAGATTTCCCAACAAGCTATTTGCATAATCAAGTCTTGTCAATACAAGTGTTCTTGCTAGCATATGTGCCATATCAGTAGAGAGAAGATCTCTAATGGAACCAATATTCCTTAGATGAAAATAGTAAGAGTGACAGATTTTAGATACGTGATCATCCATTGATAAACTGTTGTCAAAAACCACACCAAGATTCTTGACACATTCCGAAACTGTAACCTCAGAGTCCCCTACTCGAACGGTCTTCACACCAGTGGCCAACCGTTTAGGCAGAGTTCCTGCAAGAAGAGCCTCTGTTTTGCTGTCATTTAGTTTCAGCTTATGCATAGTCATTCAGGACTTGATCCTGTCAGTGCACACTTCCAGTTCAGTCACTGAGTGGCATGCATTTTGGGGGTAGAAAACTTTAAGTAACTGTGTATCATCTGCGTACATATGATGATTTACACTTGAGGTTGAAAGAGATTTGCCCAGATCAGAAGTATACACTGTGAATAGGATCCTTGAGGAACACCATACTTTAAGATGGCAGTTTCAGAATTTGAGTCACCGATACAAACTGACTTGACTGTTTCTTCAGAAGAGGTTTGACCACTGCCTCTTTGAGATTAACAGGAACTATTCCTGTTGATAGACTCTTATTGACAATCCTCGTGATCACTGAAATAAGGACATCAATGTATTCAGGTAGAATCTTTGTCGGCATAGGGTCAAGATCACATGTTGTGGATTTGCTTTCTTTGATCAAAGTAAGAATTTCGCCCTTAGAGAACTCTGTAAAGCAATTCATCGGAACTCCACAAAACGCAGCAGAATCAAAGGCTCTGTCTTCTCCAGAGCATGTGTTGTCCAAGTCACCGCGTATTTTCTCTATTTTAGAGACAAAATAGGAGTTGAAATCATTTGCAAGATTTCTATCACAGGTGCGGGGAGGCAAAACAGTTTTCTTTTCTTTTCCCATAAGTGATGAAACAAATTGGTGTAAGGTCTTGGGATTGTTAGTACAATTCACAATTTTGGATTGAAAATATTTTGATTTTGATTTCCGAATTACCATTGTCACTTCATTTCTAGCTCTTTTGTATATCTGTCTATGGACCTCCAATCTTGTTTTTCTCCACTGTCGCTCAGCTATTCGGCGTTGCCGTTTAGCTTTGAGAACATTTTCACAATACCAGGGAGACGATTTATGTTGGTTCCGTTTCTTCACAACAACAGGAGCGTGTTTGTTGAAAAGATTAGAAAGGGTTTCGTTATATGAATGAGTAAGATAGCACTATAATTTACGTTATATGTCAGTTGGACGTATACTTCCAGTAAGAAGGAAAGAGTATTCAAATGAAGAAATACTATTTACTGTTGTATTGTTATCTTGAAAAGATGGAAATTGTCCGGAGAAGATATTTTGCCTGAACTTCAGCTATAACATAGACCCCTGAATAAATACAATGCAATTACTTTCACCATGAAAGGAATCCAAAATAACCATAAACTATACCTGAAGACAGCACATAAAACAAGTCACTTTTCATGACATCTTTATTAACACACAGAGAGAAATTGTTTACTTAAGACTAAATTTAAAGGTGAGGTGAGGTGAGGTGAAATTGGGTTTAACGTCGTGCTTGAGAATATTCCGGTCATATGACGCCGTGCATGCGTGTGTATGTGTATGTGTGGCTGCTTCTACTAGCCCAGACTTAAGCTGGTTTTATAGTGCTAGCTCACTGAGATACCATGCCGCAGTGAGGCATGAGTGAGTGAGTGAGTAAGCCGCTTTTAGCAATATTCCAGCAATATCAAGGCGGGGACACCAGAAATGGGCTTCACACATTGTACCCATGTAGGGACTCGAACCCGGGTCTTCGGCGTGACGAGCGAACGCTTTAACCACTAGGCTACCCCACCGCCCCCAGTGAAGCATGAATACCCCACTCAGACACAGTATACTGACTCCAGTCCTTGTTGTACCCATTAATGCCGAGCGCCAGGCAGGGACCAACAATTTTAACGTCTTTTGGTATGACGCAGTCGGGGATCGAACCCGGACGCTCTAACCACTACACCACGGAGGCGGTCACTAAATTTAAAGCACAATGTAAAACATCATACATGACATAGTCTGTAGGTGATCTCTGTTGTGCTAATATCACAATATTATCTGCATATAGTATTACACTGACATTTACGCCACCAATTTCAATACCACAGTTCAGATTTTTCAACACAATTACAACTCCAAACACACAAGTATTAGCTTGTCTTCTTTCTGCCACTCCAGCTCTGACGGTGGATACTTCAGAAAGGTTCCTAACTCTTTCTTGAAATTTGCTTCGGATGCATTCCCATCCTGAAATAGGACACATTCTGAAATATTTATATTTAAATACAAGATATATTGTCTTAAATGATTCAAGTATTTGTTTAATAAATCACTTGAAAGGTTCATTTCACTGCTGTAACTTGCCACGTGAACATATGTAACAAGCATACGAACAACACCCATACAAAATATGAGGAAAAGTACTTTTATAGTGTAAACAATTTATATCTTTAACTAAAGGAATGGAAGTTTTCTTAAACATTTTCAAAGAAAATCCTCAATTGCAAGTTGATTACTCAATTAGACTATGAATTAGGATGAATTAGACGATGCTTTACTATCATATATTATTTGCTATGGCCATGATGAAAACGCTGACAAAGAGCATTTGGTAATTAACATACCAGAGAAGATTGAATACAGTCTTGTATTATTAACAGAAAACTTGCCGTTTCGCCCATCAACATTCATTCTTGGCATCAAATTGTTTGACATTGTCCTGCAAAACAATGGAAGATTGTTGTTATTCTGTCAGATTTAGTTTTCTCATTATAAATTAAATAGGTGTTGTACTGATGTTGCAATTTTGCTAACAGGAGTCATAAATTGTAACAAAAGCCATTTTTTACATTAAAGGATGAGAAAACAAAGTACACAACACACATTGCTGTTTTCGCTAATTCGGCGATGGGATTTGGCTCACTATTTAATTATGTTTTTTGGAAATCCATTACAGCGACAGTTAAGTTTGATTCTTTATGCTACTATCAGTCGTCATTTTAAGATTCCCGTAGATTTCTGTCTTCAAACTTGATGTGTTATGGTAACAACTCAGGGGGCGAGCGTGGCTAGACTGAATGAATGACAGGTTTATTCGCGGTGTATAAATATTCGCGCTAAAATGTTTTGCGCGAAAAGCGCGAAAATAAAACCTGCGCGAAATATACTACGTTTACAGTAAGTGGTAATGAAAGAGCATTATCATCTTTCTCTTAAACTTTGTGATGGAGATTCTGGCAAACAAGTGAAATGTTAAAATGTTGTTACCTCAGCATTGCTCCTATCATGTGATCCACAAAATTGATGCCACTCAATCTCCATTAAATTTTTCTTATTTTTCATAATTAAATGTTCCTTTCTAAATTACTTGTTTTATATGTAACATTTTAACCATTAAGAGATATCAATCATCACATCCCTTCCAAACAAGTGTAAGAATGAACGTCTATGGGTGCAGTTTTGTTAATTGTCCCATCAAAGAATCATTAGTGAAGCTACACATTTTGTAAATAAATAAACGTTCAAATAAATTATATACAATTTGACCCTTCGCAAAGACTTGCACAAGACATTTTGAAGTGAATTTTTGTTGCTTGAGCTGAGAAAGATTTCCTTTCGCCATTCTCCATCACGTTTTCATTATACACGAAGGAAATACTTACCAAATAAACACCAGCATGCCGTGAAGCTGTTGAAAATAAAACGATATTGCGTTGAACCTCGCCACAGACAAACGCCGAACTGACAACGAATAACTGTCTTTGCGGGCGCGTTAATTGTGCGCATGTCCGGATATGATCAAACGAGGCGATCGAAAGGTCAACATCTGGCATGTGTTTGAAAGCAAATTGTCGGGAATTATAAAATTTTGACAGTTTTGAGGGAAAATATCAAATTTAATGCAATTTTGATAAATGATGACTTTATACCTAAAATCATTATTTTTTCATTTTCAATTACGATTTACGTAACATTTCCTTCCGTTGATCGGTGCACAATCAAACAATATGTTAGATTATATCTGAGACCAGGTCGATCTGGATATTTTATCAAATTAATGTTCAGAAATGATAGATGCTAAGTTGGATACTTATTACCAATATAAATTATGTATCTATCAAAATTGTATATGAGGCTAAGTAGCGCCTGACAGGCAGCACACATCTGAGCTCTCTACAAATCCCACATTTTCTCTAGTTTATACTCAAGTATAGTTAACGAAGATGGAACTATGATCTTGCCGGACATGCATGCAAGAGTTTGCATATTTTGTTTTCAAAAATGAACCTCAATCAAATTCTGACATTTGTAGCAATTTTCTATGTGATTTTGCTATATTCTACAAGGACTTGTTGCCAAGCAAGCAAGCTGCAAGATGGGACTATTGTGTTTCCAACCAGACCGGTGTTGATTACCATGCTGGACAAACAAAAGAAGCTGACCTGATGGTTACCTCTTCAAGCATATTCCACGTCTAAATAAATTGGGCGGAGGCATTGCTATGATCTACAACAAGCGAGGTTTAAAGATTGAACTGATACCCTCGGACTGTACTTTGAAATCATTTGAATATATGGAGGTGTTGATCACTGGTCTAAAACAGACTCTACGGACAGTTTGTATTTATCGACCCCCACCTTCTAAATCAAACAATTTGACGAATAAACTGTTTCTTGAAGATTTTTCAGGATTCATAGAGCGTTTAAATGTCAAAAGAGGTAAATTACTGGTCCTCGGGGACATCAACATTCACTTCGATTGTCCGGATAAACCGGAAGTGAAGAAAATGTGCAAGGTACTTGAAGAGCAAAGTATGACCCAACATGTGTGTGTACCTACACATGCCAAAGGACATATTCTTGACTGTGTTCTCACTAGACATACCGACAACTTCATTCAGTTACTGGACATTGTTGATCGCCAGATGTCAGACCATTCATGGATAGATCTGAACTTAACCTTTGACAAAACATTTGAGTCTGTGGTTGAGGTCAAATGTCGTAACATAAAAGCTATCACAAGAGAAGACCTTCGTAACGATTTGTTGAACTCTGACATTGTTTCACATCAGTCAGATGATCCTGATGCATTAGCAGACTCTCTGAGCGCAACACTTGAGGAGCTACTGGATAAACATGCACCGCAGTCTACTAAGCGTGTCAGGGTTAAACAACATTCACCGTGGTTTTCAGAAGCAATTTCTGAAGCGAAGGCAAGTAGGCGGAAAGCCGAGAGAAAGTGGCGTAAATCTAGACTAGAAGTTGACTGACAGATTTATGTTACTGAAAGACGTAAAACAAACTTACTCATTAGAGAAGCGAAGATTGAGTTTTGTAACAACAAAGTCAATGAATTCTCAAGGAAACCTAAAGCTCTTTTTAATTTCATGAACTCTTTGATGGGCAAGTCAAAAGAAGTTGTGTTGCCTGATACACAGGATCACAAGGGGTTGTCAGATAAATTTTGCTCTTATTTCACTGCGAAGATAGATAACATTAGCAGCAACCTCTTGGGCAAAACTGCTACCGCTACTGCTCCATCTCTGAATGTGTTTCCAGAGTATGGTGGAACTGTGCTACAAACATTCAAACCTTTCTCTGAGCAAGAGATTCTCAAACTTGTGTTTGACTGTAAACCAACAGAATGTGAGTTAGATCCCGCTCTTCTGGAGTTTATGGATGTACTCTGTTCAATATTCACTCGGATTATCAAATCTAGCCTCGAAACAGGAACTGTTCATCTCAGTTCAAAACTGCTCTGATAAAACCACTTCTTAAGAAGCCGTCTCTTGACGCCAACTCCTTTCGACATTGCAGGCCAGTTTCAAATTTGCCATTTCTGTCAAAGGTTCTGGAGAAGGCGGTGAAGATCCGTGTTTTAGAGCATTTGGAACAGGAACAGTTATTATATGAATTCCAATCAGCATACAGACACAGGCATAGCACCGAGACTGCTCTTGTCCGAGTGGTAAATGATCTGTGCATGGCAGCGGATTCTGGAAAAGTATCTCTCCTAGTGTTGTTGGATTTATCATCAGCTTTTGACACGATTGACCA
Source organism: Haliotis rubra (assembly GCF_003918875.1). Classification (NCBI taxonomy): domain Eukaryota; kingdom Metazoa; phylum Mollusca; class Gastropoda; order Lepetellida; family Haliotidae; genus Haliotis; species Haliotis rubra. The sequence continues at coordinate 76,865 of NW_025767018.1, forward strand.
TCAGAAGTTGTTATCCAGGCTAAAGACTGATTTTGGAGTGCATGACACAGTTCTGGCATGGTTTGCCTCATATCTGTCAGATAGGAGCCAGTCAGTTGTTGTGAAGACCGTCCACTCACAAAGAGTTCCTCTATCCTGTGGCGTACCCAAGGGGTCTGTCCTGGGGCCCATCTTATTTACCCTCTACACGAAGCAGTTGGGTCAGCTCCTTGTAGAAGAGAAAATGAACAATCACTTGTATGCTGACGACACCCAGATGTATGACTCGTTTGAAATAGAGCAGGAGGAACAGCACAAGACATGGGCAAAGATGGAACATTCGATCTCTGATGTCAAAGAATAGATGACTCTGAACATGCTTCAGCTAAATGAGGAGAAGACGGAAGCTGCTGTTATGGGGCCTAAGACCAAGCTTTCCAAGTTGTGTCGGGACAAACTACACATCAACCAGACAAGCATCGATATGTCTCCTGTTGTGAAAAATCTAGGCGTCCTAATTGATGCTGGATTATCGATGGAACAGCAAGTGAACAACATATGTAAAAGTTGTTACTTTCAACTGAGAAACTTGGGGAAAATCCGTCATCTCATAACTGAGGATTCAGCTGCAAAGCTCGCTCGTTGCCTGATTCTGACACGCATAGACTACTGCAACAGTCTGCTTGCAAACATACCGGCAACACTCCTAAGTAAGCTTCAAAAAGTGCAAAATCAAGCGTGCACGTAACAGCAGGGCTTAAGGCGTTACATTGGCTCCAAGTAGCGGCGAGAGTGGACTTTAAAATCATCATCCTGGCATATCAGTGCGTTCACAATCTAGCCCCATCATACCTGTGTGACATTGTATGTATGTACATTCCACCACGTTCCCTCAGGTCTGAGAATCAACAGAGACTCATAGTGCCATCATGGAAGAAAATGTCCTTTGGTTACAAGTCCTTTAGTGTTGCAGCTGCCACTAAATGGAACTCACTGCCAGATTTTCTCAAAGACGCCCAGTTGTTGGAACAATTTAAGTGTCTCCTAAAGACTCATCTGTTCCATTTGTACTTTTAAAGTGACCTTGTACTGCTACAAGTTTTTACTTCTTTTCCTTGACTCTTGTATGCGCTATGAGCACGCCCCAGTGGAGTTTTGCGCCATATAAATGGACATTATTATTATTATTATTATGTTTTACAGATTAAAGATAATATGCAGCAGAGAGGGTTCGGTTGATCCTGGCACAGTCAGGCTGGTAAGGCTCATCATCAGCTCAGGGCCCTTGCCCCCTCTACACGCAGCCCAGACAGCGAATGGGACTTCTCCCAGGAAACGCTGCTTAGTCGAACCCACCAAGAACTTTCCGGAGAATATGAAGGCTCCCCAACACTGCAGCCTTCTGCATTACCCAGAGTGTCAGAAGGGCTGTACTCCCGGTACTCCCAATTCATTGGCTTTATCAAAAAGGACAAGATCAGGTTTGTTAGCTGGAATTCTTCTGAGGCTGTATATGGGCCTATTCCACAGAAGTTTGAAAGCGTCATTTTCCATGACGCCCTGGACATGTTCAGGGTCGTACCATGGATGGACCTCGGAGTCAAAGCCACAGGCATGTCGGAGACGGTAGTAAAAAGCAACGAGCCATGCCATCATGTCGTTTAAGATATGATGTTTGTGCCAAGGAAGGGCATCCACTGACAAGGTGTTGGACAGTCTCTGTGAATTCATTGCAAAGTCGACATTTCATATTGATATTTTCTTTAAGAATCACATTTAGGCGATTACGAGTGGGAAGTGACTGGTCCTGAGCAGCAAAAAGGAAGCCCTCAGTTTCACATTTAAGACCAGCCGACTTCATCCAGGCGAAGGAGTCGGAGGGATTGCTATTCTGTTCCACACACTGCATGTACACACGATGCAATGGCTTCTCAGAAAGCTTCTCCACAAAAGATCGACTCTGGGTAGACTTGGTGAAGGACTTCACCTGGTTTACTCCCATCGCTGTACCGTCCAGCAGTACACTACCATCAGCAAAGTCAACCTCAAATTTCACATTCTGTCCAACAACCTTGGCACGCTTAAAATAGCTGTGGAATTCCTTGCTTTCATCATGAGTCTTCACATGCATCACTAGAGGATCATCCGATAAATAAATATGTGCAAAAGTACACAATAAAATTCTATCATGAAGAGCCTCCACATTAATCAAACCCCGACCTCCAGAATTGATTGGCATATATACACGGTTAAGAGAGGAACGAGGGTGGTGGGCTCTGTTATCAGACATGATCCTTCTGGTCAGGCGGTCAAGACTCTGGATGTCTTGTTTCGTCCAATCAAAGGAATAGGAGAGGACTGGCACAGCAAAAGTATTGGTGGCTTTGACCTTGTTTCGAGCATTTAGCTCTGAGCTCCAGATTTTCTTTAAACGAGATTTGTACTCGGCCCGAAGTTTGTCTTGAATCTGGGCATTCTGGAGCTTATCTCGAACTTGCATTTCAAGATAGGTGTAGGCCTGATCTTCCACAAGATGCTCAATAACTCCTCCCCCTTGTAACTTGACCGATCCATCATTAGTTACCCTGCCACGTTTCAAATGAAGAGTATTACATTTGTCGAGTCCAAATGTCATGCCAATATCATTCGAAAAGGACTCGACAAGGAGAACCTGCTGTTTCAAATTGGAATCTCCTTTGGCAAGGAGCTCGATATCATCCATGTAAAGGAGATGAGTAAGAGGTGTTGGGGATCTGTGCTGAGGAGGTCCGGGATGGTAACCCTCCTCTTTATTGAGCAGAAAGCTCAAAGGATTTAAAGACAGACAAAAAAGCAAAGGACTAAAGGAATCCCCCTGAAATATTCCCCTTCTGATTGGAATAGATTCCGAAGTCTGCACCTGCCCCAGCGAGTACATCTCAAGTTGAGTCGACCAGCAACTCATTAAAGGCTTGAGTAAATCAAGTAGTCGCTTCGGGAGGTCAATACAATGAAGAGACTTCAGAATCCATTCGTGAGGGACAGAGTCATATGCTTATTATTATTATTATTATTATTATTATTATTATTATTATTATGTATCAAATTTACAAAGGAAACAATTAGTTGACATTTTGTTGTTTCCTTACATTGAAACAACGTTGACAACTAAACGAATCTCGACTAATTTTCTTTGGTCGCATGATAAACGTTGAATCAACGTTTATGAAAGGTTGATCAACCAAACAACCAAAAGTCCACTTTGATTAAACGTTGTCTCAACGTTGTGTGCCCGCTGAGCTGTGACATGGTATCATAACAATGCATGGTGTGGATTGACAATTTCTTTGTAATTATTTGCTACACGGTGTTTCAAGTTGGCGTGTCACAATTCGGTTCGGTTCATCGAAAATCGAATCGATAGATGTACGATTCGATCTCAATTTCAAATGCATCCATTTCGATTCGATTCATAAAGTACTTACTTTCTAATACTGAGAGTTTATTTCACCTGAAATCGTAAGAAATTATGTTGAAAATTCGCTGCTACAAGTGTGGCCAGTGAAGAGGGCATTCTCCACTGCCGGAGACATTGTAAGTGCCCAGAGTGAGTGAGTGAGTGAGTTAGGTTAGTTTTACGCCGCACTCAGCAATATTCCAGCTATATGGCGGCCGTCTGTAAATAATCGAGTCTGGACCAGACAATCCAGTGATCAACAGCATGAGCATCGATCTGCGCAATTGGGAACCGATGACACGTGTCAACCAAGTCAGCGAGCCTGACCACCCGATCCCGTTAGTCGCCTCTTACGACAAGCATGGGTTGCTGAAGGTACATTCTAACCCGGACCTTCGCGGGTCGTAAGTGCCCAGAGGGCATGTCTTTCAAGTGAAAATTCCTTGCACAGAACATGATCATTCCAAATGACTTACAGTGACATTACAGTCACAATGAACTCTTGACACCAGAGTTTGTGACTGAAACTTAATTTCATGATCACTTGTTCAGTGAGTATTTGTTGACAACTTGTCTTGACAGTGTCCTAATTGTGCATTGTGGCAATGTTCCAAATTTTGCCAAAATGAAACTGATGTTACAACACATTTGACTTTATGCTCAGCTTTGGTGAATCGAATCGAAATTAACGAATCGAACGAATTGAATCGATAATCGTATCGAATCGAAGTGAGAGAGAATCGTGACACCCCTAGTTTCTAGAATACTTCTTGCCCCTTCATCAGGTGAATGACAGAAACACTTGTAAATCCATACCATTCGCTGTTATGTTACCTTCCAGCTTCTAAATGCCCATCAAGCATCTGATATGGTATCTTTGAGGGCTAACACTAGAAAAAAAGTACAATACAAACACAATATGCGCACAGTTACACAGGCACGTGTGCGCGCATACAATCAATCAATCAATCACGTTTATTTCGTAACAAGGCCTTAGGCCCACGTACAATACAAATAAGCATGTGTAATTATAAGATAGTGGCATTTGACAATCAGGTTTATGTGTATAAAGAACGCAATGACAATGCTTCCTTAATGTAAGAAGAACAATTTGTTAGTGTTGAAAACTTTGTACAGGATAATGTGTTTAGAAAGTATTGCTGATCTATGTAATTTGGTAATGCTTTAAAATACTTATAGCGCAAATCATGATAAATTTTACATTGAAATAGGAAATGAAATTCATTTTCTACAAAATTATCATTACAAATAGTACATAGTCTTGGGTGCCCCGGAACTCCATCAAATCTACCGGTATTTTTATATATTGGAAGTGCACCGATTCGTAACATTGTAATTCGACGCCTCGCATCTTTAGATTTCAATAAAGTTAAATATGGCTCAATGCAAAATACACTTTTGATACTGGAATAGACATCAAGCGATGAACATTTGTGCATTTCTGAAAATATGAATTGCTTCTGACAATCACCAACTCTTACATGAAAATCTTTCAAAAATTGTTCCTCGTTGCTAACTCCTTGAGCTTCCCACACAAAACCAAAACCATAATTGAACGAGGTATTTCGGACAAAATGTACCCACGTTTTCCTACCAACTTTGTCTAAATTGTGCAACATAATGTAGCACTGCTTTGGATTTCTATCCTTTGGTAAGCGTAAAAGTTTGAACCAATACTTCATAACACGTAATAAACTATCAACATAAATATAATTTCTACCACATTCCGCCAATACAGGAGCGTTAGAGCATGTATAACTTATGCCCAACACATACTTACAAAATCTGATGTGAAACTGTTCAATAACATTCCATTTCCGAAAACCACATATTTCCGAAGCGTACAAATTTATCGGCTTTATCTGAACGTCAAAGATTTTGAACAAAATAATTGGAGAAATATTTTTAAGTCTCCTACCAAAAACCTTAACTGAGCACAAGGCGTTATTCGCTTTATTTACCAGATTTTGAACCGGTTTAGACCATGAAAGTCTATTTGAAAACAATAAACCCAAATAATCATAATATGTAGAAACGTTTAGCTTATGATCATCAAAGTATCATGATTCATACCACCTTAATTTACCACCTCTGTTTTCTCAAAATTTACAGACAAGCCCCATTTTTTGCAAAACTGTAGTAATACATTGATCTTCCTCTGAAGACTAATGGCAGAATCTGCAAACAAACATAAATCATCTGCATACAGTAGCATATACAATTCCATAAACTCTGGATCAATAAATACGCCCCTGTCACCACAAGTAATTATTTCCGTATACAACTGGTTAACAAACAACGCAAATAGAAGAGGACTTAAAATACAACCTTGCCGAACCCCACTCAAAGAATCAAAATATTCCGAAACATTTAAATTGTTTAGCTTAACACTAGCTTTTGTCTTTGAATACATATCTCTAATGATATTGAACATAGGACCATGGACACTATAAGATAACAAAACAAACCAAAGAAGATCTCTATTAACTGAATCAAACGCCTTACGAAACTCAACAAATAAACAATGCACGTACGTATGAACGCACACGCACACTCATATCTGTAACCTGTAACTATCCAGGGCCCCGTTTCACAAAACTCTCGTAAGCCTAAGATCTCGTAATTTTTCTCGTAGGATTTGTACTTCCTAAACTGTAACATTGACTTACGATAGTCGTAGCGCTACGAGAGCTTTGTGAAACGGGACCCTATACTGTAACATTGACTTACGATAGTCGTAGCGCTACGAGAGCTTTATGAAACGGGGCCTATACTGTAACATTGACTTACGATAGTCGTAGCGCTACGAGATGTTTGTGAATCGGGGCCCTATACTGTAACATTGACTTCCGATAGTCGTAGCGCTACGAGAGCTTTATGAAACGGGGCCCTATACTGTAACATCGACTTACGATAGTCGTAGCGCTACGAGATATTTGTGAAACGGGGCCCTATACTGTAACATCGACTTACGATAGTCGTAGCGCTACGAGAGCTTTATGAAACGGGGCCCTATACTGTAACATCGACTTACGATAGTCGTAGCGTTACGAAAGCTTTGTGAAACGGGGCCTATCCTGTAACATTGACTTACGATAGTCGTAGCGCTACGAGAGCTTCGTAAATCGGGGCCCTATACTGTAACATTGACTTCCGATAGTCGTAGCGCTACGAGAGCTTTGTGAAACGGGGCCCTATACTGTAACATTGACTTACGATAGTCGTAGCGCTACGAGAGCTTCGTAAATCGGGGCCCTATACTGTAACATTAACTTACAATAGTCGTAGCGTTACGAGAAACGGGGCCCTTGTCTGGGCCAGATAATGACTCGTGAATGACCATCTGGACGACGTTCAGGGAACGTGTGACAGGCACACGATGCCGATACGCATCTGAAATTCTCGTGGGGTTTCTCATCCCTATAAACAATACTTAATGTACTCTCGTACAGTCAATGATATTCCAGGTCCATGCATAATGCAGTAGTTCCAAGCTCCTATGTGTGTATTTAACGTAAAGGCCTTTCCGCTTCAGAACTCCACTATCAATGTGGTTCAATAATTTCGGCTCAGTGCACTCATCAAAACATTCAGTTGATGTTTAACACAGCATTGTCCGCTTGGTGTGGGCGGACAGCGTGACGTGTGAACGATCCTGGACGCTGACCGCTGTGGTCAAACCACCAAGCATGGATATGGATTTGACAAACCAAGGAACAGAAGCACGGCGAACCCACGATCGAACTCAATATTATACAATCCTGCAATGGCAAAGGGACGCAACTCATTACAGTGAATTAGACGACTAACGTTCCCATACTCTCTGCTTGAATAAAACTCGCATATGCCCAGAAAAATAACTAAACCTTTGAGTTAGTGAGCGTGAGATAGCAGGGCTCGATTTAGTGCTTTGTTACTTGCACTGATGCAACCCAATATCATAAAGTGCAACCTAGTTATTACTCGTGCAGTAATTCAATAGTATATTTCTTTCTTTACATATTGCAATAAAAGCAGTGCAACTGGAATTTGGCTGGTGCAACTGTTTTTATCTTAGGTTGCACCTAGTGCAAGTAGGTTAACATCTCTTAAATTGAGCCCTGGATAGGCTTAACTCTTTGAACGGTATTTCGGTTATACTATATATCACGGCGCTTTGAATCTATGGCCTTCACATAGTGAAAATTATCAAATTCATTCGATCCCTCGAGCAAATCTTTCGAGCTTCGACACATACGGAGTGAATCTGTTAAGGATTGCTCATGTAGATCCAGACCGGGCCGAGCCTCGTCTTAAAAGATATTCGAGTTGACAAGGGTATTACTGCACTTTCAATTCACGACGTTGTCACGAAGTCTACATCAAGAATCAGTAGTTACTACTGACACAATATTTTCAAACTGTTTTTTTAAAAATTTACATCAATTATTGCTACGTGTTCGTGTGTCAAACCATCATTGTTAAATATTGGATATTCACGTGTACCCGTCTGTAACACGCGGCTGAGCACGCTCCACATGCGCAGGACAAGCAGTTGGGACTGCCACCCGTATAAGCATTATCACCGCCGTATTTATACACACGTTTGAATATTGATTGTGAGTCTCTTCATAGCGACATCAGCAGTGGCAGGGTGGGGAGCTGAATCGCTGGTGTCCGTTGTATGTCCACAATACCACACAGGTGCCAGGACTGAATGCCAGGACTTAATGAGAGACACAGGTACCAGGACTTTAATGATTGAGAGACACAGGTGCCAGGACTTAATAGGGAGACAATTGAGAGACACAGGTGCCAGGACTTAATGAAAGACGAGTACCAGGACTTAATGAGAGACACAGGTGCCAGGACGTAATGAGAGACACAGGTACCAGGACTTAATGAGAGACACAGGTGCCAGGACGTAATGAGAGACACAGGTGCCAGGACGTAATGAGAGACACAGGTACCAGGACTTAATGAGAGACACAGGTACCAGGACTTAATGAGAGACACAGGTGCCAGGACTTAATGAGAGACACAGGTACCAGGACTTAAAGAGAGACACAGGTGCCAGGACGTAATGAGAGACACAGGTGCCAGGACTTAATGAGAGACACAGGTGCCAGGACTTAATGAGAGACACAGGTGCCAGGACGTAATGAGAGACACAGGATGTACGTTATAGCATAGGTACCAGGAGTACGTTATAGCACAGGTACCCGGACTTTATGTCATGTATAACAGGAGGTACGTTATACCATGGGTACCAGGAGGTTCGTTATAGCATAGGTACCAGGAGGTACGTTATAGCACAGGTACCAGGAGGTACGTTATAGCATAGGTACCAGGAGGTACGTTATAGCATAGGTACCAGGAGGTACATTATAGCATAGGTACCAGGAGGTACGTTATAGCATAGGTACCAGGAGGTACGTTATAGCATAGGTACCAGGAGGTACGTTATACCATGGGTACCAGGAGGTACGTTATAGCATAGGTACCAGGAGGTACGTTATACCATGGGTACCAGGAGGTTCGTTATAGCATAGGTACCAGGAGGTTCGTTATAGCATAGGTACCAGGAGGTACGTTATAGCATAGGTACCAGGAGGTACGTTATAGCATAGGTACCAGGAGGTTCGTTATAGCATAGGTACCAGGAGGTACGTTATAGCATAGGTACCAGGAGGTACGTTATAGCATAGGTACCAGGAGGTACGTTATAACATAGGTACCAGGAGGTACGTTATAGCATAGATACCAAGACCTACTCTCTACCAAAGGTACTAAGAAATCCGTTATACTAAAGGTACCAACACTGGTACCAATAACTCGCATATATATTCGGACTTTATTACAGGTGCCAGGAATATACCATATATGTACTGGAAAGCATTAGCCTATGACAGAGGTACCTTAAGTTCCCCATTACTAAGGTACCAAGACACGTTTAACCATTTCACGTTTTATCGCATAGATACCAGGAGTATATTACTTAGGTACCGGGATATCTTCTATGTAAGTGGCCTTTGCAAGTGTTTACCAGATAGGTACCAGTGTTTGTGATTAGGAGACCGACCAAAACATCTCCAACGCCAAGATTTAAAGGCGGCACTGAACCAGATATCATGGATACAAGAGCGCTGAAGGTAATATATTTTTTAATTGAACGTATTTTATATTTGTCGTATTTAAATTCCTTCACGATATCATTTAGCAATAACCAAAAACAAAACTAAAAGACATTTCCAGTCTAGCTCGTTTATCTATTGTGCATACGAAATGAAAGTCAAGTTAGAATAATAGAAAGTAGGTATTACGATTTTAGTCCAGCTACACATATATATATATTTATATGCTCATTATATATTTTACTTGTGGTGTACGATAATCTATGCAGGTAGACCGGTAAATGCTATGAATTTATGAGAAATTGTTTCATTTTTTCGTTCATCCCTTCATACCTGTTTGGAATATGCATATGAATATGTATATGGGCCTGTGGCTTTCACAATAAACATTTGATGATGATGATTATGACGATAACGATACGAAAGATTAAACCCAGAAACCAAAAGAATATATACTACGGTAGTATCTGAGGTTTTGGCTAGTGAACACGAAGGTATACCCCAAAATACCTTCTTTATGTGTGCGTGCGCGCGTGCGTGTGTGTGTCCTTTTTTAAGTTTCGAGGATTGTTTGTCATTTGGTTATTTGGGGGTTCATATTTGTTGTTGTGCAGGGGAAATATCAGTGTAGGTTCAATCTATGTCATTATCGGGGCGTTGTCATCTGGTGTGATTTCCAGCTGTAGCGAGGGTCATCACTTGAAACTCAGAGGGGCGGTGAGGTAGCCGTGTTGTTAAAGCGTTCGCTCATCACGCTGAAGACCCAGGTTCAATTCCCCACATGGGTACAATGTGTAAAGCCCATTTCTGATGTCCCCCGCCGTGATATTGCTGGAATAATGCTAAAAGCGACGTAAAACCATATTCATTCACTCATATAGCAGATCGCCTCCGTGGTGTAGTGGTTAGAGCGTCCGCCCGGAGAGCGGAAGGTCGCGGGTTCGATCCCCGACCGCGTCATACCAAAAGACGTTAAAATATGGTACTTGTTGGTCCCTGCCTGGCGCTCGGCATTAATGGGTACAACAAGGACTGGTCGGCTCGGAGTCAGTATAATGTGTCTGAGTGGGGTATTCATGCTTCACTGCGGCATGGTATCTCAGTGGGCTAGCACTATAAAACCAGCTTAAGTCTGGGCTAGTACAAGCAGCCGCACATACACATACACACGCATGCACATCGTCATATGAGCGAAATGTTTTCAAGCACGACGTAAAACCCAATTTCACCTCACCTCACCTCACTCGTATAGCTGTGTACAATAAACCAAAATAAGATCGATCACATATATCAATAAAGTCAAACGTATATAACACCTCGCCTAGCCCTGCAGCAACAACCAGTAATTAGTCTCCGCCGTGATACAGATGGCCCGTTGCCCGAGGACACATGTAATGATCTTCTGGCTCGTTCATCACTCCTGACCTGAGGTTATCCCAACAGACTCGGGGGCATCACACATGCAAAGGAAAACGATCAACACCAGCTCGTTATCTGTATGCAGTTGTCACAAAGCTTGTCACATAGTCCGTCAATATTGGAACCATTAACAGCATGGCACGCTCCATTAGTTTAGTGACCAATTATAATCATTTCTGTCATTCATGAAATTATATTTGTCGATTTTGCCACCATGACATCCCCCTTATCGTAGCGTTGATCTTCGTTGCCATAGGTTTTCCACGTAAAAGATGACCTGATGAGAGAGTTTTTGCGATTTAGGTTTTGTTTGTTGGTTTGTTTTTTAACGCCGCCCTTTACAAAACAACCAAGTGATCAACAGCATGAGCATCGATCCACGCATTTTGGATACGATGACATGTGTCAACCAAGTCAGCGAGTCTGACCACCCGATCCTGTTAGTCGCCTCTTACGACAAGCATAGGTTGCTGAAGACCAATTCTAACCCGGATCTTCTCGAACGTTTTCAATTTGGAACATTTCGTAAAATAATCGTGTATTTGTTTTGACAATTTATCACCAAACTGGTTATTTTTGTCACCTGTAAAAGTTTAAAAAGTTAAGATATTAAGTAAATTTCAAAGAGGGGATGTACATAGTGGCCCCCTTGGGGCTTGCTGGCTTCAGCTGCCGTTATCGTTGATGTTGGTTCAAGTGTCAAAAAAGAAACTTCACATTCTTTCTTCAGGGCACTATAAAAGAACAAGAGATGGTAAGATGGTTAAATTGGTATTATTTCATTGCTGAGATCTGTTTGATGTACTCGATACACTGACAGTGCCATAATCAGTTCCATTAGGCTACACCGCCGTTCCATAACATGGGTATACAGAATGTCAAGTCACAAGAATAAAAATGCGAAATTTCTCAGTTCAATATCGTGTATGGCCGCCCCGCGCATTCACCACTGCCAAACACCGTCTCCTCATCGACTGCCTGATGCTTGTGAACACGTGGTTGGGGATTCTGCGTCATTGTTCTTGCAAGGCAGCGCCAAGTTCCTGCAAATTCTGAGGTTGGTTCCTAAGACCACGAAGCCTTCTCCCAAGTGCATCCCAAACGTGCTCTATTGGATTTGGGTCAGGGGACCTCGATGGCCAGTCCATGACGTTGATTCCAGAGTTTTGAAGGAAATTACATGTCAACATCGCGGTATGCGGCCGAGCATTATCATGCTGGAACTGTAGACCTGGGCCATGAGCCACCATGAAAGGAACGAGTTCAGGGGTGAGCACCTGGTCGCGGTAAGCAGCAGCTGTGAGGTTTCCACGGATGACCAGAAGTCGGGAACGGTTGCTCCCACAGAAAGCACCCCACACCATGCAACTTCAGCCCCCGAATCTGTCGACTTCCTGTACACAACATTGGGCATATCGTTCACGACGTCGTCTCCAGACTCTATGCCTGCCGTCCGCGAATCTGAGGGTAAACCTGGATTCATCGCTAAAGACGACTCGATTCCAGTCTCTCTGGGTCCATCGGAGGTGACGTTGGGCCCACAGCAGACGTTGACGTTGATGAAACGGCGTCAATACTGGCCCACGATATGGACGTCGAGAATAGAGATTGGCAGCCCGCAACCGATTTCGAATGGTCTGTGAGGACAGTCGACCTCTAAACATCTCAGCCCTGGTTCGTGTAGCCGGCAGAAGACTGTCACGTAGCTGACGTAGGACGATTTGACGGTCTTCTGCTCGTGACGTCGACCTTGGGCGATCAGAAGTGGTGCCAGTTTGTTGTAGACGACCTCGCAAGTCATACACAGTACGACGGCTGCATCCCATTGCTCTTGCGACGTCAATAACTGATCTTCCCGCTTGCAACATGTCAACGGCACGTTCACGTTGCACATTTGACAATCGTGGCATTTCAAGTACCAATAGAACTGTGGTTTAAAAGTGTATTTTTCAATTCTTGAGGCCAATGCAAACACGTGCATATGAAGAAAACTTCGATGCGAAGATCACGTGATCGACTGCACCTGCAAAACCTGATTTGGCACTAACATCATTTGCACGACGAATGGATGGGTTTGAGAGGGTTTTGCTAACGTTTTTCTAGAGTCGAAAGATAGGGATCCCATTTCGGATACATAGATGTATCATCAGAGAAAAATTATTCATTATTTTTCAAATTACATTTTTTGAAGTTTCTTTTTTGACTCAGTATATTATTACAACCTCAAAACAAAACTCCTGTCACATCTAAGATTCACAGACAAAAAACATACCTACATTTTTCATATTATGACTACCCGGTCCGGGTTAGAATGATCCTTCAGTACCCATGCTTGTCGTAAGAGGCGACTAACGGGATCGGCGTGGACACGATACATGTCGACGGCTTTGTCATGGTAGGAGTGAGTGAGTATGATTTTACGCCGCTTTTAGAAATATTCCAGCATGGCAATAGTTCCATCTCATTCTGTGACGTTGAGCACGTGCAGGTGGATCAGATCCAGGAAATCAATTCCCGCATTACCGGCGCGGATTGTTACATTTACAAATCAAGAATAAGGTTAGCTAACATTTTCTGTCATCGTATCCCATGGCGTAGATTGATGCTCATTATGTTGATCACTGAATTGTCGGGTCCAGACCCGATTATTTACAGACCGCCGCCATATAGCTGGAATATTGCTGAGTGCGGGTAGCCCAGTGGTTGAAGCATCGCTCTCTGAAGACCCGGGTTCGATTCCCCACATGGGTACAATGTGTGAAGCGCATTTCTGGCGTCCCCAACCGTGATATTGCAGGAATATTGCAAAAAGCGTCGTAAAACCAAACTGACTCTCACAACAAATACAGAAATCTGTGAAAACAGATTCCCGTCAAGGAAACGTTTATAGAGAAACGGTTCCATGCGAAATATTCTCTGGAATACAATTGACATGTATAAGAGCTATCCGGCGATCTGTTAACAGGGCACAAACCAAGTGTGTTCTGGATTATGTAGACTTAGTTCTACACCAGGAGGTCACACAAAATGACTGTATTACCCAAATTTACTAACGTCAGGAAATACTCGTTTCATCCGGCGGCCATATGAACAACGTTTGAAATCTACGTATCATCTGGCCGTCAGATTTATACACGTTTAAAAGGGTGTTAAAATAAACATACATTCGACTCGGTATTTACATGTATTTCACAGGTGTGTAAATCTGGCCATTGTTTCCATGTGTTTCCTAACATGTGTAACATATGTAAATGCTGTGATTGTAGGACATGCATTTCAATACCCTTGAAATCTCGTATGACCAGGGTTAGGTTTGTCATATATTTTGTACATGCGTAAATGGTTGGAAATGAGTAAGTATAGTGTTACAAGATTAGCACTACTTTAACATGTATTTCAATGGTGCTGTAATGTAACTGTCACATAGGGTTCGTTAGCGCGTCCGACCACGCCATAATGTACTGAGATAATTAGTAACACATGGTGAAGTGATACCCATGACTGAGCACCACTAATAACGTGCGTGTCTTTCTTGACATACACATGGTGTCTGTTTAAAAGGTTCAAATATCGAGTCTATGGGCCAGAGCGATATGTATGTTAGGGAGTGTGTGTGTGTGCGAGGGAGAGGGTGTGGCATGGGTAGGCCTAGGGTGGGGTGGTGGCGGTGGTCGGTGTTGGGGTACTGATAAGTCTTTCTGACCAATAGGTAATATCATTTATACTTTTTGTAATGGAAATTACATAACAGTTTAAATAACTGACCTTAGGTACACTTCTTATATATGCTATACAAGGAGACACTGCTAATTACAATAAAACAAAGATTTAGACGAATGTGTTCACACAGACATGAACCGGTAGGTCCCTAATTTTAGTAGCTCACTTGTATGGTTATCCGACTGATCATAACTGAACAAATTTCATTATCTATACTTTCATAAAGATGATTACAATGTATTAATGATTCCCGGTGTAAATTACTTTTGTAAATGTGTGAACATGCACATACTTGGTGTGACCTCTTTTGATTCGGAATACAGGTATTATTCCATACGGACGTTTTCTATAATTTCAGTTACCCGACGGAATATACTGTAGACATATTTTGTTTCCACCTCTTGGGTAGACTAAAGAAAATTGTAGTGATTGCAATTAGCTCATAATTTTCATATTAGACCTATTTTGTTTCCATCTGTTGGGCAGACTATAGGAAATTGTAGTGATTGCAATTAGCTCATAACTAAGCAGTTTCGATAATTGTTGAAAGCTTACTACCTGACAGCATTATGTTGCTCATGCGTTTTCTTTTTTGCTTTTGCTTTTTGCTGTCTAATTTGTTATACATTATATAATCATGTTAATCATTTTGGTATCTCAATATCATAGAATATAATATGTACTTATTAATCTATCAAAGTACCGAAACGTATTATCTGTATGCGTTACTGTTATTGGGTGAAACTGTTAAAAGTACCTGCGTACAGAATTTCGTGGAAACAGAAACTGAAAATTACTAGATCAATGGAAAACTAAATTGGATAAAGATCGCAATCAATCATTATTTATATTCCACTTTTTAAATTATCAGTGTGCAGATCATGTCACTAACATAAAAACTGAAGGATATATGGTGACAAAACTGGGTTCAATCTTGAATGTATAATAAATGTACCAACAGTATCAAGGAATGATGGGGTACGCTCGTGGCTAAAGCGTTCGCCTGTCAGGTTAAAAACCGGTGTTTGATTCCCGACAAAGGCACATTAAGACTGAAAATATATTATTTTGATAAAAGGCAAAGATCTTAATTTCAATTGAAAGAAAGAGACGAAGTAATTTGGAAGATTCACAGACTAACAACATCTATATTGGGGCTACAGGTGCAGGAAGCATCTTCAATTATAAAATCACATTCCACAAATATCAGATAAAGGTTTAAATGACAAGCATATTTATTGGTATCTTGCCAAGCTCTGTCCTCTCCCAATGCAGTATAACCAGAGTGCTGTGGTCACCACCTCCGGTGGCCAAATTCAGCAATCCCATTACTTTACAGTATTTTCTTTCAGGCATATATTGTAAAGTTAACTTTTACGGGTATGGAAAGAGTGGGGGGAAACACGTGCAAAGTATTAGTACGCTGATATTATCCTTCAAAAACATCATATGTACAACAATCACTTATCATTATGGCATTACAAAAAAGGCCATATTTCCAGACAGCAGACCATAACCTTTGGTTGGAGTTCCAAATAATTTGACACCGAAAGCCTGTCAGTTAACGCAAAGGAAATAACCCTTGTGTTTTAAAATGATAGTCACAATGAAGTGTAGGTTGCCATGCATTTTATAGTCTGTCTCACAGTCCCTGAACCACATTATTTTCCTTACTGTTTAGTCTGTCTCACAGTCCCTGAACCACATTATTTCCCCTACTGCCAAGCCCTCTGTGCAATGCTAAAGCCTTAAATGAAGCAAGTCTAGATCTCCTCAGGTCCAGGGTCTGTTAACATCTGCAAGAACCCTAACTCACTTTGGGGGTCGGGTTACAAAGTAAACATATCTATAGCTAACTGCAGCCATGGCTAGCCGGACTGAATCTCGTGTCTCCCTGGGGCTCAATTTAAATGGGCTTGTTTGTTACTATCAAAATTATATATATTCAGACACTAAGCGTTAGTCTATGTATTTTCCGATATGATGGAAATACTAATATTGACCAGATAAAATTCTAAAGGAGCCTTTCTTCAAGCAGTGACTTAACGCCATACATAGCTAGACTTGCTTAGATGATAGACTTCATATAAGGCATCACAGATATTTCACAAACATGGTACAGGACCCTTAGCCTCATTAGCTTATTGCCTCACCACTTGCGAATTAAGCGTTGGCAGATGTAAATGTTACTGGAGATGTTGGTCCCGCCAGCTGTGGGTGTTCGGTATGGCTCTCCATAACCCGAACCCTGCAGTGAGTTTTCCTAGAGACGGAAGGGGAGAAAATATCGTTCTGTGACTATGGAAAACCAAAAATGTGGACAACACACCATTGTTTGGGTCTTTTAATTGTAAATATGATTCAAATAGCTTAACCTAGATTTCGATATCCTCCGAATGTACATTTGGTGGAAAATATACATTTATCCCGAGCCAAGGACGAATGTTTATATATAATTGAAAAATGTAACAGCACTAGTATCCATTTTGTCTTTTGTCTTCTACCCGTCAGAACTAGATTAACAACTAGTCTCTGATATGAACATATTTTACAGAAAAAAGTTGATAGTAAAAAGAATATTATATAAGGAAAAGGAGCCCTGAGACTTTCTCCTGAAGCTGTGGAAATCTAGACTTGCCACATTTTGTAGACTTGCGTGGGCTTGGATATATTTGCTTCAGGGTCTGTATGACAGACGACGTCCCAACACACGCTCAATCACATGTGTCTCCAGGTCACGGAGAATCAGTGGTTAGAGGCCCGTATTGCAATTCTCGTGCGTTTGCCAGGCACGTAGCAAGCCATTTTTTTCGTGTAAGCAATATGGGCTGCAAAGCCTTATATTTAGGTGGTATTGAGGGCTTGCCCAAATTTCATTTTTTATGAGACCTGAAGAGTTATCGTTTGACGTTTGATGATTTCAATAGCTTCAAAATATGGTGGAAAGACTTCCGCCTGTATCCCCCCTTAAATTTCATTCTAGTCAAATCATATCACCTAAATATATATTCCTCATCCGATAAGGATGAGTTTTAACGTGTTTTGGGGGTTACGGACGGAAGTCTTACCACCATGGAAATTCAAGTGTGATTTCCTCATATACAAATATGTTTGGACATATTGTATACATGTCAGCTGCATTGATACAATACCATACATCGAGTATTTGGTGTTTTTTCTAAAATAATTGATAAACAAATGATAAATAAACAACTGCATTTCAGTGATGATTCACATATAATCATGACTGCAACAAAACATCCTCATACATGTCGATGGAAACACAATCATCACTGAAAGTTATGATATGAAGAATAACCTGTTTACTGTAATTTACTGTAAATTTTTTTTAGCAAAGATCATGTGAATGCTCGAGCTGTTTTTTATAATGGTAGCTACGCCCCTGTTTGCATGTGTTGTTGACGCGGCATGGACTGCTTGTAACATCACTATTTGATTATGATTCGCAAACACATGCCCATGATATGGTCGGAATCGTGCCACGGATTAGCAGATACTTATCATGAAAACAGGTTTTTATGTAGGTGGCTTGAAACTCGCTTTTACAAAGGCCTATAGGTTCGATCACAATACATTTCGTTTTACAGCTTCTCTTTTCTTAACATGCTCACGTCAAAACTGATTTAAATTCTAATCACAGATTAAAGAATAACACAATAAATAGTATGCCAAATTATCGTTACCATGACAACCCTGTGATATTTCACCTTATGTAAGAGAGTAATGCAGATGATACTGTCGGCTGTAAATTTTGATAAGTTGCTTCATCGCTATCAATAAACACTGGGTATCTATACAATTATATGTGTGATCAAAGGCCATATGATAGATTATGTGGTCTCTGGTGTGATGGAGGAGAACTTGCGTCGCTAGTTTTCTCGATAATCTGAACACATGTATGTAGCGTGAAACCGGCAGATACTTTAGAAGAAAGTGTTTGCCCTACCTGTAACAACGATGTCCCGTGTCTATAAAAGGGATATAATGTGGAGATGAATGACATGTACTTTTATCTTGGCCCGTTTATGATGATACATACTGCGATCTTTCACAATAATCCCTCTGGCTATCAGATTGAAGGTGCGTTTTAAACATAACCGGTATTTCTATTATTGTATTTATAAAGTTCTTCGAACGTTCTCCATATACGTCCGTCATATACATCGCGCACTACCCTTTTCTCTTTTGATCTTCTCAAACGACTGTTACAAGTTCGAAGAATCTTGGTCAAAGTAGAAAAGTCTTAAGACTATTCCCTACAATTCTGTAACTTACACATTGTACCCTAAATGGGTAGAGCTTTCGTTCGGGGGGAATATCAGAAGGACAACGATACAGTTATTTCCAATGTTGTAGAAAGATCTCCACTTACTTAGAAAAACACTGAGATATTGTATTCATGTCGGAATGATATTTTCAGCCCCTGTCAGATCAGAACCTGAACATGCGATGTCCGCGTCTGTGTCAGACTAAAGGCCTATAAGATGTTTAGCAACACTGGGGCGTAATAGCCATAGATCTTCTCCAAACAAGGGAATATACATCTTGTGAGAATGACTTCTTCGACAGGGAAATTTACAGCAATGCGACATCACAACATGATCCAACATGTCTATGATATACCCAGAGAACGCACCCGCCTGTGCTATCCGGTCATAATCGCTACTCGATAAAAAACAATTTTTCATTTCATGTCTCACAGAATATATAATTTGATATGGCATTGTTTCTTATTGTATACTTTTGCGTTAGTGAAACAAACTTTAAAGTTTATATATGGCGTTATTACAGCAAGTGCAATAATATTCCAATTATGTACTGCCACAATTATTGTACAGTAGTGATGCGCGAGCTGAACAGACTTAAGAAATTACGAGTTGGTTCGTGTAGCATATTTGATTGTGCTCCAAGAGAGACAAAGTGCTATTCTTTTGGGGCAGCTAGGGACACTTGCTAGGACAAAGGGGCAACGCATCGCCCTTTGTTCACCACTGAACCTTTCAATCCCTCGAAACATGCACCTCACAAGGTTTGCCAACACCACAGACAAGGCGTAACTGATACTGGTAGCAAGAGCGAGTGCAGCTTAATAAGGCGTGTTAGCTTGCGTAATACCGCTTTCCTTGTCAGGCTCTTTGGTGATAAGAATATTGAGGTCATGTGAACGTTGATTTCAAACGTACTAAAATGTGTGAAAGTGAAATTACATGAGCCAAGTAATTCACATGATGGAAACATATGATCATCTTGCTTGAATACAGGTAACATGATGGTGTATGAACCGTTCATATACATACCCCTGAAATCCGGTATGATACATAAATATCTAAGGTGTGTAAACATTTGCAAATTTGAAAATTTACATGTGTTTCCCCACCTAAGTAAATTCACATGTTTCCAACCCGAGTAAACTTAGAACGAAATCGGAAATTTCAGCAGCACCCACTGAAATTCAAAGGAATGCATTGGAAATACTGTATGATCATGTATTTACCGGGGTATCTGTTTTGCAATTCATATTTGGAAATCCCTGACAATCCGGTCAGGGCATACATGAACGAGGTGCTTGTGCATACGAAAATGTACGATGAGCATATGTTTCAAAGGTATAGATTCATATGAAATATATGCCCGAAGTTAGGAAATATCTGAAAACATACGTAAACCCGGTCATGGCATGTATTTCCTACTGTATTTACGTATATTTCAATGGTTTACTATCCGGTTTTTGGTGCTGTGTTGCTGCCGGAGCCCCAGTGTCATACTACTGCTGGTT
The DNA here is from genome assembly GCF_003918875.1 of Haliotis rubra. NCBI lineage: Eukaryota > Metazoa > Mollusca > Gastropoda > Lepetellida > Haliotidae > Haliotis > Haliotis rubra. Next base: position 97,350 of record NW_025767018.1, read on the forward strand.
AGATGTAAACTTGCCAGCCCTGACCAAACCTTGCCTGCCACACACAAAAATACTAATTTACTTAATATAATTAAATTAAAACTTGTAAAATATTGAAAAAACTAATACCACTGCAAGAAAAGAATTAACTGTTTATTTCAGATTTGTGATTAATGCTTGAATTCATGTTATCACTTCATCGTGTTTTATTATCCTAAAATATGTTGAATATCTTCATATACATGTCTAAATGTTAACCCGACCGTCGGGCAGGTGAATTTGAGAATCTGGCAGTCCGTGTTGAAAATAACCCGTCCCGGGCGGTCGGGCAGGCAGGTATTTCGAACGCTGCATTGTTTATGAAGATGTTAAAGGCACTATTTCACCCCACTCTTCTCTAAAAATAAATAATGCATTTCTCTCAGTATATACTATCAGCCTCAGGGAAGCTACCAGGCTTCACAAGAATATTGAAGTCAATCCTTTTGAATAAATATGTCGACAATAATACCTTTACAAAGTGCTTACTTCACCGGAAAGCGCACAACAACGTAGAACACAAGGAAACCATTCAGTTGGTTCTACCAAATATAGCACCAAGTTTCGCGCTCATCAGCCAATCAGTAATCTGTTCAGTTAACCTGCTTGTTGAGTGCCAAATAGTGTCCAGCATCAAATATTACGTGTTATTAAGTGGAACTTGACAGCTGCCTAATGCGAGCACATTGTTCCTATAAGAACTGAGTACACACATATAGGTTTATGTATGTTTGGCAACGCTGAATTTGCCTTGGTATTAAAAGCTATATGCCATCTTGTTGATTATTCATGTTCTTTAATGGGAATAAAAAGTAACTGTCGCTGGAACATTAGTGACATTAGTAAAATGCATTCTCTTTGGGAAATGTTTACATTTTATTGCGATTTTGTTAGTGTTTGAAGGGGTAGCCTAGTGGTTAGCGTTCGTTCGTCACGCCGTAGACTCGGATTCGATTCCCCACATGGGCACCATGTGTAGAGCCCATTTCTGGTGTTTCCTGCCGTGAATATTGCTAAAAGCGGCGTAAAGGTAACCTCACTCACCCACTCACTCACTCGTTTGCAGAATGCATAAACTGAAAAAAAGTACACAAAGCAATAAAACAATAGTTACCCATGCTTGTCGTAAGTGGCCACTACCGGGATCGGATGGTCAGACTCGACGACTGGGTTGACATCGTACCACAATTGCGTAGACCGGTGGTCATGCTGTTGGTCACTGGATTGTCTGGTCCAGACTCGATTATTTACTGACCGCCGCCATATAGCTGGAATATTGCTGAGTGCGGCGTAAAACTAAACTCACTCACTACATATTAACGGAGGGAGCACAACGGAAGGAGGAACAGCGCAAACACGCATTGCATGTGCCGCGTAGTATCCTTCGTTTATAACTGTCATGATCAGCTGGTCGGCCATTCTCTTCCCGTGCACAGAGGTTGCTTGTCATAATCTTCCTACGAACCTCTGTTCTAATACGGCCATATTCCCTGGTTCTCGTAAAATACCTTAGCAGCAAAAAATCGCAATACGAAGTATCTTCTTTTTTCTATCCAATCAGAACACGTGTTACATCGATATCGACTTAGATCCAGCTTGACTCATACAAGCAAATGTGGGGCCACATATGTCCCTCCTCTGCCGGGGACTTGTGTTGATGTGACACACAAAACATTTAACATGACTGAGTTCTGTCTAGTTGAAACGTTTGCGTATCGCGCAGGGGAAGAGGTTCTAGTTTTAACGAAACATACGGAAATTACCCAGGCCTTGCGAATGGTCACTTTTGAAACAACGTCACTGATTGCACAACTAAATCTGATTGCAACCAATCACAAATCCTGAACACTCGCTCCATGAAAGGGTCATATTACAACAGAGGTTCGTAGGAAGGTGTGACAAGTAACCTCTGTGGGAAAAGAATGCTGGTCGGCTGATTTTTAAGATGCATGGTCTTTTTTTCATTGTGAAGCTGAGAGATGGGAACAACACCTTTTAACTGTAGTTTATCTTGATTATGCCAGAAAAAGGGATGCAATGTGTCCGTATTCGCTCGTTTTTGGTTTTTTGGTTTTTTTTGTTTAGAACTGTATTGTCTCTATAGACGCCTCGTTGCCAACGTGGGGTAGTCTAGTGGTTGAAGCGTTCGCTCGTCACGCCAAAGACCCAGATTCTTTTCCCCACATAGGTACAGTGTGTGAAGCCCACTTCTGGTGATGTTGCTGGAATATTGCTAAATGCGGCGTAAAACCATACTCACTCACTCAAGCCACATTACCAACAACTTTCATTTGCCAATCAAGGGAAGGTAACTCATACAACCTGTGACTCTTCGGCGATAAGTACCCGACTCTTTCCCACCCAGTGGATGAGTGCGTGAGTGAGTATAGTTTTACGCCGCTTTTAGCAATAGTGCAGCAATATCACGGTGGGAAAACAGGAAATGGGCTTCACACATTGTTCCCTTGTGGGGAATCGGACCCAGGCCTTTGGCGTGACGACCGAACGCTTTAGCCACTAGGCTACCCCACCGCCCCTTACTGACGGGGAAATCAAGAAGAAATGATTTGCAAAGTAATATGGAAACTTTCAAAAACCAAAATAGCGCAAACTATGTCTTAGATTTCACGCAGGGTCTCATCAGTAATGTTGACGGAGTTTTTACCTTGGACCAGACTAAACTCACTCACTCTGCGGTACCTGAATGGTGAATGGTTTATTCTCATGAAGATCACGCAATAGTGACATAGAGAAAAATAGAAATGTACAGATTTGTTTCATGGGAGCATACGTAGTCCGGTTTTCACATAGTTGCTGATTTTTAACAATAGTGCTTTATGCGTACAAGACATGAGGGATATAAATTTATCTAATGATGGATAATTACAATAATAGTTTGGTTGGAATGAATTTCTTACATTACTTAAACATGGACAATATAACATGAAGTGAAGTTCATCTCCTATTGTGTTCTTACACAATGTACATAATCTTTCTTCTTTAATAATATCATACCATCTACCTGTTTCTATTGAAAGTTTATGGTTACAAGTTCTAATATAGGTAAGCCAAATGCGTACATTTAATGGGAGGTGTAATAGATAACTTACAAGGTATGGAGATATCTTAAACATATTATAATAGTGTGCTTTAGTAGATTTCGATTTACATTCGTTCCAGTGTTGATAAAACTGGTTACATAATATAGACTTAAGGTTACTTTTAAGCCAAATCTTACTTGTACATGATGATGATTTGGGGTTTTACGTCGGCTTTTAGCTGTAGCCAATGTCGCCGACGGGGTAGGTGGTGGGTAGGATAATAATAAATAGGTTTAAAATAAGGAGTAAACCACCGTACCCAAAAAAATATAAATGCTGGGGCATTAACCTAAGTGGGATTTTGAAGTGAAAAACTTTAAAAAAATGAGAGAAAATAAATAAAAAGCCGATATTATGAAGGAAAGGGAGAGAAAAAGAAAAGCAATACACTAGAATTTATTAGTGGTAAGAGATAGAGTTATAACTAAATAGTAATGGTGAAAAATGTTGGGCCTATGGTGGTGGGGTGGGGGTAGTTGGGGATGATAAGGAAGTATAGCATAGTGGGGCATGTATAGGGATGCAGGTAAGCTGCATGATTTATATAAGGGATTTAATAAGGAAAGAAAAATGGGTTAAGTTGGTGGGGGGTGGGGATTAGGGGTAAGGGAGCGAGGAAGGCTGTGGGTAAGGGGCCGTGGCTGTCGGAAAAGATTGCAGGTAAGCTGGCTTGGGTGGATGGCATTCACCTTGCGTTAGAGGGGTTGGGCTGCTTTGTTTACGTTTTAGTGGACTGTGATTGGCTAAGGGATGGGCGCGGACCTCGCAGCGGGTTTAGAGCACTATAGATGAATGAAATTGACTCCCAGGTCTAAATGTGTAGGCACGTGCTGGTGATAGAGTGATAGTTATGGGTAAATTGAATTTTGACGCCTGATCTAAATATATAAGCTAGAAGTGAGTGGTAATGAGAGGGTTTGTTTGGGAGGTTCTAAATTTTGTGGAGTAAGTTTTCAAGAAAGGTGGCTATGGCATGGAATATAATGGTTGGATTGTGGGGGTTAAGTAGGAGGTGTATGTTATTGTGGAATTTCGTGGGAATGTTGTTGTGTAATTGCTTAATGTTTGTTTGTTGCAGCTGGCAGTGAGTGAATATGTGGTTTATGTCTTCCTGGGTGTTGCAGTGTGTGCATAATCCGTCTGGATGTCTGTTTTGTTTATAGAGTGTGTAGTTTAAGTTAGTGATGCCTGTGATTAGTCTGGTTATTGCCGTGTCAATGTTTTTGATGTTTGAATATGTGGGAATTTTTCTTATTGGGGATTTGATGATGGATGTGACCCAGGTTGATTTGTTTGTGCTGATGTTGTGTTGAAAGTTGGTATTTGATATGTTTGTTTTAATGAGTTTTTTTGTTTCTGATTTGGATGTGTGGAAGTTGAGGTTTGGTGAAATATGGGATGTGGCGAGTTTGGCTGCTGTATCGGCGGTGTCATTTCCTGTGATGTTTGAGTGGCTGGGGATCCATGTGAATGTGATATTTTTGTTTGAGCGTGTGAGTGAGTCTGTTTGGATTATTACATTGTGTATGAGGTCTGGGCGCGATTTAGAATGCATGTTGTGAAGTTGTTTGATAGAATTGAGTGAATCGGATAGTATAAGGAAGTTTGTTTGGGGAAGGGAGGGAATTAGGTGTAGTGCAGTGAGAATGGCAGTGAGTTCGGCAGTGTTTATTGTGGTGTAGTTGGTGTAGTGGAAGTTTGTTGTGATGGGAGGGGTTTGTTGAACGTGGATGCCTAGGCCTGTGGGTTTGTTAGAGCTGACTGATGCATCTGTATATATGTGTGTGTGATTGGGGTAGTTTGTATTTAAGTAGTTGTTTGTGATATTAGTTATGGTGGTTTGACGGGTGCTTTTAGGTAGTTGTTTGAAGATTGTGTCAAGGGACATGTCTGTGATGGGTGGGGGTTTGTCGTGAATGTAGCTTGTAATGGGAGGTGTGTGTTGTAAGGTGATTAGCTGTTGTGCATGTAGCAGACTGTATAGGTGGGTAAGGCATGATGCTTTAAGTGGGTTTGATTTGAATTTTTTAAGTGTAGATTTTTTAATGTTTTTATATTTGTTTGTGATTAATTTAAATGTGGGTTGTGTTGGGCCCCAGCCCAGTAAGTGAGTGTGGTTTGGTTTATTCTTTGTGTGATTGAAGAGGTGCCTGTGAGAAGAAGTAGTGTGTTAAGAGAGGTACCACTCGCGCCGAGGGCTAGTTTAAGGGCTTTAAATTGGATGGAATTAAGTTTTTGAAGATTGTGGGAGGGGAGGTAGTGGAGAACCGGTGCGGCGTAGTCCAATCTCGATAATATGAGAGTTTTGTATATATTAATGAGGGTATGTTTGTCGGCACCCCAATTTGTGCCGCTGATGGCTCGCATTAAGTTCAGATCTTTTTGACATGAATTGACCAAGTTATTAATATGGGGTGTCCATGTCATGTGGTGGTCGAAGGTTACTCCTAGAAATTTCGCTTCTTTTTTTAATTCAATTTCTTGGTTGTTTAAGTGTAGTTTGGGGGGTATAATTTTGCATATGCTGTCGTTTGAATAATATGCCCACGGTTTTTTTAACGTTGATGTGGAACCCCCATTTTTGGGCCCAATTTTGAATGGAATTTAGCATTTTTTGAATTTTGAGTGATGCCTGTTTAACTGAGGTTGAGGAAGTCCAAAATGAGATATCGTCTGCGAATTTGGCTGTAGTGATTTCAGGCCATTTATCTGGGAAAATGTCATTAATCATAAAGTTGAATAGGGTTGGGGATAATATGCTCCCCTGGGGGGTTCCATTTTCTAGAGGGTATGGGTCCGAGATGGTGTTGTGGGATTTGATTGTTATTTGTCTCTCGTTTAGAAAAGAGTGAATGAAATTTAGTATTCGACCGTGAATGGCATGTTTTTGAAGTTTTTGTAGGAGGCCGTTATGCCAAACCATGTCGAATGCCTTGCTGAAGTCAATAAAAATGGCCATAGTGTATTGTTTCTGAGCTTGTGCTACTTTAACATCTTGTTCTAAATGTAAAATGTGGTCTAAAGTTTGTCGATTTGGAGTAAAGCCGCTCTGGTCCTCCTTAAGTAAGTTGTTGGTTAAAATAAGGTGTTTCAGCCTGTTGTTTATAATTGTTTCAAGGGTTTTACAGAGGTGGGAGGTAAGTGAGATGGGGCGGTATGAGTCAGGCTCGTTCTTGGGTTTCCCTGGTTTGAGGATTGGTACCACTCTGGCTGTTTTCCAGCTGTTGGGGATAGTTCCTGTGGTCCAGATATGGTTGAAGAGGGTGAGTGTGAGGTTAAGCATGTTGGGAGGTAGTTTATTTAGTATTGTATATGTGATGGTATCTGGACCTGGGGCTGAGGCTGATTGTTTGTTTTGAGTGCAGATTTGAGTTCATGTATGTTGATTATTTTATTTATGGGTTTGTCTGTGTGGGGGTTGTGGGGTGTAGGGGGTGGTTTTAATAGTGTTTTGGAAGGTGGATGGGTAGTTGGTGGAGCTGCTTGTAGCCGAGAAGTGGGCAGCAAATGCATTTGCTTTGTCTTTGTTTGTGGGTTGGTCCGGAAAGTTAGGTGAAATGGTTTTTTTGGAAATGCCCTTTATGGCTTTAAATTTATTCCACAAGGTCCGTGGCCTTCGATGAGATTGCCTGAGGGTAGTAAACAGAAATTTCTCCAATGGGTGATTTTGCTGCCTTGATAATTTGTTTGGTTTTGTTACGTAGTTGTTTAGCTAAATGTAATTTTGAGCGGTCCCTTTTGATTGATTTAGGGCCTTTTTTCTAGCCTTTCTGGCGTTTATAATTTCATGGCTCCACCACGGGACTGTTTTTTGTGCTGGGTTGGGCCGAAAAGTAAGGATGCATTTGTCTGTGATATTTAGAATTATGTTTGTAAGATTGCTGTTAAATGTGTTTATGTCGGGGCTGTAGATGGTTGAGGTATTAACTTGCTTGCATAATGTTTTGAATTTTTTCCCAGTCTGCTTTTTAATGTTGTATCTGGTTTCTGTGGGTATGGGTGGGGGAGTGGTGGTTGCACGGGTGGGAATGTGTGAGGTAATGGTGATTTTGATGGGGCAGTGGTCGCTGCCCCAGGTGTCGGTGTGTACCTCCCAGATACAAGCTTGTGTTAGGTTAGGGGTGGTGAATGTGAGGTCTATGGCTGTGGGTGTTTGAAGGTGCACGGGAGAGGGGGTAACGGGTGGGTTGATTGTCATTTAGGCAAGTTAGGGAATGTTGGTCTAGCCAGTCGGTGAGGCGGGTACCGTTAATATCAGTGTGGGGTCTTGTGCCCCACAGTGGGTGATGTGCGTTAAAGTCTCCGAGTAAAATGGTGCTGGGAGCTATGAATTTAGACAATATTTCCAAATCTTGGGGGGTGATTTTGATAGTAGGGCTTCTGTAGACGTTAATAATTGTGATTTCTTTGTTATTTAGTTTAGTGTTGATAGCCAGGACTTCTAGGTTGGTTACGGGAATTTGCGATGTAAATGCCCACCCCCCCCCCGCCAGGGGGGCCTGGGTAATTATGTGGCCGAGGTCTATCTTTCCGAATGAAATTGTACCCTGGTATTTTGAAGGCGTTTTTTGGTGATAATCTAGTTTCTTGAAGAGCTATAATGTCGGGGGCAATTTTGTTATGGGCGATGAGTGCCTTGAGCTCATGCCCATGCGCTCGGAGACTGTTGCAGTTCCACTGTATAAGTGCCATGGTTGCTGTAATTTGGAAGAGGAGTGTAATAAATGCCATGGCGTGGGGCATGAATATGGAAAAAGGTAGATTTGGTGCTTTAGTAGTTTAGTGGTTGGTGTTTAAAAGGGGTTTTTGATGGCGATGAGAAGACTGGCTAGACTTTTGCGGTAGAGTTTAGATTTGTGTGCGAGAGTGTGTAGTTTTTTTGCTGTGGGTTTGTCCATGAGTGTGGCCATAATGACAAATTCCACTAATTTGTTTAGATTTTGGCTGAGTTTTGTGGTGTGAGTGTTAGTGTGGGATTGTGGGCTGGTGGTGGGTTTTATTAAGTGGGGGGTGTGTGTTTTGTTTGTGGGTAGGAGGTTGGTGGCTTGTGTTGGGAGGAGCTTGGGGTGGGGGAGGGCTGGTGGGTTTGGATGGGGGTGCAGTTTTGGGGCGTGTTTGTTTGGGTGGGGCAGCTGGGATGGGTGTGGGTAGGAGGGCTGTTTGGGTGGAGGGTGTTTTGGCGGATTGGGGTGGGTGTGGTTTGGGTGGGCTGGTGGAGCGTGGGGTTTGGTGGTTGGTTGGGGGCGGTGTTTGTTGGGTTTAGGTGAAGGTGGGGGTGAGTAGAGCGATGAGTTGGGGGTAGAGGAAGTGTAGGGCGAAGATGAGGTAGCTGAGAGGAGGGAGTGGTATGCGAGTAGTGGGCGTGCAGGTTTGGGCAGGTCGGTGTTTTTAATATGTTTGTTTAGCCTGAGTATGTGTTTTTGTTTAATGGGACATGTGTTTTGTGTAGCGGTGTGGCCGGTTGTGTTGCAGTGAATGCAATATTTTGGTTGGCGACATTCGTCTATTGTATGAGTGTCCGACCCGCACTTGGGGCATAGCATGGGGAGTTTACAAGCGTCGGATATGTGTTTGTATGAAAAGCAGTATTTACATTGTTGTGGGTTTTTCCGTGTAGGGTGAACTTTGTAGGTGAGGGCGCCGAATGTAATGTGGATTGGGAGAGTTGTGGTGTCGAACGTGAGAAAGGTTGTTTGTGTGTTAGGATTGTAGGTGGTGGGTTGTCTGTTATTGATGGCTCTGAAATTTGTGATTTTAGGTTGGTTGGGGATGGTGTTAGCGATGTCGATGTAGTGTTTGATGTCTGTTTCAGTTTCTCTTGTGTCGATGTATATTACTCCTTGTATAGATGTCTGCCAGCGTGGGTATTGCCAATTTATCTGTTTGCCGTCAATGAGGGTGTGGTTAAGGGTGTGTTTTAATGATTGTTGGTCAGTGAATGTGATTTTAAAGCCTCGTCCGCAATTGTTTATGTATTTGTATTTAATTTTGTGTTGTTGGAGGCAAAGGGCGAATTTGTTAATGGAGTATGTGTGATTGAGCGGCGTGAGTGTTGGTGGCGAAGGCTAATAGTATGAGCTTGGGTTCTTGGGCTTTGGGTGGGTGGCTTGGTCGCATGTTTTTGTTAGGTTGTGTGATTTCAGAGGGAGAGATGTGTGGGCGTTTAGTGGATTTGGTTTGGTGCTTGAGGGTTGTGGCGCTGGGGGTGGTGGTTTGATGGTTGTTGAGTTTGGAGAAGGGAATCAATATCGATACCAAAAATTGATGGGGATGGGGTCGATTTGGTTTGGGGAGGTAAGGGGTGGGAAGTCTTTGGTGGAGTAGAGAATAGCGAGGCCGAGGGGGCTGGGCAGGCCATGGTGTGATGAGGGGGGGCGGGGAGGGGAGAGTGGGCTGGGGTAAAATATACAATACACAAATGATAATACAAACAAATTTAAGAAAGAGAGCATATATACAAATGAAATGAAAGAAAGGGTATGATATAGTAGCGAGCTACAGTTTGAGTGATTTTTTTTTAGTCAAAGTTTTTAGCACAAGTAACACTTGCGTGTATTCCAGACCCCGGGGGGCCACGGTGCGGCGACCAGCAGGGAGAGTTGGGTTGGTTTGTGGTCAGTCGGCTGGTGTCGGTAGAGAGGAGGAGGATAGATAAGGCGAAGCCAGCTTTGTGGTGTGAGTTAGAGCGATTGTACAGGTTTGAGACATCCATATATAGTTTAAGCCAGAACATTGCAAGATTGTTTTAACAACATTGATAAGAGGTAAATATATGTTTGGGTCATTCGTTTTCATTGTAAACATGATCCGATATAAAATACTAGACAATGTGCTAGTTGATGAGATTAGTTTGCACCAATATGAAATGATTCTAACCTTTATAAGTATATCTGTTGGATATCTTCCCAGTTCACCATATATCATAAAATCTGGTGTTGATTGCTTAACTTTTAATATATATTTACAAAATTTTAAATGAACCCTTTCTAAGATAGTGCTCTTCTCAAAGCCCCAGACTTCTGAGCCGTATAACAAAATCGGCTGCACAAGGTTATCGAACAGTTTAAGTTGACAATCAATGGGAATATCTAACAAACGTAATTTTCTAAAAATCGCATACATTGCTCTTGAGGCTTGTTCGACAATTCTCTTATGAGCTTTACAGAATCTACCAGTGCGAGTGAATAAAATACCAAGATATAATATTATGAGACCGATTCAATATTTTGCTGTTGTAGCTTGAACACATGGTGTATTTTGTCAGGCCTCCTCCCAAAAATTATTTTCTTAGTTTTAGAAAGATTTACAGTTAATTTCCATCTTTTACAATACTCATCAAATAAAAATAAACATTTGCTTAGGTCAGTAGGGTTTTCTGCGAATGAAACTGTGTCATCTGCATAGAGTAACAAAAGAAGTTTTAACTAGATACCGAGATCATGTTGAATGTTACTATTCAAATGTTCAAGGCCATTAAAATTATTGGTTAATAAATACTCTTCCAGGTCATTTAGGTATAATGCAAAGAGAAATGGGGAGAGATTTTCGCCTTGTTTAACACCAGAACAACAATGAAAATAATCACTGGTATTACCATTGTATGAAACACATGACTTAATACATTTGTACATGTTACGTATGACGAGGAAACATTTACCTGAAATATCATATTTAATCATCTTACTCCATAAACCGGAGCGCCACACAGTATCAAAAGCTTTACTAAAATCAACGAAACAACAATACAATTTCTTATTTTGGCTAAGATAAATATCAATTACAGATTTTAAAACGATCATATTGTCAATAGTTGAGTAACCCTTTCTAAACCCCGATTGCGCTTCACTTATCAGGCTGACCTTATCAGAGTACGCTTGTAGTCTCTTACTCAATACGGAAGTGAACAGCTTACCCAAGCAGCTTAATATTGAGATTCCCCGGTAATTACTGGGGTCAGCTTTGTTCCCGTTGTTCTTATAAATTGGTCTTATCCTACCCGTAAGCCACGATTCAGGCATTACGCCATACTCTAAAATGACATTAAATAACTTTACATAAAGAGGAAGCAGTGTATTGATCGTACCCGACTCCTCCCCACCCACACCACGTTCATTACTACTTTCTGCTAATTGCAGTCCTTTGTTGGATTCCGATTACACTGAGAGCATGGGTTTGTGAATCACTGCCAAATATCAATGATGGCTAACAGTGATGTAAACGGCTACATATTCACCATCCCAGGAGATACATCTCCGACTTGTATTATCAACATGCACTCCCGACATAACAATACAGATTGTTATCAGTAGGGATGGTTGACAAGCATGCGAATTTAAGACAAGCTCGGACAATCCAGGTAAGTAAATTCCACTTGTAATCCTCAACGGATCAAACAGTGATTAATCCCTATTGATTAACAAACAGACTCTTCTCACAATAAACCCCCAACGATCAATTTCCCATTAGCCCGCTACAAATTACATGTTTGTTCTTCAAAGTTTTGTGCCCAAAGTGTATTTACGGCAACACATATATTTATCTATTGGTACAGGACAACAAGAAATAGTTGTTTTCGAACGGTGACAAGACGAGGTCGCTCTGACCGTATCAAAATTGAGGTACTCGTGTCCACGTGATAAGGATCCCGTTATGTTTACGTTGTCGCTCGTCAAACACATCAGTGGAACATGAGACAGACAAAACAGTCGATGTCCTGCTGTTCTCAATCGTCATTAACGAGCTTACGAACGGTCTACCAACGCTGGATTCTCCCACGGCCACCTTAAGAAGGCTGAACGAAATGGTTAAAAAATTGTTCGTACGGCGTTCGCATCCGTTCGTAAGAGTATTTGTGACCAAAGCTTAGACAACACAACAGACCAGAGAGGGGCAATTATATTGTACTTGACTTTGAAGAACGGTGAATGCACGCAGCAGGTCACAACTAGGGGAAGATGTTGATTGAGTAAACTGTTGGCTTGTCCGATCCCCCGAAATGATTTTTAACTTTTAATTGGCTTCAGAATGGATTATTTGCATCCTTTATCAGCCGTGGTCGCTTAAGTTTTATTAAATGGGAAATTCAACAATTCCAGCTTACAGTGTAATTGAAACAGCATTACTGATGAATATCAAAAAGCGGTTATAGTGTTGGGTTTTTTTTGTATTTGTTGCGATGTTGTTTGGCTACTGCTGCTGCTCTGTTGTTGTTGTTGTTGCTGCTGCTGCTGCTGTTGATGATGATGATGATGATGATGACGACTATAATGATGATGGTGGTAGTGATGGTGATGACAACGTACGAAGACTGCGCACCAATCTATAGAAATAATAATATTTTTGTTTTGATAAACGTTGTTTTAATTACTTGTTTGAGTGGCATATTTAGAAGTTGAGATCGTACATATATGGAACACGTTTTTATGGATAACAATTATTTTTTAGTGCGACGTTTCGATACAGATTTTGTACCGTTGTCAAGCAAGACAACGGTACAAGAATCTGTATCGAAACGTCGCACTCACGAAATAAAGAAGTTGTTATCCATAAAAACGTGTTCCATGTTGTTTTAATTATTTTGAAAGAAACATATGATTTGATCAAAATATATGTACCTTTGTGCCAGTGTGTGGTGACTATATTCTGACTATAGCAAAGTATGTATTTGGTATATAATGATTAAGCTATATAGTTGGTTTGTTGCAAAAGTTTCCACGCTAAAAATGTAATGTGAAATCAAAAAGTTACACGAATGCCTGTCTGTTTTACAAATCGTTGAATATCTGTGGGATTGGGAAAGGTTCACAAGTTCGTCTTGTTTATCGCCCGCTATATCAAGGTGGGCTTAACTAACCGTTCCATGACCCCAAGCCAGTGATTAATAGCATGAGCACCAAGTCCACGCAAACAGCCACGTCACCGATCCTGGCCACCCAGAGGCGACTTTATGACTTGGTTGGTAAACGTCATGACGTAGATCGATGCTCATGATGTCAGTCACTGGATTGTCAGGTCCACACTACATTATTTTAAGAACATTTTAAGTCTAGTTTCATAGGCTATTTATATATACTGACTAAGAAAAGAAACTAAACATCGGAAATCGATCAAGATTTTCTTCTTTTTTTTTACTTGTTTGGTAACGAATTCATATTTACCTTGAAGTTACTGAAAACCATTGTCAGTGGAATATTGCTGAAGGCAAACTAAACCAACTAAAATCAGTTTCGGAATCTCTACGGATCTTAGTGTCTACTACCGCTCTTACTTGATATATGGATATGAAGTTATTGCTCTAAATGTTTTAGGATGGCAGTGTAAACGTTTCAAAGGTTTTGAGCGTAAACTATACAAAACCAACGTAACTTTGTAAAACAAAATTTAAGCAGACTTAATTCAAGATGGCCGTCAACAACTTGCAACAAGACAGGACAAGACTTCTTAGCAATACCTTGCTTAGTTTACTGATGAAGCTTCGTGAATTTACCTTCATCAAGAATGTATGCAGTCTTGGCGTGACATGGGACATCAAGTATCGTTGATTTATTGATCTTATGGATAATTGTATATACTGGACTGTCGTCAGTTTAAGTGATTCGGAGTGTTAATGAGTGAGTGAGTTTAGTTTTACGCAACGTTTAGCAATATTCCAGCAATATTACATTGGGGGACACCAGAAATGGGCTTCACACATTCTACCCATGTGGGGAATCAAACCCGTTCCTTCAGCGTGACGACAAACGCATTAACCACTAGGCTACCCCACCGCCCCCAGAGTGTTAATTACTAATATAAGACACAAAGTGTCGGCAAGAACCAGCGGGAGCCTTCAGCTGACAATCTCCGTGTTTTCAATGTCGAGTAGGTTTCGAGCCTTATTTCTACATATATTATTTGGTTTTGTTGCCATAGCAACAGGGTTCACTAGGTGAGTATGTTAGGTATTAATTGAACCTTCACGCCTGATGTCGTCGTCCTCATTTCAGACTTTGTAATATGGGTACGTACCTCCCACAGGCTGAATAACAAGAGACAGTAATGACTTAAAACGTCTATACTTCTTTACAAAGTGGTTTCGATCAATAACGCTTATAACATAACATGAGAACGTATGTATGCGTTCGAAGACACCATCTGTCTTGTTCGGCGAATTTGTTGTCTGGTGCATAGAGCGTTTGTCTGTTGTGCGGAAGGCCAGTTCGATCCTTCGATCAAGACGGTACTTTAGGCAAGCTATCTCTCAGTACTATTTAACCGATATGAATGCTACAACGACGATGATGATGATGATGATGATGATGAACATCATCATCACCATCGTCGTCGTCGTTACATTAGACTTATGCTATTCATGTCATTATAATCATCGACATCGTCGTTGTCGTATTTTATTGTGTAAATTAGTATTATTCCATATTATAATGTCTCCATTATGCCCGGACTGTCGACAACAAGAAATTATCCATCCAAATTACTTGTCGACAGTCCGGGAAAAGGGAGGTGATGTTCTACATGAGTGACTTCACTCCCAGTGTTCTCGAAATTAACAAACCAATTAAAACAGAGTGTGATATATATAGTAGACAATATATTTATTTACTCAATATAACAACATGCATGTATCATATGTCACACAATATAACATATTTGTATATATATTTCATAAAGCTCACACAATATATTTGTGTGTGTGTTTTATATAAATAAGTGTTTTCTGCAGGTGTATAAGTAATAAATATATAAAAGATGAGTCCAGTTATTTCTTCTTGCCAAAACTCCTTTATATCTGCACTAAAGTAATCTGAATGTTCAGCCAAGATGAAGCAACTCTGACACATGGTCTGTGTAATGCAAGTCAGTAAGTCTGTCGGCAAGAAGGTCCAGCGTCGATGATTCGGTAGCGACGTCTACGGACGGGATATCTCTGCTGTCCTTGGATCTGCTGAATTTTAACTTCAGTAGATGACTGTTCTTTTTGTAGCATATATATACCCAAATGCTAAATGTTTACAACAGCATTTCGATAATCCTTCTACTCCCAATATCACAAAATAATTTGTAAGCTCTCTGTTTCTTTCCGGATGTTGTTGCATGTTAAACTCCAAAATGGTAATCCTTCCACTCGCATAACGTAAAATAATAGTCTGTTTGCAACCTTAATTCTCTTGCAAATTGTTAAAAAGACATTCTCTTTAATCAACTTAATTCATTTACTCATGATACGAGCATAGCTGTAGCCGCCATAGCCACTTGCAAACCACTAAGCAAACATTCTCTTTCATTAATTAACACCGTCACAGTATGTTGACCACGCGATGTCGACACTCCGGTTTGTTTGCTTTGTCGACGGTTAGGAACATCCTATTTTTCATTTGTCAACAGATCGGGCTGACACCCCATGATCATCGCCGTTGTCGTATTTTATTATGTAAATTAGTGTTATTCCATATTATAATGTCTCCATGATCATCGTCGTTGTCGTATTTTATTATGTAAATTAGTGTTATTCCATATTATAATGTCTCCATAATCATCGCCGTTGTCGTATTTTATTATGTAAATTAGCTGGCACCCATGACGTAACTAGAATACAGTTAAAAGCGGCGTTAAACCCAACTGTCAATATGACAACGACGATGATCACTGGTGTCAGCTTGATGTGGAAGGGTAGTCCGATATGAAGCAGGCCTCAGACGTGAGGTATAGTACTGACAAAGAAGCAACTTCTGGGCTTATTCAAACTAAAGACCATAGGTATGAGATACTTGGCAAAATCTATATGCGCAAGATAAAATCTAACTTTTCGTCGTATATGTAGATCTCTGTATGGTAGAAGTCAAGGAAAAATATAATGAGCTGTAAAAAAACAACAATAAATCCGGCTTGATTTTCAATCATAATGCCATAATAATGGGCCATTTCTAAGCAAGATGTTTAGATGGATATACGCACCATGCAGTGAACTTTCCGACAGAACTGCTAATTTTGCAGTTTTACTTCTTTGGTTAAACGGTGAAGCAAATTGTGCTAAGGTACTGTCGTTTGGCCACTTAATGATTCTAAAGCAATAGCTATTTCTTACAAGTGGGGGACCATTTGCTAGGAAGAACAGCCATGTGTGCGAGTTGTACCTGTGAAATTGAAATTTTACTGCACACAGGTGTTGATTACCTGGCTGTTCTACCAGCAAGTCCCCCCCCCCCCCGTAAGAAATAGCGAAAAGTGACAACAACTTTATTATTCGGGTGCCTAAAATTATTAGACAAATCATCAGAGTTTGTCTGTTGATTTCATGTGACTGTGCAAAGTTTGGCTTTGTTGCCACTATTAGATTTTGTGTTAGAGAGCAATTCATCGGTCTCACATGAAATCAAACGGACTTTAGTAGCTGAACTGCCTCTCTAACGACGAAGTGTCTTTTTCCTACAGCTTGATACTGGCAGATTACAGCGTGACCTTTCAATGTTCATCAATCCCATCTGAATTCCAATTCCTTTTTCGGCTGCATATACAATTTACATTCAATTTACAAGTAACCCGCTTCGAAAAGAAAACAGCAAATGGGTTCTGTCATTTAACGACATCACAATACGACTGATGAAAGGTCATTGTCCTAATTTGACTAAATTATATAACCTTTACTTATGACTAGGGTTTCAAGATTAACAGACTTGAAGCGATTGCACGTTTCTGACCTTTGTCAAACACACATCACAGTAAGTATGGATTAAACACGCCAATACTTCCAAGACGGAAGTCTATTTTAGTTTAATACTGGAATAAAAACATGTTTACCATAATTGATTTCTTTTCAGATTTGTGATCTGGTCTTGGTGTAATACCTTCAAAGCCATAAAATATATTAAACGCTGCCAGTCATGTGTTGTGAAGCCTGCGTCGCTTGAACTGAAAGTAGGATAGAGTGTATTGTACAAACGTTTGTATTGATTGTTTGATAGGTATTCTTGAAGACGCATAATTGGGAGGAAGTAGAGCTACATAGCACAATATGAAATCAATATGCAAGAGGGGTTAGGAGCAAAATCAGTAAAAACAAACGCGCAAAGGACATCAACCCAAACAGCCTTGACCTAGAAGAGGATTTCAATCAGATCCAAGGACTCCCAATGGGATCCCCTCTGTCACCCCTGCTTACCCATAACCACCTCCCCGATCATCTTTGTCATCCTCACAAAAGACCAGGAGCCCACCTCACTACTCCAGCACCTCAAAAAACGAACATCCCCGAATCAAGTTCACTATGGAAACATGGAACAACAATATGCTCCCTTTGCTAGATGTCTTTGCATCCGGAGTCTACAGGACACCCACCCACTCCGACCAGTACTTTCATTTCAAACTCCAACCAGCCCCCTAGAACTAAATCTGGTGTCAGCTCAACCCTGACCAAGCATGCGAAGAACATTGGCTCCGGCAGCCATGGCCAAAAACATGATCTAAATCACCTGTAGCATGTCTTCACAAACCTCAACCAGGTTTTAGCAATATTCCAGCAATATCACAGCTGGGGACACCAGTAATGGGCCTCACACACTGTACCCATGTGGGGAATTGAACCCGGGTCTTCGGCGTGACGAGCGAACGCTTTAACCACTAGGCTACCCCACCGCCCCTCCACACCTGAAGAGTGACGTTATGTTTGTCACAACAGATTATAGAGAAAACATTTTATAGAGGCAATCTTGCTTTCGCCCTTCGGCCAGGAGGTTTGTTTTCCCCAAATTGTCCACATCAGTTGAATGGTTGTCTATTTTCTGTTTAAAGATCATGGCCAGTTCCACAAACGTCTATTGCTGAAGTTGGCTTCGTGAACTGGGCTCTTGGCAACCTGTTGAGACAGGTGGCCATACTGAGTCTTATAAATATTTGGTCTTGTGTCCTTCAAATAATCCATTTTAAATTCTTACTTTGATTGGATACATTTCCTTCACTAGAGATACATGATGTTCCTACATCTTCTCACTCAGTGGACCTCATGGGTTTAGTTTTACGCTGCTTTTAGCAACATTCCAGAAATGGATCTTCAGCACCCATGCTTGACGTATGAGGCGACTAACGGGATCCGGAGGTCAGGCTCGCTGACTTGGTTGACACATGTCATCCCAATTGCGTAGATCGATGCTCATGATGTCAATCACTGGGTTGTCAGGCCCAGACCTTACTATGTACAGACTCCTGACATTTTGGACTGTGTCGTCAAACAACACAAAACGCACATATATTTATTTTTTAGTCGAGTGTGTGGCAGGGGTCAAAGAAAGAACAGGATAGAAGTCGGCCTTTTCGCGAACACCTGGTGTCATCACTGATTTTCATAAAAATCCATAAAATATATTTTTGTTATTTTCTTGAATGTATATTGCCTGTATTATATTAGATGTACATCTGGACCCTCAAAAGTGTTTTTCTTCCGTTTCAGACCATTATCGTCGTGTTGGTGCCATTGTTTGCAGTAGCAGGTAGGTCTGACCTTGCGGTCGTTCACCGCCAGCAGTGTAATGGTGTTAAGCCAATAAGTACGACTATTGTGTACGGTGTAATGAAGGTTACCATTCCTTCATTAAGAAACATACATGTTTAATATTTTAACTTTAATGGGTATTCCTAATTGACTTCTGGCGGTCTGTAATTGAGTAAGTGTGTTTCTATGCATAAACAATGAGGATATATTCAATGTCATGCGTAGAGATTCATGGTTTAGTCATGCATAAGGCAGTCTATAGTTCAAGCGCTCGCTCGTCACGCCGAAGACCGAGTTCGATTCCCATAAGGGTTAATGCGTGGAGACCATTTTTGGTGTCCCTCGCCGTGATATTTGCTGGAATATTGCTAAAAGCGGCGTAAAATGTAACTAAACTCATTCACTTCATTACATGAAGGACTGACTGACTGAGTTTGGTTTTACACCACTTTTAGCAATATTCCAGCAACATCACGACGGGGGACACCAGAAATGGGCTTCACACATTGTGCCCATGTGGGGATTCGAACCCGGGTCTTCGGCGTGACGAGCCAACGCTTTAACCATTAGGCTACCCCACCGCCCCTTCACGAAGGAACAAGAAGCAGCCTTAAAATGTAATTAAAATAATAGGAAGGGAATTGTTCGGGAACGTTAAACATCTTAAAAGGAATTTTATACAAATAGTCTAATGAAGTTTTCACAAAGAACCATGACGATCCTATAATTTCGGGGTCTTTTCCAGGACAACCTCTGCCAAGCCAGTACGGGAGGAAGTTCGTCGTCATCTTCACAAAAGGTCTCAACCAAGACGGAGCAACCCTCAAGCTGATGATCGCTGCTGTTACGGACGCCGACGTGACTGTCACCAATTCCTTATACAACATCAACACCACTGTATCCATCCCTGGAGGTCAGTCAAGGACCATTACAGTGACCAAAGATATTGCTCTTGCGGCTTTGCTGGTCATAGAAAAACGTGGCGTCCTTGTTCAAGCGACGACCGACGTTTCTGTGTACGCCTTCAACTTCGGCGGCTACTCCTCCTACTCCTTCAACGTGCTGCCTACAGCTACCTTGGGTACCCGGCACTATCTGGCATCGTTTGGGTACGTCAAGGATGCCGATATACCTACATTCGGTGTAGTAGCTATTGAAAATAATACCGTCGTGTCATTCAAGTTCCGACTCACGTTGGACGGCGACTGTGGTACAATGGACGGCGACGCCCTGAAGGACGGTTACGTTTACAACATCACCCTTGATGAGCATGACGTGTTTGAAGCAAGCTGTACAGGAGATTTCACAGGGACGATGGTATTAAGTAGCAAACCCCTAGGGGTTGTGTCTGGACATCTTGGGAGTTTTGTCCCCGTTAATGTTGGCGGGAGGGACACCTTTGCAGAAATGATCCCCTCGATGGACATGTTTGGGCAAAGGTACGTTCTCCACGGACCAGGTAGAGATAGGGAAGCTGTTTTGCGTATCCTAGCAACAGAAGATGAAACAAACATAACTACCTCCGAAGACACTGTTCACGTTCTGATGGAAGGAACGTTTTGGGAAATAGATCTCAAACTGAACAAAACCCTATGCATATATGCATCCAGCCCTGTAATGGTGTTAATGTATGGAAAGGGGGCTTTAGGGGGACCCAGTAAGTTAGGAGACCCTTTCTAATAGTTGCCCCCGTTGAAAGATTCACGGAGGGTTTCACCACGGACCTTTCGGTTTTCGATGGAACGAATTTCGACACGCATGTGACGGTGGTTACGAAGACCTCCTATGCGAAGACTCTGGCTGGGGATTATGACACCGATGAAGTTCCATCATGTCGGTATTCGGTTGCCAGGGCGCCTGTGACAGCCGGGACTCTGACCATTGGACTTGGACCTGGAATTCCTTACGCCGCATTTCTCTATGCATACTTACATTATGAAGGAAATGGGATGTCCATGGGAACTGCTAGACAACCCAATGGCTGTAAGTATCGTATTTGTCATAAACTTACTACTAAATTTTCTAACATTTAATTCTACCCATGAAGATCCGGGTCAGATTTGATCTTCAGTAATTCAGCTTGTCGTAAGAGGCGACTAACGGGATCGGATGGTCGAGCTCGCTGACTTGGTTGACACGTTGTCTTATCCCAATTGCGGAGATCGATGATCACGGGATTGTCTGGTCCAGACTCGATTATTTACAGACTATTTATAGAGCTGGAATATTGCTGTTTACGGAGTTAACAACAACAGCACTAACATTTAATTCAGTTTTCGCAAGCAATGTTTGCATATTATACAAAACAACATTTCTGTGGATTTGTGCATAATAATCGTAATTATATAACGTCATTGTAAAATAACGCCTAGTTTTCCTCAGAAATTGATTCTACGTCGTAAAGGGCAAACTAGCTGTGAAAATAATATGAACCACTGACACCAGGTGTTCCCGAGTGAGTGAGTTTAATTTTACGCAAACACTCAGCAATATTCCATCTATGTGGCGGCAGTCTGTAAACAACCGAGTCTGCACCAGACAATCCAGTGATCAACATCATCGATCTACGATTTGGGATACGATGACGCGTGTCAACCAAGTCAGTGAGCCTGACACCCGATCCAGTTAGTCGCATCTTGCGACAAGCTTTTGGGTTGCTGAAGATCAATTCTAACCCGGATCTTCACGGGTCAGGTGTTCCCGAAAAAGGGCAAGCATGTCCTGCCCCGCCGGTGGTTACTGGCCGGGAGAGCCACATTTCCGAAACAGATAGCCAAAATTGATGTGGCTCTCCCGGCATTAGTTATGGTTGCGTGAACATGGAATGTGGCTCTCCCGTCTATGCTGTCAAAACATGCTTAGTGATTCAAACAGGTTACCGTATTTAACAAAACAAGACATGTTTCCTCATAAGTTTATTCAGATCACAACAGATTTTATTTCTATAATTAGCACAATATAATATACTATAATATTATCACATTATAGTAAAAAATCTTAATCTGTAAAAACATAATAATAATGATAATAGTTTAGTTTGTTGCCATGTGTACATTTCTTATGAAAACTTTCTGCTGCATTGTGATGCGTGGACGTCCACTTCGTGGTCTATCTACGGTGACCCCAGTCTGTCTGTAGCGCTGAATAAGTCTTATAACCGTGATATGGTGGCATCCGAGGGCGTTGGCAACAGCATTGTATGTCGACCCCATCGGCAACATCCCAATGACTCTTTCCCTTTCTTCCGCTCTTAATCGTGGCATATTTCTCGTGCTTGTGTATCATATCTTGCATTCTAGGCTGAGCCTCTCTTTATACCCTATAGAATCATTCTACACGTGAAATTGATGCAAATACTGCTTGAATACTGCTACGTTTTGGCGATTGCTGTGTGAAAATGTTACTTTGCAAGCAAAAATGTTAACAAAGATCATTTTCGGTGTTCCTAAACACTTTTTCACAATATCAAAGACACGTTGTACTTGTTTTCACTGATACAAATCAACAGAAAATGTTTTAAAAGACTGAAATCATAGGTGATTCTTTTACAATTTTACAAACTCTACAACAGTTCTTTCTTGTTTTAATAATTGAAAAATGGTGACTTTAAATGGTTATTTCTGTCTTTAGTAGAATTTTTTTCAAGCTTTTCTTGGACATCTAAATCACTGTTATTTGGTTATTTCGGCATGGTCGAAAATAGGACAATTTAACTCTTTTGAAAACGACGCAGTTCACCTAAACATGAACGCGTTTGAGAATTTGGTTCGTGATTTGTATAAACCTGTGGTGTTAAGTTTTCTTGTAAACTAAAACCTTCTAACATATTTTCGTTGTTAATTCATAGATGGTAGGACGGTAACGTTTCTTATGGCGTTGGAACAGTCTTTTACCGGTTACGGTAATCCATTAATTAATTAATCTATTGGACATGTGGCTTTACCGGCTACAGCCATGTAATTGAAAAGTGGCTTTCCCGGCCTGACACCCCGCCGGTAGCACTTTTGTGTGCTTCCGACCATAACATAAGCATATGTTTATGACTCGCTATCAATACTATGGAACTAGTTAAAATAGGGAATTGCCTTACCCACGTACTTGTGTCATCAGTATTGATAGCGAGTCATAAACATATGCTTATGTTATGGTCGGAAGCACACAAAAGACTTACTGTGTGTGTGGCGGGTGCTACACATGGCAACAAACAAAACTATCAACAAACAAACAAAGTGGAAATGCCTGCTATATGTCTACCATGCTGTGGTAGCTTTGTTGAGGTCTCAGGGAACCTGATTGATCACGTTTTAATATCTATGAAAGACTTGAAGGACGCTCTTTGTAATCTCCTTGAAGTTGATGCTCTATTGTACTTGGTAAAGCTGTGAAATACATACATCAAAGACTGGGACTGTTTGTACATATATATTGTTTTGTGTTGATTGTAATTTCATTAGTATTTGTCACTGGTCAATTATTCTTGTTAATAATTTATAAGTGCCTTTCTGAGAAGTGGTGTTGTTTTCTGGTCTCCTTTGTTTCAAGACCAGGTGGGGCATGAATGGACGATTGAACTATTATCGGACGTGGCTGTGGTTGGCACAATGAATGGGCCGGACCAAAAACAAATTTATAAACACGCACGCACGCACGCACGCACGAACAAACACTCAAACACATTTTTTCACACCACCCCACACATACACAGTATCACTCACTCTCTCTCTCTCACTCGCCTCGCACGCACGCGCGCCATCAATAATACACACACACACACACACACACCTATGACAGACGGCAAAGAGAATCACACCGATGTAGTCGTTAAGGCTGACAGTAAACCCATGACTCTCTGTGTAATAGTGTATCAACTACTATGGACAATCCGAATAAGTAGCATTTCTGTACGTAATCACGATATGTACAACAAATTTGTATTTTTCTAAATGAATATAGAGAACATGGCACATTTTCAGCCTTGAACATTGGCAAATGATAAACAATTATATTTCAGTGTATTACTGCGTGGGTATGATGGTCTCGTCTTCAGATAGGTAATAGTAATGAAAACACGTAACGGTTACTTTTCAGTGTGGAGCGAGTGCCCAGAGAACCCGTGTCTGAATAACGGGACGTGCACTGACGATATCTTTAATTACACCTGCACCTGTCTACCTGGCTTTACGGGGTCGCTGTGTGAAGGTACGTCACGATTGGGTCGCTGTATGAAGGTACGTCACGATGGGGTCTCTGTGTGAAGGTACGTCACGAAGGGGTCTCTGTGTGAAGGTACGTCACGAAGGGGTCTCTGTGTGAAGGTACGTCACGATGGGGTCTCTGTGTGAAGGTACGTCACGATGGGGTCTGTGTGAAGGTACGTCACGATGGGGTCTCTGTGTGAAGGTACTTCACGAAGGGGTCGCTGTGTGAAGGTACGTCACGATGGGGTCTCTGTGTGAAGGTACGTCACGATGGGGTCTCTGTGTGAAGGTACGTCACGATGGGGTCTCTGTGTGAAGGTACGTCACGATGGGGTCTCTGTGTGAAGGTACGTCACGATGGGGTCTCTGTGTGAAGGTACTTCACGAAGGGGTCGCTGTGTGAAGGTACGTCACGATGGGGTCTCTGTGTGAAGGTACGTCACCGTGAGGTCGCTGTATGAAGGTACGTCACCGTAAGGTCTCTCTATGAAGGTACGTCACGATGGGGTCGCTGTATGAAGGTACGTCACCGTGGGGTCGATGTATGCAGGTACGTCACCGTGAGGTCACTGTGTGAAGGTACGTCACGATGGGGTCGCTTTATGAAGGTACGTCACCGTGGGGTCGCTTACGAAGGTACGTCACCGTGGGGTCACTTATGAAGGTACGTCACCGTGGGGTCGCTGTGTGAAGGTACGTACGTCACTGTGTGAAGGTACGTCACGGTGAGGTCGCTATGTGAAGGTACGTCACGATGGGGTCGCTGTGTGAAGGTACGTACGGGGAGGTCGCTATTTGAAGGTACGTCACGATTGGGTCGCTATGTGAAGGTACGTCAATGTGAGGTCGCTATATATGTGAAGGTACGTCAATGTGGGGTCGCTATGTGAAGGTACGTCAATGTGGGGTCGCTGTGTGAAGGTACGTCGATGTACGTACGGGGAGGTCGCTATGTGAAGGTACGTCACGATGGAGTCTCTGTGTGAAGGTACGTCACGATGTGAGGTCGCTATGTGAAGGTACGTACAGGGAGGTCTCTATGTGAAGGTACGTCACGATGGGGTCTCTGTGTGAAGGTACGTCACGATGGGGTCACGATGTACGGTGAGAGGTCGCTATGTGAAGTACGTCACGATGGGGTCTCTGTGTGAAGGTACGTCACGAGGGAGGTCGCTATGTGAAGGTATGTCTCTATAGGGTCTCTGTGTGAAGGTACGTCACGATGGGGTCGCTGTGTGAAGGTACGTCACTGTGAGGTCGCTATGTGAAGGTACGTACGGGGAGGTTAGAAGGAGGGTGTATGACAGGTGACAAGAGGTCCTGGGTTGGGCGTGGAGATGTGTGAGGGAGGCGAGGGTGTGGTGAAAGGGGATGATGGTGATGGCAAGTGGTGGTGTCTAGGGCTTATAGGGGCCTGATCTTAGCTTTACAGGATGGCTGTGTGTAGATGCACCACATCAAAAGAGAAATGGGTTGGGGACGGTTGCTGAGGTTCAACAACATGTAAAGTTCAGAGGGCCATTCTTGAATTTGACAGTAAAACGGTGGCTTTACTATTATATTAAGTACCATTTTTGTGTACCGTTCTATAACCAGGAACTGCCCAACCTCTTAAATTGACTAAAAGGTAGTTGGGACAATGTTATATGATTCCGCGTAAGTAGAATTTTTAAACATATTAGAGACAAAGGTAGTCTATATTCCTGGTTTTAATTTATTCGAAATATATTTTCAGAATCTCTTGCCGCAACAGTGTCTTCGACAGTCTTCACATCAGTTACACTGGACACGTCATTAGTAACGCCTGAAACGTCATCGTTTACGATTGATACGTCATCACACACGACAGATACCTCATCGGTCGAGATGGATATCTCATCGGTAGTGATACACACTTCATCAGTCACGATGAGTACGTCATCATCAATGACGCATACGTTATCAGTGACGGTGGAAACGTCACCAGTCCTGTTGGAAACGTCATCAATAATGACACAGACGTCATCGGTCTTGTGGGATTCGTCATCTATGTCCTTGGAGATGCTAACGCCATCACCTACCCCGCCAACTACAACCACAACGTCTGGAAACAGCGTCACAACCTACACCACCGACCTTGCAACAATATCAACACCCGCAAGCAGCTTCGAAACTTCAGCAACAAACACTCACTCCACAGCATCTACAACCGGAACCACGTCATCAAACACCGTCGGCTCTACAACACCGGTGCCTACGATGTGTGTATGCAGGTGTTCAGTGAACGTCACAAAGAGGAAATTGAACTTATTAAACAACGTATTCAGTTAGCTCTGTTCATAGACAAACGCGTATTATCGAAGTCAGTAAGACGTTTGGTAAGCGTGCTGGATACCCGAAGGTCTGCTACCTCTATTGGGGCGGCAGGCATCGCCGTCATCGTTTCCATGCTGGGATTCTTTCTCCTGACCGACGTTGTCCAGATCTGGAAGGATCTATTTCACGGACCCTTACGCCGTAACTGAAACCAGGGAGTGTTGAAAACTATTTTTATAAAGGATGGGCCTCATCTTTAGGTCATACATGTATAATCCATGATATGACAATCACAAACACATACCCAAAGAAGCACTGAAACCTGGTATATTTTTATTGCGAAATAACCCTTTCCTGAAAACATAATACATAAGTACCCAACGAATTACTAAACAGCCAAACAATGAGGGATAATAATTATTTTAAAATATTCTTTTATAAAATATTTATAAAAATAATCCCCAAAATACTCATGATCACCAATTTTTTTTGTTCAGTATATTTATTAAATGCACATCTAGTATATAAAAGAATTCATTAATAATGTTTTTCAATAACCAACAACGATTATATAAAAGCACAATACAGTACACTTTTGTGCAATATGTAACGATAGGATGATTCATTTTAAAGACATTAAATTGCTAATAATTTTTCAATATTTTTTCCCTTTATTGAGTTTTAAGAAAATAACTTTAAACATGATGGTGATTGTGTAGATTCGCCTATTTCCCACGCAGGGTTTACCGTTTATAACTTACTCAATAAATACAGCAACAAATGGAAGTTATTTTTATAACAAAATACATCAACAATAATAACTTCACAGATTACTGTAGACGAGACCCGTGATGATTCTGATGAGAACAGGTCTTCAGCAACACATGCTTGTTGTGACCCGTGAAGATCAGGGTTAGAATTGATCTTCAGTAACCCTTGCTTGTCGTTAAGACTAACGGGGTCAGGCTCGCTGACTTGTTTTGACACGTGTCATCGTATTCCAATTACATAGATCGATGCTCATGGTGATGATAACTGGCTTGTTTGGTCCAGACTCGAATATTTACAGACCGCCGCCATATAGCTGGAATATTGGTGTGTGCGGCGTTGATCAACAAACTGTAGATAACAGTTAGAAGTCAAGGCCATCGTTCACAAGCCCCAACCATTCTATTGTCATTTACTCAATAAAACGTTGACCTGTAGAGGCGTTGTCTGTGTGTTTAAGGTTTATGGCAAAAATGCATAGTTGGCCAATCAAATGACCCCACATCACGGCAATTTTGTTTACTTTTTTACACTTCTCTCAAATGGAAGAGCGCAAAGAGCGATAACGTTTAGACATTTGACCATGTTTCAGAATAAATTTACACATGTAATCAATTTACTTCGTACATGTAACATGTAACCTTCTCATACCACCCTTTACTCAATATATACTATTCAACAAAGAAACGCATAACCCACAAATCTGTTGCGAAAATGTTGTATTTTCAAACATGTATAACTCGTCCACAAATAGACTTTAAGAAATGAATTTTTACATCAGTTTAGAAGACGGTAATGTCTATACAACCAAGTGGATAATTTTAGATAACGGAGACGCTGAGCGCGATGGTGACCACATAACATGGTCCCGATGTCGGGTCTCCTGGCTCTCAGTCCAATCTCTCTCAACCTGTTCCGTACAGTGTGACCGGATGTCCTCCGAAGTCCAGGCACCCTGGCTGCTGTGCTCTCACACGTGGCGGTACAAAAACGCGAATGTAGTACCCGGATGTACCGACCTTGGGCTACAGTGATGACTCGAGGTCTGCCTGTACGGGGACGGTCATTTGTTATACCTGTTTTGTAGTAAGGAGCTAGTGATATCGTGCTCAGACTAACATTCAGAAAATTGATAATATCCAGCGTGGATTCTTTCAATGGCGATGTTCCGTGTCGCAGCGTCAAGACTTGGCGTAGTGATTTGACCTTGAAACTCCTTCAAAACTGATGCCATTTCCGAGAGTAATTTGGATTTTTATAGCCAGAGAGTGCATGCTCTTTGCTGCTCAATTTCAACTGGAAGGTGATTTCTGTTTCGTTTTGGCGATGCCTTTCTAATTCTTGTAAGAAATCTCATCAAAATCAACATTTTCAGGTAAAGTCGACTTTTCACTTGTGCAATTGTGTAAAATCATGTTATCAACACTTTTGTTACATATTTTGACGATTGTATAAAAAGAATAGGTAATTATTAGATTTTTTAAAATACAAAACGCCTATGCGTTTCTTTTAGGGATAGTATACCTTTTCAAAACAACCTACCTCTATATTCCGTACACCTCCTTACACACCACGGTATAACGGAAAACATCTGAAAGCGGTGTAAAACCAAACTTACCTTCTTCTGTGGGGATTGTGGTTAGAACTGATCCACCACAGAATGTGCTTGTCGTAAAAGGTGACTTTGTGGATTAGGTGGCCAGTGTCCATGCCTCGGTAGACCACCTGCCATCGTGTTTTATCCCCATTTGATTAACCCGTGGTTTGTCTGATCCAGACTCTATTAACTACTGTCATTAATATACAGCGTTATTTTGGTGAGTGGGGTGTGAATTATCAAACAAATAAAGAAAACTTTTGAACATTTTGACTGGTTTTATCGTCACTCCTTTCCCTTTTGGCCGCACGGATAGTCCATTCGTCAAGGCCACCTCGTCAGAGTTGGTTCGGATCATTTACAGAAATCTATGAACATCAGTTCGAATTCCAAATTTGCTTTGAGCATTGTTTTCTTACAAAAAATATACACATGGAAAACACACCGACTCTGACGTTGAAGTATTACGTTCCATTCTTGATTGCGGGTTTATTCAAATGCACCAACATTTTGTACTAGAGAATCTCTCTGTCGTACTCTGCGACCAGTAATGTCCCCAACAAGATCTATGGGCTTCAAATCTGGACTCCTGCATGCCAAGGTAGAGCTGCTACCGCCTTTGACGTAAGAAATCACCAAAGGCACGTGCACAATGTAGCCTCCTATTGTCGTCCACGAACACTGACCCTGTGTTCATTTTATGGTCAGCGAAATATGGTACAACAACCCTGTCCAGTGATGAACCGTTGTCCATCCAGATTGTGTCTGATGGTCACAAGGTCAAGTTTACAACCATGTGAGTGGCACCCCAACACCATCAGTGAACTCCCCCAAAACGGTACTTGCTCACAGATATTCCGTTGTGCATATGCAGTGTTTCTGCAGCGCCAAATATGAACTCAGTCAGCAACCATGAACAAAACAAACCGACTTTCGTCGGACCAATAGACCTTCTCCATGACAATTAAATTCCAGTGACGTAAAGTTTGACACCGATCTAGTCGTGCTGCTTTGTGCTCTGGGGATAACAATGGTCGTCGGCTTCTATGCCCGACCGATCTTTCGGTTAGTTTGGGACCGACAAACGACGAACTGGAAGTCAGTCTGTTTTTAACACGCCATTTGAACGGATAGAGTCTTGTCTATCCGAGGAGTGTTCTATCCTCCCTATTGGTTGTCACTCGAGGTCGACCTGAAGCAGTGTATGAAATGATGCCCTTCCGACCGCCCCAGACGGGTTAGATTTCTGACGGACGGTCTAAATTTACAGCTAGCCAGCCCGATGATCTGGTAAACATTTTAGGTCCATACATTTGAGTGGATTCATCATATCTTAAAATCTATTTTTCAAATTGAGCGTTACGTTTAGACTTGACTGTTTGAACATTGAACTATCGTATCGCCAGCTCAAAGCACTGCGTTGACATATATTATCACTAAAAAAGCGAATCCTATCGATGGGCGGTGTTCTGCAAAACTCGAAGAACAGCATGTACATTTTAATATTGCCGAAATGCGACACCTATCGATGCATGGAGCTGTACCTTAAATTACCATTGAATTACTTTTACCATTATTTGAGTTATTTTCTTTGGATTGTCTGGTCTTGTTGAACCCAATTTGCGCTGGTAACATTTTGAAGTTACCAGCCCTGATGTCTGGCTCGGTTTGGGGGTTATTTCATACACAGCCTGAAGACTGGGTTGTCTTCAACGTCATAAGTTACTGATGTTTTCTGCCCAATAGCCTCATTGTCGAAAGATGACAGCCAACATCTCCATTCGTGACCCACTCGTTTTATTCCGGGACAAGCCGAATGGCGCTTCTTGGAGGTTACGGAAAGGGGCGAGTGGTGACGAATGCCAACATCTCTTACAATAGCCCTGAATGATATGCCCACATTCCGCATACTAACAACTTGTCATTTTTTAGCAGTTGTCAGTTGAGGAGACCCATATTTGCCTATCAACAACTAAATCAATAAATTTCCAAGTTATCGTGCAGCAGGAACAGCTTCTTGAACCTTGATATGTTCCTCAGTGATGCGTACATGTATTGCATGTAATGCTCTCATTTGAACGTAGCAACTGCATATCTAAAACCGGTGTACGGTGCTTCTGAAGGGCCAAAATAATCATGATTTGAATATACATGGCTATATGGGAAGTAAAAACAGTGTAGTCTGTCTCATAGTCCCTGAACCATATTTATGTTCCCTACAGCCTAGCCCTGCCTCCAATGCTAAAACCCTAAAAGAAGCAAGTCTAGATTTCTTCAGGTTCAGGCTGAATCTATGGCTCCTTTTCAATTTAAATTGGTTTATTTGTGAGTTCGAATCCCGGTTCAACCCGATTATCTTTCCAGTTTCTGTAACACCATATCCATGGTGGGTTTTACCAACGTGAGTGAGTGAGTTTGATTTTACGACGCTTTTAGCAATATTCCAGCAATATCAAGGCGGGAGGCACACCAGAAATGGGATTCAAACACTGTGCCCATGTGTGGAATCGAAACCGAGCCTTCGACGTGACGAGCGAACGCTTTAACCACTAGGCTACCCCACCGCCTAGCGGTAGGCTGTCATGGTAATGACAACGTCTAATATTCATCTGGGTAATAGGACTGGAGTCTTCTCCATGGGTGAGTGAGGTATATCTTGACTGCAACGGCCGCCACCGTGGTTATCGACGTCGGATAAGACGTCACGCTGACACGTGTGTATACTGCAGTCGGTGGTGAAAGCGTAATGGTGTGGGGAACCATCACTGGAGATCGCGGTGTCATTCTTGTGATCGGGAGGTGTGCTGGCGATTAGCTGTAGGGTACCTGGTAATAGGCTTTTCGACCCATACCACAATGAACTCAAAAACTCACCTAGTCGCTACTTGAACTAACAATTCACGTTTGCAGAAAACATGTGCTGATAAGTGTGTCGTAGCTATAAATATAATGCCCTGTTGCAAAATCATATTTTGCTCATTATGTTTGTTTCCCATGATAGTCCCTGATGCACTGAAAGTATTCTGCTGTAGAGTTTGCCTTCGAGACCTACAAATAATATTGTTATAAAACGTTCACGCCAATGTTCATCAGCAACTCATCAATGAGCTTTCTCGGGCGAAGCCAAATTTATGAAGGTTGGTTTAATATTACATTTATACAATAGTTTCCAGGTCCCCTAGGGGACGGTGTCAGTGTTAAAACCGAGTTCAGCCTCTGTGAGAATTTAATGATGTTCCCAGTTCAATGCCTGCAACCGAGTCCTATGAATGTTTAAGTTGAATGATTTCAAATGCCGCGATCACGGTTGATGTGAGAATCACTAATTACCGATCACATCGACCGAGCCTGTCAATTTTTTCGTGTAGTTCATAAATGTCTCTCACATATTTGCTCTGACAAGTAACGTTCGAATAGCAGTAATTTCCAATGTATATGATTGTTAGGTACTTGGGACAATTTTTATTTAACACTACAGCTTGTTCAGCTTGACCTGATCAAGTGAATACTAATGCATCGTGTGACCGTGTCACAACTGGTTGAGTCTATTATTGTGAAGGGGTGCACCTTTGTCAGTTGATTGTCAACATATCCGAACAGGCAAGACAAGGTCGCCGTTTAACATTCTCTGCTCCCCTATTTAATGAAGTTAACTCGACCTGCCGTTTGCGCCAATTGACCTCACGGGTCATGCATATGTAGAGTAGCTCAGGTCAAGCTGAACAAGCTGTAGTAGTCTTCAAACACAATGAACGATGTACTGTCCCTTAGACTGAACAGAGTTATGTCCCTTAGACTGAACAGAGTTATGTCCCTTTCAGCTGGTTTCAACCATAACCCATTGGATTCAACGTAGATTAACCATCGTATTATAAGTCCGCTATTTTGTAGAGTTGTGTCCAGGACCAATGATACCCGGTTCGAATATCTCATTAACTCTGATTATGATTGTTAGTTAAATAACTGTGCTCATGTGTTTCATCAAGTGATACGTTGTTTACTCTGATAAACCTGATCTCTATACATCATCAAGTGACACGTTGTTTACTCTGATAGACCTGATCTCTATACATCATCAAGTGACACGTTGTTTACTCTGATAAACCTGATCTCTATACATCATCAAGTGATACGTTGTTTACTCTGATAAACCTGATCTCTATACATCATCAAGTGATACGTTGTTTACTCTGATAAACCTGATCTCTATACATCATCAAGTGATACGTTGTTTACTCTGATAAACCTGATCTCTATACATCATCAAGTGATACGTTGTTTACTCTGATAAACCTGATCTCTATACATCATCACGTGATACGTTGTTTACCCTGATAGACCTGATCTCTATACATCATCAACGTTGTTTACTCTGATAAACCTGTGATACGTTGTTTACTCTGATAAACCTGATCTCTATACATCATCAAGTGATACGTTGTTTACTATCTGATAGACCTGATCTCTATACATCATCAAGTGATACGTTGTTTACTCTGATAGACCTGATCTCTATACATCATCAAGTGATACGTTGTTTACCCTGATAAACCTGATCTCCATACATCATCAAGTGACACGTTGTTTACTCTGATAAACCTGATCTCTATACATCATCAAGTGATACGTTGTTTACCCTGATAAACCTGATCTCTATACATCATTAAGTGATACGTTGTTTACTCTGATAGACCTGATCTCTATACATCATCAAGTGATACGTTGTTTACTCTGATAAACCTGATCTCTATACATCATCAAGTGATACGTTGTTTACTCTGATAAACCTGATCTCTATACATCATCAAGTGATACGTTGTTTACTCTGATAAACCTGATCTCTATACATCATCAAGTGATACGTTGTTTACTCTGATAGACCTGATCTCTATACATCATCAAGTGATACGTTGTTTACTCTGATAGACCTGATCTCTATACATCATCAAGTGATACGTTGTTTACTCTGATAAACCTGATCTCCATACATCATCAAGTGACACGTTGTTTACTCTGATAAACCTGATCTCTATACATCATCAAGTGATACGTTGTTTACTCTGATAAACCTGATCTCTATACATCATTAAGTGATACGTTGTTTACTCTGATAGACCTGATCTCTATACATCATCAAGTGATACGTTGTTTACTCTGATAAACCTGATCTCTATACATCATCAAGTGATACGTTGTTTACTCTGATAAACCTGATCTCTATACATTATCAAGTGATACGTTGTTTACTCTGATAAACCTGATCTCTATACATCATCAAGTGATACGTTGTTTACTCTGATAAACCTGATCTCTATACATCATTAAGTGATACGTTGTTTACTCTGATAAACCTGATCTCTATACATCTGCTTTTACATGCATACATTTACTTACAGGAGTGAGTATATTTGAGCATGTAAGTAAATTTTACTTATGGTAAGTAAATAGACAATGTCAACATCACAAAACGAATTTACTCACGCAAGTCTTTGTACTACTGGGCCTAGATTTTCTAAGCTCTCTTAGCACTAAGATAGTCGTAAGTTAATGTTAATGTAAAGCAATCATAGCGCTACGACTGTCGTAACTCCCATACTTGAACATGGACTTACGACTGTCGTAACTCCCATATTTTAACATAGACTTAGGCTTACGACTGTCGTAACTCCCATACTTTAACATAGACTTACGACTGTCGTAACTCCCATATTTTAACATAGACTTACGACTGTCGTAGACCTATTATTGCTTTGAGGAACGGGGCCCTGGAGTAAATTTACACCTGGTCCAGAGGTAAGGTAAATTATATTTACTCCTAGAGTATTTTACTCCAGGAGCAAATTGACCTTGTAAATGACACTTTGATTTGCTCCTGTAAGTTATCCGGTCTAGAGGGTAGAAGATAGGCAGCATCACCCAGGAGAACTACAGGCATACTGATAATCTAGTTCTGAAAGACTAATTTCTTTGATAAAATGTGGAAAAGATCATTGGTTTCATCTTTCTAGAATATCTCAGAGTTTCCAAAAACACGAGCGTCATGTACACGACCAGGCCATCCAACATTAATGTCTGTGATGATATATTTATAATCACATGTTGCCTGGAATATGACCGAGTACCATCCTTTTCTGCCATGGATGGTGCCATGATGGGAATATTGCTTCGAATTCTATCTATGGCCCCTCCACAGTTGGGGTTTTCAAATCCAATGAAGATATTTATCAGATCCGCCCCTTTTGGGAAAGTCACATATATTTGTACTACAGCTTGTTCAGCTTGACCTGATCAAGTGAATACTAATGCATCGCGTGACCGTGTCACAAATGGTTGGGTCTATTATTGTGAAGGGGTGCACCTTTGTTAGTTGATTGTCAACATGTCAGAACAGCCGAGACAAGGTCGCCGTTTAACATTCTCTGCTCCCCTATTGAATGAAGTTAACTCGACCTGCCGTTTGCGCCAATTGACCTCACGGGTCATGCATATGTAGAGTAGCTCAGGTCAAGCTGAACACGCTGTAACTACATTGTATGTAGGATATAGCATTGAACCCAGAACAGTTAAAGACCTACAGACCCGTCTCATAGTTGGCATTCCATTCTGGACTCAGTAGCCACACACCTCAAGGCCCACCTGACAGCGAACGGCTCTCACTATTGAGAAGGGTGCACACTTCATGTTCACCCGAGTTTCAATGGTCATTTAACTAACTTACAGCACAATAGCAGTATTCCAGCAACATCACGGCGGGTGACACCAGAAATGGGCTTCATACATTGTACCCATGTGGGAATCGAACCGTGGTCTTGAGCGTGACGAGCGAACACTTTAACCACTGGGCTTCCCCACCGCCCCAATCAGAAAATGAAATGTTTTTCAATTTGAATTACATCTCATTATCTCATTATTTCTTTTCATAAGTGTTCAACTGGACTTCTAATATATAAACAGAAATATCCAATCTGAAAGGAGATTTTACGTTCACTTCAAGTCATCTTTGTCGGCGCGTTGTGAGGTAAACATGGAGCAGTCAGGCTGAACCCGAAGTGAATGAGTTTAGTTTTAAGCCGCACTCAGCAATATTTCAGCTACGTATATGGCGGCCGTCTGTAAATAATCGAGTCTGGACCAGACAATCCAGTGATCAACAGCATGAGCATCGATCTAGGCAAGTGGGAACCGATGACATGTGTCAACCAAGTCAGCGAGCCTGACCACCCGATCCCCTCAGCCGCCTCTTACGACAAGCATGGGTTACTGAAGATCAATTCTAACTCGGATCTTCACGGGACACGAGGGTATAGGACACCAGCACGAGGCATATGTTTTCCAAGACATTGATGTATGGCACGTGTTTTCAGTGAATGAGCTTATTCCAGCACTATTCCAGCAATATCACGGCGGGGGACACCAGAAAATGAGCTTCACACATTGTACCCATGTTGGGAATCGAACCGTGGTCTTCGGCGTGACGAGCGAACGCTTTAACCACTAGGCTACCCCACCGCCCCACACGTTTTCAGAGACACTGATGTATGATAACACATGACACCTGTTGTCAGAGTGAGTGAGTGAGTTTAGTATTACGCCACACTCAGTAATATCCCAGCTATATGGCGGCGGTCTGTAAATAATCGAATCAACCCAGACAATCCAGTGATCAACAGCATGAGCATCGATCTGCGCAACTGGGATACGATGACATGTGTCATCCAAGTCGGCGAGCCTGGCCACCGGATCCCGTCAGTCGCCTCTTACGACAAGCATGGGTTACTGAAGATCAATTCTAACTCGGATCTTCACGGGACACGAGGGTATAGGACACCAGCACGAGGCATATGTTTTCCATGTTTGGCATATGTCAACCAAGCCAGCATGAGGCATATATTTTTCATATGTTTGGCACATGTCAACCAAGCCATCGAGTCTGACCACCCGATCCCGTTAGCCGCCTCCTACGACAAGCATGGGTCACTGAAGGTTCATTCTAACCCGGACCTTCACGGGTGTTGTCAGAGACAAAGACGTATGACACTATCATGTCTCAATTTTATAATACTCAGAGGCAAAAGTTATTATGACATGGAATTCTTTCATTGGTAATCCTGTGAATGAATTTTTGGATTTGAAGCAGAGAAAGACTTTGCTAAAATGGCAGAAGAAACGCAACCAACGAGTATTCTTTCGAATTGGACGAAATTTGCAAGAAGCTTGATACATTCAAGAAAACATTGTCAGGAAATAAACTTCAGAATCCAATCAACCAGATGTTTGTCATTCCCACTCAATGTGGTCTTATGAAGTGAGAAGAAGAATTCAGAAAAACACCTCATTTCATCGTTCTGGAACCAGTTCGATAGGCCATGCCTCGGGGAAATGACAGGTGATGAGGTACCACAAACCTCCGATGCAGGACCTAGAAACGGAGGTTTATCTGCAAGTACATTTCAACGACGTGTACGCGTTTACGGAATCCGTGCAAGACGCCGACCCGACAGATATTTCTGACGCCAAAGCATCGATGTCAACATCTCCAGTGGAACAGACAACACTTGCGATAGGGAGGACGTGAGCGGAGAGTGAGTAAGTGAGTTTAGTTTTACGCCGCTTTTGGCAATATTCCAGCTACATCACCGCAGGGGAATTCAGAAATGGGTTTAACACAATGTGGGGAATGGAACCCGGGTCTTTGGCGTGATAACGAACTCTTTAACCACTAGGGACCCGTGAAGGTCCGGGTTAGAATGAACCTTCAGTAAGCCATGCTTGACGTAAGAGGCGACTAACGGGATCGGGTGGTCAGGCTCACTGGCTTGGTTGACACATGTTATCGGTTCCCAATTACGCAGACCGATGCTCATGCTGTTGATCCCTGGATTGTCTGGTCCAGACTCGATTATTTACAGACCGCCGCCATATAGCTGGAATATTGCCGAGTGCGGCGTAAAACTAAACTCACTCACTCATTTAACCACTAGGCCCTACGTGAGTGGAGAAGAGTTCTCTTCGTCACGTTTTCTTCTTCACCCAGCTGAAGTCAGAGCAGTCTTGTGAACGTTATATAAGATATGGATTGATCAACTGACCTCAGAGAGGCCAAGAAGCCAGGGCCTGGATTTTCGAAGCTCTCTTAGCGCTAAGATAGTCGTAAGTTAATGTTAATGTATGGCACTTACGACTATCTTAGCGCTAAGAGAGCTTCGAAAATCTAGGCCCAGGCCTGCATCAAGATGGACACACGCGCTACTGACCATGTGAGCTGGCTTCTTGTAAAAATGAGTCCACGTGCTCATCAATTGATCGAAGCGGGCCTACAATACACCGTTCCCCATCTGTTCAGCCACATAGGTAATTTGCTTTCATGTCGAAGTGGTTTGTTGTTTAAAGCAATATTCCAGCTATATAATGGTGGTCTGTAAATAATTGAGTCTGGACCAGACAATCCAGTGATCAACAACATGAGCATTGGTCTATGCAGTTGGGATACGACAGGGGTTCGAATCACTGTTTAGACAATAATATGTAATACATAAAATATGTAAGTGTACCGGGAGAATTTTCTAAAAAATCAATTCCTTCACCGATTTCTTTCAAATTTGAAATATAAGTTACTCATAACATATCAAAACAATATACGGTTGCAAAAATGTAGATTTTTATGTTTAAAAAATTATTGTCCAAACAGTGATTCGAACCTTTGTGGACCACCCGATCCCGTTAGTCGCCTCCTACGACAAGCATGTGTTGCTGAAGACACATTCTAACCCGGGTCTTCACGGGTAGCTGTCGAAGTGGCGAAGCTAGTCAAAATTTGCTCACAGCAGCATATCGCTACTAGAATTAATAATTCACCCACAGAGAACATAACTTGCTTTGTACTGAACACTTGCTGAACAAATGCTTGTAACAAACCACAGTAAAAGCAAACTAGATTTTGTGGTCTTTTCTGAGTCCGTCATAACCGCACAGTGATTTGCTGTGTTTCCTAAAGACATGATTTTTATTTGCGATAGAGAAGCTAAAAGTGAGTGAGTGAGTATTGGTTCATGCAATCCAGTGATCAACAGCATGAGCATCGATCTGCGCATTCAGGAACCGATTCTTTCAAAGAAAGTTAAGAGTATGTGAGTGAGTTTACTTTTACACCGTTTTTAGTAATATTACAGCAATATTCCCAGCAATATCACAGCAGGGGACAGCAAAAAATGGGATTAACACATTGTACCCATGAGCGGAATCGAACCCGGGTCTTCAACCATTAGGCTACCCACCGCCCCAGTAGTTAACAGATAAATATACCATATGTGTTGATTGGCTCTGCAAACCATTGAGACTTCTACTATCATTTGTCATGAAAAGAACTGGGTTCGAATCCCCACGTGGTACACTGTCTGAAGCTTGTCTCTGGTGTCCCCTCAGTAATGAGGTGAGGTGAGGTGAAATTGGGTT
The DNA here is from genome assembly GCF_003918875.1 of Haliotis rubra. NCBI lineage: Eukaryota > Metazoa > Mollusca > Gastropoda > Lepetellida > Haliotidae > Haliotis > Haliotis rubra. Next base: position 136,260 of record NW_025767018.1, read on the forward strand.
TAACGTCGTACTTGAGAATGTTTCGCTCATATGACGACGTGCATGCGTGTGTATGTGTATGTGCGGCTGCTTGTACTAGCCCAGACTGAAGCTGGTTTTATAGTGCTAGCCCACTGAGATACCATGCCGCAGTGAAGCATGAATACCCCACTCAGACACATTATACTGACTCCGAGCCGACCAGTCCTTGTTCTACCCATTAATGCCGAGCGCCAGGCAGAGACCAACAAGTACCATATTTTAACGTCTTTTGGTATGACGCGGTCAGGGATCGAACCCACGACCTTCCGCTCTCCGGGCGGACGCTCTAACCACTACACCATGGAGGCGGTCAGTGAATCGCTGGAATGCTATAGAAGCAGTGTGCGAAATAGTTTCCAAATTTTGCAAGCCAGACGCGCTAGTTATGCCTGAAAGTTACTAGCCCACAAAATAATTCACTATCCCGAAATTTGCATGTAGACACGAGTTTCATCATTAAGCTGCTAACATGATGAACATTTTTATCAGGCCATAATCGTGCATGATTTAAAAGTGTAACTATAACTTAACAAGTCGGAGAGATAGATATACATGTATTTACAAAATGACCCCCTGGAAAATTCATTAGCCAGTCGGGCCAGTGACTGTGGAGATTTACTGGCCCGTCTGGAATTTTACTAGCCACGGGCTAGTGGGCCAGTGGCTATTTCGAACACTGTATAGAAGCGGTGTAAAACCTCACTCAGTCACTCACTCTATACATTTTTTGTTGTCTTTTGCGCGAGAAGGTGATCGTTTAATTGATTATTATATCCATATCATTACTTCAAGTACACACAAACATACACATCACTCCACTTTCTAGTAAAAACATTGTGTTGTCGTAGGGTCTATACCCTATAGTTGTTCAAGGTACACATTCGGAGGCACAACCATATTGCATGTCACGTTTAATCTAGCAAGTATTTAGCACTGACAACAGCCTGTGGTTCTAGTGGAACGTTCTCCATGTACACCAGCCGGCCTATTAGAATTGTTGACTGCCATTTAACAATAGCTCTTGTTGGCCTATGCAACAAAAGCAATCGAAAGCTAATCACTATTATTAATAACATCTAGGCTATAGATGTATCGACCACGCTGTTACGTTTCCGAAAGAGTCACATCTGAGGTGTAAGCGAGGCTTACATACGTAGTTAGCCCGGGGGTGAGGGGATAATACCCGGGGGTACGAGGATACTGAGATGGGAAAAGGGACGAAAGGGTCACGAGATTGGACTAATTATAAGACACGATTGTACGGTGAGTTGTTAATGTTTGGAAATATCTTGAATTCATATAATTTCTTACAGATTGACACGTTCATCGTATCCCAGTTGCGTAGATCGATGCTCATGCTGTTTATCACTGGATTGTCTGGTCCAGAGTCGATTCTTTACAGACCGCCGCCATATAGCCGGAATATTTCTGAGTGCGGCGTTAAACAACAAACCAACAACCAATCTTACAGATAGTCTACATTATTTCTTTTTGTGAGGTGCTCACAAAAGTTTTTATTTTATTTTTTATAAATGAAAGGTTGACATCAGTTCTTAAAAAATGACTCTCATTCTTTCTGCAAGAAGGGCTTACATTTGTTCTTAAAGAAGGGCTCAAATTTCTATAAAACCAGTGTCTCTTTCATAAGTGTATATTTCTAACAATATAGTCTGTTATTTGTGAGCGATGTCAGTGTTTTTCAGTAAAGCCAAGTTATGGTTTTCCACTTTGAATGAATCGACCCCGTTTCTCTAGAATATGTTCTTACGATACTAATATGGACCTAATGGTTTTTTCTAGCACATTAGCTGTTGCGTGTATATTTTTATTCATTCAAAGTTTGGGCACAGGTTGCACACTTTGTACAGCTTGTATATTACACCTTGTGTCAAAGTCAAGTCAAGTCAAGTCAAAGGTGTTTTATTGTATCAAAGGCCATCAGCCCATATACAAGTTTACGTAAATACACTGGTTGAGAATATACCGATTAGTAAGATACAGTGGAAAAAATAAAAATATAACATTCATTTAACAATTGGTGGTAAGAGTAAGGTAAATCTGATCCCATTCAACAAGTTATTTCTTAGGTCCATTCCATATTTTACAAATAGAGATAATTTAAATATTACATCGGCATCATTCGATGACAATGTCGCGATATTGTTTAAACATCGATCGTGTTGGCATAAGGATAATTATATTTCTATGTTAACATAGGCGTAGGTCAAACGCAACCAGAGGCTTGGGGTAGGTAAGGCGTCCGCGAAAAGACCTGGGCCCACTTGCACAAAGCGAATTTAGCTCTACGACGATCTTTACAACCATAGTCAAACAGATTTAGATTGCTTTGTGCAAGTGGGTCCTGGACGTAGGTTAAGAACTGCGTAAACATGGATGTAGGTTATAACACTGCTTGAACTATACGTAAATTGGACAGTGTGTAAACCTAGGCGTTAGTTTATACCGTGAGGTAGGCTAAACGCTAGTTTATACCGTGAGGTAGGCTATAAACGCTGCTTGAACTGGACGTAAGTTGTACACTGCGTAAACCTGGGCGTTAGTTTATACCGTGAGGTAGGCTATAAACGCTGCTTGAACTAGACGTAAGTTGTACACTGCGTAAACCTGGACGTTAGTTTATACCGTGAGGGTAGGCTATAAACGCTCCTTGAACTAGACGTAAGTTGTACACTGCGCAAACCTAGGCGTTAGTTTATACCGTGAGGTAGGCTATAAACGCTCCTTGAACTAGACGTAAAGTTGTACACTGCGTAAACCTAGGCGTTAGTTTATACCGTGAGGAGTAGGCTATAAACGCTCCTTGAACTAGACGTAAAGTTGTACACTGCGTAAACCGAGGCGTTAGTTTATGCCGTGGCTATAAACGGGAGGCTATAAACGCGTCCTTTATGAACTAGACGTAAAGTTTGTACAGACTGCGTAAACCTGGACGTTAGTTTATACCGTGAGGTAGGCTATAAACGCTCCCTTGAACTAGACGTAAGTTGTACACTGCGTAAACCGAGGCGTTAGTTTATACCGTGAGGTAGGCTATAAACGCTCCTTGAACTAGACGTAAGTTGTACACTGCGTAAACCCTAGGCGTTAGTTTATACCGTGAGGTAGGCTATAAACGCTCCTTGAACTAGACGTAAGTTGTACACTGCGTAAACCTAGGCGTTAGTTTATACCGTGAGGTAGGCTATAAACGCTCCTTGAACTAGACGTAAGTTGTACACTGCGTAAACCTAGGCGTTAGTTTATACCGTGAGGTAGGCTATAAACGCTGCTTGAACTAGACGTAAGTTGTACACTGCGTAAACCCTAGGCGTTAGTTTATACCGTGAGGGTAGGCTATAAACGCTGCTTGAACTAGACGTAAGTTGTACACTGCGTAAAACCTAGGCGTTAGTTTAGGTATTGAAACCGTGAGGGTAGGCTAAACGCTGCTTGAACTAGACGTAAGTTGTACACTGCGTAAACCTAGGCGTTAGTTAGTTTATACCGTAGGTTATAACACTGCTTGAACTATACGTAAATTGGACAGTGTGTAAACCTAGGCGTTAGTTTATACCGTGAGGTAGGCTAAACGCTGCTTGAACTAAACGTAAGTTGGACAGTGCATAAACCTAGACGTATAGTTTACACCGTGACTTTGGATACTGCTTGAACCAAGCGGTAATTAAACACTGCTTGAACCTAAACGAGAGGTAACAATGCGTAAAAGACTACAACAAATATCTACAAAAATTTGGGGAATGTCAACACCGCTTTAACAGACAATGCGTTAAACATCGTGTCACAAAAACCTATGCGTAGTTATAAAAACGCGTTTACAAAAGAAACGTATGTCAAACTTCGTTCCTTCAAACTGTGCGTAGTTTAAATACATCTTAAAGCTGGAAATAACTGATTCGACGTAGGTTCAACTCCATATTCCACCGTATCACATTTTGTCTTTTATAAGCGGCCCACATGTTTCTGGTCAATTATTAATTTCGCACAAGAAACGCCTCATACTATTTCACAACCCGCTCAGCAAAATTGAAAAAAATCAGGTATGTTTATTTCATCATGAACTTTATATTGGATGATTGATGACGTATTTTAAAGCACTGTAGGTATACAAGTACAGTTTACGCAGTGCACAATGCCTCCGGACATTACTTAATGAATAAATTTCATGCATGCGAAGCCCTATTGTTTTATCTGCGATCATCTATGACTTTTCAAATATTCATTAGAGTGATAGACTTTTGTAACTTTTGATGGAAATAGTGTTATACACTTTAGAGTACATTTGCACCCAGTGCATATGTGAGATATAACCACACCCGTGAAGATCCGGGTAGAATTGATCTTCAGTAACCCATGCTTGCCTACGAGGCGACTAACGGGATCAGTAGGTCAGGTGTGCTGACTTGGTAGACACATGTCATCGCATCCCAACTGCTTAGATTGAAGCTCATGTTAATGATCACTGGATTGTCTGGTCCAGACTTGATTATTTACAGACCATATAGCTGGAATAGTGCTGAGTGCGGCGTTTAACAACCAACCAACTGACTGAATAATGCCAGGGCTGCACCTCAGCCAACAAAACAATTTTCTTTCTGAATGTGTCAACATGTCTCTAATAATTGAACATTTTGGAAGAGTTGTCTTATTGCATATTTAATTTGGTTACCAGTTTAACGGAGACTTAATATCTTAATACTGGTTTTGCTTCCGTGTTGATTCGTCCCATCAGTTTTCATATGTAGGATTGTGTAGTTTCGTCAGACGGCGAGGTGACACGTCCCCTTCTATTTCGTGATCTTATTAAGCAGAATACGGTAATTCATTATCAGTTGGATCACATATTGAACCTCTCAGTTCGGGCTGTTTACGGCTGTAGTATGGTGGCTGATTAGGGCCATCGCTTTCTCGCATCCGAATTTTAAGGCGAGAAAGCGATGGCCCTAATCAGCCACCATACTCTACATAACAATAATCCTGCAGGAAATATAAAGAATTCTATGAAATTCGTTAAGGGAAATTGTCGCTTTGTCGTAGTTTTGTTAATTTTGAAACCCCTTGCTTGTCTTTCTTTGTAAGGGCGACAATGCGACAACGCAGAATACATGTACAGATATGGCACCTTTCGTTATGATCTGAAGTAATAACTGAAAAGTAAGTTAAATTTCACATTCAGCGGTATCACATTTCGTAATTTATAAGCAACCCATACATTCTACTGGCCAATTTAGGATAATACAAACCCGAGAGATTATTGTAATTTACAATTATACATCTATACACGTTGTATTCGTTGTGGGGGCGGTGGGGTAGCCTAAATGGTTAAAGCGTTGGCTCGTCACGCCGAAGACCCGGGTTCGAATCCCCACATGGGTACAATGTGTGAAGCCCATTTCTGGTGTCCCCCGCCGTGATGTTGCTGGAATATTGCTAAAAGCGGCGTAAAACCAAACTCAGTCAGTCAGTCAGTATTCGTTGTAAAACCTGCAAAATGTTGGATTGACATAAATAAAAACGAGTTTTAATTGCAAAAAAATCGAGTATAAGGTCCACAGATTCAGCTCATGAAGTTAAAGCGATACATAATGTTCAGGAGAGATGCTGTAAGATTTTTTTCTATTTTATTCTGTTGACCTTATTAGTTAGCACGTGTACATTTATGGCTGACATTATTAATGACCCCACACACCACAGATGATAGTTATTCGCCTTATGTTACGTTTCCAGACATAAACTAGGGTAATAACTTGTATCAATGGTTGGTCTCCGCTGAAGCAAGGACACACTCAATGAACGGGTACGGCGAGTCTGTCGCCGCACACGTGTTGTCGCAGCAGATGGAGTGTGTGGGTGGGCGTGTTGGTGGTGAGGGAGAGTGAGTTTTGTCCAGTATATAGCAATACCCCAGTAATATCCTCAGAGGGTTATTCATTCATTCATTCATTCATTCATTCACCATCTATCTATCTATCTATCTATCTATCTATCTATCTATCTATCTATCTGTCTGTCTGTCTGTCTGTCTGTCTGTCTGTCTATCTTAGGTATATTTGTGATGAGAGTCGGTAATAATAAGACGCTTTCCTAATTTCCTTTCACGGAAGTAACATACACTCTCCAGTTTGAAGACAAGCTTTGTTTCTTTGCTGTTCAACGCCGCAATATTCCGTCTCTATAAGGGCGGTTGGATGATGATGAAACCTGGACCCGACAATAGAGTGAGTGAGTGAGTAAGTGAGTGAGTAAGAGTGAGAGTGGCATTCCAGCAACATTACATCAGAGGACCCCTTTATGTGTTTTTTGTGATTTAAACTTTAACGACGGACTGACATTTTTTCAGCGATATCACGACTAGTGACAGAATGAGCCCATATGTTACATGTGGTAAATGGTAGACTATAAATTCAGAGTTTGAGTCCATACAATATCCAACACACCGCTTTCAGGAATATTCCAGTTCCACCGCAGTGTGTCAACTTGGTGTATGAAGTGAGTGAGTGAATGAGTTTAGTTTTACGCCGCGTTTAGCAATATTCCAGCAATATCAAGGATGTGATAGTGGGTATTTGAGATGGAATGTGATAGTGGGTATTTGAGATGGAATGTGATAGTGGGTAATGTGATAGTTGAGATGGAATGTGATAGTGGGTAGATGAAATGTGATAGAAATGGAATGTGATAGTGGGTAGTTGAGATGGAATGTGATAGTGTGAGATGGAATGTGATAGTGGGTAGTTGAGATGGAATGTGTGGGTAGTTGAGAATAGTGTGATAGTGGAATGTGATAGTAGTTGAGATGGAATGTGATAGTGGTGGTTGATAGTGGGTAGTTGAGATGGAATAGTTATGTGAGATGGAATGTGGAATGTGATAGTGGGTAGTAGTTGAGATGGAATGTGATAGTGGGTAGTTGAGATGGATGGAATGTGATAGTGGGTAGTTTAGATGAGAAATGAAGTAAAGAACATGGTAGTTGAGATGGAATGATAGTGGGTAGTTGAATGGTATTTGAGATGAGAAGAAGTAAAGAACATGGTTAAGGTGAGATGAAATTTGTACATCAAAAGACCAGTTAAAATTTAGTGACAAATATAAAATTTAGTTTTGTTATGGCGACATGAAATGACATGAGATTTTTAATGCTAATCAAAGAATATATTCGGCTATATGTACAGTTTTGAATAATTACATCCAATTTGGTGTAGAAAGATTATGTGTTTATAATTTAACAGGTGTGCATATTCTCTCACACCTGTGTTAAGCAACAAATTTAAACCGCATGAGATTGGTAACACTATGACAAATCTAACACTTTGTGTCCACAGACACGTTTTGAAACAAATCATTACAATATACACTGGTATATAGGCACGAGTGTAGAAATGTGTGTGTGAAATGATGAATACTTTCTCTCACTATCTAAATATGCCGTATAATATGACATAAATGTTAAATACCCCCGGTGTTTTAACACCTAACATTCCAACTTAATTTAGATTACAGTTATACAGTTATCCTAACAATTTACCTAAAACGGAAAATAATTTAAAATGTTGTTTTGAAAATTACATCGAGTATCATATGTCCAATCTACCTACGTCTGCTTAATAATACGTATTTGAACTTCTTATAGGTAGCGTATTACAATTATGCGCTATACCATGCATCTCTAATTAATGTACATTTACATAAATAATTCATGGAATGGGTGTTTCCTTTGTGTTAAACAGGTTGTGTTAAGCCTTGCATCAACTAACACTAGGCCACCGAGAAATGATTATTAACATAATTATTTTTATGTATACATTGGCCAAATTATATTTTCACAATGACGCCATTGGGCACCTATATATAGGAAATAACGAAGTAAAATTTTCCATATCTGGATTGCTAGCGCACTCTACACTAGGCTCATAAAATGAGTAAGTGCTTTGTAAATATTTCAGTCAATACCTCTGTTACCTTACTGTTTCCAGTAATTTACATAATTTTACTAATTGTTAATATTTACTGAAGCATATTGAATATGTAATAAGTTTAATGGCACGAAAACTGAGACACTGATTGCGTGCGTGTCTCAAGGACTCGGGCGACGAATCTCGCCCTATTTAAGTGATTTGGGGCGGTGGGGTAGCCTAGTGGTCAAGCGTTCGCTCGTCACGCCGTAGACCCGGGTTCGAATCCCTGCATGCAATGGTTGAACCCCATGTCTGGTGTCCACCGCCGTGATATTGCTGGAATATTGCTAAACGCGGCGTAAAACCAAATACACTCACTGATGCATTGCCCTTGAGCTTTCGGGTCCATACTTATATTTGTGGGAGTCACGAGAAATGGTCTACGATTTGTTAACCAATTTATCTATTGTACTGAAATTGTTGGAAAGGGGCCCTATAGTGGCGCTAACTGATTCATTTGTCCCCACTCGCCCCTAACCGTAAACTGACATTCGGCTTGTCTCGGAATGACACGAGAGGGTCCCTTAGGCATGTCAGAATGCCGTTTCGCCTCGACCATGTTACTTGGCTTGTCAGCACCATTCCTGGAGCTTATGAGTTTAACGAAAGTGGTAACCGTAAAAGACAAGCATCAGTTAGAGATTTCTTCCCACATTAGGCTGCCGTGTCGCGATTTTACTGAAACACTGTACAATGTAGTGTTAGACCCGACTCATTCGCTAACTGAATTTACTGAAATTATCACATACTCTGTGAAGCCAAACTTACTCCTTACCAAGTTTCGTAGGCACTTTGATGGGGTATGGGTTTTATCGGGAAATATAGACATGTTTGTATATTCTCTGAGTTAATTTAAAGTTGTGTTATCTAAATCTAAATCACAGTGCTGACAATATACATGAAATATCAGCAGCTTATTATCATGACCATCAGCACAGCCATGTACAGGTCAGCTGCCTGCGTGTAATTAACCCTAATGAACCTTAGAGCATGGCCGGTTGGCCACGGAAGTTTAACATTGTGGATGAGGTGCATGCTGGATACTGCAGGTTGACCATACGTGTATCGTAATACGATACAGGGCAGCCTGACAGTCAGTATATATAGACAATGAATTCTTAATGTAACGGGACTTGACCCTCGGACAGCGGCTAGGCAGGTGGGCTGACGATTGCCTCTGTGATGCTGCCTGGCCGTTGCTGCACTATCATGTAATTACAAACTTAGCTGCCGAATAAAGTGTTGTGGACCACTGATGGACTTCTGTATTTGAAGAAACAGATATCCCCAAAACGCTTTACCCAGCCCGGGATACAAGCTTGAAAATTACTGTCAAGCGTTCGGGTAACCTTTAATTGAGAAGGGCCTTCGAGGCGTTGTTTCACTGTCAGTGTTGTGTAACGTTGTTTGAAAACGACTAGAACTTCCTCCAGCCTACCCTTACACTAAAGGGGAGGTGGGGTAGCCTAGTGGTTAAAGCGTTCGCGATGAAGACCTAGGTTTGATTCCCCATAGGGGTACAATTTGTGGAGTCCATTTCTGGTATCCCCGCTGTGATATTGCTAGAATATTGCTGAAAGCGGCGTAAAACCATGTTCACTCACTCACCCAATCAAAGGCGCGGTGGAAAGTCTAGTGGTTAAAAGCATTGCTGGGACATACCTGTACTGGTGCTAAGAAAGCCGTAAAACAACATTCATTCTTTGCGTCAGAAATTTAATATTGGCAGTGATTCATCAAGGTCATTCATCTCGGATCATCGGAAACTGTGCGGCCGATTTCGTTTTCACGGGAACGTGATGGTAGACAGTAGCCACAGATACTATGGAGGGCTAGAAACAGTCAGTGTAGTGACTGATAAGGGGAAACTCAAAGGGGGGAGCAAATTTACGATTCTGTCCTCAGAGTCATTTTTTTGTATTTAAATCAAACACTGCCGTGACCCGTTCATTGCAGGAATAGAAAAGCTAGCCTCATTTGACTTTCAGAAACCGTTATCGCATTTCAAACCGACACGATTGCGACTGTTAGCAAATATGAGAAATATGATAAAAGTGACTCCATTGGTGTATTCATATACAACGATGGATTTTATCAGCAGCCACACTCATACAATGTTCCTACGTGACAAGCCTTGCATCAACTAATACTACGCCACTGAGAGTGATTATTAGCATTATAGTTTTATGTATACATTGGCCAAATTATATTTTTACTTATAGTCTATAGTAAAATGTTCCATATCTCGATTGATACCACCTACACTCGTACAATGTTCTTTCTCTCTCTGCCTACTTTCCTCTCTCTCTCTCTCATACACACTCTCTCTCTCTCTCTCTCTCTCTCTCTCTCTCTCTCTCACACACACACACACACACACACTCTGCTGTCTCTCCCTAGCTCCCTCCCTCGCAATCCCTTCCTCTCTCTCTCTCTCCGTCTCTCTCTAGTTCTCTCTCTCCTACTTCTCTCACTCCCTCCTCGCTCTCCCTACCTCCCCCTCTCTCTATCCCTACCTTCCTCTCTCTCCCTCCTCTCTATCTCTTTCATTCTCTCTCTCACACACGCTCTCACTACTCCTCTCTCCCTCCGTGTCTCTCTAAATCTTTCTTTCTCTCCCTACTTTCCTCTCTCACACACTCTCACTACCTTCCTATCTCCCTGCGTGTCTCTCTAAATCCCTCTCTCTCTCTCACACACACACACTCTCCCTACATTCCTCTTCCCCTCCGTATCTCTCTCTATAATTCTCTCTCGCTCTCCCTACCTCCCCGTCTCTCTAACCTTCTATCCCTACCTTCCTCTCTCCCACCTTCTATCTCTTTCTCGCTGCCTACTTTCCTCTCTCTCTCTCTCATACACACACTCTCTCTCTGCCTACTTTCTTCTCTCTCTCTCACACACACACACACTCTCTCTTTCTCTGCCTACTTTCTTCTCTTTCTCTCTCCCACACACACACATACACACACTCTCTGCCTACTTTCTTCTCTCTCTCTCTCACACACACACACACACTCACACTCTTCTCTCTCTCTCTCACACACACACACACTCTCTCTCTCTCTCTCTCTCTCTCTCTCTCTCTCCAGCCGCACCGCGTTGCTTCCATGGCAACAGATATAAAGCAGGTAATGGCTCCTAGCAGGTAATATATTGATGGTTGTTCCAATAGAACGACACCTGCACGACGTATAATACAAGAAGATGCATTAGCAACCTATTGGCATCATGCTTGTGGCGTTGTGAAACTACAAAGAAACCAGTGTTCCATCTAGAGACAGACATTATTGCGGTGTTTAAATGAAGGCTCAATCTTCGCGAGGACATAAGAATAGAAAAGATTTCTAATAAACGTGGTTTACGATAGATTAATTACCTTTATCGCCTATACCAAACACAAACATTTCAAATAATAACATATTGTTGAAATTAATACTGGCATGATATTAATGCTTCAAAATACGAATGTCCCTTGTTCGCATTAATAAAGGGAAACTCTTTATCTAGTCGTGTATCGATATATCTTTAACACGGCTCATCCCGGCTCATTCGTAAGATAATTAAGCATCCTAAGGCATGTGACTTTAAGATTTTGTTACAAATGAGACTCTGTCGCTGGGTACCCGGTAGGACGGGATGACGATCCGTACCAATCTATCACCAAATGCATAATTTTTACTATCATTATCATTATTGATGTCGTTTTTCTACGTCGTCTTTCCTATCACCATCTATTTCATGCCATCACCACAGATGTCGATTTTGTACTACACCAACGCTGACAATGTCTGAAGCACAAGGATCATGCGACCACCATGTACGATGATTTGCTCTCGAAGCTGAAAAAAATAGGATCTAGTTTATGATTAAACTAAAGATGAGATAATGCGATTTTCACTAAATAAAAATTGTAGTCATTCAATTGCCCCTCCCTGTTTTCCTATGTAGATGGTAGGGCCCCGCAAATTGATATCTCCGCACCTGGCTTCTTACATTAACCGTGGTTTAGAAACCAAGATTCTTTACAAAATAATCGTCCATTTTCGACGCCAGAAACCCATGATGGTTGGTTCGAATCCCTTCTGGGTTTGGCAACGCCATACCCGAACTCGTTGGTTTCACCACAGTCGGGGCGGTGGGGTAGCCTAGTGGTTAAAGCGTTCGCTTGTCACGCCGAAAACCCGGGTTAGATTCCCCACATGGGTACAATGTGTGAAGCCCATTTTTGATGTTTTAATGGCCTCCGCTGTGATATTGCTGGAATATTGCTAAAAGCGGCGTAAACCTTAAACTCATCATTCACCACAGTCGTAAACGTCGCTGGATTTGCTGGAATATTGCTAAAAGCGGCGTACCTTAAACTCATCATTCACCACAGTCGTAAACGTCGGGTTTCGCTCCCACATTAAGCAGGCATGCCGTGATATATTCAGATTAATGTTCAAAGCGGCAAAACAAAACTCACTTGCTCGCTCATACTCGTGTTACGTCACATAAATCATAATGATCATACCACAACTGATATATTTTTCGAACAGGTGTTAAAACAAACCCATACACTCCCGTATTTAGGGCGGTGGGGTAGCCTAGTGGTTAAAGCATTCGCTCGTCACGCCGAAGACCCGGGTTCGAGTCCCACATGGGTACAATGTGTGAAGCCAATTTCTGGTCCCTCCCCGCCTAATATTGCTGTAATATTGCTAAAAGCGGCGTAAATCCATACTCACTCACTCACTCCGTATTACGCGAAAACCTATGAACAGATAAACAATTCGTCATTGTTCAAACCAGACTTACTTGTATCCCATTGCTAAGCATTTCTTTCCCTGCGAGAAAACATGTATTAAACATGTAATGTATATTTGTAACTGAATGTAACATTAGCCCAGTAGCCCTACATTGCAAGCGGGAATGACGATGTCATTTATTGTGTGACGGTATAACATTTCATCAAACTCGTTTAGGAATATATGTGAGTGTGTGCAGCACACATATAGGTTGGCTGGACGCCTAGTACGCAGAGGCCCAGATAAGCTGCGTATCCGGGTAAAATACGCATAGAACATTTCCAATTACGCTTTGGAAAAAAATTGTTGCGTACCAATCGCGCATTTAAAATGTTAGATACGCAAAAAGTTTAAAACAAATGCGTACGGAATATATTTATAAAAATCGCTTGCGTAATGAAAAAAGATATCGATTGCTATCAAGTTGTACTGTTAGTATAGGACTAGTGTTGTACTGTCAGTATAGGATGAGTAATTTTTTATGAAATCATTTCCATTATATTTAAGTTGGTTTTGATTAGGTATGACATAAGGCAGAACATACCTGCTTCGTAAACTTACTCAATGACATAATACTTAGGTGAGTAAATGACTGAAATACGCACGTATTTGAAAGCAGTGGGTAACGGAAAATGAAATACCCACTCAACATTCATAATACCCACTCCAAAAAAATACAGTTGGTACAGTACCCACATGAGCTAAATCTTATCTGGAGCTCTGTTGTACGAATACCATTACGTGCTAATGTTGTTTATCAAGCCTTACAGCACACCGGTTACAAGGTAATCCTGTGTGTCTGTTGACGTCACGCCCTTTCACGCCGATGACGTCACTGTCGAGTTACTTATGTGTAATGTAGGCATATGCTGGTCCGTGGCGGTGAGTGTTTACATGGTCTCTCGCTACAGTGTGTGCTGATAACGCTGGCAATGGTCAGCAAGATGGACCCTCGTAGTCCAGTCCATGCACTCCCTTGAAACATTTATACCTTCCAGGCGCTCCCTTGAATCAAATCCGCATAAAGACATTCCCTTGAAACCAATATGCCAACCGGGCGCTCTCTTAAAACTAATCTACCAACCAGGCACTCTCTTGAAACCAATCTACAAACCACGCACTCCCTTGAAACAAATCTACATACAAGGCACTCCCTTGAAACAAATCTACCAGCCAGGCACTACCTTGAAACAAATCTACAAACCACGCACTCCCTTGAAACAAATCTACATACAAGGCACTCCCTTGAAACCAATCTACATACCAGGCACTCCCTTGAAACAAATATTGCAACCAGCCACGCCTATAAACAAATCTACCAAACCAGGCTCTCCCTTGAAACAAATCTACGTACAAGGCACTCCCTTGAAATAAATCTACCAGCCAGGCACTCCCTTGAAACCAATGTACCAGCCAGGCACTCCCTTGAAACCAATCTACCTACCAGGCACGCCCTTGAAACCAGTCACTCTGCAAGGCACTCCCTTAAAACAAATCTACCAACCAGGCACTCCCTTGAAACCAATCTACCTACCAGGCGCTCCCTTGAAACCAATCTACCATCCAGGCACCCCCTCGAAACAAATCTCCCTACAAGGCACTCCCTTGACACAAATCTCCCTACAAGACGCGCCCCTGAAACAAATTTCCCGAACAAGCTCTCCTTGAAGCAAATCTACATACAAGGCGCTCCCTTGAAACAAATCTCCCTACAAGGCACTACCTTGAAACAAATCTCCCTACAAGGCGCTCCCTTGAAACAAATCTCCCTACAAGGCACTACCTTGAAACAAATCTCCCTACAAGGCACTACCTTGAAACAAATCTCCCTACAAGGCACTCCCTTGAAACAAATCTCCCTACAAGGCGCTCCCTTGAAACAAATCTCTGAACAAGGCACTCCCTTGAAACCAGACTACACACCTGGTGTTTTTAAACCAACTTGTAAAACACTCCAAAATATCCAAGTGTGATATTCCCTTAATGATACCCCGAAGGTCATACGTGCTTGTGCACTTAAGGTAACAAACACCAGGTTAGACAATCAATAGGCCATGCATGTAAGTAGACTGTACAACTCCGCACCTCTCTTTGCGCTGTATTGAGCTAGCGCCGTGTATCATACGGTGGTAATCATACATCAAGTCAATATGTACAGTCAACGTCTATTCATGGCGTCTTTGGTAATTATGCTTTTAATGAAACATATTGTGACATTCATGAGGCCCCGGCGCAGTCGCTGTATACGGCGTGTGTCAGGTGTTCGTATTGAGCGGCCATTGGCCAATTCGCACTGCTGTGGGAGAGGAGTAGCGAGGGCGGGTTTCTGGTGAAAGTTGGGTGTGTTACAGTCAGTGGGCGAAATAACCACTGGCCCGCTAGCCCGTGGCTAGCAAAAATCCAATCGGGCCAGTAAGTCTCCACAGTGACTGGCTAGTGAATTTCCATGGGGTCATTTTGTAAATATGTCACTCTCTCTTACTTGTTAAGTTATAATACACATTTAAATCATGCAAGATTATGGCCTGATACAAATGTTCATTATATTAATGATGAAACCCGTGTCATGCCGACAATATCTCATTCTCATCTATTTTTTAATCTGTTGCTTAGTTTCTACATTCAAATTTAGGGATATTTAATGAGTTATTTTGTGGGCTAGTAACTTTCAGGCATAGCTATCCCGACTGTCTAGCAGAATTGGGAAACTATTTCGAACACTGGTTACAGTCTGTTACCCTCTCGCGACAAAGTTAGTGAGTGAGTTAGGTTTAACCCCGGATAGTATTCAAGTTATACCAAGACATGTGATTGAAATTTGAAGTGATATCAGGTCCCAGACCGTTTCCTCTTTAATAAAACCAACGATGACAGGTTTTTGACATACTCAAGGGACGCAACTCTACACAGGCGACTGGACCCATCAAGGCCACCGATTAATTGAAAAGAGTTGGACTTACATGATGTAGGATAGGGGGCTTATCTTTCCGTGAAAGATAATTATAATTTCTTATAGTTTCTGTAAAATCACGTCATTATTTTGTGTAATTTTATTTTTATAATTGTTACTACAATATTTTGTTTTTTAATCATCGGACGCTGGGCGAAATTGTCGTGTCGTTAGGCTTTCTGACTTGGTTGACACATGTCATCGTTTCATGGTCCAGGCCCGATTATTTACAGACCGCAGTCAAATAGCTAAATTAATAAAGTGTACGACTTTGTGGCTAACAGCTTCTTGTTTATTGAATAGAGCGACGTTTTGGTTTATATTCTTACTCCGTAATCAAGCTAAAAGTGACTACAAGCAAATGATGAGAAGAAAATATTCATAGTATGTTGTGACAAACATGAGTGAGTGAGTGAGTTTAGTTTTACGCCGCACTCAGCAATATCCCAGCTATATGGCGGCGGTCTGTAAATAATCGAGTTTGGACCAGGCAATCCAGTGATCAACAGCATGAGCATCGATCTGCGCAATTGGGAACCGATGACATGTGTCAATCAAGTCGTGTTCATCTGATGTTTGTCATACTATGTATATTATATACTTCTCAATACTTGGTTGAGCTGAGTTGAGGTCGAATGAGATTTAACAAGGCGTTCGACATGTTGCTACCCAATGAGCACCCGTGCCACGAATGCCTTACTCAGACACAGTTCACAGACTCAGAGACGAGTCTTGTGTTTTCCCCTAAATATCGAGCCTAAGACAAGGTAACAATAATTACCGCCTTTTAACGTATTTTGGTTGACTCGACCGAGCATCGAACCACCCACCATCCGCTCTCTGTCACACGCTCTATCCACTACACCACGGAGGCGGTGTCTATATCATGAATCAACCGATAAAGATATATTTTCTGGATGCTATAATGAAAATTAATATTTCAACAGTGATAGCTGTGGGAATGTCTGAAATTAGAATATGAATGTCATATATAACATACGTGGCCGTAATGATCCATTAATTTCTAAACACCTTAATATTGTTCTTCCTATTATCTGTTTTCTAGTTCTGTTTTGAATATTGTTGTTGTGTTCCAATATCCAACTAAATGAGATTGCATCAGAAAACATGCTTTCTGGGATGAATTCGAATGGCGGCACAGATAATTGCTCCGGAAACTAATATAAAAGCTAATAAGCAGAATTCGGAATACTGGCCGGCTGGTATCGTCAATAAATGTAGTTGACACCAGCAGAAACCATTGAAAGCACCTCTTTCCTCTGCCGACGAGGTGCTAACACCAGCTGTTGCAGTCGTTCCATGCTGCAATTTGTGCACGAGCTGTCCGTGCGCAGTGGAAGTGTCGTCTGCTCGACAGCGATTTGTCGTCTGCTTGGACGAACATATCCAGCTACAGTTAAACGGTGTTGTAACTTCTGCTTTACATTGTGTGGGATGATAAGCTATTGGATCTATTACTTGGGATTGAGGCGTTTTGATCGGAAATGGTGGATTGTTTCAGAAAAACTGCTGAGGGTAAGTATTGAGAGCTGGATTAGAAACAAGCTAGATCGACGAAATTGTCACTGATAGAAGCCAAGCCGCCTGCTTCTCGTTTAAAGGATATCGATATTGAGAAGGTACAAAAGTTTATGTCGACTACATCAATCGATCGTGAAACTTTCAGAAGTGAATGAGTATCCTTGTCGATCAAGCAAATTATTAGTGTTACATTTATAGATTAAATAAAAAAATCAATTTTGTTATATGAATCTCATCCATAACGAAATATTAGATAGATCTAGCCATATGGTTGAACTTGTCTTCAGTTACAGAATATGAGAGTTATGTGTAACATAGTATTATATTTTAGACACAAAATCAAATCAACTCAGTATTTGAAATATAGCTCCCGCACAACGAATTTTAGTAAGCCAAATATTGGGCGGTAAGGGTAGCCTAATGGTTAAAGCGTCCGCTCGTCACGCCGAAGGCCCGGGCTCGATTCCCCACATGGGTACAATTTGTGAAGCCCATTTCTGGTGTCCCCCCGCCGTGATATTGCTTGAATATTGCTAAAAATGGCGTAAAACCATACTCAGTCAGTCAGTCAGTTAGCCATATGGTTAATCTCGTCCCAAACGACTCTGGGAATATTTGTAACATAATTTCAATTTTAGACATGAAATCAGATAAAATCAATATTTCTAATATACCTCATACATAATGAAATATTAGTTAGCCAGTTGATTTTTACCCTAGTTACAGATTGTTGATTAGGGACTGGAACTGCCGTTATCAATTATTCAACAGATCGTGTTACTAAAATATGATATTCCTTGAATACTTAACCCCTTTCAACTGTCTGCTAAACAACCAAATGTCATACGGAGTCAGGGTAGCCTAGTGGTTAAAGCGTTCGCTCGTCACGCCGAAGACCCAGGTTCAATTCCCCACGTGGGTACAATGTGTGAAGCCCATTTCTGGTGTCCCCCGCCGTGAAATTTGCTAAAAGCATCGCAAAACCATACTCACTCATACGTAGTCAGGGAGCATTCACTCGATAGAAACAAGATGCAAAGAAGCTATAATTGTTTTACTACTGTCAACAAACTACTCGTTTCGGTGGTAGTTTTAATAAACTAACCTTTGAAAAAAATATATCCCCGACTCCTCTAAATATCAAATGGATATTTCTTTATAATTTTGTCTATGATTGCATATTAATGCAACTGTTGATAACCATACGCTCTTATGTTATTACATCCCTATTAATAGGGCATCAATAAATATTGAGAATACATACATTTGTACACAAAATGCCGTTATACGTGTGGTCAGAACACCCTGCCATTGTTAATAGTTTCAGGATAGATCCTGATATGTATATACTTGGTACAAGGATCAGGTCAGGTAAAACTGATATAATGTCGCCATGAAAATTAATGCGCTATGACAATGACGTGGGTTTGAGTGTGTGGCTGTATGCAAAAGCCAGGACTATATCCGGTTATATACATCTAGCCTATGGAGTGAGTGAGCATGGTTTTACGCCGCTTTTAGCAATATTACAGCAATATCACGGCGGGGGACACCAGAAATGGGCTTCACACATTGTACCCATGTGGGGAATCGAACCGGGTCTTCGGCATGACGAGCGAACGCTTTAGATACTAGTCTGCCCTCCGGCCCTATCTCAGTAGCCTATGGATTAATGTGACGTAACACGAGTATAAGCTGTTTTGTTTGACCCGGATGCCCGATTAAGCGAACGACACAGTGTACTGACTGTGAGACGACCAGTCCAGGTATTATCCCACAATGCTGGCACCAGGCAGGGTAATAACAATTACCATCTTTTTAAGTCTTTTGATATGACGCAGCAGATCTATCCAGGAAGGCTTTCTCGAGGTTGATGAATCGTTCAAGATGATGTGGTAGTCTTGTTTTACGCTGCTTTGCTATGGGTTTACAGTCTGCGTAGTTGTAGGTGGGGTTGTGGGTGAGTGAGTGAGTGAGTACACCGCTTTTAGCAATATTCCAGCAATATCACAATGAATTGGCTTCACACATTGCACCCATGCGAGGAGACCCGTGAAGATCCGGGGTAGAATAGGTCTTCAGCAACCCATGCTTGCCACAAAAGGCGACTATGCTTGTCGTAAGAGGCGACTAACGAGATCGGGTGGTCAGGTTCGCTGACTTGGTTGACACATGTCATCGATTCCCAATTGCGCAGATCGATGCTCATGCTGTTGATCACTGGATGTCTGGTCCAGACTCGATTATTTATAGACCGCCGCCATATAGCTGGGATATTGCTGAGTGCGGCGTAAAACTAAACTCACTCACCCATGCGAGGAATCGAACCCGGGCATGACGAGCAAACGCTTTAACCACTAGGCTTCCTCACCGCCTTTAGACTGGGGTTGTGGTGCACTATGCCACTACCTTTCTATCTTTAATCGGGGGATATGTTCCTCGTCAGCCCTTTTGTTTTTACAACTAATGTCCGTCAGTGACGACTTCATCCTCGATAATCTCCAGGGTATACGTTACGATCACTCTCCACTATACCCTGGATGCATCCAGTGCTTGATAATCATATTACCTCCCTTTGCTGGCTCCGCATTCTCACAGTAGACAATCAGCTAAGCCGCCGTTACATCCGAGCTTGCCAGTGTCAACAAAGATAGCGGTCGCAGTCGTGAAGGTTTGTTAGTGCCACTCAGATTTTTGAGGAAATCATACAGACAAATTGACAGATCTGAAAAAATATATGAAAGAACTCCTTCTACCTCTTCCAGAGTACATCTGCATCAACTGTGTTGCTAAGTTTAAACGGTTAGATAATTTAAGAAGCGAAAGTGAGTTTTGATTGGTTCGCTCAACTTCCCAGCGTAGACACCTGATTGGATAAAAAGCCAGCCAAGGAAGGTAATAAATCAACGGGCCAAGCCGTGGATGCATCCAGGGTATAGTGGAGAGTGATCGTAACGTATACCCTGGAGATTATCGAGGATGTGACGACTTGTTCCTATCCCAAACCCGTTAAACTTCACGAAATTCATTTGCGATAATATGTTCTGTCTTATACGAAGTATGAGGCACAGTTTAGGGCACCCTAAATGTTCTTTACACCTTTCACACATGTTGGAGTTCGAACCTGGCCCATAGCATCTGCGAACCTTTAACCATCCGGCTAGGCCACTGCCTATTAAGAATATGTAACGTTTGTCTTGGCAGAGTCCGTATCATCGTCGATAATTCGTTTGTTTCGATCCAGAGGCGGTGGGATAGCCCAGTGGTTAAAACTTTCGCTCGTCATGTCGAAGACCCTGGTTCGATATTGCTTTCAAGCGGCGTAAAACTAAACTCACTCACTCACTCAAACTTGTTTCGATTTACGGTTCGCACGAAGTACAGTCGGTCGGTCCACAGGGCAGTCTTGTCACCACACTGTTTCGTGTTCTTGTAGGGGGCGGTGGGGTAGCCTAGTGGTTAAGGCGTTCGCTCGGCACGCCGAAGACCCGGGTTCGATTCCCCACATAGGAACAATGTGTGAAGCCCATTTCTGGTGTCCCCCGCCGTGATGTTGCTGTCTTGCTGGAATATTGCAAAAAGCGGCGTACAACTAAACTCGCTGACTCACTCACTCGGGTTGTTGTTTGCAGTCTGCGTTGATCGTCACTCCTAATATCAATCACTGGATTGTCTTGCCGAGAAACATTCACAATCAATAAGAACTTCCTTTCTTAATTGTAACATGTTTATATAACACTTAAAACCATATATAGGCCACCATATTAGGGAAAATAAATATGTTTCCAGCAATTACTATAAATACGATATCGTTTCATAATTGTGATATATATTTTTTTAAAAACATGAATATATTTACTCGTAATACAAAGTGCATATCATATTCAAACAATTAAAAAAAATAGAAAACGTTGTTTCAAATCTGAAATAATCGGTATAAAACACATAACCAAATGTATTCGTAATACGAAATAAGTATAAATTCTACCAATTACAATAAATTAAATGTTTTAAATCTCACATAGTTTATTTCAATGCATATACAAAGTATATTCTCATAAATATTAAAGTATGTATTATGTTAACAACTGAGTGAGAAAAAAGACGCAACTTTCTACTGGATTATTTGGATTGTTATCCTAATGAAATTCACTGATTCGAGACATCGGCACAATGTATGAAGCCTATTTCTAATGTCCTCCGTCCTCCGCTGTAATAATGCTAAGCTCGCTCACACACTCACACACCCACCCACCCACTCACTCACTCACTCCCCACTCACTCAACTCACTCACCCACCCACTCACTCCCCACACACCAGCTCACTCATCCAACCACCCACCCACCCACCCACCCCCCACACACCCCTCACTCACTCACCACCCACCCATCCACTCACTCCACTCACTCACTCCTTCCACTCACTCACCTCACCCACCCACCCACCCACCCACTCACCCACTCACTCCACCACCCACCCACCCACCCTCACACTCACTCACCCACCACCCATCCATCCACTCCTCCCCACTAACTCACCCACTCCACCCACCCACCCACCCACTCCCCCACCCACCACTCACACCCACACCTCACTCACCCACCCACTCACTCACCCATCCACCCACTCCTCCACCCACTCACCCACTCCACCCACTCACTCACACCCACCCACTCACTCCCCACCCACTCCTCCCCTCACCACCCACCCATCCACTCACCCCCACCCACCCACTCACTCCCTCCACCCCACTCACTCCCCCCAGTCCTCACCTCACTCAGTCACTCACTCCCCACCCAACCACTCACTCCACTCAAGCTTGACATCCCCGGAGCACTGGCAGGTCAGATGGGATCGCGATACCTGATCGATGGCTGTACTTGAAAGCCACATGTGCCACCCAGAACTATTGTCTCGTAATCAGGACGGCGTAAACTCCATTGTAAGCGTTCACAGTGCTGGTTGTAAACAGTAAGGACAGCGCGACAGCAGAATGGCATGGTAGATGTCGTATTGTAATTAAACAATGCTGATCGATATGCCTACGATGTGTTGGGACTGCGGACAGAGAGGGACTACAAATAGGGTAATTTTGTCAAACTGGAAGTATTCCAACTACTAGTATATGGCGGCGGTCTGTAAATAATCGAGTCTGGACCAGACAATCCAGTGATCAACAGCATGCGTATAGATCTAAGTAATTTGGATACGATGACGTGTGTTAACCAAGTCAGCGAGTCCTGACCACCCGATCCCGTTAGTCGCCTCTCACGACAAGCATGGGTTACTGAAGACCAGTTCTAACGCGGACCTTCACGTGGTTAAAGCGTTCGCTCGTCACGCCGAAGACCCGGGTTCGTAAAATCTATCCATGTTTTAATTTTGATGCATATGTCAATGTAGATTTGACGCCTCTGATTTATACTTGACACCTAACACAATACACAAACGAGGTGCCAAAAAACCTATTACCCCATTGTTTCATTATATACCTTGACTAGTAGCACTACGCCTTCTACACATATTTGCCGAGTGTGCACTAATGAAGAGTCGTTTAAGGATAATATTAGACCATTGATTAGAAAAGCCAGACAACCCAGTGATCGATGACTACTCTGATCACCTCGTTAAGTAGATTAATATTGATAACAACGAAGCCTCATTTCTCCAGACATCCATCATTTGCACTGACAGGTTTCCGGACTAACACCATTAGGTAACAGGATTTTTGTAGGAACGCATTCTGTTATATTTGCCAATTCGTCGCCAAAGAACGTTTTGTGCAAAGTCTTACATGTGTTAAATCATTTTGTACCATCACGCTTGACCATTGACCTGACTGTGGCATCGGCTCTCGCGATTTGGGCCATGAGGTAGCCTAGTGGTTAAAGCGTTCGCTCGTCACGCCAAAGACCCGGGTTCGATTCCCCACAGGGGTACAATGTGTGAAGCCCATTTCTGGTGTCCCCTGCCGTGATATTGCTGGAATATTGCTAAAAGCGGCGTATGACTGAACTCACTCACTCATGTATCCACAATTACAGCATAGGTGCATCTTTGTTTGAGGTAGGGATGTTTCAGTGGTGTTCAAAAACCGACAAGGCAGTACTCATACTGTGATGTCGTATGTGTTGTTTCCACAGAGTGAGCGAGTTTTGTTTTACGCCGCTTGGAAAACCCTATGGGTAATTTTACGGTATGTCAAGTTGGTGTGAGTGAGTGAATATGGTTTTACGCCGCTTTTGGCAATATTACAGCGACATCACGGCGGGGGACACCAGGAATGGGCTTCACTCAATGCGCCCATGTAGGGAATCGAACCCGGGTCTTCGGCGTGACGAGCGAACGCTTTAACCACTAGGCTATCCGAAGTGATGCAGGCCTTATACGTTTACCATTTTTGTGTATAGTGCCAAAACTAGAAACATAGCCAGGGCGAACCTGGGTTCGAATCCACGACCATAGGTTTCTGGCATATATAAGGGAGGTAACTCTATGCAACAAAATGTGACTCCACTGACAACTGTCACCGTCCCTTGATATGGAAAAACGGCTAAGTGCAGTGAACTCTACCTTCAGTGAATTTAATAATAACGATTACCAGAACTTTAAAACGGAGAAAGAACATCTTCCTAGACATGAAAGCGATATAGTCACCAATGGGACCCGCATTACAAGTTTATCTTATCTGCACGTAGAAGTTCTTTTTTATATCCTGTACAAAGGTCATTTTGGGGTCCTTGGCGTTAACATTGACGTCTAACTATTGGATGCTCTTTGACTTCTGAAGGCATGTAACTCCACCGGGAGATTTTTGTTTTTGTTTTGTCTTTCATTTGTCTACTGTCGAAACAAATTCTTTGTAGGCGTGTTAGTTTTTCAAGACTTGTACTTGCTATATCTCCATGCATGAACGTAGGCTTGTCTTATCACCAACGTAGGCATGTTTTATCAGCTAGGTAGGCTTGTTTTATCATGTTTTATCACCTACGTAGGCATGTTTTATCAGCTACGTAGGCTTGTTTTATCATGTTTTATCACCCACGTAGACTTGTCTTATCGCCTACGTAGGCTTGTTTTATCCCCTACGCAGGCTTGTTTTATCACCTACGAGGGATATGCTTATCTCCTACGTAGATTTGTTTTATCTCCTACTAATCACTTAAGACAGCCTTACGCATCCTTCGTAGATTTGTCTTATTTTATAAGTAGAGTTTTTAATCTCCTACGTAGGGCTGTTATGTCTCCTACGAAGATTCGTTTTAAGTGTAGACTCTGCAGTTACGTGCCCTACGTAGGCTTATTTTTATGATACATGAGCTTCTTACATCTCCTGCATGTACGTAGTATTGTCATGTTCATCAAATAGACCTGTTTTATCTCCTACGTGGGGATTTTTTCCTCACACGATAGGGATATTTCCCCCATGCTTAAGCTTTTGTCCCTTACGTACATTTGTCATATCTCCTAGCCTATTGTATGCTGTTATCATCTACGAAGCCATATTTTATATCCTACATAGGCTTGTTACATCGGCTGCCTGTACGAAGGTTTGTCATATGCTACCTATCTCGTACGTAGGCTTCCTTTATCTCATTGGGATATGTATCTCATACGTAGGGATATTTACCCCATGCATAAGCTTTTTCTATCCCTTAATACGTAGACCAACTGAATCTTGTTATTCATAGGGTTGTTTTATCTCCTATATTCACGGAGGCCTGATATATCTCGACATTTACGTAAACCGTCGCACAGGTTTATTTTATCTCCTTTCAGATAAATAAAATGTTTGACTTGAAAAGTTTATACAAATCCCTGAAAACCGTTGCTTGTCCAGCCAGTTGGCCTGAGTGCAGTCCCCCTTTTAATCCTGTGATGTCTAAAAAATGGACCACGTCTTGTTGAGGTTTATAAACATTTGTTTGCCCCCTGTTGTCCCCGTGCTTTCTGCCAGATGAGCTCACAGTATGGGCGCACGGAATCCTCGCGTGCCACGTGCACTTAAAGACGTATGATACAACAATAACAGAAGTAATTACCGTTATCTATGGATTATCTCACTGAATAGACGTTTTAATGTCATATAAAATGCATAAAAAATCAGTTTCTCCCAAACATGGTCATCATGACCCTTTGGACTGTTTGCCGTTTTCATAACTTAAATAATGTAAAGTGGACAAATTATTTCAAATTAGTACAAAAGCTCAACAGTCTTCGTAATAGATATGATGGGACCTAAACGGAAAAACAACGGTGAGAATTACATTACAGGTTCTCTGGAAATCGTGTAGGCTATCAAATCTTCCCAATGACTAGGGGTGGATATTGCAGAGAATTTTCATATTGCGATATATTGCGATGCGAAAGCATATATTGCGATATGTATTGCAATATATTGCAAGAAGTCTTTTCAACAAAAAAACTACTTATACTCGAGTTAATGCTTGATTTATAAAGCAAAAACAAAACAAAATCATCATGTTTGATTAAGCTTTAATAAAAACTTTTAATCCTGACAAAATAAAAATATTAATAATATTTGGCACAAATGAAACAAGGCAATATCCGAAGATTTCCGAGTGTTACGAAGTTTTCCGAATGCATGTCAAAATACCGGTTTTCGATCAGCGTATCGCAATACGTATCGTTTTCATGTCTGAACCGGTAAATACCGGTAAACCGGTTATATTGCGCAGCCCTACCAATGACCTTTATCTATAAATCAGTATAGGATATTGATGAGCAAAGTCAAACAGGCAAACTCATGTTCGAGTCCAGTTGGAAGCGGGGAGTTAGCCTAGTTATTAAAGCGTTCGCTGGTCTCGCAGGAGACCCGGTTCGATTCCCATATGGCTACTGTGTGTGAAACCAATTTCTGGTGTCCCCGCCGTGATAAATCGTAAAAGTGGCATAAAACCGAACTCATGCGCTCACGCCACCTGGTGACAGTGACCTGGTTGATTATGTATGGGTGTGTCCCGACGGATTAAAATAGTTATCACTTAAATTATTACTTACAGGCTATCGTTATACGCAGAACTTCGGATTACACGAATACAAATTGTTTTTGAGTGAGTTTGTCTACTAAATAATTATATATCATATTACAGCTAAGTACGTTTCTAACGAACACGCTTTTAACGAACTATTGGATGTAACGAATTGTTTTGGTGCCGGTCTCGTGTTGTACATATTAGCCGATATAGGAATAACGCACTACAATTAATGGTCCCTTTCACTTCGTTATAACCGTTGTATACTGCATTGTCGAGTTTGGCATTCACCACACCACTTCCTACATGAAGGTAAATATGTACCAAGATTCTCAGTTTGGTAAAATAGCGTGTGAACTTGCAAACCTGTCAGTGATTCGATGTTTAAAGATATCCTTTCAACTACCATCTGTCTGAAACAGGAGCGTTTCACTTGAATTACAACAGCTTTTGTAAATAATTACAAGAAAATTACAACAGCATTTCTAAATATTTTCAAGAAAATTACAACAGTATTTCTAAATAATTGCATGAAAATTACGACAGCATTTTAAAATAATTACGAGAAAAATACAACAGCATTTAAAATAATTACAAGAAAATTACAACAATATTTCTACATGTTTGCAAGAAAATTATAACAGCATTTCTAAATAATTACGAGAAAAATACAACAGCATTTCTAAATATTTTCAAGAAAATTACAACAGTATATCTAAATAATTACGCAAAATTAGCAAAAAATTTACGACAGCATTTTAAAATAATTACCAGAAATAATGACAACAACATTTTAAAAAATGATTTCTAAATAAAAATTACAACAGCATTTCCAAATATTTGCAAGAAAATTACAACAGCATTTCTAAATAATTAGGAGAAAATACATACTGCATTTCTGTATAGGTTTCAAGGCCCATTCAGTAAATATACTCATGCTTGTATAATGGTTTCCAGGCCTTCATTTTATCTTCCGGAGCCAGAACGTTTCGTAAATAATTGTGTCTTAAATACTGACCTATACCTGACCAGCAAACCCATTCAGTAATGGTATATATTTTTAAATGATAAGCACATTGCAAAAAATTAAATTTTAAAAAGAATATTTAATTACTTTCAGAAAATGCGGTTTTGCAACAGCTGTCCATAAAGGGTTACTGTTATTAAAAGATAAAAAAAGGAGCTTTTAAAATGTGTAATTGCCTGGGGCTATCCTTCCATCCAGTTGTATTTCGATTTACACGTGTCATTCGACAAATCGATGTGCTTTGATACTGACGTGTGTATGAACGACATGCATATTATCGACACATTCATATATATTTGACTTCGATATAATGATATGATTCCACATGCATTCTTATAGATGAACTAGGGGCTGGGGGTAGCCTAGTGGTTAAAGCGTTAGCTCGTCACGCAGGATACCCGGGTTCGTTTTCCATATGGCTACAATGTGTGAAACCCATTTCTCGTGTCCCCCGCCATATTGCTGGAATATTGCTAAATGCGGCGTCAAGCCATACTAACTCACTCACTCACTCATTATAGGTGTAAATTTTGATATACAAATGTAATTATATTTAAGCAGCGACTTCAATTTACACATCGATACACACATACTTCGACACAAACATATCCCGACAATATTGAGACTTAAAAATTTACCAAACGTTTTTGTGGGGCAGTTTCGCAGACGTCACAGCTGTCGCGCCAATATCGTCATCACGGATGAGGAACTTTATAATACAATATATAATATATACTGATTAGGATTTGTATGTATTGCATATGTAAAACGTCAGGTATGTTTTCATATCATTCCCTCTTGGCTGTTGAGAGGACGCCGGTTCGTCATTAATATGTATGATATCCTGAATGAATAAGGTAGGTTTATACACTATATATCAGATACAACCCCATGAATATTAACTGTTATTTTGTGTAATGGAGCGCTTTGCATCGATATAGCATTTCAAATATGGCGTTAAAGTGAACTCGCGTGCAAATAAACCGATGATATTGTAAAACGGTTTTGGCGGTAACAGCTTTGGAACAAGCAACGTTAGTTTTTTTGTAAGGTCATGGTCAAAGCGTCAGTCCGGAGGGCTGAAGGTCGGGATTCGATCCTTGGGTGCGGCGTAAAACTAAACTCACTCACTTGGCTGTGCCATGCAAAAAGAGGCCATAATATGCATGGTAGTTCGCGTTACCCTGAATGGTGCCAAGCATTAAGGGGAAAAACAAGACGGGCGGCTTGGGTCCGTATACTGTGTTTGAATATGGTAACGATGTTAGCATGGGCTAAAATTCTAAAACTGGCATTAATCGTAAATGCAACGTTAAGATCACATTTCAATCACTTCACCTTACGCTCAAAGTCAAACGGTGAGTGAGTGAGTGGTGGTTAACGCCGCAGTCAATAGTTTCGTATTTTCACAAACTTTTTTCACGTGATTAATTTCAGTATTATTATCTTTTGATTTGGGACTAGACAGGAGACCAGTCTAAAATCAAGTGGCACCAATTACGTCATAATCAAAGGGTGGTAACTCTGGCCTGTTTAGCTCAGAAAACAAAGGCCTCACAATGGCATAACATTTCAGCACTTATAATGAGGGTTATACTTTCATTGTAATAAAAATGAGTGCATATTTTCAAACACTGACATTAACTAATTAAAAATTTCTATTTTGCTTCACATAAGAATAAATGTGACTTTTTCGTGTACACTTCCCCTTTAACGCAGCAGTCAACAGCATTCCTGGGGTAGCATGAACTGACTGACTGAGTTTGGTTTTACGCCGCTTATTATTCCAGCCATGAGGCGGCACGATATTACGAATTGTACCCATGTGGGTCTTCGAACCCTCGGTCTTTTTGACGAGCCAACGCTTCCTAACGCACTAGTCTACCCCACCGCTGCCGGGGTAGCATGGAGGTCTGTAAGTGAGAGTTTGGGTCAGACATGCCATGTAATCACTGAGAAGAGAGGGACGGTTCACTCCATCGTGGTACAAACATACCTTCATTCATCAGACAAATCCCGGGGCGGCGGGGTAGCCTAGTGGTTAAAGCGGCCGCTCGTCATACCGAAGGCCCGAGTTCGATTCCCACATGGTCACAATGTGTGAAGCCCACTTCTAGTGTCCCCCGCCGTGATATTGCTGGAATATTGCTACAAGTGGCGTAAAACTAAACTCACTCACTCACACTCAGACAAGTCCTAGAACACACTGAGCACTGGGATTCCCATCTCGGTCTACTGCGGCGTACTTTAACATTCAACAACTCAAGTTTACGACTACAAAAACAAGCTTGTTCAGCTTGACCTGATCAAGTGAATACTAATGCACTGCGTGACCGTGTCACAAATGGTTGAGTCTATTATTGTGAAGGGGTGCACCTTTGTCAGTTGATTGTCAACATGTCCGAACAGGCGAGACAAGGTCGCCGTTTAACATTCTCTGCTCCCCTATTGAATGAAGTTAACTCGACCTGCCGTTTGCGCGAATTGACCTCGAGGGTCATGCATATGTAGAGTAGCTCAGGTCAAGCTGAACACGCTGTACAAGCTGTACACATAACGTACTTCGACTCCCTCTCGCTCAGATTGACTGTGTATTTCCTGTCATGGAATATAGAGTTGGAAGAGAAGTCGCCCAGCAACTCCATCAACCCAATTAAACAGAACAAAATAATGATTGAATGAAGTGTTGGAATACAAAGCAATATTGCCGTTGTAATTTACCTGTTGTCCTACCTGATTGCATTCACCTTGTGAACGCGATAGGAGGTCATGTGCCATTGAGGGCATGGTCTGTGACGAGGCAGATTGTGTGACATCGTGTGACTTCTTGTCAATGTGGGCTAGAGCGTTGCTTACATCATTTCAGGCACTTGTTTTGTTTCGTCCAGACTCGATTGTTTAAAGCCGGTAGTGATACAGACAGAATACTGCTGACTCTGCATTAAACGATATCCACTCACTCACTACACTGCAGGACATCAGACATTAACGGTTTGTATATATAGTACCCATCAAAGGTTTAGACTCACTTGTGTAAATGTAGCCACTTACTTCAGTCAACTGTTCTAAACTAGATTTTGTAAAATATTCCATACTGTTTAAAGGTACTGTTTACACATGCACTGATGCATTGTAAAAAACATTCGTAACGTTGAAAAGATTATTTTCATGAGTTCAGTAAATGATGAAAATCAGTGAAAATAGGCGAATTCTTAACAAACTTTTACTCCAAAACGCAGCGGTTCACATACACGATATCTGCGCATGCTTTCCAGCAATTTGATGCATGATCCTCGTGCAATTTATCTGCATATGGTTTGTTGTTGGTACCCCCAAGTTAGTAAAGAAATTCATCTTCGAACCATATATATATATATATATATATATATATGTATATATCCATAACATATAGTGAGTACTTTAAGTGAGTCTTTACTTTTGATGGGTAGTATATTTTTGTATTGGTCGGTTATCGCACCACTTTGGAATACTAAAAGTATGAGTAAAAGAGCGAATTTGGGCCAGATAATCCAGTGATTGACATCATGAGCATCTATCCACTCACTTGGGATACGATGACATGCATCAACCGGAACAACAAGCCTGTCCACCCACCCTATTTGGGCAACTGTTACGAAATCTAATCCGGATCTTCACGGGTAAAGAAAAGCAGTGGCGTGGTAAGAGTTATATTCTTACGTGAACTTTTACGGTTTCTCACCAAGTGGATGTAGATGTTGCACACCTTCCTTGCCGTTCCCATCCTTCTGTCCGTCAGCAGGCCCTATTAAATGATACAGAGGCTGCGCAATGCACGTAATCTGGGGCCCGATCCGCAAAGCACGTAATCTGGGGCCCGATCCGCAAAGCACGTAATCTGGGGCCCGATCCGCAAAGCACGTAATCTGGGGCCCGATCCGCAATGCACGTAATCTGGGGCCCGATCCGCAAAGCACGTAATCTGGGGCCCGATCCGCAAAGCACGTAATCTGGGGCCCGATCCGCAAAGCACGTAATCTGGGGCCCGATCCGCAAAGCACGTAATCTGGGGCCCGATCCGCAATGCACGTAATCTGGGGCCCGATCCGCAAAGCACGTAATCTGGGGGATCCCGGGGCCCGATCCGCAAAGCACGTAATCTGGGGCCCGATCCGCAAAGTACGTAATCTGTGGGCCCGATCCGCAAAGCACGTAATCTGGGGCCCGATCCGCAAAGCACGTAATCTGGGGCCCGATCCACAAAGCCTTCGTAGCACTGCGTCATTCGTTATCCTATGATAAACCATATAGTTACGACAGTTCGTAACGCTACGAACGCATTGTGAAACTGGACCACTAGATGTCAGATTTTCATCTGTGGAAGCCACGTTGGCTGAGTGGGTTAGATCGCTGACTTAGTATGCTGGCGATTAAGCGCCTTACTCTGAGAGTGGGGGTTTGAGTCGCGGATCTGACTCAACCGAAAAAGTACTAGAATCTATACTTTATTGCGAAAGTGTAACCCCATATGTAACATATGTTACATTTGATCACGTTGTAAAAGGCACTGCATTTATATATTGATCGACATTGTGTTTCAATACATGTACAGTATTTACAATGCAATTGCTACCGCTGGTTAATACACGTGGCACGCTGTGCTGCTTGTATCGAGTTTAGCTGAACCGGCATCACATACAATGAGACGTCTCTGCAGAGAGAGGTACCTTATCTGAGTAACACATAGGACTTAATGAGATCGGGGATGACCCGAACTTGAATTGGCGTGGATCAGTGTCAGTCGATGCTTGTCACATGCAATCATATGCTTGACTAAAAGATTTGATGGAATATGGTGTCATTTGAATATCCAACCACCTCGAATATAGCAGACACTGATCCAACTGTGGACGTCTTTCAACTTTCCATTTTGCAACAGCACATGACATTTCTTAACTTGACAGGTTATTAATGATTATATTTTGGTCTCTCGATGTGATAAAAATCAGTTGAAAATCAATGGAAGATCTGGGTTAAAAATCGTCTTCAGCAAACCCATGCTTGTCGTAACGGGACTGAATCCGGGCCAGGCTGATTGGTCATTACGAGATCGTATCCTAGTTACGTAGGTCGATACTCGTGATACTCACCATCTACTGTAACTATATCTCAATACAATTTGCGTAACAAGTCTAAGTTGGCTATTCCAAAGTTTCGAACCACAGTTCTTCTAAAGTCATTTATCTATGATTGTGCTTGTTTATGGAATAATCTCACAATAAAATGTACCAATTCATTACCATCATTTATATTCAAATTATCTGAAAAAAATTGATAAAATTCCAAAACTTAGTGTGTTAACACCATTCTGGGCATTGGTTAAAATCTAATAATTGATGATTGGTCCATTACAAACCGATCAATCATCGAAAATAATTGGTTAGCGTACATTTATCAAATGTTCCTGTTATTTTTGTTAATGCACACAAAAAATAAAGAAAAAACATGTAGTAATTTGTTTGTTTTGCAAATTGCATAAAGTCCATTTGCAAATTTTGCATATTTAAATGATGATTAGTATGTTAGGAACACATATTTCCTGGATTCTTTAAGATAAATTCAATCATGACTTGGAACGAGCTTGTACATGTAGTGCTTATGAAATGTAAATTTAATGACACAGACAAAACCAGCCTTGTGAAAAATATTGTTAATGCAAACAAGTGTTCCAAGATTGGTCGTGTTCGATTATGAGAAAACATGTTCGATTGCTTGGTCGTTTAGTCACTGCGACCAATCTTCGATTATTTCAATTAATCGGACCACCACTAGCTGTGTTACATGCGATAAAGCAATGCAGGGCACGAGGAAGGAGCGAGATAACCCAAGCCAGGATAACGTACAGTTGTTTACAACCCAAACACATGTCTTGGTGTAATTTGCAATTATTAATTGTGATATTTACATAGTTTCAAAATATATATCACAAATAATTAATGCCATAATGCGTATGTCATTAATCTGAGAAAGTAAACAATGATAATATACAATTATGGGTGCCTCAATTAAGTCTAAGAACGAATAAACCCTCACTTTGTGATGGCCAAAGGATAAACTGTACTGAGATCACATGACTAAAACGTAAGCCTCAACAAATTTTCTATTGGTGAGATCTCCCCTCTTGTTGATAAGCGTTTATTAAGCGTACAAACTGTATGTCACATTGGATTGTTTCTTAGCACTATCAAAACCCGATAGTTTATCTCTTTGATTCGTTTTATTGCATCGTATTTTGTGTCATATTTCGACCTTATTGCCGAGATCGATGTAGTGTCTACCCAGGGGTTATCAGGATAGCGCTATCGAATGACCACATTTGATTTCAGCGCCATAACATCAATACTTACTTGATTGTTGGTCGTTTAACACATAGCAGTATTCCAGCTATAAGACGGAGGTCTGTAAATAATCGAATCTGGATTGGACGAACCAGTGACTGACATCATGAGCATCGATCCATTCTCAGTTGTGTTACGCAGACATTAATAATAATAATAATAAGGGTACTTATATTGCGCAATACTCCATACCACAAAGGGGCATGCTCACAGCGCGCATTATTCAATCAAGACAGCCAGCTTGCTTATCCGATCCCGTTAGTTGCCTCTTGCGATAGGACTGGCTATCGATATAGACCACAGCGATCGATAATCGTTAACTTAATATCGACAGATTATCGTTAAATATCGGAGACGTATGTTGTGACCTTAAATGTAGAATGGTCTTAAGTGTAGAATAGTCATGAATATTCATCAGTGGGCGGAAATTATATGACCACGTCACACGTGTTTCCTACGCACTGCTTCTCACTTAAACACGGAAGTGCCTCTACTTCTGCTGAGTCGTGTAATACTACAAAATTAATTACTTTTGGGTTATTTAAGTTATAAAAAAATGAAAGCGATTTTCAACTGCCAATCAGTAAACTTAAACCTTCAACCTCATATGCATGTTTTGTTGAGACATTGTGTCAGGCAATGGCAGTCGATGAGGCGTGTTATTTGGACGTGCAGTTCACTTCACTTGTTCTGCGGAAGATAATAGGCCGTGTATGTGACGTAGCACATAAGCTCCTCCCACTGATGAATATTCATGATTATTCTACACTTACGCCCATTCTACATTAAGGTCACAACCGACGTAATTGAGCAAAAAATGCTACAAATATTTGAAATAAATAAATATATTTCACATCACTGGGTAGTGGTGACATGTTTTTGAATGGATTATTAACAAAACAGCGTCCGGAACATAATTTAGAAGTAGACCACGATTCAAGTAGATTTTATGAGAAATGTTTTTGATCACAAAAAAATCATGACGATAGTATCGATAACACAATTTCATATCAATAATCATTTTAAAAAAACTATCGACGCAGTCTAAGTTAACTTAGGCTCAGTATTATTCGTTACACTGCTATACTGAGTCTCAGCAGTGTAACGAATAATACTGAGCCTAAGTTTTCTTAGACTGCCTATCGACGATATTTTCGATTATACAGATCATTTTAGCCAGCCCTATCTTACGACATGTTCTCCCTGTGCGCGGGGTAGAATAGGTCTTCAGCAACCCATTCTTGTCCTCAAAGGCGGCTATGCTTGTCGTAAAAGGCGACTAACGGGATCGGGTGGTCAGGCTCGCTGACTTGGTTGACACATGTCATCGGTTCCCAATTGCGCAGATTGATGCTCATGCTGTTGATCACTGGATTGTCCGGTCCAGACTCGATTATTTACAGACCGCCGCCATATAGCTGTAATATTGCTGAGTGCGGCGTAAAACTAAACTCACTCACTCACTCTCCCCTGTGCGTGGCCTAGCTAGAATACCTGCGTGGGTGTCCCAAATCACTAAAAGAGATCAAGTGATACGGCTAATTGACTTGGTCGATGCGTGTCGTCGTATCCCGACTGTCATGGACGCTGCTCATTTCATCAACCACCTTTCATCTTGCCCAAACTCTATTATATACAAACCGCAGAACAGGTTACACCATTAATTTGGGGCGGTGGGGCAGCCGAGTGGTTAAAGCGTTCGGTCGGCACACCGAAGACCCGGGTTCGATTCCCCACATGGGCACAATATCTGAAGCCCATTTCTGGTGTCCCCGGCTGTGATATTGCTGGAATATTGCTAAAAGCGGCGTAAAACTACACTCACTCACTCACTCACTACAGTATGAATTCTACCACGTTAGACAACAAACGAAGTGAACTGAACTCAAGCTTCGGATCAATTTTCCCGCTGTTCGACAATAATTACATGAATCAGTGGTTTCTTCAGTCTGCTTCGACAAACCCGTGATCAAACTCCTGCTGTTTCCATCATATAGCGTCAGGTGCAGTAGAGTCGCACTGAAACCTATATCATTCAAGCCTCACAATTAGTAACTCTATATGAATGCGCTGCCGGTTGATAAGGCAAACAACTGTTGCAAAAGCCATTTGTATATTCATGCGCCCGTTCCATTCGGGGCCTTTCGGCTTCTTCCGTTACTCCTTCCGACAGCACATTCGTAACTACTCGCCACTTTCCGTGATCTTCCGGAATGTCACGAGTGGTTACGAATGCCGACCGCAGT
The DNA here is from genome assembly GCF_003918875.1 of Haliotis rubra. Taxonomy (NCBI): domain Eukaryota; kingdom Metazoa; phylum Mollusca; class Gastropoda; order Lepetellida; family Haliotidae; genus Haliotis; species Haliotis rubra. Next base: position 172,186 of record NW_025767018.1, read on the forward strand.
CAAATCCCACATTGAGCTATCGGACCTTTGCGTTAATCAAAACATGTATTTATAAAGAATAGGTTAGGGTCTGTATTGGTTTTCAAGACAAAATGAAAAAAATGTTTTATGTGGCTGACCACCGATTATACCCGAATGACTATTGATCCGAAATATTGACTATTTTCAAATTTTTGATTGCCATACTTCCCCGTCATAATGCGGCTTCACTAAAATGACAATTACAGCTAAATAGTGATGAGTTTTACCAACTAGCGTGACTTAACAAATCACCAAAGTGTGCACACCGCTGGGCTAAGTTTATAATGAACGCTTAACGTAAATGAAATTTTGCTTACAGGTAAATTCGAAAACAAGCAACATAAATTCATGACCCCGATAGGCAACAAGTTCATTGTTATGTTCATTTTGAACTGGTTATCGTGCAAGCTGTTTTGCTGAAGCCATGACTGTTTGCCGAATTCAGACAGAACGTTCAACATTTTTGTTTTCAAAACCCATTTGCTTCCAAACTGAAACATGAGTCTCATTAACCAGTTCAAACAATGACCTACTTTTAAGCCGATCCGAATTTTCTCGTGTGAAAGTGAAAAGATACACTACAAACAGCTATGGTTACACTGAATTCAAATTCCTTGTTCCATAAGAAAATGGTATTTACATATGAATTGTAATTTAAACTGTAATTAAATCGTATTTCTATGTTTTATGGCTAGGTTTAGGCAGCATGACAGTAACTTAGACGTCACAGACTGCCCCTGTTTGATGAGGTCGTAAAATGATTCACAATTCATCTGGCTCACTGGTTACACCTGTTATGTGTTGTTTGCACTTATTCAGTGTATTTTTGTAACGTACAATGTGATTGATATAATATCAAGTCCGTACCAGATCGCCAAACGTTTCTAGCGGCCGAGCCTCGTTTTGAGATTTCCACGATTTCCAGATTTCCGTTTGTCAGAGCAAGCTGTATACGACAGCGCACGCTGCACGCCGTGTTTGCAAGGATTAGAAGGAGCGTAGTGTTGCAATATAAAAGTGCCTAGATGTATCAAATAATACTGATTAATATGTATGTATCCATTTGAATGAATTGGTCTCAAAATTCTGGACTAGTTATTGTACTAAGTTGCGCAATAGGACGGAACCCAGTCAGCAGGACTTAATTTTATTGATATAATTATCACTACCTCTCCTAAATACAAATCCCAAATCTTACTACCTAGAGACAAATGACCATGAAGATAAAACCTCTTTAACTGACTTGTTGAACAGCGCTAATTCTGCCTTTCAAAGTGCTGGAATGATTTAAATTTATACATGGTCGAATGATAAATATATTATTCCTCGTCATTTATTCCAACAAATCACGGTTGGTGAATTTAAATGAAAAAGAATAATCAATTAGATCGTTCGTAATCATCAAATGAGATCATTTGGCAATACCATCACGAAATAACTGAAACCGGTGATACTGACAGATGAAAGAAAGTATACACCTGTGTTTGATGATGGCCCAAAAACAAACAAACGAGTATTGACTATATTCGATGGTGGTATTTGTTAAGTACATGATGATTGTGGTTTTTACCTCTAGTTTGCAGTGTATGGGCAGGTGTTTTCAGCCTGGTATTGATTTTAATATTTGTATTGTTTTTGTCAAACTCTATTTTCAAGTATATACGTCTCTTTGTCCAGCAGTTGACTTGCACTCGAAAAATGTCACCTGAAATAATGACGACTTTGTTATAATAGAACCTAATAGAACAAAAATCAGATTATGTTGCCTGTGTAAACAATCTACCTATGTAATAGCTTCAGAACGACTGACATGTGATGAATGGAAAGTACCGTTAATATCTTTTTAGGAAGCAATAAATGATGTGGCGGAAATTAGCTGTCAGCGTTTATGGTTTTCAAAAGCAGTTTTGTGAAATATATACGTTCTAGTTATCTGATCTCATTTATCTAACATTTTGATCTTTCAGTGTGTGGAGACACTTAGTTGGCGGATGTGGACACTTTTAAAAGGAGGGCGTGGTCATGTTGTGACTGACTGACTGACTGACTGAGTGAGTTTGGTTTTACGCCGCTTTTAGCAATATTCCGGCAACATCACGGCGGGGAACACCAGAAATGGGCTTCACTCATTGTACCCATGTGGGGAATCGAACCTGGGTCTTCGGCGTGACGAGCGGACGCTTTAACCACTAGGCTACCCACCGCCCCTAGGGGAATATATTACAAACACCGTATTATCCATAATGGTTTAACTGGACTTGACGCGACTAGTCAAACATTTTCAACATACATTTATTGACTGATAACTGTTCTTTAATTGAGATATTGTCATTATCTGAAATTTAAGAATATTTGATAATATTAATATTTATTTATTTTCGTTCTGTTTTGTTTTTATGTTTTACAAACGTTTTTTCAAGACTTCATCGATTACATCTATGCCAAAATATGACCCTGGGCACGAATGTTTGTTAAGATCTTTGTTGTCTCTACATCACATTGTTACATGAAGAGACTTTCAGGCATAATATAAGTACTAAAGATCAAACCTTCCATGATGAATAACATTATGTTAAAATATAGTTTTTAGTGGTCTTCTTTACATACATGAACATGAATTCAACAGGTGTACTAAGAATACCAAATGCATTATGAATATTATAATCAGATTATGGTTTAATTCCAATAAATATTTCCACACAGTATGAATAATAAATTGAACAAGGTTTCTTAGGGCTTGGATAATTCATGTATCTGTCACTAAAATGACCGCCTAAGTGAGTGTGTGAGTGAGTATAGTTTTATACCGCACTCAGCAATATTCCAGCAATATGGAGGCGGTCTGTAAATAATCGAGTCTGGACCAGACAATCCAGTGATCAACATCATGGGCATCGATCTACGCAAGTCAGCGAGCCTGACCACCAGATCCCGTTTGTTGCCTCTTACGAGGAGCATGGGTTATTGAAGAACAATTCTAACCCGGATCTTCAGGGGTGAAATGACCGCCTGAAGTACATATAATGTTCGATTGATATTTTGCCCCAGACAATTGGTATATATGTTAGTCGAAAAACATGCATGTGACGTGCTACGGTAATACGTTAGCACCTCACGCTGGATGCCCGGGTTCGACTTCCGATGTGGGTGTCCCCTGCCGTGACATATGGCCCCCGAAGAAACCCGAACTATGATATATAGAAAGGTGGGGACCTCTGATCCGCCATACACTTTTTGAATATTAACCTCTTGTCTATACAGTACTGTAGTAACTGAAGCAGGGGCAGGACCCAGGTTTTTGTAGAAGGGTTTTAGGGGGAAATGCTCCTCTGGAAATATTTTCCGGGGGAGAGGGGATCTGCCCCTGACTGAAGCCAAATACGTAGAAATATTTTGCGAGGATGTGTTTAGGTCGTTGAACACAAAGGGAAGGAACTCTTTCATTCCACATCAAGAGTAACTTGCCCTTTATGACCTTGCATTAGTTTATGTCGTCATGTATGACAGAGCAAAACACAGTTCGGAATGACCTGTTCCTACCAAAATGAAAGGTACAATATATTGTTATTCAATTTCAACTCATTTGTCTGAAAGTATTAGCTGTGTCAACATATCCGATATATCTTTATTCAGTCAGTCCCCATGACAATCGGAAGTTCTTGAAAAGAAGTGTTAAATCAGACTCAGTCTGTATGAAGTTCTAACATTAGCCTAGCACACTCCCGTGCGATAATATAATATACATAGGCCTTTAACGAAATAGGGATCACTGCACCCGTTTAACGCGATAATACTGTAACGGTTTCTTGAATTATAAGTAATTTTACGACGTGTTTTCTAGATTCTATGTATGCCGTGTTCCTAAACATCTCAGGTAAGTTGGGTTATTGACTACAAATGCATATCTCACGTCTTTTCTACATCATATTATAATGTTCCTTTTTATCAGTTACTTTGGCAATTTAAAGTATTTGTGTGTCAAGTAACCTTACGCAACCTAGCCTATTTTTTCTTTTTTTCAATGTTTTTTATTAATTTCAGCTCAGATCAATAGGCAGTACATTGTGTAACATCAATGTCGCAAGTAAATTTGTCACAAAATACAATTGAAGCATGGGTAAATATAACTGACATTTAGGACTGCAATACAGCTGTTTCCATCTGGCATGAAATGAAGGCAAAGTCTTATCCTTAGGTGCAATAATTTTTCGACTTTAAAAATAACCTTGACAATATTGAAAACTGACAAATAATATGACCAAAAAAGTTACAATAGATAACTAATTCTGTTTGATACTGGAGATATGGATACATTTTTTGGCTAATAAGATGTGTGATGTTAATAGATTAATTAAGCTATTACGAAAAAGAATGTCAGAGTGAGAGATAAAAATATCATCAGGGACATCATTCATAAAATTTCAACTTTTCTCCAAAACTTGTGCACAAGTTTACATTTTATGAACACATGCTGGAGATTTTCCAGTTCAGATAGACAAAAAGAGCAAATATTTGTATCAATCATTTTCATTTGCAACAACTCTTTTCTTGTGTAAATTGCTCTAACAATCTGAGAGTTTTAATCCTTGTGCAATCTCTGTATTTTGTAAAGACAATATTCAATGAAATGTCTGCATTAATTTCATTCTGCTACTTTTGACAAACCTTCAGAGGAGTGTCATTAGCGATTATTTTGTCATAGTAATTTCTACATCCTTTCTTTAGTGAAAGTAGATCTTGAAGAGCTGAGTTTAGTGAGAGGTTTTGAGTCAAGAATGTGAGTTTGGTTGGAAAAACAGGTTGTTTTCCATGTTTTGGGATATTAAGGATAACTCTATTCTACTCTAAAACTGTTCCTTTAATGTGATAAAGATTCTTTAATTCATTAAAAGAAAAACAACATTATCACTCACTCCAAATATCTCTTATTGTGTGGATACCTTTATTAAACCAACTTTCAATAAAAAACCTACTTTTTCTAAACCAGTGATTCAGCCAATATTTCTTCTGCTTGACAAGTATTTACTGCATGTTGTATATAGTATTTACTGCTAAAGCATCACTCCAAAATGGGTTATCAACTGTTCGATGATTATCAATATGTGCGCCAAGAAGAAATATGAGTCTATTTGTAATGCAGGATCTTATAATTTTGTACAGAGTATTTAGGAGAGAAATTTGGTGCCAGTTTTTCATACATCTTCTGCCTTTGATTTGTTTTGGAATACAAGTTATTACACCTTTAATTTATTGATGGTACATGATAACTGATCTTTATCAAAGATTTCATGGACATATCTGTATAGCCAAAACTTTGGGTCATTCCAAAACCATTTAAATTCAACATGAAAGCCATCAAAACCTGGGCTCTAATTATTGTTTATAGCTTCAGAGAGCTCCTTCATTTCTATTGTTTCCACCAGATTATTTGCAAAAGATCTATTAAGTGAAAGAATATTAATGGTGTCTAAATTTCTTGTTTCACAGTCAATATTATCAGCAGCATAGAGATTATGATAAAATTCCTCTTGCTCATTTAGAATTGCCTCTACATCAGTCAAAAGTTCCTCCCTTTCATTAATTAGAGAATTAAAGAGCTTACTAGTATAATTTCTGTTTTCTAAATGACAAATGTATTTCGATGTTTTTTTCCCCTCTTCATACCATTGAACTTTGGTTATTATTTGTCTAGGTTTTTCTTCCTCTATTATTTTCTCCAGTTCTAACATATCTTAAGATAATTTTGTATTAGTATTTTCCAAAGCCTATTCTTTAGTTTCTTATAATATTTCCTTCACGTACCAGTTTGTTATAATCTGTATCATAAAGAAGAGGCCGAGAGAACTAGGCCTATTTCTCAGTGTTCATGAATAGTGTCTGACCCTCTGACAAATCCGGCTGATTCGCCAAAGGTCTGATAGAAGTCTACAACCCGCGGGCCCCAGTGTCTGACTGTATATTTCACAATGACTTTGACTAAAGTTGTTATACATGTATGTGACATGTGAAACTTGTTTGCTTTTTATAAATCTTATGTGTGTTAAGAATTTCAATGCCAATTATAAGAAATGTTCAATCTGAAATGTGTGTTTAATTTTGTTCTATGGGTCCTGTGAATTTTCAGAGGGTCAGACAGACATCTGAAACTTACAGGACCCAATGTCCTGTTACTTTGAAACACCATTCGTGAACACTGATTTCTTGCTGTGCTCTGAAAAAGTTTTCACTTACACATCCAGTGGCAATGGAATGTAAAGCAGTGTTTCTTTATGCAAAGGAGCCCTTTCCAATGACACTTGAGCCTAACAGATAGCCCCACCAACCGATAAAGCTATAGATGTAAGCTCAATATCGCAGAATATCAAAATGATAATCACTCAGCCCACCATAATGGTCAGTCAAATAATGAAGTTCATCCAATAGCACAACAGCTGCTATTTTCTAGTCACACTAAGTACCAGGTCCAGACTACCAGTTGTCAGACTTCCATGGTGGAGGCTGAGTGGGTTGAATCGCTGACTTTGTGTGTAATGATTAGGTGTCTCACTGAGAGCGTTGGTTTGAATTCAGAATACCCATAAAGTACTTCAATCTGTACTTCACTGAGAAAGCGTTATACCAAATTTAACATATCCTAAATATCACCTATATTTTGGAGCCTCCAGTTCTGTGCGAGTTGGGTTTGAGAGCTTGTCTTAAACAGTTGATATACTGTACTTGAAGGGCCATATATCTTTCATATAGGGGCTAGTAAGAATCTGTTTTGAACACAATAAGCACAGGTTAAAATTTTCATTATGTTCACTAAGGCTGTAACAATTCACTCCCATGAAAATTAGCCCTTCATGAATTCAATTGGTTATTCGTGGTCACCAGAACCGAATATTAACGAATATTTACGATATTTTAAGGAAGCATGCTTTACTTGAACCCTTGTGTACTTTTGGAAAGTGAGATATGCAAGAATTGAATATGTACTAGCCTTGAGTAGCACAAGTTATGTTAGTTTGCCAAGACTGCGCATGGTACTGTCCATTATAACTATTACATACCAAATTTGAGTGTCATGAGATCACTGGTTATTGCTGTGACAAATCAAAACTGTCAACATAGGCGTTCCATATTGTACATCAATCACTTAAGTACAGTATTGTATTCGTGAATAATGATTCGTATTCGTTACCCACTATTCATGATACATATTCGTTGCAGCCCTAATGTTCACCTATCCCTTCCATCTTGATATGAATTCTTTATATAAACAAACTGTTTGTCAATGTATTTGAGACTATGCCTTATAGAATAATGCAATTGAAGCATTATGGCCTAGGACTCATAATCGATGGATTGCAATTGTTGAGTCTCTGATGGCAATTAATTGATGGTAAAACGAAAAACTGTCCATAGTGTTGTAACTTACTTGGTTGATAAATGCCCTGCAAAATATATTATTTTTGGGTGTAGACTTGCTGCTTCATTGAGTTTATGTGTTAACTGTTTACTTGATCTGGGTTTCTTGTCAGTTATTGAAAGAAACTGAAACTACTTCAACTTGTTTTTATTTCATATAAACTATACATTCATTTGGGTAATGACTTCAAATGACACAATTCAAGGAGAATAAACTATTGCAATAGTATTTCAATAGTTGGTCGCAAAAAGACTATTGGCAATAGTATGTTGCAATAGACTATCGCAATAGTTGTCCCCCTCAATAGTCACCCCTAGCACAGATAGTAGAAATAATACCAAACATTAATCAAATGTTAACAGACTCAATTGTCAGCTTAGGAATATTCAGCATATCAGTAAATCAAAGGGGTAACTGCTTGCTGTACATCTGACAGATGTGTAGATAAAATCTCTAAATATAGGTTATGTGTGATATCAGTGACCTCTGACTAATGTGCTATGCATCCTAGACTTGGCAGTATCACAGATAGGTCACCATTACTCAGGCTAGTTGATTAATTAAACCCAGTTGGAGGCAAACACCACCCAGATGTACCATCTGCCAGCAGCAGACACTCACCATTATGCTTCACCCACTCCATCATTGCTGCTAACATCTCACCTGATGTTCTGGTTAGAATTGGTCTTCAGTATCCCATGCTTGTTGTTAGGAGATCGGGTGGTCAGGCTTGCTGACTCCCTCACCACGTCATCATATCCCATATGCGTAGATCAATCCTCATGCTGTTGATCACTAGATTGTCTGGTCCAGACACGATTATTTACAGACCACTGCCATATAGCTGGAATTTTGCTGAGTGTGGCGTAAAGCTCACTCACTCACTAAAATGAATGCAGTCAGGCATATTAATAAGGAATGTACAATTGTCACTGGGAGGGACTTGTATTTTTATACACTTTGTCCATGCTTGTTTTCAGTATCTATTCAAGTGGGGAATATACTGGCACAAATTGGCAGCCCCAAATTGTCCCTTTTATGTGGTTGCAACCAAACATTCCATGTTTGCAGGCTCCAAGTTTCCGATGTGTACCTACAAAGCTATTATGATAACCCTGCTTTGTGGGTTCTTCAAGACTATTGCCTTACTGCAAGTTAGCGCAGCTCATACTAACTTTGTTTTCTTGGAATCTGGGAGTTTGGTTTGTTCCAAAAAGGATTTTTAAAAAGGCCACTACACATAGTTTATATTTGCTTTTAAGGAACGCCTAGGTATATATAATATAAAAATATATAGTTGGAAACAGTAATATTTCATTATACAGCTTGTATTAGGAATCTTAAACACACCTCCCTCGAAATGCTTTTCCTATGAAAGATAATGAGGTATAGTCTGTCAGCCCAACTTCTGGGACACCTCTTTTGTCAAATATCATCCAAATAACACCAACTGACCACATGCCATTAACGTATATCTTAATGATCCCATTTGAGTAATAAGAAAAATAGTTTTAACTTTGTTGGTCCTTGGGGGAAAAGTTACTTAAGTAACTATCATTAACATTTGTGTTTGTTTTGGAGTCAAGAGACGGGGTGTAATCGCAGTAGACGTAACAGCTTACAAGTTAGGGCAGCGCGCAATTCACGTGCATGACCTCAGGTCACAGTAGCGTGGGCTTCAAGTTTACGTGTCTATATCAAGGGAACGTCTCAAAAGCATTAAAGAATAAGAACACTTACGTGAGTCACCGTCAGACAATCCCGCTTAAAAATCAGACCTACCAGTGTCAGTGTCGTCATCAGAGTCCAGATTGACCAAGATGGGTTGGACACGTTTCCTTTGTAGACCATCTTTAACCCAGTATTCTTCTTCCACCTCGATCACATGATTGACACGTTGCTGCCATAATTCTGGCGATATTGTTGCTATTTCTTCGTTGACAATTTGTTTCACGTCTTTGAGTTTGAAAGAAACATTTTTTCGTGCAACTGAATCTTTTAAATTGCCCCAGATCAGTTCAATTGGATTAAGGTCACGGTGATAGGGCAGCAAACGTAGAATTTCATGACCATGCTTTGTCAACATGGTGTCAATCAAGTAAACAGGGGGTGGTTTGTGAGCTAGTATGATATCATACAGTTTAGTTTATTAGCTTTAGCTTGAAAGTCGATACCATGCCTGGACAATCAAGAGGTCATCTCATGTTTTCTGGAAGCGGAGGTAGGAGTCTTCTCCAGGGGATCTCTAACACTGTGGTATGGTGCGTTGTCCATCACCACCAAACACTTGTCAGGTAGAGCAGGAAGTAGCTGCTCTGTGACGTATTCTGTGAACACTATGGAGTTTATCTCTGTGTGATAGTCACGACCATCAGTAGATTTGGATCTGAACACCAAGTCACATCCTGGTAGGAAACCCTGATGAGACTTTGCGTGTACAATGATAAGTCTCTCACCCTTGCCTGGAGGAATCTTCCTGTTTTCTTTGGTGCCACTGACATGAAGGGGTGTGGTTAGCATTAATCCACGTTTCATCCACATAGACTACTTCAAAGCCGTTTTCTCTATTTTCGGATATTGTTCTCAGATAATTGGCCCTAAGTCTCACGAGATCACCTCTTTCACAGAGTGAAACTTTTGTGCTGGATATTCGTATATAACGAAATCCGAATTTCACTAATAATTTATATTGTAAATTTGGAAATGCAGATGTCGTAATCATCTTCAAGAATTTTCTTCAGTTTTCTTGACGAGAGATGTTGGTTTCTCTGATAAAAACGGCGAATTATCATCAATTATGTACTTTATTAGTCTCAAATTGAAAGTGTTCAACTTTACTGAAGTCTTTATTTTTGAGACGGTCCCTAAATGACTACTATCAATTACCTGAGATAACACGGTAAAGTGTTGAACGCTTTATTTATAATGCTGACACTGTTTTTCCGTAGACTTGGTGATAGATTGTAAAGGATATCCTCTTTCGGCTTCATTCTTGAAAAAACTATATACATTCTTGATCAATGTTTGCATATCTTTGCTTAACTGAGGAAATGATCCTGAGGGTAACAACTCTGTCCTTCAAAGTCACTTGTAATGAAGACCCCGTGTCATGCACGTGAATTGCGCGCTGACCTAACTGTTCCGTTTACTGCGACTACACCCCGTCTCTTGACACCAAAACAAACACAAATTTTAATGACAGTTACTAAAGTAACTTTTCCCCAAGGACCAACAAAGTTAAAACTATTTTTCTTATTACGTCAAAGGGGATCGTTAAGATATACGTTAATGGCATGTGGTCAGTTGGTGTTATTTGGATAATATTTGACAAAATGGGTGTCCCAGAAGTTGGGCTGACAGACAGTCACAGCATTTTGGTTATGCAAGGGTGTTTCAGCACAATTTGGGAGGACAGGTATAAGTAAGGCATATACATACGATAACAGACATGCTAACAGACTGATTATCATAATTATGGAGAAGGGTGGATCCTGTCACAGCTAAGGGAAGTAACTCTTGAACGCCACGAGAGCAGATGTGCCAATAAATGTAAATACAGAAGATGTTTGGTAACAGAAGCATTTCATTTAACAATATGATGAAATGTGTTCCTATCCAATATCCAAATGAAACAGATGTTGGAAACTGATATTGTTTCATTTGCATATATTCATGAAAGCAATATCCTTGCAGACAAAGACATAATGAAATAAATACCTGTATTGTTCAATGGTTTTCTGCTAATTGTTTTCACAAATGACATATAGTAGGTAATTCGGCCAGAAATACCAGCTAATATTTATAATAAACACTTAAAATAGATATTCATTACCACTGAAATAGCATCCTATAGAATGCATGGACATGATTTAGCAAGGATATGGACTAAATGTTCAATTAAACTTATGGCCATTAAAAGGCATTGTTGAAATATGTTGAGCAATGTAAAATGATTAATTTTGAAATAGAGCATTTGCAACAACTATTGAAATACATCAGGTTGGTGTCTTCATCGGAATTTATGGTTTATGAATAATAATGCCTGTCTGCTGTTTTATAGTCATTGTCAGTGTCGAAATAGGTTCTTAATCTATATACAAGATCTCATTTTGACACAGATTACATAGAGTCATGTATATTTATTGGGCTTATGTCAAATTGGTTCAAGCGCAAAGACGAAGAACAGTGGCGCACTTTTCGGCAATTTGTGGCCGTTTGCGACAACGAAATATCTTACCATTTTTGCAAGGGCATTTCAGCCTGCGCTCATGGTCCCTATACAAATGACAGTATTAAACAGGAAGAATATGCACCAGAATTACAGCCCTTCCTTCCGTGAACGGAACGTGCAGATCCAGGTTAGAATTGGTCTTAACAGGTAACTAATGGGATTACGTGTTGAAGCTGCTGATTAGGTCGGTGCATGTTATCGTACCCAATTGTGCAGATTGATGCTCAAGATGTCAATCACTGGATTTTCTGGTCCAGACTCAGTTATTTTTAGACCTGCATCATATAGCCGGAATATCGCTGAGGGCGATAACTGATCAGCAAACAAACAAACAAACAAACAAACAAACAATCCAATGGACAGACCATCGTTTCTGCATGCAAGTTAAAACTGTCTGATTGTAAAGTCATACAGCCATACAATATGCTTACCGCCGTATACAAAAGTAGCTGGAATATTGCTGAGTGCCTGTTAAACAACAAAGTACAATAGGCTTGGTTACCACATGTTATATGACATATAAGTATTCTCTGAAGGTATACTGGTATGTCTGCATGATCGCTCAAATCATGGACCGTGAAGATCCGGGTTAGAATATTGATCTTCAGTAACCCATGCTTGTCATAAGAGGCGACTGACGGGATCGGGTGGTCAGGCTCGCTGACTTGGTTGACATATGTCATCGGTTCCCAGTTGCGCAGATCGATGCTCATGCTGTTGATCACTGGATTGTCTAGTCCAGACTCGATTATTTACAGACCGCCGCCATGTACGTAGCTGGAATATTGCTGAGTGCGGCGTAAAACCTAACTCACTCACTCACTCTCAAATCATGACTGACTGACAGTTTGTTACATGAGGCTTAAAATAATCGAGTGTGAACCGGAAAATCGAGTGATTGACATGAGTATCGATATAGTTGGCCATAAGTGAGTCATCATTGGTGAAATTCCCATAGACTTGCATGTTAATTAACTCTTGCAAGAATAATATTCTTTAATTTAGTTTCGGTCGAATTGCTTTCAATACTTGTCAATACCAGCTGGGGAATCATCAATTTTCCTTTCATTATTAAGAAAACTGCAACTATTTAAACAACATATATTAGACATATCGGTGCCGTTGTACAAAGCGATCTCAGCGCTAAGGTGACCGTAACTCCCATACCTTAACATAGACTTAAGGTAGTCTTAGCGCTAAGGTGACCGTAACTCCCACACCTTAACATAGACTTAAGGTAGTCTTAGTGCTAAGGTGACCGTAACTCCCATACCTTAACATAGACTTAAGGTAGCTTTAGCGCTAAGGTGACCGTAACTCCCATACCTTAACATAGACTTAAGGTAGTCTTAGCGCTAAGGTGACCGTAACTCCCAAACCTTAACATAGACTTAAGGTAGTCTTAGTGCTAAGGTGACCGTAACTACCTTAACATAGACTTTAAGGTAGTGCTAAAGGTGACCGTAACATAGACTTAAGGTAGGTGACTTAGCGCTAAGGTGACCGTAACTCCCATACCTTAACATAGACTTAAGGTAGCCTTAGTGCTAAGGTGACCGTAACTCCCATACCTTAACATAGACTTAAGGTAGCCTTAGTGCTAAGGTGACCGTAACTCCCATACCTCTTAACATAGACTTAAACATAGACTTAAGGTTGTCTTAGCGCTAAGGTGACCGTAACTCCATACCTTATACTTAGGGTAGCTTAACATAACTCCCATACCTTAACATAGACTTAAGGTAGTCTTAGTGCTAAGGTAGTAACTCCCCAAACCTAGCGCTAAGGTAGTCTTAGTGACCGTAACTCCCATACCTTAACATAGACTTAAGGTAGTGCTAAGGTGACCGTAACTCCCATAACATAGAACATACCGACTCCCATAAGGTATAGACTTAAGCTAAGCTAAGGTGACCGTAACTCCCATACCTTAACATAGACTTAAGGTTGTCTTAGTGCTAAGGTGACCGTAACTCCCAAACCTTAACATAGACTTAAGGTAGTCTTAGTGCTAAGGTGACCGTAACTTGCACACCTTAACATAGACTTAAGGTAGCCTTAGTGCTAAGGTGACCGTAACTCCCATACCTTAACATAGACTTAAGGTAGCCTTAGCGCTAAGGTGACCGTAACTCCCATACCTTAACATAGACTTAAGGTACCTTAGTGCTAAGGTGACCGTAACTCCCATACCTTAACATAGACTTAAGGTAGTCTTAGTGCTAAGGTGACCGTAACTCCCATACCTTAACATAGACTTAAGGTAGTCTTAGTGCTAAGGTGACCGTAACTTGCACACATTAACATAGACTTAAGGTAGCCTTAGTGCTAAGGTGACCGTAACTCCCATACCTTAACATAGACTTAAGGTAGTCTTAGTGCTAAGGTGACCGTAACTCCCATACCTTAACATAGACTTAAGGTAGTCTTAGTGCTAAGGTGACCGTAACTCCCATACCTTAACATAGACTTAAGGTAGTCTTAGTGCTAAGGTGACCGTAACTCCCATACCTTAACATAGACTTAAGGTAGTCTTAGCACTAAGGTGACCGTAACTCCCATACCTTAACATAGACTTAAGGTAGTCTTAGCGCTAAGGTGACCGTAACTCCCATACCTTAACATAGACTTAAGGTAGTCTTAGCGCTAGATTGATTTGTACAACGGTACCCAGCTGGACATACCAATCAGATTGAACATGGCTGTCTATGGGACAGATTAAAATTACGTTGTACTTATGGTGCTCAGGTATCATCGATGACTATTCAACGGAAAGATGAAAGAAAATTATGCACACGTAGCTGAAGATGATTTCCAAGATGTTTGCAAAATATCAAAATAAAATTATTCTTGCAATAGTTAATTAACTTGTAAGTCTGTGGAAATTTCACGAATAATGACTCACTCATGGCCAACTTTACACAGTTTTGAATGCTGACATCTCAACCAGTCAGCGATCAAGACAACGCGATCCGTTAGCCTCCTCCAGCGGCATACGTGGGTATTGTTCCCAGTATCTGATTGCGACCCTACTAACTTGACATGCAACGGTATCGTGAGGCATTGTAGTTAATATCGGCGCTGACTACCTTTTCTCACGAAATGTGCACCAACTGATAACTGGAACTGGTAAAAAATTCAAATTTTTAAAATGATAATTCATTTTATTGTTAGAACATCATTTACTGTTCGCAAATTCAAACTATCAAAATTCAGATGTCAAGGAGAGAACGAAGATTACATCCTTAAACAAATCTCTTCAACTTTAAACTTGTGAAGAAATCGGCTGAAATTTAGTGGCTGTGAGATTGATATTGTTTTGTCCCAACATAAAACTGTAAATAAGGCATACAATCTAATAAATACATATAATTTTAAAAATGATTATATGGTCATTTTCATGAGGTAACGTGGATTACAATTTATGGAGATATCATATTAAACCAAAATTCTGAATTTTTTTTAACCATATAAGTATATGTTCTGGGTATGGACGAAAGGGACAATACCTTATGTCGAAAATGTAATCTGTCTTGTTCACACTGGATGAATATTTACTTTGAAATATTCACTCAAAATGTTATACTATCATTGGAGACATGCACATTTTGGTGATTTTGACTAACCTTTTTACCCTGCGTCACACGCATGAATAACAGATCATTAACAATTTCTATGTCTCGAGTACTTACCAAGCCTGTTGCCCAATATAAACATGAAATGAACAGGTGAAATCAGTAAAAAAAAGTGTTGTTTTTATGCGGGCACACATAATATTACAAATTGTGCACATTTCGTGAGAATAGGTGTGACGTGATTTTTCTCACTGATTTCGACCACAAAACAAACGCAATTGTAAACATGGGGTCATTTTCCCCATCAGTGTATCGACTTCTACTTTGCCCTGTGTTAGCCAGTATTTTGTTCGCCAATTATGACTGATTGGATTCTATTTTTCGGATCCAGAAAACTGAGTGAAGTATGAGTCGTATATTAATTTAAGTGAAAATGTGGATCTAAACTCTTTTGTTTTGTAATTGGAAACAGTCCTCATTTCCCTAAGATATGTTTTTTAATGGTTGGAATGCCGGAAAAAAATCAGATATGATACCAATCTTACCAATACAAAACAAAACATTCAGTGAATACGACGCGAGCTCAACGACTACTCCGCGATCCGATATGGTGAGCAGAAAATCTGTCGAGATGAGTAGCCTCCCTTTAGCAATCGGAAGTGGAATGACGTCAGATGCTAAGGTTGTTGTTGCTTCTAAACGTGTTTGTGCATCGCACAGGATTTGATGATATTGAGGTAATTGAGTGGTACGTCATCTCGTTCACATGTTTAATACACATATGGTAACAGGTCCTGATACTAAAGATAGTTACCTGACGTCTATAGCATCGTAAGTTGGTGAAACAAGTGCCCGATTCCGTTGCCCGGACGAAATATTGAGACGCTACTGCCTGTGCTGATCACTCAATAAGTGGATGCTAATTCCTGTGGTATGTCTAATCCTGTGGATATCTGGAATTGTCTGTTCCGCATGTGTTACTATGTTTGTCAACTAGTTTCGTTCGATTTATTTGATTATCCTCTTTTTAAATCATTAGATGACGCTTTTCTGTTCATTGATCGCATGAATAATTTGGCAATCACGTTGATGGCCACGCCCACTTTTAAGGTGTTGGTGTTGCTAGATGCTTTCGTTTAACAATCATAGCCTCACTAATTTTACAATCGACGAGAATCCATAATTAGCCTACATGTAACTGTAATTTGAGGTTTTGGAATACCCTGACCACGTATCAAATCTTAATCTACGATTACAGGTGTGGAATCGTTTTTGTATAAATCATTCAGTGCATTAGAATTTTGTGGCTTTTTTTTTCTCAAAGAAAGCCTGTCATAATATGTGATAAATTTTGATTGTGTTTGACATGTTACACACTTGCTACCAGCTATTTTTTATGTTTATGTCATAAATTTAGTTGTAATCTATAAGGGTAAAATGTTGTAATACATAACTTATAACTTCTTATCTACTATGTTTCATAAATATATCCTCGTCTTGTACCAAATGGCAGATTATGTCAGTGTGTTGACCCACAGTTTGATGTATCTGTATATGGCATTCATGGATCATGATGAACTCACTGCATCTGACATTATAGAGTGTTGAGGCAGTGTCTGTGAAGTGTTGCTGCTGATATATGCCGGTGTCAGGAGTTTTCGACGATGTAAGACAACAAACGTAATTTTTATCTCTAATTACATTTAAAGTTTTTGTTTTACTAACCTCGAGTGATAAAGGATATATTCATCTATTTCAGTCACACAAAAATATCAAGTATTTCCTACAAAAATAGCTTTGATGACATCATATCGGCGAAACAGTGGCCGCTCGTAACATCCGGGTATTTTGTATGGGTTTTCGACGATGAGCCATACTTTTTGCTCTGCACTGCGAGGGAGTGTTGTGATCACGTGGCTTCCTATTTATATATTGCCTGTCACCAGCAGACGACTGATCTTACTGAATTTTGGCTTGCTATTTTTTGTTATAAAGGCAACTGGTTTTGCATCTGAAGTGGTATTAACTATCTCGGGTAAATAATATTGATGTTTGTTTGCTTTTTATATAACTTTACTTCCCGATTTCCATTGTCAATAAAACTTCTCACGTGCACTCCGATCGCACACACGCATACGTACTCCCCCGATATAGCGCGTGCAATGCAATCGTCGAAATCACCAGAACGTCGAATTCAGCTCGTGTTGGGATATGTAACTGTTTATGTAGTGTCTGAAATGCTTTTACTGATGTAAGTGAGACTTTAGGCAGTGTTTGTGAAATGCTGTTGCTGAAGTAAGGCCTAAAAAAAATGTTGTGGTTTAGATTACTCAACTGTCCTTGAATTCAGGTGCCGACCCTATTTTTTAAAATCAGTATGAATAAAAAAGAGCTTTCAGGTACCATTGTATTTTCCCGGCACCGATGGACATCAGTCTGATAGAGAAAGTCGACATGAAGGTCTCAAGCTTGATTGAATAAACAATTACACACTGATAAATCTGTCATTAGTTTGTACTTTACTACCTACCCTGAATTTTATAGAGGTGTAATGGAACCACAACATTTTTTTTTCTTTGGCTAAGTGAATCTTTAGGAGGTGTCTGTGAAATGCTGTTGCTGATGTGGGTGACTCTTTAGGAGGTGTCTGTGAAATGCTGTTGCTGATATAAGTGAGTCATCTGGCAGTCTGAGCTCTGTGAAATGCTGTTCCTTGTGTGGTAGTTTTACTGTTGAGTCAATGTATTGGGTAAGGCGTGAAGCCCATTCTGGATCCTCCCTTTGTGAAGTTGTTGGAACATTGCTACAAATCAATCGATCGAAGTTTCATTTCTGGTTTTTAATTTTTTTTAGATCATCATCTTTTTATCCATTTGGGGATCAGGGTTTAATGTGATACAATACACACAAATGTATAGAATGGATGCAGAACATTTCTTCTCCAGGGATGCACAAAAATATTAACTATTCAAAAAAAAGTATAAAGTTTCTGTAATTAAAGTAATTAATAAATCTTATAGTACAGTAAACTATACTTTTTCATTAGTTAAAAGGGCCCTTATATATCTTGTAAGGACAGGGGCAGTGGGGTAGCTTAGTGGTTAAGGCGTTTGCTCGTCTGACCAAAGACCCGGGTTCGATTCCACACATGGGTACAATATGTGAAGCCCATTTCTGGTGTCCCCTGGTGCGATATTGTTGGAATATTGCTAAAAGCAGCTTAAAACCATACTCACTCACTCACTCACACTCCTGTGAGGACCCTTGAAATTTGAAGGTGAAAGTCATGTATGGACCCCTAATTTTGTCGGTCGAGGAAAACCTGGGGATGCCCCAATATGGTTTGAAACTGTGTTTGTGTGTTATAGATGCAGTGTCTTTATTTGTCAATGCTCTCTGTGAGAATGACATTCCAGTCTTACCATCATTTTTGATTAGAGTTTACAGTTACTGCATGGACTTGTGTTAGGGAAGCTTATGTTTTAGTTATAACATCATATAGAATTCTTTGAGGCTCTGGCCTTCACACAAGTGGATAAAGTTGCGACTGCAGTTATGACTCCTGTTGAGTTTGACTTGATTACATGAAGTCTTGTAGTTTTGATGACATGTACAGGCAATGTACAAGCCTTTCATCGTGATTTGATATGATATATGCATTCATTATTGTGATGCAAAAGTCATTTGACATTTGTTGTAACCTACAACAGGGTTCGCACAGGCTTAAAAAAGCCTGAAATGGACATTTTACCCTAAAAGGACCTAAATTCGTTTTGGCCTTGAAAAAGCCCAAATTGCCAGTGATTTTCCCTACAAAGGCCTAAAAGCTGTCATGTTATGATTTTACAGGAAACTAATACATAATAGAAATACCCTGCAATTACAGTGGGTGTTTATCTCCATTGCGAAGCAAAACTTTCCCAGTGCAGCGATGTAGCTAAGAGTTCTTTCCCTCTGATGGTCAGTCCCACATCTGACCAACCATGTATATGTTATATGTTTCTACAGTTCCATAAAATTGTTGAAGGGACTTTGAAAAGTGCTAAAAAGGCCTTAACTGTGATGACTGTTAATGTCTACAAAATCTGTATAATTATAGAAGTACTCGTAAAACAAGACCAGATTGTAATTACAACACATACCTTGCCTATGTGCCACATGAAGTAAATGTTAAACATGACATCCCAGTGACAGTTAGTATAATGGACACTAACTCTGTAGTGATATGGTGCCATTCTTAGATCATGGAATTACAGACAATGCGTCAGGCTTCCTGTGATTAAAGCTGACCTGTTCCTGTTTATCTCATGTGAGGACACCGCTGTATTGATCAGTGTAATTGCTTACTGCTATAAGCTTTAATGAGGTAATCGCTCCTGCATTTTATATGACAGTAGGAAATGGACAACCATTTACAGCAGTGTCGTTTAAGGCTGGTGCTGTTGTTTGTTCTGCTGTTGCCGTTGGTTATTGCACATGTTTGTTCCAGTTATTCCATCCCCAAAGATCTATGATAGAACTAAGCAAGAGTTTCTCCACAAGAAGTATGTATTATACAAAACTTTTTATATGCTGAAATGTTTCTTGCAGGAAAACCTGTTGCAGTCATTTTGTGCATTGCATTCTTCGCAATTTTGAAAGTGTGCCACAGTGCACTTGTATTAAAGATGTTTAGGTTTGTCCTTTTGGAATAGATGTCTATCCTTTTGAGTATATGTGTCTTAACTCCACAAGTATTTTTATCCATCATCAAACCGAGTAAATGTCATTTCACCAAAGCTGGATAATAAGCAGTTGTAATTATTGACATTTGGGCCCTGCATCTTCATTGAGATAGATAATAGCCTATTCCTTTCTGCATGTACAAAAGTGTTAGGGATTGTCTCTGTTTTATGGGCATGTTAGAAATATCCATATTTTTTACAGTCAGGTTCTGAGTTAGAATAGGTCCCTAGGAAAGTATGTTGTTTGTAAGAGTTGACCAGACTCGGTGACTTGGTTGATCGGATGCCATCTGAGCTGACGGCATGAATCTATTCAGATAATAGCCTTGTTTTCTGGTCCAGATTCAGTTATTTACAGGTTGCTGGAATAAGGCATAAAACAACAAGGAAAGACAGTTATGGTACTATAAAGGTACTATACACTCTGCGCATATATATATGTACATGTATACTCAAACAATGTTAGTGTTCTTTAAATTTTCACTACAACTTTATTACTGATCTTTATCCATTGTTCAACTCTCAGTAATTATAAAGGAAAGTATAATTTCAGAATTCTCTCTTCCCCTGCCTTTGAAGGTCCATTGATCTTCAGTAACTCATGCTTGTCGTAAGTGGCGACTAATGGGATCTGGTGGTCAGGCCTGCTAACTGGGTTGCCACATGTCATTGTATCCCAGTTGTGTAGATTGATGTTCATGCTGTTGATTTCTGGATTGTCTTGTCCAGATTTCTGCTTTCTCGTCCTGTGATATTGCCAAAATCAGATTAAAACAATGCCAACTTTTCTTCAATGGTGGACTCAGCAATGTTCAAGTTATGTGAGGGCTGTGGTAGCCTAGTGGTTAAAGTGATTGGTCGTCAAACTGAACACCTGGTTCAATTCCCCACAAACCAAACCAGTGATCAATGTCATGAGCAGCAGTTTCAGGGTACAATGGCAAGCAAACGAGCAAGTCACCAAAGTAGTCAACACCAGATTTACTTGCAATAATTTAATTTCCGTGTACAACAAAATTGGTTGCTGAAAACAAATTCTAACCCAGAGTCCTGTATGGAGGGGCATATTGGGAGAAACACTCAAAGGAGCATAGTGACATGGAACAGCTGGTGGTGTTTTATTGATCTAGAATCACAAGAGATGAACTTGTAAAATAATGGACACACTTAGAGTGGCCTTATGTGGCATAATGCTTGGGATAAATTTAAATGTAGCCAACAGCTGTTTTATTTGTAAATAGGTGTCAATAGCCATTACTTTGTAATGAAATATTGATGGATGACAACTGTTTGTTACAAAACAGCCTCAGAGTCGTTCAGAGGTATTGGGCATTTTATAATGGTCATGGAGTCAACTGTTTGACATGACCACACAATTAGAGCTGATATTTAGGTAATTAGTGTTTGTTCATGTCAACGAATACAGTGAATAGACCAGTAGGCCATGTTATTAATATCTGGTAGAAACATTAAGCATAGCGATAAAGATGAAACCTGTACAAATCCTCCAACACCCAGTTGAAATATGAAAGTTTCTTTTTATTCATTTGACCTTATTTTGGAGTTAGTGAGTTTGGTTTTACTGACTGACTGACTGAGTTTGGTTTTACGCCGCTTTTAGCAATATTCCAGCAATATCACAGCGGGGGACACCAGAAATGAGCATCACACAATGTACCCATGTGGGGATTCGAACCCGGGTCTTCGGCGTGACGAGCGAACGCTTTAACCACTAGGCTACCCCACAGCCCCCTTATTTTGGAACAAATGATGTGTTGGCACATACACAGACAAAAAGGGTATCAGTCCATGAGAGAGTTATTTGAAAACTGTTTGAGTTAAATGTCTTTCTTTTCGATTCATAAAAGACCTGCTAAGAACAACTGAAAATAGTCCATTTATAACCACTAAAATCGCCCCAAAATGATGCAATATACCAGGTGTGACTATTTTGGATGATCAACTTCTTTCCTTTGACAATGGCAACATTTTTATTTAGATTCTGAAAACAGTATAAAAATCTATTCCGAAAAGTCGCCATTGTCAAAATAAAGAAGTTGATCATCAATAAAATTTTGTCATCTCTATACCACCAACTTCTAGAATGCCACTCAAAAAAAATATATATATATATACACCAGTTATTCCTTTGGTCATAAGTATAATGAAGATCCGGGTTAGAATTGATCAGTAACTCATGCTTGTCGTAAGAGGCGACTAACGGGATCGGGTGGTCAGGCTCGCTGACTGGGTTGACACATCGTATCCCAGTTGCATAGAACGATGTTCATGTTGTTGATCACTGGATTATCTGGTCCAGACTCGATTATTTACAGACCGCCGCCATATAGCTGGAATATTGCTGAGTGCGGCATAAAACTAACCTCACTCACTCACTCACTCACTCAGTATTTATCAAGCACAGCATGAAATAACAAACTTAAGTGTAACTAGATATTGATCTAAGAAACTTAATTAGGAATATTTGAGGAATAACAAACATAGATTACAAGAATCTTTACAGGGATAATGTGCTTGCTAATATTTTGCTTTCATATATCCTGAAATGAAACGAAACATGCATTAGGTCTAGCCAATGTTGCATCCGCTTCCTACAACAAAGCCTGCAATGTCGTTAAATTTATGTCCTGCTTGGACGCTCAAAATAACCCAGTGAAATGTTGTGCCATATGCAGGTTGATAATTTATTGAATGTAATTAAATAATTTTAGTTTATACAAAATAGTAAAAATGTCAGAGATAACCTTTCTCCTTGCTCAGATTTGAATGCTGAAGTCTAGTGGCTCGTCCAGTCACAAGCCTATCTATGCAGTTCATCATACACAGTCGAAGTAGCTGTTCATGACAGCTGTTTTCTAATGGCTGGGTATAGTGTATCTACTGTTGATGCTGTTTGTGTGTAAAACATCTGTGGTACAGTAATAACACACGTGATGGGAAGTTGAGATACCAATCTGTATTATATACAACTCACTTGTACAGAAGGGGCGATGGGGTAGCCTAGTGGTTATTTGGCTGGAATATTGCTAAAAGCGGTGTAAAAGCTATACTCACTCACTCACTCACTCACTCTCTCACTCACTCACTCACTCACTCACTCACTCACTCACTCACTCACTCACTCACTCACTCACTCACTCACTCACTCACTCACTCACTCACTCACTCACTCACTCACTCAAGGATTTTAATGAAAATCAAGTGCACAGTGAACTTAATGATCTTTTCTGCCTAGTTGAACATGTTGATAATGAAATAAACAGTTCCTGCAGACCACACCTACTACAGGTCAAACAGTACATTTGTAACTATGGTAACTGACATGTGCCAAGTATACAGCTATATGCATATGGGTCTTTTTCCTAAAGGAGATAAGTTTGTTTTTTCATCTCAGTGTCATTAAAAAAGGTTTGAAAAAGATATTTCGAATTAATATCAGCATGACTAGATGGTCAAATTTCATCGGAATACTTCACATGGGTTCACTAACCTGTAAACATGATGGTCCAAGATTATTTTTAGTAGAAAGAACCTGACCTTTGATGCTGAGACTTTGAAGGTCAGTTGACATGTTCTTCACCAGACCCCTGCCAATCTCCATTCAGGCCCCACCCTCTCTGGGTAGCTTAGTGCATGTGTGGCTAACATGATAAAACATCATCTGTTAGGGACACACTAAACTAATTTTTAGATTTTCAGCAATAATATTGTTGTACTGCAGGCATGTTATGTTTTGTCATGTGATGGGTAGTGTAATTAACTAATCCTTTAAACTTGATAACTTGATCCCCTAAATATGCAGATGGTCCCAGTAGGATCTGTACGAGGGCTGTTACAATTAACTCACATATTCAGTGAATCAAACTGTATCCCTTCATGAATTCCTTTCTTTATTCATGATCACTAGAATCAAATATTGACAATGTTTTAAAAAAGAATATTTTTCACTTGAATCCATCATCCAATCCTTAATGTGCAATAAATATGGGGTATAACCAGGTCAGACAAGATAACCGTCAACACTCTTATACGTTTGATTTGACCCGTGAAGATCCGGGCTAGAATTGGTTTTCAGTAACCCATGCTTGTCATAAGAGATTTGACTTGGGCGTCCAACAGGATCATGCGGGTGGTATAACAGGTTAGACAAGATAACCGGTCGATTTGACCCGTGAAGATCCGGGCTAGAATTGGTTTTCAGTAACCCATGTCATCGGATCGGGTGGTCAGACTCGCTGACTTGGTTCACATATATCATCGTATCCCAGTTGCGTAGATGGATGCTCATGATGTTGATCACTGGATTGTCTGGTCCAGACTCGATTATTTACAGACCGCCACCATATAGCTGGAATATTGCTGAGTGTGGTGTTAAATAACAAACCAACTAACCAAAATGATTTGACATCAATGAGGTCACTGTCCATTGTTGTGATAAATTACAGTGTCAACATAGTCAAAACTGTCATGTAATATAGTTTGTTATTGTTTCACTGAATATAATGAATAACATGAATAATAGATCAGCTGCTCACTTGTTATTGTATTCGTATAAAAATATTTGTATTCAATACCCTATATTCATGATATGTTAGGGATAGAAATACATTTTTTTCTAAGTGTGCCTTAGGGCACCTGACAAATATTTTAGATGTGCCTTTCAGAAATCAAGTGTGCCCACATGTTTTTAGAATAAATGACTGTAGCAATGTTGATGATCACTTGAAATTTATTGTTAGTAAACAACAAATGTAACCTGTCTTCTGTTTAAGATGGCTTTCTTAGCTTCATTTGTTCTGCTTTCCCAACACCTTTAATAGCTAAGAATTTTGTGACAGGTTCACTTGTTCAATATATCTAACTTACACAATTTCCTCTTCAATAACCGAACTATCAGTACTTCCACCACTCAAATGGAAAAACAACCACATTTCTTTATATCATCCATCATAATTCCAGTGATGTCCTGGGCTATAAAGTCAATAGATGTTTCTGCTTGTTTGTCATTTGCATACGTGTTTTGTTTGGGGGATCAAATGACTAGAGGTGTGTTATGTCTCTAAGACTTTAGGCGTGCCATAAGGGCACGAGACCATTTTTTATCCGTGCTATTTCAATATTTACTGTGCCATGGCACGCTAATATATGGGGTATTTCGAACCCTGTATGTATCTTGTTCACTTCATAGTGAATTCTCAATCCCCGACCGCGTCATACCAAAAGACGTTAAAATATGGCACTTGTTCAGGGCTCCAGATAAAGGCCTTATCGGCGTATGTACGGATAGAAAATAAGCATGATACGACAGGAAATAATTTAGGAAACGTAACAGATATGCACCATAGCAATAGTGTATACACCATTAAATTCCATTCAGTACTCTAAATGTGCTAAATAAGGAGTACATACTCTGATGTTGAAATCTTCTCTGGAGCCCTGCTTGTTGGTCCCTACCTGGCTCTTGGTATTAATGGGTACAACAAGGACTGGTCGGCTCGGAGTCAGTATAATGTGTCTGAGTGGGGTAGTCATACTTCACTGCATCATGGTATCTCAGTGAGCTAGCACTATAAAACCAGCTTAAGTCTGGGCTAGTACAAGAAGCCGCACATACACACGCTTGCACGTCGTCATATGAGCGAAATATTCTCAAGCACGACGTAAAACCTAATTTCACCTAACCTCATAGTGAATTCATTGCAGCTCTACTGTGTACATAGATGTGCTGTTTGCTTGATCAAAACTATGACATAACAATCCTTGCTTACTAGTGGTTTCTGTATGTGTGAGTCCTTTTCAACACTGATCAAACAAGCATTTGCACTATGTCTTGAATGGGGATGTTCTTCACGGGTAAATATTCTAACTCAGTTTCTCAAGTGGCTAAAGTGAAAAAAATATGTGTTAAGCTTGAACTACTTTAGGCATTACATTACAGGAACTGAGACCTGTATATTTACTCTATTCATTCTGATGTCAAATTAAAACCGCACTCTTTACACTGCTTTTTTTTTACTTTCCACTGATTTTTTTCACCTGTATGTCTTTCTGTATGGGTACAATGTGTGAAGCCCATTTTTGGTGTCCTCCTCTGTGATATTGCTGGAATATTGCTAAAAGCTGCATAAAACCATACTCACTAACTCTCTCTGTAATAGCCACTGTGATGTTGTATGTAGCTCAAAGATCAGGTATTATACCTGTTAATAATTATTACCTGTATATGATAAAGATTTGATTTACCTTTGGTGCACCATGTGGTTCTGTATTGTATGCATTAAACTATAAATCTCATGATATAAGGAAGCAATATGAAATATGTTTATGAAAGGCTTACAAATACACATTTTCATTCCTAATATATGATATTTCCTATAAAATGACTCACCTGGCTAATAAAACATGGACCATTTAACAAGCACTTGTGTAAATAAACTGTTGATGATTGTGAATCTTTGTTATGACTATAAAATGGTACCTCTGTCATCCAGATAAAAGAAGCAGTGCAAAAATATTTTCTGAAATGTTGGTAGTACCTGGAGAAAATGAAGTCATATGACAGTATCTTGTAGTGACTGGGCAGGGCTGAAAATCTAATAGTTCG
This sequence comes from Haliotis rubra, assembly GCF_003918875.1. Taxonomy (NCBI): domain Eukaryota; kingdom Metazoa; phylum Mollusca; class Gastropoda; order Lepetellida; family Haliotidae; genus Haliotis; species Haliotis rubra. Next base: position 198,773 of record NW_025767018.1, read on the forward strand.
CATATTTTGCCCTAAGAAATAGCAACCCTGTCACTCACAGTATGCAATTATTTTAGACTATATGTTTAAAATGTAAGCAGTAGGAAGTCCTGATGTGCGTACAACACTAGGGGTCATCGGACATGGTGGCTTGGCTTCCTGCTTTCACATAACACAAGTCTGGCCCTGGCTGGAGTTGTATGGAGGTGTCTGGACAGGCCAGTGTTTGACTGACTGGTGTTAGGTCAACATGATCAAAACAGTTCTCGATAACTATAAACACGACAAGAGGCTCTGCAGGACCAGGTCATGTCTGACATATAGTTGAGTGATTTTTATTTTGATAGTGGGTCAGTTGCATAGCCCAGTGGATGAGGGGTTTGTTTGTGGAGGTTCAATCCCCTGTCATAAGAATCAACATAAGCATATATGCTAGGCCTCTTTTGTGGTACAGGTTTAGCAGTTTGTGCCAAAACTTCAAGTCTACCATCCTGAATGTTTCATTTTGAGTATACCATAATGTAAGGAAGAGAGGTTTATGGATATCAACTTTATTTAACGTTTTGGTGTATATGCTTACTCCTTCATTCACCTGATGAAGGAGTAAGTACTAGTGGTGGTCCGATTAATTTAAATAATCGAAGATTGGTCGTAGTGACTAAACGACCAAGCAATCGATCATAATTTCTCATAATCGAACACAAACAATTCTGGAACACTTGTTTTCATGAACAATATTTTTCACATGGTTAGTTTTGTCTGTTATATTTCGTAAGCACTACAAGCTCGCCTCAAGTCATGATTGAATTTATCTTAAAGATTCCAAGAAATTTATGTTCCTAACATACTAGTCATCCTTTAAAGATATGAAATTTTGCCAAGAAACCCCAAAAGAACTACATGTTTTTTTTCCATATTTTTATGTGCATTAACAAATTTCGTAAATGACGCGCTAACCAATTATTTTCGATGATTGATCGGTAGTAATGAACCAATCATCAATAATGAAATTTTAACCAATTCCCAACACTAGTAAGTACATCCTGAAATCATTGTGTTCCTCATAATAAAGAAGTTGATATCCATGAAATTCTCATCCTTATGTCTATCACTTCTAAATGCCATTCAAAGACCTGGCCATAATGTAGTTTTTATATTGGCATAAGCAAAGGTTGCTAGACAGCAAATTCTTGTAGACCTTGATTATAGTCCATTGACCAGAGTGATTATTTTGTCTTATGAATGTTTAAGGAAACAGGATGTGTAGAAATTTGGGGGTTTAGGGTCTTTCCCTGTATAATATCACTGTAGGTCTGGTAAATATTTTGGGTCAAGTCAAACCCCAAAAAATCATGTCAACATTTTGTGAAATGGAATAGAGTAAACACCAATTATAATAAGCACGCTTATAATGAACTGACATATATAACAAACTGGTTTAGTTTTTGTCCCTGTCACTTGTATATTTTAGTCAAAATTTGTATAAAGAACTATGGTGATAACGAACCACATGTGTGTCCTCTTTTGGTCCATTACAACCACTGTTTTCTGTATGTCAGTTACTTCACCAATAGTATCTTTCTGAAAAGGTTTGTATTAAGGCTGTTATGATTCACTGGCATATTTGGGGAATCGAATCGTAGCCCTTCATGAATTCATCTCGTTATTCGTTGTCACCAGAACCGAATATTAACGAATATTTACTATTTCTTTTAAGGAAGCATGTTTTACTTGAACCCTTATGTCCTTTTGTCAAAGTGAGATATGCAAGAATGGAATATGTACTAGCCTTGCAGTAGCGCAAGTCATGGTAATTTGCCAAGACCGCACATGGTACTGTCAACTATAACTATTACATACCAAATTTGCGTGTCATGAGATCACTGGTTAATGCCATGATAAATTAACACTGTCAACATGGGTGTCCATATTGTGCAAAATCACTTAACTACAATAATGTATTCGTGAATAATTATTCGTATTTTTACCCAGTATTCGTGATACATATCGTATTCACCATATAGTGAATTCGTTGCAGCCCTAGTTTGTGTAATTTCGTAATTTCAGTGTTTCATTTAATTATATGTATTATTACCATAATTAAGAAAAACATTAAAATACCAGAGCTCCAGATAAGATTTAGCTCATGTGGGTACTGTACCCACTGTATTTTTTAGACTGGGTATTATGAATGTTGAGTGGGTATTTCATTTTCCGTTACCCACTGCTTTCAAATATGTGCGTATTTCAGTCATTTTACTCACCTAAGTATTATGTGACTGAGTAAGTTTACTAAGCAGGTATGTTCTGCCTTATGTCATACCTAATCAAAACCAACTTAAATATAATGGAAATGATTTCATGAAAAATCACTCATCCTATACTGACAGTACAACACTAGTCCTATACTAACAGTACAACTTGATAGCAATCGATGTCTTTTTTATTACGCGAGCGATTTTTATAAATATATTCTGTACTCATTTGTTTTAAAATTTTTGTGTATCTAACATTATAAATGCGTAATTGGTACGCAACAATTATTTTTCAATGCGTAATTTGAAATTTTCTATGTGTACCTCTCGGTTATTTTTCCCGGATACGCAGCTTATCTGGGCCTCTGAAATACAGAAGATTCTTAATCCTTTTACTTGACAATATAGCTTCAAATTTTGTATTCGAAAATCCAAACAATGATATATTGTGTATTGTCAACTGGCTCACAGGTAGACCCACAGAAAGAAGATAAAACTTATGTCAACATGTTCTCTAGTTGATCCCATAAAATATAACTTGTTTCTTGCAGATAACAATATTGACTAAGCTATGGTTATATTTACAATGATATTTGATATTTGACTAACTTAGTGGTCTATTGACTTCAATCAAAAACCTCGTCTAGAAAGTAGCTGTATGTATCCATCTTTAATGGTCAACAGAAAGGGGAGAAAGTTTAGCAATGTCATCTTCTGTATTATGTTACATTCATGACTCTTCTCCATTTATATATTTTCCCAGTAGTTGTGGATAGTATAGAATAGAATAGAATAATACTTTAATGCCTTTTCAGGAATTTGTGTTACATCAGCAGAGCTACTGACACATTAGAGAGATACCAAACATATTTACATAAATTCTTTGATTTAGGTATCTTCACATTTGTTTAAGAGAGATATGGTACTTGGAATAAAGGATGTACGGGCTCTCTTAGTTTTCACAATTGGAACTTTGTAGCAGCGGCCTGAAGGGAGGAGGTTGTATTCCGAATTTAAGTAGTGAGTACGGTCAGATATGATTTTGACAGCTTGATTCACGATTTGCCGCTCATATATTGATGATAAACATTCAAATCTGACTCCAGCGATTTATAGTATGTACATATTATGCTCTGTACTTAAGTAGCGGTGTTTACAAATGGTGTTTCAAAGTAACAGGACATTAGGTCCTGTAAGTTTCAGATTTCTGTCTGACCCATTGAAAATTCACAGGACCAATAGAATAAAATTAGACACACATTTCAGATTTAACATTTCTTATAATTGGCATTGAAATCATTAACAAACATAAGATTTAGAAGCAAGTGTCACATGTCACATATAACAACTTCAGTCAAAGTCATTGTGAAATATACAGTTGGACACTGGGGCAGGTGGGTTGTAGACTTCTATCAGACCGTTGGCGAATCTGCCAAATTTGGCAGAGGGTTTGATGCTATTCGGGACCTGAAGTAGTACTTGATGAGGATCCTGGGCTAGAATTGATTCTTAGCAACAGTAGTTTGTGGAGACCCATGAAGAGCCGGGTTAGAATTGATCCTTAGCAACAGTAGTTTGTGGAGACCCATGAAGAGCCGGGTTAGAATTGGTCTTCACAACTCATGCTTGTTGTAAGAAGCAACTGACAGGATCAGGGGGTCAGACTTGCTGACTTGGTTGACACATGTCATCATATCTCAGATGCGTAGATCGATGCTCATGCTGTTGATCACTGGATTGTCTGGCCCAGACTCGATTATTTACAGCCGCCGCCATATAGCTGGAATATTGAATATAATACAAGAAACCAATCAACAAATAGTTTGGTCTAAAGGAAGTAAAACTATATTGAAATATGATTTAGGCTGATAATATGTCAGTAAATTCTCAATGGCTGAGAAAACTGAGTTGCAACATTTAAATATGCTAAGATCAACCAACTAACTAAAAACACTAACCATGCTGACCATTGGTCATTACAAACAATACGAATAAAGCTAAAAGAATATACATGAAATAAATGTTTGCATCAAGATAATTGTGCCTTCTGATTTTTGACAGTCAGAATAAGCTACAAGAATAGCCTAAAATACCTAATAACTCAAAACCATAAGCTACAAGAGTAGCCTAAAATGCTTCCTTGTTTTAATGATATTTAGGAAAGATTGTGTCAAACATAGATGTTCCATGTCACGGAACCTTTGTACAACAGTGATTTAAATCATTTATATGTAACACAATCTGACCAACGGATGTTCTGTAGAACTGAAGGTATGACGATTGGTTTGATTGGTCTTCAGCAACCAATGCTTGTTGTAATTTTTAACTTCTGCCAATCAGAGTCTAGCTTTCCCAGCTGATGGAAGATAATGCCTGTATATTTCAGAGGAGCTCAATACCTTGCGCCAGTTTAATCAGTGTACTTTGATGGTATGGGTGTGTGGAGTGCTGCTAGCTGGCGCCAGCTCTCATCTTCTTGTATTACCCAAGCCTTGTGCGTTCCAAAGTTAACTATCTCAATATCAAGGTTGGTATACAGCATGGAATTTATAATTCTCATCTTTGGTGTTTGAAACTTTTTGGTGTTTTCTTCTTCAATATTTATTTTTTACAAAAGGATTTTCAACTTTGCATGTTTGATTTTCTCCTGATTTCTTTGGCGGTGGGGTAGCCAAATGTTTAAAGCGTTGGCTCGTCACGCCGAAGACCCGGGTTCGAATCCCCACATGGGCACAATTGAAGCCCATTTCTGGTGTTCCCCGCCGTGATGTTGCTGGAATATTGCTAAAAGCGGGCGTAAAGCCAAACTCAGTCAGTCCTGATTTCTTACCCAACTGGATTGTGAGGCCACAATATATTGATAATTAGATCTTTTACCTTTGACTACTTATTTGGTAGGGATGAAATTGGGGATAATTGTTTATTCTGGCCTAACAGTCCTCTTAAATGTATGATTGCAACACAAGGTCTTGACAGAGAATGTGAGATCATGTATCTTTACTATGAGTTACATAATATGTATGTCACTTATAAAGTGTACATGAATATGTTTTTACACCCACCGCTTTTAGCAAATTCCAGCAATATTATGGCGGAGGACACCAGAAATGGGCTTGACACATTGTACCCATGTGGGGAATCGAACCAGGCCAGCTAGCTTGTGGCTAGTAAAACTCAAATCGGGCCAGTAAATCTCCACAATCACTGGCCCGACTGGCTAATGAATTTTCATGGGGGTCATTTTGTAAATATACCACTCTCTCTGACTTGTTTAGATATAATACACTTTTAAATCATACAAGATTATGGCCTGATAAAATATTCATCATATCAGCAGCTTAATAACGAAACCTGTGTCATACCGACAATATCTTATTCTCATCTATTATTTTAATCTTTTGCTTAGTTTCCATAATCAAATTTCGGGCTTGTGAATTATTTTGTGGGCTAGTAAGTTTCAGGGATAGCTAGCCTGACTGGCTAGCAAAATTTGGAAACTATTTTGCACACTGTGTGGAACTACAGTTGTCTAGAAGAAAAAGCCTCTTCCCTGCCAATTCCTTTTTCACTTGTCATTTTGTGGTTGTCTGGAACCGAGGATTTCTCTAATTATTTACATATTGGGAAAGGCATGGGCCATTGGCCATTTGCACATTAGAATAAAAAATGGCCCATTAAAATGTTGAAGTTTACCATTGATACAAGGGTTTGGGCCTATTCTAAATTCAGAAAATGGCTAATAATCCTGAAAATGGCCCTTTTTCAAAGTTCTCTATCCCAATCCCTGTAAGTCCCTAGCGTCACTTCTTGTTTTGTTTTCTAAATAAGCAGACATGATGTGATACAGCTGAAGTACTACTCGGAGCTTTGTTAAACTGAACTCACTTGACATGAGGTGCTGCTAATGTTAGCCTTTTGACAGACACAGGGATGGCGACACTATACTGCATGCATGTTGAAGTTTCCAGTTGGCTCAACTCTCAAAATTGTGATTGCATGGTTTTTGGTACATTCCCTTTGCTATGAATACTTCATGTCATGGTTGTTGAAAATCTATTACAGTTTCTGCATGATTTTGTAAATGTTGCAAAATATTCATTAAATCACAACATGGTGGTCAACTGGGTGCCGTTCCTCAAAGCAATCGTAGCGCTACGACAGTCGTAACTCCCATACTTTAACATAGACTTACGACCGTCGTAGCGCTACGATCGCTTTGAGGAACGGGGCCCTGCACCGTAAACAGCAGCATGTGTTTGGCCCAGGTTTATTTTATTGCTGGCCCTGCTAGTATTGCTGAAATATTGCTGATTTAGACATAATACAACATTCACTGACATACATCGTCTTTAGGATGGGGTTTCTGATTGGAATAATTTTAGTTTCCTGATGCAAATATCAGGTCAAGGTCACCAGAAGGTCACAGTGAGTGAATGAAGTGAAGAATAATGTTGTATCACCATTTTTGTCTAGATATACCATATAGTTACAGATAGTTGAATGGGGAACTGTTTTATAAGAACTTTTTTACAAGAGGTGTTGGTTGTTGTGTAAGAATGGAGGGTTAATGATTGTTCTGTAAAATAGTGAGAGGTGTTGGTTGTTTTGTGAAATCAGGAGAGTTGTTGGTTTTGTATAATGGTGAGAGGTGTTGGTTGTTTTGTATGTTGGTATAATGGTGAGAGGTGTTGTGTTGGTTGTTTTGGTTTTGTATAATGGTATAATGGTGTGAGAGGTATTGGTTGTTTTGTGAGATCGGGAGAGTTGTTGTTTTTTGTATAATAGTGAGAGGTGTTGTGAGAGGTGTTGGTTGTTTTGTATAATAGTGAGAGGTGTTGGTTGTTTTGTGAGATCGTTGTTTTGAGAGTTGTTGGTTTTGTATAATGGTGAGAGGTGTTGGTTGAGAGGTGTTGGTTGTTTTGTGAGATCGGGAGAGTTGTTGGTTTTGTATAATGGTGAGAGGTGTTGGTTGTTTTGTGAGATCGGGAGAGTTGTTGGTTTTGTATATAATGGCGAGAGGTGTTGGTTGTTTTGTGAGATCGGGAGAGTTGGTTGTTTTGTATAATGGTGAGAGGTGTTGGTTGTTTTGTGAGATCGGGAGAGTTGTTGGTTTTGTATAATGGTGAGAGGTGTTGGTTGTTTTGTGAGATCGGGAGAGTTGTTGGTTTTGTATAATGGTGAGAGGTGTTTTGGTTTTATTTGTTATGGTCAGAGTTATTGGTTGTTCTCGAAAACTATGAGAGTTAATAGATGTTTTGTAAGATGAGGAGAGGAGTTGGTTTTGTGTGATAGTGAGAGGTGGTGGTTGTTTTAAAAAACAATTAAAGGTGATGTCATTTTTATTATGTTGGTGAAGAAGAGGTCTCTGCCCTGATAAATCTGCCATTGGTACACTTCAAATATATTGTCCTCATTTCTTTAAATATTATCACAAATAAGATTGCAGGGAAAGAAATTAAGACAAAATTTAGATAATGTTTAATAGGAGGCATGTGCCCTGGCTATAACAGCTGATCAGATAGGAAAGAAAAAGAAACTTTTTCCATCCTAGTTATGATAAATATAACAATAATTCTTATTTTTCAGCTAACTGGGTTTCTAGGGGGCGGTGCCTCTCGGCAAACTATAAGGATCCTAACCATGAGTATTCACTATAAAGCTCGTATTGAGACATATCCACGGACAAAGGACGTGAAACGCTTCCCAGTGCCAGATGACAAGGTGCCGTGGAGTGCCGAGTATTCTATATATGAACCTGTCGACTACACTTCTCCCAAAGTTTTGGAGAAACCAGTTTGGGCAGATCCTGATGTAAGGTGAGTACACTGTCCAAATTAGCAATGTGTAGTAGTTTATTCAAATTACTTATGTCTTTAGTATGTTGATTCAAATATTCATGTATTATATTGTAGTAAGATGCATTCGTAACAAACACGCTAAGAATGATCTGACGAATGCAACAACTGGTTTTTTATTTTTAACTCAAACTATTGTCAAAACAAACTAAAACTAAAATCCTTTAAGTTTGCAGCGTTTAACATGTGACGACCCAGGTTAGAATTGGTCTTTAGCAACCAATGCTTGTCGTAAGAGGCGATTAACAGATTGGGTGGTCAGGCTCGCTGACTTGGTTGACACATGTCATCATATCCCAATTGCATAGATCAATGCTCAAGCTGTTGATCACTGGATTGTCTGGTCCAGCCTCGATTATGTACACACCACCGCCATATAGCTGGAATATTGCTGAGTGCGGCGTTAAACAACTAACAAAAAAAATAAAGTGCCGTTTATGCATTTCCAGTTGTTGGTAGCCTAGTGGTTGAAGTGTTTGCTCGTCACACCAAAGGTCAGGTTTCATTCCTCTCATAAGTACAATGTCTGAAACCCATTACTGTGATGTTGTTGGAATGTCAATGAAAACAGCATAAAACCCAACTCACTCACTCACTCGTTGTTTCAGACACGCAGATGCTGTTATACGTCAGCCCAAGTGGAACAGTGTAGATGGAGTAATAAACAGAAGAAGCCATTTAGGAAATTACGACGTTATAGACAAAGTTCCAAGGTGAGTGACTGACAAGTTAAATTAGTTGTTCAGATCCTAACTAACTACCAGAATCTGGTTAAGAGAAGCAAACAATTGGAAGAAATACCCTGCAGCCATGATGGATTAACTATAGTATGATGAAAGAAGTTTTGCATATAGGACAATATTCAGGTCTGATAAGATTGACCTAGGTTTTGGGCACAGATGTAACTCTGTGTGTATCATCAGTTTAGTTAATGTAAACTTGTATACATCTGAATTTGAAAATCTGAAAAATCTTAAACATTTACTAAGTTAGTAATGCGGTTCAGGCTGCCCTGTGTATAATAATTATTTGTCATGCAGGAATCCCGTGGGCCGCACTGGTCTCCGTGGGCGGGGCTGTCTTGGAAGATGGGGACCTAATCATGCTGGAGATCCAATAGTTACACGGTAATACATGCAGTTAGCTCCCCTCTATTTCAGGCTTGACTTTTGACCTAATGAGCATGTGCTTCATCATGAAGATCCACGTTAAAATTGGTCTTCAGCAACCTTTTCTTGTTGGTTGATGCATGTGATTGTTGAACATGACGGCTATGTTCTTAAACAGTCCATGTATTTCCAACTATCAGCTGTAATCTTGTTGCAGGTTACAATATGATCTGGTCTGAATACCTCATATCTGAGGTGTTAAGCAGTATCAAAAACAATTCAAATCCTCATCATGAATCAGAATCTGCACCCAACTGAAGTATTTCTGTTACAAGGGTGATCTAATCTGGGGTTTGTTTAACTTACTTGGCTTATTACAGACATGTCTCTCTTTCAGATGGAAGCGGAATACAACAGGAGAAGTAGTTAAAGCCAAATCAGGAGTCCCATTCTTCAGTTTATAGCAGTACAGAGACAGGACAATAAGGAATGGGCGCTGCCAGGGGTAGGTTATAAGACAAGATACAAAGAAAAACGTGCTTAATGTGGCAGTAAATTGACACTATGCTTGTTTTCATTGAGGTCCAGGTTAGAATGACCTTCAGTAACCCATGCTTGTCGTAGGAGTCGACTAACAGGATCGGGTGGTCAGGTTCACTGACTTGGTTGACACATGTCATCGGTTCCCAATTGCTCCGATCAATGCTCATGCTGTTGATCACTGGATTGTCTGGTCCAGACTCGATTATTTACAGACTGCCGCCATATAGCTGGAATACTGCTGAGTTCGGCGTAAAACTAAACTCACTCACTCACTCAGTCATTGAGGCCACACTTTGCTTGTTGGCCTTCTAGGAATGGATGTTTATGGATGACAACTTCATTTAATTACTACTATAACAATGTTTCAGTATAGTCTTGCTTAACAGCTGAATAAGAAGATGTACTGACACATTGTTGATCTGCATGCAAGCTACCTTAAAGAACAAAAACTTGTGATTTTGTTGAAAATGTGTTTTACAAGCTACATTAAGCCAATTCCAAGTCAGAGAAAAAATATGATATTTGTAGAAAATATTTGAAGGACCAAGAAAGAGTAATCGTCATTCTCCTTAGCTTCCAAAACGTACCTTTGTCAACGCGGCCTAAAGCTATTGGCTCAGATGTACAACGATGTGTGAGAGGAAGCTTATTCATTATCATGAGAAATGACACATGGAAATTTAAGTGTTTGAACATTTGTGTTAAAACATATCTGTTCCATTGTTTGGTTGCAGGGTATGGTTGATGCAGGGGAGGTGGTATCTGTCACACTGAAAAGAGAGTTCGGAGAGGAGGCGTTGAACTCACTCATGGCAACAGATGATGAGAAGAAGCAAATTAGGCAGTCAATAAGTGATTTATTTGACCAAGGTGGATCAGAGGTAAGAAAGTGGAACACAAATATAGTCTTGGTAGAACACATTTAGGATGTAGGCGCCATGGTGCTCAGAAGCAATAGCATGTAAAACATGTCCCCTTCAGTATAACAGCATGACTGTATTATACTGCATTATGAACCTATGATCATATTTATTTTTGAGGCCTGTAAATCAGAACCTGTGAAGATCCGGGTTAGAATTGGTCTTCTTCAACCCTTTATTGTTATAAGAGGCGACTAACGGCATTGAGAAGTCAGGCTTGTTGACTTGGTTAACACATGTGAGCATATCCCAATTGCATTAACTGTCTGGTCCAGTCTCGATTATTTTACAAACTGCCGCCATAAAGCTGGAGCATTGCTGAGTGCCGCATTAAACAACAAACAAAAATCAGATAATCATTCCTGAATGCTTTTCACAGTTGTACTGAGAATTTAGAAGCCTCCATATTAAGAAAGTTAAACTGACAAGACCTCCTGGAGAGGTGTCCTCAGACTTTTACATAAAGACATCCAGTTGGAATGAAAGATCTGATTTTGATGAGATTGCCTTAACATTAGTTAGCTGGAAGGTTGTTAAACTCTGCGAGTATGGGTTGCGTGGTATAATGGTTAAATTGTATGTTCATCAAACCTGGGTTTGAATCCCAGGTGAAGACTGTGAAGCTGATTTTTGTGATGAAAGTGTATGTTAGCTATTTTCTCTACTTTTCAGATTTACAGAGGCTATGTTGATGATCCTCGGAACACAGACAATTCATGGATGGAGACAATAGCAGTGAATTTACATGACGAAAGAGGAGAAAATGTTGCTAGATTTAAACTCAATGCAGGTAGGACAACTGACTTGAGAGGTGTCCATTTTCTCATTCCCATTCATGAGTGGGTATTGAAGAGCCATTTCCTTGAAGTAAATTTGTCAGTTTTGAGTTACCTCCCTTTCTCTTACATGTCAATATATGTTGTTTTCTATGTTTATTAGGAAAAGTAGAATACTTTATGGATAACAACTTCTTTATGTATTATGATATTATTAGCATCATAATAAATAAAGAAGTTGTTATCCATAAAGTATTATACTTTTCTTATTATTCATCAACTTCTAAAATGCCAATCAAACAGTTCCTTGTTTATTGTTTAAAGCTGCACATAGCAGTTATCAAGCTGTTTGTCATTGGTCTATAAATAACTGAATCTGGTCCAGACAATCAAGTGATTGGCATGAAGTCTACGATTTGGATATGGGGACATACCTAACCTGTGGGACTGACCAGCTGAGTTTAGTCAAGTGTTGGTGTCGATGTTGCAGTGTGATGCTGTTGCTGTTGCAGGTGATGATGCTGTAGGGGTACAGTGGATGGATGTGGATCATTCGTTACAGCTGTACGCCAGCCATCGAGACTTCATACAGAGAACTGCTGAGAAACTACAAGCCAGCTGGTGAAAGACAAATCCATATCAACACCTTGCAAACATCAACGTTTCTCCTCACACAGACTCATCCTAGCTAGGCCCTGCATATAGACCTGGCTTCATTTGATGATACTGTGACTCAATTAGCTCTTACAGTGTTCGAAATTAGGGCTGAAAGCAGGGATCCTTATCATAACCCGAAAATTGAAAACTGTAAGAGTCAGATTCTGATACTTTTGAAGCAGATGTCAATCCCTGACAACCCCTCAATTTTGAACACTGGTTTAATCATATGGTGCGGAATGATATCCTGAATGAATCTAAATGTAAGTAGATATTAGTTCAACACAGGTCAGGTGCACCATAAGGCAATTACCACAAAGAATAATCTCATATCCTTCCCAAGTGTGTCAGATTAGTGATTTGATTTAAGAACAGCATCAGTCTTTTCAGTTATGAACATATGCAAAACATTCCCAGATTAGTCTTCTATTATGTCTTGATAATAATTCTGGGCCCTGATACAGAGATCTAATGTCTAGAGCAAGGGGATTAGAATGTACAGTAAGCCTATGTCTTGCCTCTGCAGTCAATGATTATGGATCAACAAAAGTTACGATTTCTTCTGATGGATTCAGAGCTAATCTGTTTGTCTTACACGTTGAGCATACTAAGCTGAAAATCCATAACACTTAAGAATATTGTTGGCACTTTTTCAACCATACTACCAGAAATGATGAATCTTGTCTGTTTTCTTTCATAAAGAATATACAGATGTACTGGTAAACCAAATGTGGAATATGCAAAGCAAAAAGCTTTAAAGATGGCCCACTGATTATGTTATTGTACCAGGGCCACAGCTAAATATTTGAAATGTGGCCCAGGGTGCCGTTAATATGAAGCAATCTTACAGCTAAGTTGACCGTAATTCCCATACCTTATCATAGACTTGCTATAGTCTTAGCTAAGGCTGTTTTGTAAAACGGCATTCTGGGGATTAATGGCATTAGTCCTCTAGTGAAGGGTGCTAACAGGTGCTTTTCCACATACAAAAAAGAGTCTCATTTCATATCAGTGTCTAATATTAACAAGTGTGAATAGTGTTAAGTCTGCAGCCATAATTCTAAGACATCCCCTGATTTCAAACACTGTAGATGATATTGATGTAAACACACCAGCTGCTCTCCGCAGTGCTATGACAGCCAATAACATGCACTCTATTGCACTTCATGACATTCTGGGAAGAAATGACTGCTGTGAGGAGCTTTGGGAAATCTATGTATGTTATTAATAGTAGTACATAAACATGAAATAGGGGAATGTTACATGTTGAAATAGACACCCTTTTGTTTCCAAAAGCATCTCCGGTAAATTGTATATGTGAAATATTTAGAGCAATAAGGCATCTTTGACATTTACCTACACTGAAGCAAAATAGAAACAGTTTCAAGGATTTAATGACAGGTACATATTTTATATGTGTGTGTCTGCATACATGGTTCTGATACCAAATTTCAAATTTTTACTAAAAATCTAAGTTAAGAGTTCCACTACTGGTGACCACAGTACGGATGAAAGCTTGTTGATATTGGTAAAACCCACACCTCAACAGCTTCCACAAGTCTCAGGGTATGTCTTGTGGTGAAATAACGCCCTAGTTTGTTATTAACGATATTAAAGAAAACATACATTGTGACATCAAAATTAAAGAAAATTCTCATCAAGCCTTCATCAGTAGCTGCTTATTTAGAGAAAAATCTTTTCATATTTTGCTTTACTTGGAATCAACTATGTTTGTACAGACCAAAGCTATCTCCTTGTGTTTGCCACTTTGGCTGAATTCTGTATCCTTTGTTGAAAATCAGATAACTACCGGTATGTAGAAACGACGTGACAAAGATATGTTCACAGACATCTTGGAACCAACTAAAGGACGAATAATTTGATACTTGGAAAAGCGAGGGTTGTTTTATACAAAAATATTCAGCTATAGCTGTAAAACAAGATATTTTAAAAGAAATTATGAACCAAAATATTTTTTCAGTGAAATACATCTTGCAACATTGTAATTTTTGTGGTGAATTATTTCTTTAAGTCAACAGGCTGAAGCATAATAATTCTCGTCAAGCATTTTGTAGGACAATTATTCAATTGTATGAACTCCAAGGATATGAGATGTCTTTAATACTGTTTCTCCATTATAATTGTTGTTTGTGCCTTAGATTTGCCTGAAATATTTGTTCATGCTTTGAAGGTCCTTGACTTCCATATTGAAAGAATGATATTAGTTTTTATGCACCAACATTGGTGCTCCGAGTCTATACGACAGCAGCAGAATGTTATATCATAGTTGGTACAATATGATGTATAACGTCCCATGTTTGTTATAACAGTTATACGCTAACATGTACCACAGGTTCTCGACCCGTCTATGTACATTAGATGTAGATTAGTGATAGTAATTTGAATTTTTGTATCAATGATGATGATAATTCTCCTCCGTCCTGATCGAGTACATGTAGTGTTGTATTAGAGTATGTCTGTACTCCCACCATGTCACAGATAATATTTGATAATGTAATTTGTAAACTTAGCAACATAGGAGCTAAAGTGATCATGATTTGTGGCACCTGATTTTGGCTTTTTCTAACTTCAAATAGATGTTGATATTTTTAAACCTTTATTTTACTGTGTTTTGGAATCACTAACAGTGTCACTGTTGGGGATCCTTGACAAGACTGACGTTACAAGTTAAAGGGTTAAGGTTCCTTAGGTTGAAATACTATGGAGACAACCCCAATTATCCCATGACTGCTGTTAATTTCAGACAATCAGACTAAAAATTATTCTTATGTCTTGCACAAAATATTTAGATGTAATAGCTCGGTGTGTAATTCTCAATTACAGCTGAAACAACAGTGCAGTTACTGTGTTCTAGTATGTCCTGTCAAGTCACAAGTCAATGTTATAATCCCTGTCAGATTTTGCCTGGTTCATTCTGATGGTGAAAATTTTATGGTGTCAATATTGTTAGCATGCATATGTCTGTGAATGTAAAGTGCATGTAGGTTTCTGTTTTGAATAAGCAGTGTCGGAGTATATTGCAAATCGTTTCTGTATTTGTAGGAAACATTCAGGAAGATAACCAGCATTTCAAACAGCTTCTTCACGTTAGTATGATCAGTGTGAATATTTGTGGGTCTGTTTATGCATTTGAGTATAAGTACCTGGGACTCCAGGTATGATTGAAGATAACAATGGATAGGACTGTTCCATAAGGGATGGTAGTGCTATGACTTTTGAAAGACTATGTTAAAGTGTATGGATGCTAGGTTAATTGGAATTAGGGCCAAGTCAAAGTAAGAGAGAGTTCATGTTTAATGACTTCAGCAATATGGGGACTTGCAGTTTAGTGGATCTGCGTAGGGACACTGTTGTAGTGTCAAACTCACCCTATACCCTATAATTCTTATGCAAAAACACTTATTGGAAGAGGATGTTTACACACTGCGAAAACTCCAGTAGGTATGGTTCAAGTTCATCTTATAGTACCCAATAGATTCTGAACAAGGGCACTATTCTTTGCAATGGATGGTCACAGACTGTCTATTCAGCATGGGAGCTCTAGTAGAGATGATTCAAGTTGATCTAATAGAACCCAATAGTTTCTTCGCACTCTTAACTCTTAGAAGCTGTGAAGTCTTTGCACTCCGACTAGAAGTTGTGATGAATGACAATCCAGTTGTCTGTTGTGTAACAGTAATGTAGCCTGAGAGTTCCTGTTGATGCAACAAAGAGACAGTGAAGTGTACCGATCCCAATTAGCAATGACAATCTCCTTCAAGGAAGAGAAGTATCTATTTTTGTTCCCGAGTTAAAACCATGACTATCTCCTCTCTTTCTTCAGCACTGAAATGTTCTACCTCCAAAAATGTGGACACAACGTCCAACGTACAAGGCAAAATAATACCTGTAGGACTGTTCAATTTTAGTCAAAGGAATTCCCTTCCTGAACATATTTTAAGGGGGCTTTCTCTGTTGGCTGAAACTTTGTTTATCAAGATCTTTGTTAGCATGAACAATTTCAGAGGGAGCTGTACTTTGATAAACCAGTATAACGCCAGCCTAAGTAAACTTAGGCTCAGTATTATTCCTTACACTGCTATACTGAGTCTAACAAACCCTTGTAGAAGGTCGGGTCAGCTGAACCTAAGTTTACTTAGACTGGTATAACTACACCACAAGACAGTGTTCCTGACTGGAGAAGTAAAAGTCTTGGCTCTGCTTACTGTTGCTCTTATGTAGATATTTTGTTTATAGTTTTTGTACATGAGGTTTAAGTGCCTGTTGTATTGTGGCCAGAATACGTTTAGAAAGTGTTAATGCATGTTTGTGGGAAATTCAAATCACATAATTCAAGAAATGACAAAGGAGACGAAGCATTTTGTTGTGAGTATATTTTTAGCATCTACATCTCCAAGTTCTGCATGAATGCATATTCGGTCCCTTTTCTGCAAGTTACGTGCGGCTTTCAGTGTTAAATTTTAAAAGTACTGATTGTCTTAGTCTCAGATCAGATTGTGGAACCTGGCTAGTACACAGTCTCAAGTTCTCTCTCCTACTTAAACTTATACTACACGAGCCACATTTTTAATCAAAGGTAATTTGACAGGACACTTGATGCATAAAGATGAATACTGCATCTCCGATGGTAACGGCAAGATGCTATTGTAGTATGTTGTTTTAGAACATAAAAACAATTTTGTTTTTCAATGAATGTTATAGGCTAGGCAACAATGTTGCATTAGGGTTCAGTTGCAAGTCAAATACGCTACTCTTCATTCTGTATTGATTTCAAATTGTTTGAATATATGTGCTCTGTGTATGAAACTGTTTGATTCTTGGCTTGTTTGTGATTCATATTTATCATGAATAGGGATCTCTTGGGCTTGTCAGTAGTACCCTTGACCAACCTGTAACCTGTACAAGTGCCCCTAATAAAACCCAAATGAAAAATCATTTACCCATTTTGACTCCATAATTGTCTATTGTGATAATATTGTACTGTGAACAAAGTAATGGCTATAGGTATAGTGTTGGGTTTATGACGTGGAGTCCGTGTGATGACAACTAAGTGCTCTTATATCAATATGAGAAAGCACATCCATGTTTTGCCTCCGAAACAGGACACTGTGATATATTTATCAAACTTGTCACGATACATAGTCATTTCAGACTAATTCAGTCAATGCTGTACCAAATGGCTGTTCCGTGCAGAAATTCTGCATTACGATTACTGAATGCTTTATGATGGTATAAAGCTTAACATATTCGACTCAAAAGAGTAAAAGACCACCCAATTCTTTCCTATATCTGTCACAGCTAAAATTAATTCAAATTTCTGGCTGACAGAATATGAAAGAACTGGTAATGTTTCACTTCTTTTTGAGTTTTACAACATTTTTTTTCTGCAAATGGCTGTTTTTGTCTTTCATTTTTAACTGAATGTTTGGAAGAATGTATTATTAGATACTCATTAATACCTGGAGCAATGGCCTCTGAAAACATTCCTATATTATGAACTGTGCCTGTGAAATGAAACTTTTTTATATGTCTGCCTTTAGAAAATCAATTTGATGTTATCCATTCAAAGAATTTGAAATCAGTTTAGGCTAGACTGACAGTTGTTACTTTATAATCTTTAGGTGTGAAAGAAAAATGTTAATTAAATGTTATAACAAATTTCCCTTTGTTTTGCAGTCTGTAGACCTGTTTATCTCTGAAGTAAGAAATGTTGTTTTCATCCAAAGTACTTTATTCATAATAACAGTTCTGTATAGGGATACAATTACCTACACTCCTAACAGAAAGTATTATTTCATGATACCGATTTTGTTTACATTTCTTCAGATACAGAAAATATACTCCTGGAATGCTTACCTGTACTTTCTATAATCATGCTTCTTGACAAAACCTCAAGAACTGCTTTATTTTCAACACCAGTACTATTTATTTATGATCCTTAAGGCCAGACCAATTTTATTTCTTGTTTTACAGATCCGCTTGTCATATTCTTTCAAGAATAAGAAAAACAAAATAATTGATTTTCCCTGCTCCAAAAATAAAATCCTAATGTTAATGTGATGAAAGTGAAATACTCTTGAAATCAGTGTGAAACCTAACCTCATTCAACTTATTTTTGGTTGATATAGACAAACCAAAAGAGTGAACATGGAAACTCTGTGGGTTTTTTTGTTTTTTTTCCCCTCCTGCCTTTAGGTTTTATGAGGACAAATATCCGTAAACAAGAAATAAAATTGGTCTGGCCTAAATAAAAATTAAATTTAAGAAAACCCCACGTGTTCTACCAATACCATAGTAATTACTTATCGTTACCCTAATATACTTTCCCCAAGGAACCCTTAAATTAAATTAAATTAAAACCACATGCTTATGACAGGTAGTGTTCTATAGTGTTGACTGTTCTTGGACTGGGAGATCTTCCTGTCCACCATTGTTGGTTACTTGTTACGTGTATTGACCGTTTCTTCACCTGTGATGTCATCTTACTCTCTGTCTTAGTTTCTGTGTTACAGACAGTAGTTTCTTAACGTTACTGTAGGCTATATGATAATAAACACTGTATTCATACTCTCCTGGTTGTCTGTGAAGTTGTGTTTGTGTTTTAATGCTTCACTTCGGTAAGCTATATTCCAGCTATATGATGGCAGCCTGTTAATATTTCAATCTAGATCAGACAATCTGATGATGGATATCATGAGCACCAATCCACATCATTATGTGAGTGAGTTTAGTTTTACGCCACACTCAGCAATATTCCAACTACATGGCCACTGTCTGTAAATAATAGAGTCTGGACCAGACAATCCCATGATCAACAGCATGCACATCGATCTACACGATTGGGATATGATGACATGTGTCAACCAAGTCGGTGAGCCTGACCACCTGATCCTGTTGGTCATCTCTTACAAGTATGGGTTACTGAAGATCAATTCTAACCCGGATCTTCACAGATCTCCACATCATTGAGGTACAATGACCAGCCTTCACGCAACAGAGCCTGAAAATAATTGTTTCTGGACAAGACAATGTCACCAAAAGCCAGATCCAAGTCAAACAAAGCTGCCTCTTATGATCAGCACAGGTTTCTGTGGACCAATTCAAACCTGAATCCTCACAGGTTCCCAAGTCAGTCACCTCTCACACCTTACAAAAAGGTGCTGGGACACAGTCTACTCTGGATTCCAACAGGGTCAGAGATGCCAACCACTCCGATTTTCAAAAACAAAATCTGCTCTCCGATTTCTTTTTAAAAAACTGTTTTTTGAGAAAAAATTCTGAATTTATTTTGACGGTATACAATTTCATAAGTAACTGATGATTTATTTGAGTGCACACTGGTAAAAGGGTTCAGAAGCTTAGCGTATGATCCTTTGGGTGTCGATTGTGTATATTGGGTGTTTATTGACGAAGTTTCACAAAGTTTTTCCGAATCCATGTCATCGTCCGTATAAAAATTAAACAAAATGGCAGAGCCGACCACACGCTCACCCCCAACTCGCACCTTTGGTGCTCAGGCCTGGCTTTCAGCCAGTCATGACTCCATTTTTCTTAGATTCAGGGTTGGCATATCTGCAGGGTTGCACAACAAACACCAATACACAGTAAATACATTTAATCCATCCTCACATGGTCAAGGAAGAATGTCAGATTCCGGAAATAAGAACGATGTAACAGAAAATGCTTAAATAACATCTCTGCACTTACAGAATCAGCTGGTGACATCAAATTCATTAACCGTGTTACATTTAAAAAGCATGACAATGTAAACCATTATGTTCTCACCACTGGAGACATAAATATTACCTATTATGACTGACTGACTGACTGAGTTTAGTTTTATGCCGCTTTTAGCAATATTCCAGCAATATCACGGCGGGGGACAACAGAAATGGGCTTAACACATTGTGCCCATGTGGGGAATCGAACCCGGGTCTTCGGCGTGACGAGCTAACGCTTTAACCACTAGGCTACCCCTCCGCCTCCCCTATTATGACAATACTTGTTCGAGTAAATTATACATGATAAAAAGTTAATAGAATCTCGACCTGTGTCAAATGAACAAGTAACAGCAGTGTATGAAATAAGCCAAAAAATCCAGCCAAACATCAGGGCTGGTAACTTCAAAATGTTACAGCCCAAAATGGATTTAACCAGACCAAATATGGTGAATTTACACAGATGTATGGAACATCTAAAATTTTACCAGACCATCAGGCTGGCTAGCTGTAAATTTAGACCGTCCGTCAGAAAACAAGCCTGTCTCGGGCGGTCGGACGGGCCTTATTTCATACACTGGGAACAGGCAATATTTTCTTTGAGCATTAAGCTTAGCACCAGAAATTCAGGCTAACATAGATAATATTAACAAGTGATAAGGCCACAAACAAAGAATTGTTTTCTTATTTGTCTGCAGGTGAAGATATGGTTTGAAAAGAATTAACTTTCAAAGACTGAACGATTTCAGTGTTCTTTTCTTTAAAGTACA
Organism: Haliotis rubra; assembly: GCF_003918875.1. Lineage (NCBI taxonomy): Eukaryota > Metazoa > Mollusca > Gastropoda > Lepetellida > Haliotidae > Haliotis > Haliotis rubra. The sequence continues at coordinate 219,376 of NW_025767018.1, forward strand.
TACAATGTATTCCATCCATGGAGTGAGAATGTTTTGCAACAGTCCAGCAAATAATCTGTGACAACAAATATTGGATTTGCATATTGTACCAACATGGGGAACAGAACTGGATTGTTTGGTACAAGCTACTGCTTTACCCATGTGGCCACCCATACCAAAGATACATCTATGACTTTTAGACTGAGTTTAGTTTTACGCCGCTTTTAGCAATATTCCAGCAACATCACGGCGGGGGACACCAGAAATGGGCTTCACACATTGTACCCATGTGGGGATTCGAACCCGGGTCTTCAGCGTGACGAGCGGACGCTTTAACAACTAGGCTAACCCTCCCCCTGCATGTTAAAGTTGTGGTTTCTTGTGAAGGAATTATAACGGTTTTGTAAAATGAAGCACAAATATTGTTCATAGAAATAAGAGAAGGATTTTGTTCAACATAATACTAACAGTCATATACACTTGTATAAAGATAGTAATGTACAATTTATGTATTTATACACAAGCAAACTGCACTCTTGTACACACAACATGAACCAAATGCAAAATATGAAATGCAGCATGTAATAACGTAAATGACAGAGGGTGTGTGGACACACTGTCATGAATGGAGATGTCAATTATCTCACCTTTAAACAAAAAAGTCCAAAAATAGGTACCATTTTTTAATATTTCAAAAAAAAATAAATTACCATTTTTAATGCCCCCAATTCCTGTAACATTTGATCATAGCCCCTCCATGTAAAATATGCCCAGTCTCTGAATAATGCTCAAATGTATAAAAGAATAATTTAATATAAGGAAGAAAAGTGTGGTTTTCTTCTAAACTCGCCCATCATTCCCTGCATTAACATTTATGACCAGTCCATAACATTCTACCAGGGACACACACAAAAATTTACGAAAATCATATAACATATCACGACAAGAAAGACTTTATGTGGTTTTAAGGAAACAGCATCTTGCACTGAAACACATTGAAGAATTATACTACTCAACTTTTCATTGGGAATAATTTGATGTTAAATTCTATTCAAATACACTCGTGAGAATCAGGTTTGTGTGTCGCCAAAAAGTTCACATATATCTATTAAAAGTGGAGCAGTATATATTATAGGGGTCATTACCATGGCACCATCTTAGCATTTCAACCACTGTGATGACATCTTAGATTCTTAGCTTCAACTGTCAAAAAGACTATCTCAGCGATAGAACCGTTGCAATGCAATCGTTATTATAAGGTTATCTAAACCATTGTTAACGTTGTCTTACCACTACAACCATTACGACTACATCTTAGCGATACAACCATTACGACTACATCTTAGCGATACAACCATTCCGACTACATCTTAGCGATACAACCATTCCGACTACATCTTAGCGATACAACCATTCCGACTACATCTTAGCGATACAACCATTACGACTACATCTTAGCGATACAACCATTACGACTACATCTTAGCGATACAACCATTAGGAAGCAATTTTAGTAATAAAACCATTGTTGAAATATCTCATGTCAATTGTCATAATACTGTCTTAGCAGTCTAGAGCCATGCTGCATAAAGTGGTCTTAGCGATGATCTTAGTCAATACTAAAGAATAGTAGTTACGATTACCTCAGCGCTAAGATACAGGGGTGGAAATAACCCATTGCCCGACGTCCAAATCCAGTGTTTTATTCTGTCGGGCAGGCAAATTTGTATATCACACTGTACCGGTGTCCAGTTGACTTTCCAATGTTAATTATGTTGTTTATTTTAAAAAATCAACAAGAAAACGGCCGGAATAGTGGACAAATTATCAGGGCAAGGGATTTTACATGTGCCACTGTACCGGAGTACACTAGCAATTTTAAAGTTATTTCCACCCCTGAGATAGTTTAGGTAACAGGGCCCCCTTCAACAGAGCATTGTCAACACTCTGACAATCGTAAGCCTATTTTAATGTATGGGAGTTACGACCACCTTAGCGCTAAGGTAGCTTTGTACAACACGGCCTAGGTTACTAAGATATTTAAAAGGTACTTGGATTGCTTTATAGAGACAGGTTTCTTCCTGAATGAGATTCATTATGACACATAGTTCACCGAGACGTAACAAAGATGTAACAAAAAATGTGTAACAGCTGAACATGGTAGGTCATTCAGTGGTATGAAGCCAAAAGGACGAGCATACATTCACCAGGTTAAACAAAACATGTATAAAGTACAGGTTATGGATATGATAATAAAACCTAATAATATGTAACCCACAAAAATCCAGGTTCATCGCTCAAAACACATGGATTTAACACCAGAATGATTCTACATAATTTCCACTGACATTTGATGTTTTCTGAATTTCCAGTACTGCATTTTAAGACATTTTTGTACATGAATTATTATTTTTTCAGTTGGTTTTAAGGTCTTAAGAGCTAAAATGCAATTTAAACATAAAATAATGCTAATAGTCACTACCTCACCTGATCTGATGTGACTCAAATGTGTGGGTTTTTTGTTTAACACCACACTCAGCAATATTCCTTACTACTCATCATATTATCAAAATAAACAAAACTAAAATCACAAATACACTGAATTCAAAATAAATCAAATAAGTGTACAGTGAAGGCATGTTCTGAGAAATACAGCAGAAAATATTCAAAATATTTTGGCCATACTTTTCATTTACATATTGAATCTGAAGAATAACATACTTGATACAAGCATACACAAAGTAAAATAATCTCAAGAACAAACACAAAATTCTCGTTCTCCATAATGCAGAACAGCTCGGGTGTATAAAAGTGTAACCGTCACTGTCAGCCGAGTTTAGTGAAAGATCATCTCCCTGTACCCAATATGTAGACAGTGATCTGAACAGGGACAGTTGGTCAACAATGACCATACCACAATGATACATAATTAATCAAGTCCAGGCCTGGCAAACCAGTGGTTGATGGCATGAGCAAGTATCCATGCCAACATTGGGTCACCATGACACATACTCACTTTACAGCCACCTAATCCCCATTATTTCTTTGTTAGATCCAGGTTAGAATTGGTCTCCAGCAACCCATGCTTGTTGTAAGAGGCGACTAACGGGATCGGGTGGTCAGACTCGCTGACCTGGTTGACACATGTCATCGTATCCCAACTGCGCAGATTGATGCTCATGCTGTTGATCACTGGATTGTCTGGTCCAGATTCGATTATTTACAGGCCGCCGCCATATAGCTGGAATATTGCTGAGTGGGGCATTGAACAACAAACCAAACCAATCATTAATTCTTTCTTTATTGTTGAAGGCTGTAAATGATCAAGTCTGGACCAGATAATCCAGTGATGACTATTGTGAACAACCATCCACACTGTTGGGCACACGACTGCCTCCGTGGTGTAGTGGTTAGAGCGTCCATCCCCCACCCCCTCCCCATCATGTACAAAATCAATTACCCCTACTCTTTCCCATAACTTCAAGCAAAATTCCCCCCAAAGTACTCTTGTACAAAATTAATTACCCCACCATCACCTCCCCAGAAAAAACATGGGTGACCCCTCCTTAAAATCATTATCACCCCCTAGCGTTAAATTCTGAACGGTCCTTTAGAAAACAGTTTGACCAAATAGCTTCACTCATCACTCTTATACTACTCACATAAAGTTAGGGAGCACCTGATTCTTTCATAATAAAGTGAACAAAAATATCAGGGCCCTAAACTTCTTTTGAGTACCGGTCGTTTAACACAAAATTCATTACATGGCACAAAAGAGCTTCACAGAAAGCTGTATAACAATCTCTTGACTAAAACAAACGCAAAACACTACATACGATAAATAAAGCAAGGGAGGTAATTCTGGGTTAAAGAGGTCTTCCTAGGTATATATTACTCACCATCATTCCATTCCCATCAACAAAGCAAGCATGTTTTACCTGCTTTTACACAAAATACACATATGTCTGCAAAAATATTTTCTGAGAACTTAATATTACCTTACTCCAATATATCATCTTCGCTATGGTGAAAGGTTTTGGCAAAGGAGATCTGGAATTAGATTTACCACACAAACAATAAACTTCACTGACCTTGACCCTCACCTTGACATTTAAAAGATGTAGGCATTAGAATGTAAGATACATATATGTTCAGGGACAACAAGCATACATAAAACAGTCCCACAATCACATTTGTCTTTTCGCAACTATGAAACATCGACAAAAGTACCAGCGTGATTTCTAAAACCATGCACAACAGATTGTCATGTCAAACAGCATGAAGGAGATAACGAACCTAGTTCCAATGTTGATAAAAACTTTAACGAATAGGTAACTAGACAAGGTGAGGTGAGGTGAAATTGGGTTTAACGTTGTGCTTGAGAATATTTCACTCATATGACGACGTGCATGCGTGTGTATGTGTATGTGCGGCTGCTTGTACTAGCCCAAACTGAAGCTGGTTTTATAGTGCTAGCCCACTGAGATACCATGCCGCAGTGAAGCATGAATACCCCACTCAGACACATTATACCGACTCCGAGCCCGACCAGTCCTTGTCGTACCCATTAATGCTGAGCGCCAGGTAGGGACCAACAAGTACCATATTTTAACGTCTTTTTGGTATGACGCGGTCGGGGATCGAACCCGCGACCTTCCACTCTCCGGGCGGACGCTCTAACCACTGCACCACGGAGGCGGTAACTAGACAAGGACTTGTGTAACTTTAACTGTATTTTCAATTACAGTGAGCAGAAGCCCAGTACTTTTTGTAAAAAATGTGTGTTCTATGAAAAGAATACAGTTTACTAGGAGATCCGAGTCAAGAATTGGTCCAGGGTTTCGCTGAACTCTGCATAATACAGTCAGCATGTTTCCACATTTATTTCTGTAAGACTAACACTACATCTCGCACAAAAGAAAGAGTGAGTGAGTATAGTTTTACGCTGCTTTTAGCAATATTCCAGCAATATCACAGCTGGGGACTAGTGGTGGTCCCATTAATTGAAATAATCGAAGATTGGTCGCAATGACTAAACGACCAAGCAATTGATCATGTTTTCTCATAATCGAACACAAACAATTCTGGAACACTTGTTTGCATTAACAATATTTTTCACAAGGTTGGTTTTGTCTGTTACATTTCATAAACATTACAAGCTCGTTCCAAGTCAGGATTGAATTTATCTTAAAGACTCCAGGAAATTTATGTTCCTAACATACGAGTCATCCTTTAAAGATGTTAAATTTGCACATGCATTTTGTGGAATTTGCAAAAAGACTCATAAGAACTACATGCTTTTTCTTTGTTTTTTTGTGCAGTACCAAACATAACCAGAAAAATTTGATCAATGATGCTAACCAATTATTTTGATGATTGATCGGTTGTAATGAACCAATCATCAATTATGAGATTTTATCCAATTCCCAACACTACTGAGGACACCAGAAATGGGCTTCACACATTGTACCCATGTGGGGAATTGAACCTCGGGCTTCGTCGGGATGAGCCAATGCCTAGACCACAAGGCTACCTCGCAGAAATTGTTCTGATTTCTTGATAAAACTGGTTTTGGTGAAGTGGTCCCATCAACCAACATCAAAGAAATACAGTGAATACAAAATTGATTGCTTTTCTTCTCACGTTATTATCCTGAGTCAGGTATAGATACTTCTTTCAAAACCTTCATTTCTAACTGTATCAAAACATTCACGAAAATCAGACTGACTGACTGACTGAGTTTGGTTTTACGCCGCTTTCAGCAATATTCCAGCAACAGCACGGTGGGGGACACCAGAAATGGGCTTCACACATTGTACCCATGTGGGGATTCGAACCCGGGTCTTCGGCGTGACGAGCCAACGCTTTAACCATTAGGCTACCCCACCACCCCCACGAAAATCAGAAATGAAAATATGCCATTATGTTTATGTACATGATAAATATATATAAGTTCAATTTTGATCAGTAATAAACATCTTTGTTCAGACCAATGGAAAAACTCCCTAATTTTGTTGCAAAAAATAGAAAAAACGTAGTGGTTTTCATGGATGAATATATTTTTTAACATTTTCTGGGGCAATAAAAATAAATGCCATAAATCAACAAGGAGATTTAAAACAATATTGATTATTCTAACTTTTTTATAAAAAAATATTTGTAAAACTATGTGACAAATGAATACTGTTTATCACTTTTCATATTAATGTAAATTTAGTAAAATAATTCTACAGAAAAAAGATGGCCATTGTTTCAGTTAGGACCACACCAACTACCTCTTTTCACTATTGTACAGGGTGAACTGTGTCTACAATACATCATTATGTGCTGGAGCTATTCATGGGTGAGTGAGTGAGTGGGTGAGTGAGTGAGTGGGTGGGTGGGTGTGTGTTTGGGTGAGTGAGTGAGTTAGTTTAGACTTTCTTAGGAAGAAAGACTTCTATCAGACTAATTTGAACCAAAAATTGGCTCCAAAACAAAAAGCTTCAATGAGAACTGGTTCGGTTCTAGCCATAGGTAACCGTGTCAGCTCTACAATCAGGCAGGCTGTCGAAACCGGATTATTTCTGCAGTCCTGACGAGTGCCGGTTTAGACAACTTCCACTGTATTACAACTGGGGTCGTATTTTAGACAGTAATAAAACGTTATCAATTTCTTTTGTCCTAACAACAGCATTTCAAGAATGTTTCCAAACTCAGGGGTGGAAATAACCCATTGCCCGATGCACGAGTCCAGTGTTTTTTTCTGTCAGGCAAGCAAATTTGTATATCACACTGTACCGGTGTCCAGTTGATATTCCAACGTTAATTATGTTATTTATTTAAAAAATCAACAAGAAAATGGCTGGTATAGTGGACAAATTATCAGGGCGAGTGATTTACATGTGCCACTGTACCAGAGTACACTAACAATTTTAAAGTTATTTCCACCCCTGTACAGTATCATGAAGGGACGAAACTGATTTGTTTTGATGTATTTAGGAATGTAACATTTTCTCAACACCTCATTCCAATCTTGTTCTTTAACACAAATTCAGCCTATACGTTAACAGAATACATTCTATGACAAAACACACATCGTTCAGTATAACACGACATAAATCATGTGACATAAAGAAAGCATTAGCAAACCTCTCATCTGAAATGATACACGAACATCATGATATTCTGTTCACCACACAATATATAGGTCATCTGATTATTGAAGTCAAGCACCTTTGAAGGACAAAAGACCTGTTTTAGGTCTGTTCTGAATCATTCATGAGTAGGCCCGTAAGTCACCTTAACATTGAAACAAAACACTTTCAATTTCAACATTGTTTAAGTACTAAAACAAGGCCAGACGTCTTATGAATCCATTGACTCCAAAATATTTTAATGTGAAAAATAAAACAATGAAACTAATTATATATATTTCCCCTAAACAATAAAAAGCAAATTGTTTAAAAACATTTACTGTCACTACCGATATATACATAAATTATTTAAAATGCTTTAAATTAAAACTTGTGAAAATATTTGATAAAAATTTCAAAACACATTGAATAAAAAAAATAACTATTGAGGATTCCTGTCAATGAAATTTTCCACCTACATGTATTTCAATCCCATTTCCTCCCGCACCAAAGTTTTCCCACCTATCAACATTTTGAAGAAAATATATAAAAAATATATTTGGTAGTGGACTTCTTCCAGTTATCTTTGGTCAATGAATGAATTTTTAGGCCCTAAATCTGTAAACGTAAAACACTGAAAATATTAGAGTCCTAACCCAAAATATACCCCAATTCAATACAGACATCGATTTTCTTCCCAAAACAGAAATACAGCCATATTCTCCCATCATCTTCTGTTCCTGTTGCCAAAACCCACATCACTCACACAAAACATCGGGCGGTGGGTTGCCTAGTGGTTACAGCGTTTGCTCATCACATCGAAGACCCGGGTTTGATTCCCCACATGGGTACAATGGGTGAAGCCCATTTCTGGTGTCCCCCGCCGTGATATTGCTGGAATATTGCTAAAAGCGGCGTTAAACCTTATTCACTCACACGCCAAAATAAATTTAGCTAAACCTGTAGAGGTTTCCAATTCTTTGAAGAGAATCGTCCTTGGGGTACATATATGCATATTCTGAGGCTGAAAATGTCGCGTAACAGTTGTATCAATGTTTTAATAAAAATATTGTACAATAAATAACAATTTTTTTTTATCTATTATACGGCCCCCACCACGTGGAGTTACCTCCCTGCTACCCACCTTGGACGATCTCTATGAAAAAGAATTGTTCAGTCTGAGCAACCACATGGTCTATGGCCATTTATTGATCAAGTGTGTGAGTGAGTTTTAGTTTTAGGCAATATTCCAGCAATATCAGGCCGGGGGACACCAGAAATGGGCTTCACACATTGTACCCATGTGGGGAATCAAACCCGGGTCTTTGGCGTGACGAGCGAACACTTTAACCACTAGGCAACCCCACCGCTCAAAGTGAGTTGCAACAGCTGGTGTTACCAAATTAATTTTATGACAACATTAACGCACATAATGATGCTAAACAGGAATCTCGACAAGGGCAGATTGTGTATGATACAATTCATATCTTGTTGAACTTGGGTGTTTTAGTGTATCGTTTCAGCCTTACGGGTTCTCATTACAAGTTTTGGCCAATCGGAACACAGACCACATTACTTAGAAAACCAATCACTCGTCTTCATCTTTTGACAAGTCCAGTTCTTTTTTGTTTCGGGAGAACTCGTCCTTGAGTGACAGGTTGAACATGGAAAACATAGGGTCGTCCGTCACCTCTTTCTCTATTTTTAAAAATTTAGGTACATCTAAACGCCCTGCTGACGTAGTGTAGGTCTCCAGAAGGATCAACCCTCGGCATCTGCAACAAACAGAATATGTAATGAGTGAGTTTAGTTTTACGCCACTTTACAATATTCCAGCAATATCGCAGCAGGGGACACCAGAAATGGGCTTCACAGATTGTACCCATTTGGGGAATCGAACCTGGATCTTTGGTGTGACGAGTGAACGCTTTAACCTCTGGGCTACCCCACCACCCAACAAACATGTTTAATATCGTGTTTGAGATTATTGCACATATACACCAGTGTACGTGTGTATGTGCATTGACTAATGCAAGTTTCCTATACCTAGCCCATGACCATGACAATGTTTTTTAAAATCAATACCCCAACCAGACACAGTATCTTGACTCCAAGCTGACCTGTTCTAGTTTAATTCCAAAGAGAGTGAGTGAGTGAGCATGGTTTTACACCACTTTTAGCAAAATTCCAGCAACATCACGGTGGGGGACACCAGAAATGGGCTTCACATATTGTACCCATGTGGGGAATCGAACCCAGGTCTTCTGCATGACAAGCGGACGCTTTAACCACTAGGCTACCCCATGACCCCTCTTAATTCAAAAGCTGACTGCAAGGCAGAGGAACAACAAGCACCATATTCATTTTACAGCCTTTTGTTATGCTACGTCGAGGACTGCAACCAATATACATCCACAAGAAGATGTTGCTTGCAAAATATCACACTGCAGCATTATTTCGCTAAATGATGTATCTTCCTTTGTCTTCATGATAAATTAAGCAATCAGTGAAGCTATGTTAATGATTTATTTACTAATAAGGATTGACATCAACATACTTGTTTTAGGGAAGTAGTTTCAGTTAAAGCAAAAATGGCATTCTCATACTGCATAAATGTGCATGCAGGATTAGGGTTTAAACATGAGTAAAGTTACTTCATAAATAAACATAGTAAACATTAGGGGTGTCACGATTCACTATCACTTCGATGCGATGTGATTATTGATTTAATTTGTTCCATTCGATTCACCAAAGCTGAGGACAAAGTCAAATTTGTTGTAATATCAGTTTAATTTGGCAAACTTTGGAAAAATTGCCACAATGCACAATTAGAACACTGTCAAGACAAGTTGTCAACAAATACTCACTGAACAAGTGATCATGAAATTAAGTTTCAGTCACGAACTCTGGTGTCAAGTGTTCATTGTGACTGTAATGTCACTGTAAGTCATTTGGAATGATCATGTTCTGTGCAAGGAATTTTCACTTGAAAGACATGCCCTCTGGGCACTTACAATGTCTCCAGCAGTGGAGCATACCCTCTCACTGGCCACACTTGTAGCAGCGAATTTTCAACATAATTTCTTACGATTTCAGGTGAAATAAACTCTCAGTATTAGAAAGTAAGTACTTTATGAATCGAATCGAAATGGATGCATTTGAAATCGAGATCGAATCGTACATTTTTCGATTCAATTTTCAATGAACCGAACCGAATCGTGACACCCCTAGTAAACATGACTCCAAAACACAAATTTCAAGAGCTTACTTTTCGGGACACGGTTCGTCGTACACGTCCAGCTGGAAGTACTGGTTCTGGTATAGGAAACAGTGACGCTTCTTGTACACCGTGGCATGCTTGTCATCACGCTGTGCCAGCAGAATCTGAAACATGGCGGCAGTGGTAACAGTTGAGTTAGTGGCCTTAATGACACTTGGAACAGTATTCCATTCATATCATTTATTCTCAAAACTAAAACATCAAACTGCAGATCTGTATTTCTGTACAATCGTACACATCAGATGTAAAGTTCCCTCTGTGTAGCGATGTCTATCCCTACCAAGGCAAGGAGCTTGTCATAAGCCTATACCCAATGTGAATAACTTGATTCTAAATGAGGCTACAATATTGGGAGCGAGTTTAGTTTTACGCCACACTCAGCAATATTCCAGCTATATGGCGGTACAATATCAGAGAATCACATGGGGACAATATCCATGAAGAAGTTATTTCTGCAGAGCTAAGTGTATTCTGAAGACTATTAGGAAACCGTTATGATGTGTTTGTCGAATACCCACATCACAGCATATCAGCTTAATCTTGAATGAAAACCTGAAGTGAAGCTGTTTCAGACATTTACCACACTGGCGAAACCCCATTCTCTTCCCACAGAGGTTACTCCTATCATATCTTACTACGTAACCTCTGTTCTTATACGGCCCTTTCATGGTGTGAGTGTTCAAGACTCGTGATTGGAGGCAATCAGATTTAGTTGTGCAATCAGCGACGTTGTTTCAAAAGTGATCATTCGCATGGCCTCGGTAATTTCTGTATGCTTCGAGGAAAACTAAACTTCTTCCCCTGGGCGATGCGCAAACGTTTCTTCTAGACAGAACTAAGTCATGTTATGGCGGATCAGTGGCGTCTCCATCGCCCTCGTTGACAACGGACAAGCTAGCCATTAAACGTCTTGTGTGTAACATCAACACAAGTCCCCGGGGATATTTGTGGTCCCACATTTGCTTGTGTTAGTCAAGTTGAATCTAAGTCGATGTAACACGTGTTCTGAATGGATAGAAAGAAGGGAGATAATTCGTGTTGCGATCTTTTGCCACTAGGGGATTTTACGAGAACCGGGAAATATGGCCGTATTAGAACAGAGGTTCGTAGGAAGATATGACAAGTAACCTCTGTGGAAAGAGAATGGCAAAACCCATAAGCTTGGTATTATGCTGACAGTACTGAGATTTAACCCTACAGACACACATTTCTGGCATGCCAAAGGTATGCAACTTGACACAGTGAATTGGGGCTCCGTAGACGACTACACCATCCATTGTGCCTACTGACGGTTGAATCCAATCCAATATGCAGGATATACCTTGCCAATGACAGATATATTTTACATTTTACAAACAAGAACTAGTGTATAGCTATGAACAAGCTGCTGTATGTGACACATACGTCTGTAAATAATCAACTCTGGACCAAGACAATCCAGTGATCAACAGCATGAGCATCTATCTCAGGGGTTCATTTTTTTTTTAAAAAGCCACTTGCCACAGGGAAAGTGACTTTAAGAAAGTAACTTGTCCTGACTAATTATCCACTTGCCCTGATCTTATGACATAATTATGATGATGTAATTATGAAAGAAGAAATCAACATCGTATTTGATGCTAATGTTTACTGGAATTTTTATTGAAAAGTGATAAATAGCAAAGAAAGATAACTCTACTTTGATATCATTGCGAAATTTAATAGCTACATTTTGAGCAGATATGAAATTAAATCAAAGTTTATTTGCAGTTTGAAACCATAAGTGGAAATTATATAGTAGCCCACGCACAAGTAAGATACCATTATTTGATTGCCCGAAATGAAAACTGACTTGCCCCGGGCGTCGGGCGATGGGATTTTTGAACCCCTGTATCTACATAACTGTGATACGATGACATGTGCCAACCAAGTCAGCGACACCGAGCCTGACCACCCGATCCCGTTAGTCGCCTCTTACAACAAGCATGGGTTGCTGAAGACCAATTCTAAGCCGGATGTCCAAGGATGATGAGTGAGTGAAAGAGATTGGTTTATAAGTATTCTAGGAATAAGGTGTATTATGAAACTGTACCTCATAATCCTTGGCAGATATTGGCATCCTTAACTCCACACTCTGCTTGTTGATCTCGGGCCGCCGGATCGTGTGAGTGTACGTCCAGTTAGCTAGGGACGGAGACAAACAGCGGTGAGGCAAGATTATCAGATAGGAATATATCAGGTGAATCCATTGTGTGGGATTCCAGTGTATGTTTGGCAGCAAGATAATGAAAGGATTATACATGCAACTAAAGATTTTGACTTTGTTTTCACAAAACGTGAGGTGTCTGACAGGAATGTGTGACTTTGTGAAGTGACAGTTACCGTCTTGTCCCCGGCGTCGGAGCCGTGCCTGCATCTTCCTGCTGGGAGTGACCAGGTAGTCATGGACAACCGTGAACGTCTGGTGGTGTGGGAAATCCTGGAACAGGGGAACAATCTTTAAAAGTGCAATCAGTTCATATGAGTTGGAATAATGTTGAAATCTTTTTTACTGACTGACTGAGTTTGGTTTTACACCGCTTTTAGCAATATTCCAGCAACATCACGGCGGGGGACACCAGAAATGGGCTTCACACATTGTACCCATGTGGGGATTCGAACCCGGGTCTTCGGCGTGACGAGCCAACGCTTTAACCATTAGGCTACCCCACCGCCCCGAAATCTTTTTGAAGTCGAAGTCGACTGCCTTCATAACTGGAGAAACATCAAATCTTTCCCTTTGCCAAATGACTCCTGCAGATTGTGTTACTGCAGAGTGAGTGAGTGAGTGAGTGAGTATGTATGTATGGTTTTAGGCTGCTTTTAGCAATATTCCAGCAATATCACGGCGGGGGGACACCAGAAGTGGGCTTCACACATTGTACCCATGGAGGGAATCAAACCCAGGTCTTCAGTGTGATGAGCGAACATGTTACTGCTGAGTGTGTTACTGCTGATGAATAAGTCTGATATCGCTTACGTCGGCTCCAGGCAGACGTGACACCAGGAACTTCCTCTTCCTACTGTCTGCAGCGAGTCGGTCGTCTGCATCAATACCCATCCTGTTACACACAGCCTGTAGAGACAGGAGGAAACAGTACCGTCACATACCAACCTTTAACATCATAATGTGCTCATTCTTTGGTTCGATCAATTATACTCTCTCGACTCGACTATTGCAACAGTTTGCACTTTGGCATCAGTTCAACTCAACTTCAGAAACTTAAAAAATTACAGAACTCAGCAGCACGCATCGTCTGCCTCAAGTCCAAGAAAGATCATATCACACCTTCACTGATGTCTCTACACTGGTTGCCTGTCAAATTCCGGATTGACTTCAAGATTCTATGTATCACTTTCAAAACTCTACATGGACAAACACCTGAATACCTCTCGAGTCTTCTGTGTCAGTACATTCCAACCCGACCATTACGATCCCAGAATCACCAGCTACTTGTCATTCCTAAAGTTCGACTCTCATCCTATGGGAAAAGATCATTCCAACACGCAGCCGCCAGTCTCTGGAACAACTTGCCCACTCACATCAAGAATGCTGAATCTTTGGACACATTTAAATCGTCTCTAAAAACCCACTTTTTTCGTCTTGCCTATCACTAGACTTTCTATGTTCAATTGTCTCTCTGTAAATAGTTTTACCTATTTTCTTTTCTCCTATAGTATTGTAGCCATGAGCGGGTATTAGTACCTGGATGTAGCGCTATATAAATACCCACATTATTATTATTATTATTATAACACATACTGTCACATTACATCAATAATAAAGCAGACTGTAGATAATCAAGTCTGGACCAGACAACCCTGTGATTATTCCGATCGGCCTGTATTTACAATGAGGTCATCACAGTTCGAGCTTGGAGAATACAACAAATCATAAAGTTGATTCTCTTATTTCACAAACTGTTGAAACTAAGAGTCTGGCCACCTGGACCATCGAGTTGCATCTAACAACCAGAATAAGTTGCTAGGTGAACACTCTTCCACAAATTCCCATTGGGCGTCCATTGTGGAAGGTTGACATACAAAGATGCTCCAGAATTCCAACTTTTCAAAAATTAAATTTGAAAACTTACTGCTATCATCATGGTCAGCTTCGTCTCAAAGTCCACCGTGTTGTCAATGACATCATAGTACGGATGTCCAACCCAAGCCTGGAAAAGCAAACAGCATTGTTACCATGGTTACTGCATCATGAGCCACATGAAAACACACATTATGATACAAGTATGACACACATGCTTTAGCTGTGACACACACATACTTTAGCTGTGACACACATACATTAGCGGTGATGCTGTCCAGTTGCCGAGCACCCTCAAGATCCTCATGCCGTGTCTTGTGTCCGGCAACTGTGTAGAAGTCCTCAGCTCCCTTAGCTGCAGACACCATGTGTATAATCTGGTTGTAACGGTTGTCCCGGATGTCAATCTCGTTCCATTCGTTCAGCTGCTTCATCCTCTCCCAGTCTTTTTTTTCCAGGTCTAAAGGAAAAGCCATGTCATACAGTGGAAACCTGATAAGTAAAATTCCAAGGGACTCGCCAAAATTGTTTACTTATCAGGTATTTTACTTATCCAAACCTACAAAAATCTGCAAATGACAACCATATGCATGTATATATGTATGCATATGTATCAATGAACCACTTATCAGGGCTGGCTTCCAGTTGTCAGTGTATTGTTAACTGCATGATGCCAGCGAGCTGTAAGTAGGATGTTTGTTTAACTGGAGACTGACACGTGCCCCTCATGTCGGATTAAGTGGTGATCGCTAATTTAGTTATCCAGTCTCTTTTGTTAAGTAATTTACTTCCAGGGACTGTGAGAATACGTTTAGTTAAGCGGTATTGTTTACTTATCCAAGTTTAGTTAACAGGACTCTAATAGTCATAATTAATGAAGAAATTTGCCGGGACCAAGGAAAAGTGTTTACTTCCTCAAAGCGAGGTCGATGTCGTTATGTTAAAGTATGGGAGTTCGATCGACTGTCGTCTTTACTAAATTGATAGCTTTGAAGCGGGACAAAATCTCTTTAGTTAAGCGGTCTTTCCTTAGGCGGTTTCCACTGTATATTTATCAGGGATTCCAAGCTGAATGCAACATGCAGACAAAGAAAATTTTGTTCTATGGTTATTTTTAACTTAATCACTTAAAATTATGTGAGTATGATTTTACGCTGCTTTTAGCAATATTCCAGCAATATCTCGACTACTCTCTCCCATGTGCCCTTAAAAGCTCAGACACAATTGACATTTTTAAGTCCAGACTTAAAACCCACCTTTTCTCAGTATATTATGTATAACTTCATCTGTAAATATTCCAGTGTTAATATTCTGTTGCGCTTTGAGCATGCCTTAGGTGTGGAAGGGGTGCATTATAAATATGCATTTATTTTTACTATTATTATTACTACCCATCGCCTCACACTTAGAATGTAAAATTAAACATTAGTGAGTGAGTACAGTTCAAGCAATATTCCAGTGGGCACAACAGAAATGAGTTTCACACAAATCAGCCCAGGTCTGACATGACCACATTTAGAGATGCCAACCCTCGATCTAAAGAAAGTGAAGTCCAAGCACTAAAAGTTTGCGGTGAGCACATGGTCGGCTCCGCCATTTTGTTTCACTTACATACGGGTTATGACATGCATTCGGAAAAAAATTGTGAAAACTTCATCATCAAGAACACGCAATATACACAATCGACACCCAAAAGATCATACGCTTAGCTTCTGAATGCTTTTACCGGTGTCAACTCAAATAAAATACCTGTGACTTACAAAATTGTATAGCGTAACCAATTTTCAGAATGGAAAATTTTAATATGAATAGTATATTTATATACTATCCTATCTCACGATTTGCACTTCTCTCTCTTGCTTCGACGCTGAGTGGAACGAATGAGAACTTTTCCTGTAGGCCTCTCTTGTCCATATGCCCGTGTTCCCCAGGCTGCCCTCCTTATAGGACAGGTCCCTAGTCCCCGGCTAAGCGTGCAACACGTTCCCCTGTCTACCCACACGTGACTACCTCAGAGTGATCATTTTCTTCTTGGAGCCAATTACAGTTATACGTAACCGTCGTAATCTTAGTAGAGGGGAGGCTGAGTGGGCATCCATCTTGTGAGATAGGATAAGTATGTAATTTTTAGAGTAAAATTGTTATTTTATACTTATCCTGACTCATGCTTATTGCTTGTCTTCTTCTTCTTGCGAACATAGTGGAACACGTGTATCTCCCAATTGAAGTTCCCTTCAATAAAGAAATCACTAATTAGTACTCACCACGAGTTACCTCCCTTGCCCAAGCGCGGGAATGAGGGCGCCACCTCAACCCATGTGCCTCACTCTCTCCTCATATACTGAGCCCAACACTTGAATTTCCAGGGAAATCCAAAGTGTTATGTGGGGAGGATGGGAGGGCTTACCTCATGAGTCAGGATAAGTATAAAATATCAATTTTACTCTAAAAATTACATATTTTTCCTTATCCTGACTCATGCTTATTGCTTGTAGAATCCGACGGAGAGGAGGTGGGAATATATAATACTTTGGATTTTAATAATTAGTGATTTGAACTGTGAAGATTGTAATAACCCTATGGAAACTTCATAAAGGCACTGAACTGATGAATTCCTGCTGCTAACTTATCCGCTGCCACATAAAGGTTATTACAATTTACTTATTATGATAAAAGTATATATAACATTAATACAATGCTTAAGACTAATAGACTTAAGCTTGTTAATATGATAGCATAAACTCCTTAGAGTTTGTTAGCTAAAATACTTTTATGATATAAACATAGTACTGAGCTTAAGATATGATTAAACTTAAGCTAAATATATAATAGCAAAAACTCCTTAGAGTTTATTAGCTAATATACTTTATGATATGAGTATAGTACTGTGCTTAAGATATAATTAACTTAAGCTACCTAAATAGCCAAAACAACTCCGTAGAGTTTGTTAGCTAATACATTTTATAATGTAACCATAATGCTTAAGATCTGATGAAACTTAAGCTAAATATATAATAGCAAAAACTCTTCAGAGTTTGTTAGCTAATATACTTATATGATATAACATAGTACTGAGCTTAAGATATGAATAAACTTAAGCTACGTATACAATAGCAAAAACCTCCGTAGAGTTTGTTAGCTAATACATTTTATAATGTACCCATAATGCTTAAGATATGATGAAACTTAAGCTAAATATATAATAGCAAAAAAACTCTTTAGAGTTTGTTAGCTAATATACTTATATGATATAAACATAGTACTGAGCTTAAGATATGAATTAACTTAAGCTACATATATAATAGCAAAGACTCCGAAGAGTTTGTTAACTAATACATGTTATAATATAACCATGATGCTTAAGATATGATGAAACTTAAGCTAAATATATAATAGCAAAAAACTCTTGAGAGTTTGTTAGCTAATATACTTATATGATATAAACATAGTACTGAGCTTAAGATATGAATAGCTAATACATAATAGCAAAAACTCCGTAGAGTTTGTTAGCTAATACTTGTTATAATGTAACCATAATGCTTAAGATATGATGAAACTTAAGCTAAATATATAATAGCAAAAACTCTTGAGAGTTTGTTAGCTAATATACTTATATGATATAAACATAGTACTGAGCTTAAGATATGAATAAACTTAAGCTTCATATATAATAGCAACAACTCCGTAGAGTTTGTTAGCTAATATATTTTATGCTATGAGTATAGTACTGTGCTTAAGATATAATTAACTTAAGCTACATATATAATAGCAAAAACTCTGTAGAGTTTGTTAGCTAATACATTATAATGAAACCATAGAACTGAGCTTAAGATATGATAAACTTAAGCTAAATATATAATAACAAACTCCGTAGAGTTGTTAGCTTATATATAGTATGATTTAAAAACCATAGTACTGAGCTTAAGATAATAAATTAAACTTAAGCAAAATATATAGATAGCATGTATCTATTAGTACTGTTATCATAAGTATAAAATCAACAAGATAGACTTATCTTCTCCGTGGAACTGTCAACTGTTGAGCGAGGACCATGGGACCGAAATGGTGGATACCTGAGACGTCCTTGGTGGTGATATCTCTCAGATAGTGGTTGGCAAACACCATATCGGATCTCCAGAAACATCCCTCCATTATGGTATTCAACGAGCAATTCCCATGTAGAGCGAGAGTTGAGGCTAGCGGTCTAATTTCGTGAGGATTAGAAGCTCTTGGAGGGTCGAGTCCTGCAGCCTTGTAGGCTCGTAGTATGACAGTTCTGATCCAGATAGAAATCGTAGTACGCGAGACTTCTGTCTGCAAAGCTGTAGATATAGGGATAAACAATCTCTTGAATTTCCCTCTGGACTGTTTGGATCGTTGGAGATATATTTTCAGTGCACTACTGGACATAGTGATAAATCCATCGTATCATGCAGTTCAAGAATGGATGAGAGAGCTGGGACATGGAATAATCTGTCTGGTTGACCTGGCAGGTTTTTTTTGGTGTGTTTTGTTTTTTTCGCTATAAAATCCCAGCGAAGTCCCAGATGAGCGATGTATGAGTATCATCAAAGCGTGTTCTCTCGTAATCCAAAGCGTGAATCTCAGACATCCTGGCGGCAGTAGCTAATGCTAACAGGAATAAGGTTTTGTGGGTCAGTGATTCAAACGATGTAGATAACAATGGCTCATAAGCCTCGCTCGTGAGGTGTTGGAGCACTATATTTAGATCCCAGGCTGGATCTTGAAACTTCCGTTTTCTGATCTTCCAATCAGAACGCTCGTATTAAAGCGAGTAACTCCGGTGTTATTGTCAACTTGACGCCCGTTCTCATAGTTATGACAGAACTTATAGCTGCAAGATATGTGGACAAGGATGAGCCTTTTAGATTCTTAGTTTGACGTAGATAACATAAGAAATCTGCCACTTGAGGATGTGTAGCATATCTGGCTGAAAATCCTTTCTTAGCAGCGTAATTGACAAAACTGTGCCATTTGTCATTGTAAAAGTTACGAGTTGAGTTACGTAGTGCAAGCGTGACCGCTTTAGCCGCTCTGGCAGAATAACCCCTCTTATTCAGACATGCCTTGATACAATCCATGCGTGAAGTTGGAATGCTTCTGGTGTTTCGTGCACTTGTTTAGTGAGCGGATGTATCAATAGATTGGTGCGTTGTGGGAGCTAAAGAATTGGTTTTCCCGATTTCTTGTATGAGATCTGGAAACCAAGTTCTCGCTAGCCAGTAGGGCGTGACGAAATCAGATGGAGGCTCTGCATTTGACTGATTTTCTGTAAGACTTCCTTAATGCGCCCGTTGCCCCTGCGATTTTGCAGATTTCCCTTTTGACGTAGCTGAAGACCTGGGGGTTCGAAGTGTACGTGATGATATGGACGCTTTCCTAGTCTTAGACTGAGAAGACGGCAGGTCTTGAGATGCCGGTCGCTTCTTGGACATAGCGGACTGCATCCCACGCTTATCCCCCGAGGAAAACTCAGGCATGCCACCAGCCGGTGGCGGGTCGTCAGTCAACAGTTGACCAGGAATATTAGCTTCTTATCTATTAGCCATGACTGAAGATTGTTTGCGATATTTATCTGCCTTCCGTCTAAAAACGGAACATAAATATTTATCAAAGGCAGAAATTGGTAAATTAATACATAATTTACAACGAGAAACAAAAGAACATGGAGTAATGCAACTAGGGCATTATAAATGTGGATCAGTAGCGGAATAACGTAGTTTACAATCTGTGCAGATTCTCATTGACGTAAACTACTGAACAATCACGGCGAACCGTGAATAAACAGCAGAAACACAATTAATAATCAATGCAATTTGAATAAGGATACTAGTTACACCTCTATACTAAGTATAAGAGGTACTAAACTAAAAGGATATAGTGTGTTGGGAGACACAGGCGCTCTCACGACCAGCTCACTCGGCGAAGAAGGAGAGAGTGAGGCACATGGGTTGAGGTGGCGCCCTCGTTCCCGCGCTTGGGCAAGGGAGGTAACTCGTGGTGAGTACTAATTAGTGATTTCTTTATTGAAGGGAACTTCAATTGGGAGATACACGTGTTCCACTATGTTCGCAAGAAGAAGAAGACAAGCAATAAGCAAAAGTCAGGATAAGGAAAAATATATAAATATACAATTTATATTAAAATTTTCAAATTTTTAAACTTATCCTATCTCACGATTTGCACTTATCCCATGGTTGGACGTCGAGTCACAGCTTACCCTAAGTCAAAAGGCACTGACAGCATTATATACTGTATAGGCTAATGACAACCGTAGCTAGCAATGAACAAGGCAGGCCGGATCCGACTAGCATGGTACCTATACCAGTGATGTAGTGATGGGTTCTCCTGAACCTCTTGGCATACTAGGCATCATCGCTCCCATGGAGTGGGTGCTCCTGAGCAATGTGGCGTTCGGCCCGAGGATCCGACTAGCATAGTACCTATACTAGTGATGGGTTCTTCTGAACCTCTTGGCATACTAGGCATCATCGCTCCCATGGAGTGGGTGCTCCTGAGCAATGTGGCATTTGGCCCCAGGATCTGACTAGCATAGTACCTATACCAGTGATGTAGTGATGGGTTCTCGTGAACCCCTTGGCTAACAAGGCATCATCGCTCCCATGGAGTGGGTGCTCCTCAGCAATGTGGCGTTCGGCCCGAGGATCCGACTAGCATAGTACCTATACTAGTGATGGGTTCTTCTGAACCTCTTGGCTTACTAGGCATCATCGCTCCCAAAGAGTGGGTGCTGCTGAGCGATGTGGTTTCGGTTGCAGGATCCGACGAGCATAGTAACTATACTAGTGATGGGTTCTCATTAACCCCTTGGCTTACTAGGCACCATCGCTCCCATGGAGTGGGTGCTCCTAAGCAATGTGGTGTTCAGCAGCAACCCACGCATACGCAAGAAAACGCAACTAGGCAAGTCACCTTGCTTCGCCACGATTTATCAGAGTACCCCTGTAATTACGATTATTAATTGGGCCCGCACCTGCTTCGAGACAGCCCCCCAGGACCCCATCACAAAGAGGGGAAAAGGAAACTGAATCGTAAAAACTCACAAGTTTAACGTTCAGTACCAAAACAACACCACATGACTTCCACTACTTATCACAGTTAGGTCACAACGGTGTGCTAAGGTACTTAGTAGCTAGAACGTAACGAAATCCATTAGGAAATCGGGAAGGACTCACTACACTGACGTGATTGCTCCATGGAGTAGAGGTCAGCAAGCAAGATTGTCGAACACTTCTACATCCGTGCGTAGGGAGCAACGACAAGGTAGGCCCATAACTACCAAGGTCACTACGTGTTATGGTTAGTTCGAACCCATTGACTTACTAAGCACAATTGCTCCCAGGGACGGGACTCCCGAGCAATGTGGTGTTCAGTCACTACCTTCACAAAAGTGAAAGGACGCAGCTTAGTGAGTGTAATCAGTCGCATTACCACGATTTCCAAGGTACCCCCGTAATAAAAGTCTAATGACTAGTATCGGGCCAGCCCCTGCTTCGAAACAACCCCCACAGACACCGTCCTGAGGATGGTGAAAGGGTAATTGAATCGGAAAACTCACAATTTTAACGTTCAGTACCACAACATCATCTTATGACTTCCACTACTTACCACAGTAAGATCACATAGATGTGTATAGGTACTTAGGAGCATGAACGCTATGAAGTGTAACACTTCGGGAATGACTCACTTCACTAATGTAATTACTCCACAGAGCAGACGACAGTAAGTGAGGTGGCGACTCTCCAAGGATGCAAATTAAATTGAGAGGAGAAATAAAATTCCCAAAAGAATCGAAGACACAAATCAGAAATAAAATTCAGAATTTTATTCAGATTGTACACAAAGCAGAAATGATCGCAACTGGTGATCATCTGCGCTGAAGCTGACGGTTGTCCTGAGTGGCGAACAGGTCTACCTCTGGTCGTGATAACAGGTAGATCTTCGATTGGAATATCAGAGGCAGTTGTTTCCACTCCGTGAGTTATGGACGTTTGAGACGTGACAGGGCATCGGCAATGACATTCCTCATCCTGGGAATGTGTCGGGCTCTGGCCACTGTGTTGAGAGAACCGATCAGATGATAAATCGAAACATCAACTGAAGCAGAGCTGATGATCCTGTCGACCCCTGATGGTTTATGTACAAAATTACCATCGAAATGTCTGATTGAATCAGTATATGCCCAATGCCGAACGGCGAGAATGACAGTGCTGATTCGTTGATATGAAGGGCCCTTTCTCCAGATGGAGAAAGTGAGCTCCCCAGCTTGACAGATGCGTGGACGAACAGGTGTGGAGTCGGTATGAAGGGCACCATAGAGACTCCAACGCAAACATTACACTTGTTGAGCCACCAATGAAAGACTGAATGTACTTGTGCGGGAAGACGAATCAACTCGCTGGGGTTGTCGTCCCGGATGTATGGGCACAGAAACATCTGAAGAGGGCGAAGCTGCAGCTGGCCCCTGTAAGTCAGCGCTTGTGCCGACATCAACCACCCTAATAACTTCTGCCACTGGCGAAAAGTTGTGGGTTGGACCAGCACTAGTGGTGCGTTGCACTGAATCTTGTCCCCGCCTCTCCTGTGGCACAAACATCATGACCTGTTGTGTTAAATATTGTTCCAATAAAATGAAATCACCAGGTCGGTGTTACCTCCAATTTCTCCAAATTCATCAGCCATCCTAATTGCGGGAGCAACTTGATGATGAACTGCCTGTGGAGAGGAAGGACGACTGGATCCTGCTGGGCTTGAACACAGTCGTTGATATGGTTCTCCAATGTCACGCCTCGACAATGCAGGTAGCTTGTTATCGGATTGGGTATCTGAGTAAAAAGCCACGGGGCTGTACATATGCCAAACAGCAGGACCCTCCATTGGTATCAATGACGCCCCTTGAAAGTAAATCGAAGATACTTCCGATAGTCTGGATGTATCGGGATGTGAAGGTAGGTCCCTGGGTGTTTCTGTCTGTCACCCTTGATAAGCAGTCTCTCTCTGACACACCCCTTTCGACTGGCTGTCGAAATCCCGACACAATCACTCTTACCGGGAATGGCACCGTTCATTGTTACTAGCATTTAAAGGCTGGACTTGATATCCGATTCTTGGGACCAAGACAAGTCTGCAAGGGCACTTCAAAGTCACTCTAATCATCAAAATTCCGGTCAACAAACGGTAGTCCGCCATTTGCAAACGTTACACACAAGTGACAAAAAACCGGACAACACGGTCTATGACACATTTGGCATAGGCTCTGATAGGCTGGTAAGATGCGCAGTGTTGGAAAAAACACGAGTGGTGAATCGCCCAATTCATGAATAAGCTCAATTGCTGGGAAGGTCCGAGGAATGGATTATTGACGAATGCTGATAGTTCGATGAATGCTGATAATTCAGTGATCTTGAAGGGCCAGGTGAACTGGTTCGGCAATAGGAAGCGGTTCGGCCTGGCGAAGCGGTACGAGTTGGGCTGGTAAATCGGTTCAAGGTAGTGTGATATGATCTGAATCAGTCTGTGATCTGGATCAGCGTTGTGAGCTGGATCGTGACTGTGATCTGGATCGGTTCGGTAATCCGAAACGTTTAAATGATCTCAGTCGATGGAGAGATCTAGAACGATCAGATGAACCGGTGAGGCGACGTGAAATGTTCCGGCTGAGGTGAATTGGTTCAATGAGGTGAATCGTTTCGGTGAAGAGAGCCGTTACGTTGCGGCTAGCCGTTTCAGTCCTGTGAATCAAATCGATGATGTGAACCGTTTCGGCGATAAGACACAGTCTTAATATTATCGCGAATTGAGTCGATGTCGTAATCCACATACGCCGTGGCGAAACGGTTCGGTCTGATGAATCCATTTGGTATGGCGAACCGATTCGGTGTGCTGAATCGGTTCAGCGATTTGACGATGTAGATCGGCTGTGTGAGTCAGCTGGCAACACAGAGCGGTTTGATGAGGTGGAACGACGAGTAGACATCTGATGATGCGCCAATAAAATCATCACCATCCGACATGGGAATCTCCAGACGACGAGCAGTTAATACTGGGGACTAGGGACCTGCCCTATAAGGAGAGCAGCCTGGGAAACAACCCACACATGACGAAAGTGGAACTGAGGGAAGTATATGGACATTACGAGGGCCTATCAGGAAAAGTTCTCATTCAGCAAGAAGAAGAATGATCACTCTGAGGTAGTCGCACGCAAGGGACCTGTCCTAGAGAAAACACGTGCAAATCGGAAAAGTGAGATAGGATAAGTTTTATAAAGGATAAGTTTTAAAAAAAATAATTCTAAAACATCTGAGTTTTTTAAAGGGCAAGTTTACACGAAAATTAACCATTTTGTCTTGCACTTTTTCATCATAAAAAGTGTTTGTCAAGTTGTTTTATAGCCAAAACAGTACAGATATCAGAAGTAACTAATTTATTTTTTGCATTATATCGATTCAAATTTTCCACATTAACCGAGAGTTCTATGTCCACAATAAACACACCATGGCTTATGCCCCTTGGAAATGACGTCATCGGTGCCAGACCGATAAACGAATGACGTTGTTAGACCCATTTCACGTTGTGCAGGTATAGGTGTGGTTCTAGTGTCTCGATCCGCACGCTACTGTTTTAATCCAGCTGTTGCCTGGCCGTCAGCTGGCTATGTGGTCAGTTCCACACTTTGATGACGTTGCAGTTTGAAGAAACGTATACATTGTACAAACAGTGTTACCATGTAACCAAATTGTAAAACATTTAACCTGAGTCGGTCCTTCAACAGTATCGTTTTTCACAAAAACTAAAATGTTTATGCACTACATCTAGCTTGCCATCGGTGAATGAGTCGGCATTCTACGTTTGTTACTTAATTCCTACATAAATCGTAAATATATGTGCCACCTCTTCCCACCTATCGATACCATATCCAAATCCATCACGAAAAAAAGTGCAATTGGCAGTTTTTAATTCTGTTTGAAATTTGGTTTTCTATGACATCATTCGCTCTCTGTAAGGCACGTATACTGAAAATTACATGCATCGTAAATCTGGCAAGTTTTGTCACATTACGAAATACACACAGTAAATGTCAAAGTGAATTTTCAGTCATATTGCAGAGTGTTTATAAAATCACGTCACACATACTATTACACGAATCCCTGAATTCCTCATACAGTTCAAAATAAAATGACAAATGGTCTTTGTCACCAATACCAAATGTTTCAGTGAAATCTAACAAAACATATCAGATGCCACGCTGGGAAAGGACCACTTGTTTGAAATGTAAACAAAGTCGAATTCAGATTTCACTCATTGTATCTGTTCGCCTACTTTTGTTGCATACACTTGCTCAGTAGTTATAGGCCATGCATGGGAAAAGTATTGTAGCAAGCGATAGTTAAATAAAATAGGTGTATTCCAATGATGTCCGAGATTCATCACAACATATTATAGTTTCTGAAAGCTTGACGCCATGACTGATGAAAAAAATCACGCACACCGACGATGG
Source organism: Haliotis rubra (assembly GCF_003918875.1). NCBI lineage: Eukaryota > Metazoa > Mollusca > Gastropoda > Lepetellida > Haliotidae > Haliotis > Haliotis rubra. Next base: position 245,349 of record NW_025767018.1, read on the forward strand.
AAGTTCTCCTCATTTCTGACTATTTCCCTTGGCCACAATGAAAACAAAAAGAAAATAGAACCAGCAGATTGTCAGAATGTTTCGGACTACTTACATGTCACATTTATGTATATACGTTGCTTGAAACAACGAAATTGCCCGTAGAAATATCCGGTGTACTCGTGTCAGTGAACACGCCATTTTGAGAATGTCGCTTCCGATAGTGATGTCATACGTACGTCAACATTGTTACACATATTTGGTATTTTCATTGACGTGAGGTTATGAATGAAAATATACCCGATCAATCTGTCCGGCTGCTTACATTTTTTAGTTCTTATGCATCTTTCGTATTTTCACAAACTTTTCTCACATGATTAATTTCTCACAGTATTATTATCTTTTGATTTGGGACAAGACAGGAGACCAGTCTAAAATCAAGTGGCACCAATTGCGTCATAATCAAAGGGCGGTAACTCTGGCCTGTTTAGCTCGGCAAACAAGGACCGCATAACATTTCAGCACTTATTTTGAGGGTTATACTTTCATTGTAAGAAAAATGAGTGTATAATTTCAAACATTGATATAAAATGATTAAAATATTTCATTTTGTTTCACATAAGAATAAATGTGATTTTATCGTGTACACTTCCCCTTTAAAGACAGCAGATGTTGTATGTGAAAACTGGAGTAACTCAGCCAAATCGGAGTGGTTGGCATCTCTGTATCTATGTAAACCACAAAGCATCCTCTGAAACTGCAACTTCTTCCTGTTTACTGGGAGTGAGATCCAAGTTGCAATATTTAAACCATTACATAATGCCCTCTCAATGATCACCATGAATACTATACTCACAAGCAGACCCATCCATCACTCCTCTATCACAGATCACCATGAACACTCTACTCACAAGCAGACCCATCCATCACGCCTCTATCACAGATCACCATGAACACTCCACTCACAAGCAGACCCATCCATCACGCCTCTATCACAGATCACCATGAACACTCCACTCACAAGCAGACCCATCCATCACGCCTCTATCACAGATCATCATGAACACTGTACTCACAAGCAGACCCATCCATCACGCCTCTATCACAGATCATCATGAACACTGTACTCACAAGCAGACCCATCCATCACGCCTCTATCACAGATCATCATGAATACTGTACTCACAAGCAGACCCATCCATCACGCCTCTATCACAGATCATCATGAACACTCTACTCACAAGCAGACCCATCCATCACGCCTCTATCACAGATCACCATGAACACTCTACTCACAAGCAGACCCATCCATCACGCCTCTATCACAGATCATCAGGAATACTGTACTCACAAGCAGACCCACCCATCCATCATCAGTGAATCTATCACAGATCATCAGGAATACTGTACTCACAAGCAGACCCATCCATCACGCCTCTATCACAGATCATCAGGAATACTGTACTCACAAGCAGACCCATCCATCACGCCTCTATCACAGATCATCAGGAATACTGTACTCACAAGCAGACCCATCCATCACGCCTCTATCACAGATCATCAGGAATACTGTACTCACAAGCAGACCCATCCATCACCTCTATCACAGATCATCATGAATACTGTACTCACAAGCAGACCCATCCATCACGCCTCTATCACAGATCATCAGGAACACTGTACTCACAAGCAGACCCATCCATCACTTATCACAGATCATCAGGAACACTGTACTCACAAGCAGACCCATCCATCACTTCTATCACAGATCATCAGGAACACTGTACTTCACAAGCAGACCCATCCATCACGCTTCTATCACAGATCATCAGGAACACTGTACTCACAAGCAGACCCATCCATCACGCCTCCATCTATCACAGATCATCATGAATACTGTACATCAGGAAGCAGACTCACAAGCAGACCCATCCATCACGCTTATCACAGATCATCAGGAACACTGTACTCACAAGCAGACCCATCCATCACGCTTATCACAGATCATCAGGAACACTGTACTCACAAGCAGACCCATCCATCACGCCTCTATCACAGATCATCATGAACACTGTACTCACAAGCAGACCCATCCATCACGCCTCTATCACAGATCATCAGGAACACTGTACTCACAAGCAGACCCATCCATCACGCCTCTATCACAGATCATCAGGAATACTGTACTCACAAGCAGACCCATCCATCACGCCTCTATCACAGATCATCAGGAACACTGTACTCACAAGCAGACCCATCCATCACGCCTCTATCACAGATCATCATGAACACTGTACTCACAAGCAGACCCATCCATCACGCCTCTATCACAGATCATCAGGAATACTGTACTCACAAGCAGACCCATCCATCACGCCTCTATCACAGATCATCAGGAATACTGTACTCACAAGCAGACCCATCCATCACGCCTCTATCACAGATCATCAGGAACACTGTACTCACAAGCAGACCCATCCATCACTCCTCTATCACAGATCATCATGAACACTGTACTCACAAGCAGACCCATCCATCACGCCTCTATCACAGATCATCAGGAATACTGTACTCACAAGCAGACCCATCCATCACGCCTCTATCACAGATCATCAGGAACACTGTACTCACAAGCAGACCCATCCATCAATTTCACATCACAGATCATCAGGAATACTGTACTCACAAGCAGACCCATCCATCACGCCTCTATCACAGATCATCAGGAACATTGAACACTGTACTCACAAGCAGATCATCCATCCATCAGACCCATCCATCTATCACAGATCATCAGGAATACTGTACTCACAAGCAGACCCATCCATCACGCCTCTATCACAGATCATCAGGAACATTGTACTCACAAGCAGACCCATCCATCACGCCTCTATCACAGATCATCATGAACACTGTACTCACAAGCAGACCCATCCATCCATCATGCCTCTATCACAGATCATCATGAATACTCTACTCACAAGCAGACCCATCCATCACGCCTCTATCACAGATCATCAGGAATACTGTACTCACAAGCAGACCCATCCATCACGCCTCTATCACAGATCATCAGGAACACTGTACTCACAAGCAGACCCATCCATCACTTTCTATCACAAGCAGATCATCATGAAACACTGTACTCACAAGCAGACCCATCCATCATGCCTCTATCACAGATCATCATGAATACTCTACTCACAAGCAGACCCATCCATCACGCCTCTATCACAGATCATCAGGAACACTGTACTCACAAGCAGACCCATCCATCACGCCTCTATCACAGATCATCATGAACACTGTACTCACAAGCAGACCCATCCATCATGCCTCTATCACAGATCATCATGAACACTGTACTCACAAGCAGACCCATCCATCATGCCTCTATCACAGATCATCATGAATACTGTACTCACAAGCAGACCCATCATCAATGCCTCTATCACAGATCATCAGGAACACTGGTACTCACAAGCAGACCCATCCATCACGACTTCTATCACAGATCACCATGAACACTGTACTCACAAGCAGACCCATCCATCACAAGCCTCTATCACAGATCATCATGAATACTCTACTCACAAGCAGACCCATCCATCACGCCTCTATCACAGATCATCAGGAATACTGGTACTCACAAGCAGACCCATCCATCACGCCTCTATCACAGATCATCAGGAACACTGTACTCACAAGCAGACCCATCCATCAGACTTCTATCACAGATCATCAGGAACACTGTACTCACAAGCAGACCATCCATCATGCCTCTATCACAGATCATCAGAGAATACTACTCACAAGCAGACCCATCCATCACGCCTCTATCACAGATCATCAGGAACACTGTACTCACAAGCAGACCCATCCATCACGCCTCTATCACAGATCATCAGGAACACTGTACTCACAAGCAGACCCATCCATCACGTCTATCACAGATCATCATGAACACTGTACTCACAAGCAGACCCATCCATCACGCCTCTATCACAGATCATCATGAATACTCTACTCACAAGCAGACCCATCCATCACGCCTCTATCACAGATCATCAGGAATACTGTACTCACAAGCAGACCCATCCATCACGCCTCTATCACAGATCATCAGGAATACTCTACTCACAAGCAGACCCATCCATCACGCCTCTATCACAGATCATCATGAATACTCTACTCACAAGCAGACCCATCCATCACGCCTCTATCACAGATCATCAGGACGTTCCTCTTGGCCAACATGGACTTTGCCAGCTGGATATAGGTGTTCTCGATCTGCATCATGGTACGGATGATGTTCTCCTGCAGCTTGAAAACTGAAGCACAACAAAGAGGATGGTAAAAACAGACCAGTAAATACATGTGTGTGTGTGTGTGTGTGTGTGTGCCCAGTGTGTGTTTCCAAAATCAACATCATGAGTGAGTGAGTGAGTTTAGTTTCACCCGCTCCAAAACCAACATCATGAGTGAGTGAGTGAGTTTAGTTTCACGCCGCACTCAGCAATGTTCCAGCTATATGGCAGCTGGCTATAAGTGATCGAATCTGGACCAGACAATCCAAAACCAACATCAAGAGTGAGTGAGTGAGTTTAGTTTCAGGCCTCACTCAGCAATATTCCAGTTATATGGCAGCAGTCTGTAAATAATCGAGTCTGGACCAGACAATCCAGTGATGAGCATCATGAGCATCGATCTACCCAAATGTGATATGATGATATTTGTAAACCAAATCAGCGACCACACAAACCTATTAGTTGCCTCTAACGACAAGCCCCCGTGAAGATCCAGGTTAGAATGAACCTCTAGTAACCTATGCTTGTCACTCACTCTAACGATAGACATGGGTTGCTGAAGATCAATTCTAACCTGGATCTTCACAGGTTTACTGACAAGTGAAGCAGGTGGAAAGTCTGACGTTGATCACTTCATCATGTACAATGGACAGCTCATTCCTCTTTTTAAATTGTTTCAAAAACTACTTTTTCTTCCAATTATAGTTTCATTGCTGTCACTTACTTTCTTCGTTCTGGAGATCTGGAAATGTCACGCCACCACTGAAGAAATAAAACATCAAAATAAGAAGTAAAAAATGTCAGGATGGCGACAAAAAATATAAATTAATTTCACTTGACATGACGGATTTGTCTAAAGTACCTTGATGAGGTTTCACTGAATGTTTGTCAGTAAAATATTACTTAAAGTTTAACTCTTGACAAAGTATTTGACAAACTTCTACACTCTCATGTCAGGATGGTTTCATCGTAACATCATATCAGTGAGCTGGTTATGACAATGCCTTGAACACTATTTCAGCGATAGTTTTGTTTGATTGTCGTTTAACGCCACACTCAGCAATTTTCCAGCTATATGTTGGCGGTCTGTAAAGTACCAAGTCTGGACCAGACAACAGGGGTGGAAATAACCCATTGCCCGACGTCCGAGTCCAGTGTTTTTTTTCTGTTGGGCAAGCAAATTTGTATATCACACTGTACCGGTGTTCAGTTGACTTTCCAATGTTAATTATGTTGTTTATTAAAAAAATCAACAAGAAAATGGCCGGTCTAGTGGGAAAATTGTCAGGGCAAGTGATTTTACATGTGTCACTGAGTACACAAGCAATTTTAAAGTTATTTCCACCCCTGGACAATCAAGTAATCAACTGCATGAGCAAGCCTGACTAACCGATCCCGTTAGTCGCCTCTTACGACAAACATGGGTTGCTGAAGATCAATTCTAACCAATCGTCGAAGTCTGCATTCTAGTTATACGACAGCCTGTTAGCTGAATCGGAAGAAAAACCAAAGAGATAGAGGTTTTCGTTGTTTACAACTTTAGAGAAACGAACAATTATGGGTATGGAACTGACAAACCTAAAACCTTAATTCGGCAAACAAGACTGGGCCCACAATCACATGGTGCTGCTCTGCCTAAAAGACACAACTCTTCACAGCAAATTGCTGTGCCTTAAACAACTGGTCCTTTTCGGCCAGTCTTTATAGAATCTTTAGAATCATCCGTAACATGAGTGACAGTGGCTCATGAATACTTTTGAAAAACAGATTATTTCCTCAAAGCTGTTATAAATGTGAACCAAAGCTGTTAGTATTGTCAGAGAAACTTCTTCTTTCTACCTTCACCCTTACAACCATCCAGGCAACAGACAACAGTATTTGGTGTCCTCATATAAAAGACCGCCTCTGTGGTGTAGTGGTTAGAGCGTCCGCCCGGAGAGCGGAAGGTCGCGGGTTCGATCCCCGACCGCGTCATACCAAAAGACGTTAATATATGGTACTTGTTGGTCCCTGCCTGGCGCTCGGCATTAACAGGTACAACAAGGACTGGTCGGTTCGGAGTCAGTATAATGTGTCTGAGTGGGGTATTCATGATTCACTGCGGCATGGTATCTCAGTGGCCTAGCACTATAAAACCAGCTAAGTCTGGGCTAGTACAAGCAGCCTCACATACATACACACGCGCATGCACGTCGTCATATGAGCGAAATATTCTCAAGCACAACGTTAAATCTAATTTCACCTCACATCAACTCATATAAAGGCCTTACCTCAAGAAGATCATTGCCGCCTCGGGACACCGGAAAACCTGAACAGAGAAAATATCATTTGATACTGACTTTGATGCAGGTCACAGGTCACAGGTCACAGGTCAGAAGTCAACACAGGGAGGTCAAGGACAGGACCAGTACTAGCGCAGGTCAGAGGTCAAACAAGGAAGATCAATACTACATGAAGTAACTAGGTTTGCCGTGTGTGATAATTTGTGGAGGACACAGTTCATTACTATAATTAATTTGTCATGGCAGGAGGTGGGGTAGCCTAATGGTTAAAGCGTTCGCTCATCACACTGAAGACCCGGGGTCGATTCCCAACATTTATGTGTGAAACCCATTTCTGGTGTCCCCTGCCGTGATATTGGTGGAATATTTAAAAGCGGGTCAAAACTAAACTCACACACACACTCCAATATTCAGATTTATGAACAGATCAAACTTTCAGGACCTATATTTTTTTCCCACACGTTTTGCTATCTATGAACATGATAGGTGATTAAAATTGCTAATTATTGCTCAAACTTTAGGCATACATCAACAACATTCTAGCAACACCTTGTAGATACAATCCACACAGCGAAAAGCATGAAACAGAATCAGCCATTCTAATTAAATCATGAGGCCTGAAATTCTATTAACATGATTAACATTATAACATTTAGTGGAAGCCGCGGTGGCTGAGCGGTCTAGGCATCTGACTTTGTGTGCTGGCGATTAGGTGCCTGACTCTGAGGGTTCTAATCCCGGATGAGACTCAACCCAAAAGTACTAGAATCTGTACTTTACTAAGAAAGTGTAATCCCAAATATAACATATGTTACACTATAATGCTTACTGTCACAAATTCAAATATCATATCAATACAAGTATCTTCGACCTGATAATAGAAGCACATTACCAAAAGCATGGATGGTAACCTTATCAATATCGAAACATTAAATTCTGTGTCTATGGTGTCATGACAATGTGCTGTACATGTCTAAAATACCCAAGAAGATCTGGGTTAGAATTGGTTTTAGTTTAAACATATTTTATTCACAATGTGTCATCAGGACAATTCTTTCCAACTTATTAAACCCCCTCTCCAAGTACATAACTAATTACATCATAATCAATAATACCAAACAGAGAGAGTTATCCAAAAGGTGTATACAGAGAAGACTACTGGCTCCCTTTAGATTTGCATATATATATTGTGTACATTTTGAATATAATTTCATTTTTAGCTGATTTGTCAGATCTGCAATGCCGCTTTAAAATAACAGATAATGTAATCACAGAATTACTACCCCATACATCTTGAATAGCTTTAAGCATGATCTTTCTATGTTGATTGTGTAAATAACATTCTAAGAAATAGTGATGAACATTTTCGCATGGGTTTCCAATTGCACAGGATGGATCAGTGATTAGAATTGGTCTTCTTCAGCAACCCATGTCTGTCGCTAGAGGCAACTAACAGAATCTGATGCTCATGCTGTTGATCACCAGATTGCCTGGTCCAGATATGACTATTTATAGACCGCAGCCATATAACTGGAATGTTGCTGAGTGTGGCATTAAATAACAAACAAACAAAAATGTCTGAATTTAGTCCATTCAATGAAGGCTTTGTAATTTAATACTTATAACAGAGATGCCAACCCTGAATCTAAGGAAAACGGCGTCATGACTGGCTGAAAGCCAGGCCTGAGCACCAAAGGTGTGAGTTGGGGGTGAGCGCGTGGTCTGCTCTGCCATTTTGTTTCACTTTCATACGGACTATGACATGCATTTGGAAAAACTTTGTGAAACTTCAATAACGCGCAATATACACAATCGACACCAAAGGATCACATGCTAAGCTTCTGAATGCTTTTACCAGTGTTTACACAAATAAATCACCGTGACTTATGAAATTGTATACCGTAAAAATAAATTCAGAATTTTTCTAAAAAAATCCAAGATTTTTAAAGAGAACTTGGAATCAGATTTTGTATTTGAAAATTGGAGTAACTCCGCCAAAATCAGAGTGGTTGGCATCTCTGCTTAAATAATAGATCTAACTGAATCTTTCAACTGACTGTTACACCCATGAAAGAACCATGACAATATAACTAGTAATGTATATATGAACTGTGTCCTCCCCAAAATATTCTGAATAGTATCAACAGGATCCCATGTCATTGTGGCATGATGACACACAGGGGACAACTTTAGGTTACTTCATCAGAACATCACAACCCATTTTTTCCACTATACCGCCATTTTCTTGTTGAAAAATAAACAACAATCATTGAGTCTCATTAGCTGATTGGCCATGTTGAGATGGTTACCATGGTTACAGGAACTCGTCTAGACCCACTCTGAGGCACGTGGCCCAAAGTCTGCACCAAATGTCAGAGAAAATTGCACATTGGAACCAAAATATTCCCAAATCATAATATATGAATACAGTTGCATAAGACTGACTGACTGACTGAGTTTAGTTTACAGCAATATTCCAGCAATATCACGGAGGGGTAAACCAGAAATGGGAGTTGCATAAGAGATGGCTAGGTCAGGTTGACTTCTATTTCTGTGATAAAGTGCCGATAAAGTGGAATTGATGACCAATACTATTGTAGAGAAGAGGAGGGTTTAATGCTTGGTTTTACATCATTGAATGTAATGATTTTACAATGTTAAAAGACCTCTAAATTTAACAAAATATGCACTTTAATAAAATCCCAGTTTTAAACAAAACAACAATATTTTCTATTTAAAACATTATATTTGCGATTACAATTTCTCAGTAAAGTACAGATTCAAGTACTTTTTTTGTGCTGAGTCCTACCTGAGATTCGAACCTGCACCCCTCAGAATCAGGCACCTAATCCCAGCTCAGCCAATCCGGCTCAGCCACAGCGGCTTCCACAAAAATGGAAGTCGAACACTTTTTTCCCAATTTTACATGCCAAAGGTCTAATTTGGAATCCTACATAAATCACATATACAGTTTCTCGAGATCAGTTTACAGTTTCTGAGATCAGTTTGTTGCTTAACGCCACACTTAGCAATATTCCAGCTATATCATATGGTGACGGTCTGTAAATAATCGAGTCTGGACCAGACAATCTAGTGATCAACAGCATGAGCATCGATCTAAGCAAATGGGAACTGATGACAAGTGTCAAACAAGTCAGCAAGCCTGACCACCCAATCCCTTTAGTCACCTCTTACGACAAGCATGCATTCTGAAGATCAATTCTATTTCTAACCCGGATCTTTACATGTCAGATCAGGTAAGGGGATCCAGGGATTCATTTCATTGTTTTCCATAACACTAGAACAATACACATGAAATATTGCCGATTGATCAAAACTGATAAAATGAATGCTACAGCAGAATCCTTACTTAAACCTTTTAAGAACAAAGTTTCATAGAACACTTTGTTTATTGTGTGAAATGGTATACCACAGTATTAGTAGAACCGCTGTATTTTGCCTTCTGTTCGGTATACCAAAATGCAATAAAAATTCGGTATTTTCGGTTTTCGTACCGTCATTTATTAACCTTTAAAACCTTTTCTAAGATGTCTAGAAATCAAATCATTTTGTCAAAATCTATGCATTTCTTTGCCAGAGGGCCGCTATTTTCTTGAAAGTATGTTCCCATATATATACCGAACTGAAACGGATCAAACCAAAGGCCTTGTAACTGCAATACGTACTGTACCATGGTAAGAGCGTACCGTTTCACCCCTAGTGATACTGTTTTATCACTTTGAATTAAGCTTTATCTGCCATTATCAATTATGCCTTATTTCAAACAGTAACCCATGTTTCTATCATGTATAACTTGTAACATGTTACCATGACAACCTAATCAGTTAATGTTACAAAAAGCGTTAAGTTCCAGCAAAACAACAGCTGGTGCACATATAACCTGCACATACAGTGAATGTCATACACTACACAAAAACAAATACATATAACAGAATCAGCCATCCTGACTATTCCACATTGTGCCAAAATCTACAATTTCATATATTTATCATGGCTGGCTGGCTTCATAACAATGGAAACCTTACATGATAGTTAATTTCGACGACAGAAGCATATTATTCCTAAACTTGGATGATAAACGTAACAAGGCTCAAAACAATTCAAATGTTTAGATATGTTTGCTTTCTTATACCATACCTAGTAATATTCTTGACAACCCATTTATCAAAGTCACTTCTTCAAAGATCGAGCAAATGCTTCAGGCAGAGCAGAGAATTGAATGACACCTTGTATTACGATATGTACCACGATATCAACTGATGACACCACTGGCATCACGTTGCCATGGTGACACAACAAATAGTAGGTAATGGCACCCTGTATTACGATATGGTGACACAACAAATAGTAGGTAATGGCACCCTGTATTACGATATGTCCCACGATATCAACTGATGACACCACTGGCATCACGTTGCCATGGTGACACAACAAATGGTAGGTAATGGCACCCTGTATTACGATATGTACCACGATATCAACTGATGACACCACTGGCATCACGTTGCCATGGTGACACAACAAATAGTAGATAATGGCACCCTGTATTACGATATGTACTACGATATCAGCTGATGACACCACTGGCATCACGTTGCCATGGTGACACAACAAATGGTAGTTAATGGCACCCTGTATTACGATAAGTACCACGATATCAACTGATGACACCACTGGCATCACGTTGCCATGGTGACACAACAAATGGTAGGTAATGGCACCCTGTATTACGATATGTCCCACGATATCAACTGATGACACCACTGGCATCATGTTCCCATGGTGACACAACAAATAGTAGGTAATGATGAAATAACTCAAATATAACTTTAAAAACTCTCGTTTAAAGCATTTATTATTGTTTTATCAATACAAAAAATGTTTTTAAAATACCCCAAAACAAAAATAAAAGAAGTCTTAAATGAAAGGATGGTTATTAAAGTTAATAGGCACATCATCAACCAACAAGATGTCCTATGCTATGGGTGGTAATTCTGACAGTTCCTGTTTCTATTTAACAGTGTCCTCAGTGAGTCATGCTGATGTGTAACAAAAACTTGAAGCTAGACGTTTACAACCTGTCTGACCAGATCCATGAAAACACGGTGCTAACAAGCCTACAATATCTGAGATTTAAGCCAACAATCACAGGTTTCTGGTATGCCTAAAGGCTGCAAGTCCGTACCACAAAAGGTGGCATCTAAGACGAACAGGTGAGTGTGTATAAATCCATTATTTTGGGCATATAACCAATAACACTTCCAATCGCAGATATAGGGCTCTTGTAAAAAAACAAACATCATGACACAACAAATACCTTCCATCCTAAGTTTTCAAAGAATGTACTGAGCCGCGCCTGGCCTGTAGTCTTTCCTCCACAAGGACCTGTAACAGAGTGACAGGAGAGATCAACTTTAATAATAACAAGCATTGTCACTAAGGTGACACAATCCCCCCGCCGCAAATTATCAAATCAAACTTATAAAGTAATGAAAGTTTAAGTTGAAGTTAAATGTCAACAAAAACATTATCTTGCTCTTTAGTTGTTCAAAACACACTCATATTATCAAGACTGACTGTCAGACCTTGACATGAATGTCATAGTGTATGAAATATGCAAAACTAGTACTAAAGAAATTGCTTATTGAAAACATTCAAGGGAGGTCTTGAAAGTCTATGAAGAAAATCCAGTGAACCGTTCTTAAAATATCTTGCTGACAATTCAGGTTAACGTTCTAAAATCTTCCTAGTGTCGTTGTGACCCTACAAATTATGTGAAGGTCACCAAAATTGACTGGGCCCTGGGCCTTCCTTAGATGAAGCTTGGTGTCAAATATGAAGAAAATCCACTGAATATTTTTTGCGATATCTTGCTGACAAGCATAACATGTAGTTTAACATGCTGAAATCTTCAAAGTGTCTCTGTGACCTTGAAAATTAAGTGAAGGTCACCAAAATTGACTGGGCCCTGCGCCTTCCCTGGATGAAGCTTGGTGTCAAATATGAAGAAACTCCAGAGAATGGTTCTTGAGGTAACTCGCTGACAAGCATAACATGTAGTTTAAACTTTAATATGGTGAAGGGGGTGGTGGGGTGGCCTAGTGGTCAAAGCGTTGGCTCGTCATGCCGAAGGCCCGGGTTCGATTCCCCACATGGGCACAATGTGTTAAGCCCATTTCTGGTGTCCCCCGCCGTGATATTGCTGGAATATTGCTAAAAGCGGAGTAAAACTAAGTCAGTATATTACTCAGTCAGTAATATGGTGAAATCTTCAAAGTGTCTCTGTGACCTTGAAAATTAAGTGAAGGTCACCAAAATTGACTGGGTCCTGCGCCTTCCCTGAATAAAGCTTGGGGCTGAATATGAGAAAATCCAGTGATCGGTTCTTGAGATAGCTTAACATGCAGGTTAACATGCTGAAATCTTCAAAGTGTTGCCATGACCTTGAAAATTATGTTAAGGTCACCAAAATCGACTGGGCCCTGCGCCTTCCTGAGATAAAGCTTGGTATTGAATATGAAGAAACTCCAGCAAACGGTTCTTAAGATAGCTTAACATGCAGGTAAAACGTGAAAGTCCCCTTGTGACCTTGAAATGAAGGTCAAGGTCACCAAACCTGACTTGGACCTTTCTTTTAGTGTGATGAACCTAGGTACCACATATGAAAAGAATCTAGTGAACGGTTCTTAAGATATCCCAATTCGTACGTACAGAGCCTAATACTATATCCCCCGCTTCGCTCTAAACTCGCCGCGGGGGATAATTATAATTCATTTATATTCATCTGACTAGTTGCTCACTGGACGCTGTAATCAGAATCTGATTATTATTACCCTGGATAACCCAAGCTGCCCAGGCGCTAGAAGGTTATAGTCACATGACTTTATCCAACCGGGTACCCATTTTCTGTTGGGTGAACAGAGGCAATTTTGAACAAACTCACTTGCATAAGGTGAGACCACATGTATCACATGTGCTTCATTGAGGGGCAGGACTTCAGACCTAGAAACTCTCAGGAGTCAAGCACTTTACACTGCTAACAGCTGTACAGAACCGTAACTTAAATTCCTGGATAACCTTTATTTGTGGATTGCGGTAATTATAATCTTGTAAATTAAGTCTCGCATGACGTCACGAAACGGTACTTTTGATGTACACACAATATCACGCCTTGCTGACCAAAATGTTCCGAATCTCTGCATTATACTTAAATACACTAAATCTAATTGTCCAGCACTGACATACATAGCCCAACATCACTTTTGCCACTAATACCAAATTTTATTTTTACTAAATGTCAAGTAAAAAGATACCATTAGCACCAACCTTCTCACATCTTGTTGTCCGTTTTCCTAGGTGTCAAAACTTACTGCAATGGGCTGTCATACACAGTGATATATTGTAACCGACAACATAATAGAGTTGGGAATTGGTTGAAATCTAATAATTGATGATTGATCCATTACAACTGATCAATCATCGAAAATAATTGGTTAGCGTCATTTATTAAATGTCCCTGTTATTTTTTGTTAATGCACACACAAAAATAAAAAGAAACATGTAGTACTTTGTTTGTCTTTTTCCAAATTGCTTAAAGTCCATTTGCAATTTTTTTCATATTTAAATGATGATTAGTATGTTAGGAACACATATTTCCTGGATTCTTTAAGATAAATTCAATCATGACTTGGAACGAGCTTGTAGTGCTTATGAAATGTAAATTTAATGACACAGACAAAACCAGCCTTGTAAAAAATATTGTTAATGCAAACAAGTGTTCCAAGATTGGTCGTGTTCGATTACGAGAAAACATGTTCGATTGCTTGGTCGCTTAGCCACTGCGACCAATCTTCGATTATTTCAATTAGTCAGACCACCACTACTACATAATCCACAAAACAAGGTTACGTCACATTTTGTGTGCACACGAATGGGTGATGATTGCAAATGGCTTTGGTAAGAAAACATTTCATTCACGAGTGGAATATTAGGCATTTTCAATTTGCTGAATCAATGAATAAAATAATCAGTGAGCATACAAAATAAAATTGTGCATTTAAAATATGATTTCCGTCACACTTCAATTATATCCACGGATCAAAGTTATGTGAGTGTCTATTTATGTGTATGCCAAAAACTACATACATGCATTTGTTGTTATTATCATTATTGTTGTTACCAATGTTGTTGTTATCATTATTATGTTTTACAGATTAAAGATAATATGCAGCAGAGAGGGTTCGGGTGATCCTGGCACAGTCAGGCTGGTAAGGCTCATCATCAGCTCAGGGCCCTTGCCCTCTCTACACGCAGCCCAGACAGCGAATGGGACTTCTCCCAGGAAACGCTGCCTAGTCGAACCCACCAAGAACTTTCCGGAGAATATGAAGGCTCCCCAACACTGCAGCCTTCTGCATTACCCAGAGTGTCAGAAGGGCTGTGCTCCCGGTGGAGAACCCGGGCGCTCTCCTGATCTGCACCAAGAGATCAGGAGGTACCAAACCAAGGGCACCGAGAACAATGGGGAGCCTGACGACAGTGTACTTGGGATGCAAGCGAGACATTTCAAAGGCGAGGTCCGCATATTTATCATGCTTTTCCTTAATCTTGCCAATCACATTGGTGTCAAAAGGGACAGAAAATTCAATGATATAAATAAATCCATTGGCTTTATCAAAAGGACAAGATCAGGTTTGTTAGCTGGAATTCTTCTGAGGCTGTATATGGGCCTATTCCACAGAAGTTTGAAAGCATCATTTTCCATGACGCCTGGACATGTTCAGGGTCGTACCATGGATGGACCTCGAGTCAAAGCCACAGGCATGTCGGAGACGGTAGTAAAAGCAACGAGCCATGCCATCATGTCGCTTAAGATATGCTGTTTGTGCCAAGGAAGGGCATCCACTGACAAGGTGTTGGACAGTCTCTGTAAATTCATTGCAAAGTCGACATTTCATGTTAATATTCTCTTTAAGAATCACATTTAGGCGATTACGAGTGGGAAGTGACTGGTCCTGAGCAGCAAAAGGAAGCCCTCAGTTTCACATTTAAGACCAGCCGACTTCATCCAGGCTGAAGGAGTCGGGATTGCTATTCTGTTCAACACACTGCATGTACACACGATGCAATGGCTTCTCAGAAAGCTTCTCCACAAAGACCGACTCTGGGCAGACTTGGTAAAGGACTTCACCTGGTTTACTCCCATCGCTGTACCGTCCAGCAGTACATTGCCATCAGCAAAGTCAACCTCAAATTTCAGATTCTGTCCAACAACCTTGGCACACTTAAAATAGCTGTGGAATTCCTTGCTTTCATCATGAGTCTTCACATGCATCACCAGAGGATCATCCGATAAATAAATATGTGCAAAAGTACACAATAAAATTCTGTCATGAAGAGCCTCCACATTAATCAAACCCCGACCTCCAGAATTGATTGGCATGTATAAACGGTTAAGAGAGGAACGAGGGTGGTGGGCTCTGTTATCAGACATGATCCTTCTGGTCAGGCGGTCAAGACTCTGGATGTCTTGTTTTGTCCAATCAACTACTCCAAAGGAATAGGAGAGGACTGGCACAGCAAAAGTATTGGTGGCTTTCACCTTGTTACGAGCATTTAGCTCTGAGCTCCAGATTTTCTTTAAACGAGATTTGTACTCGGCCCGAAGTTTGTCTTGAATCTGGGCATTCCGGAGCTTGTCTCGAACTTGCATTCCAAGATAGGTGTAGGCCTGATCTTCCACAAGATGCTCAATAACTCCTCCCCCTTGTAACTTGACCGATCCATCATTAGTTACCTTGCCACGTTTCAAATGAAGAGTATTACATTTGTCGAGTCCAAATGTCATGCCAATATCATTAGAAAAGGACTCGACAAAGAGAACCTGCTCTTTCAAATTGGAATCTCCTTTGGCAAGGAGTTCGATGTCATCCATGTAAAGGAGATGAGTAAGAGGTGTTGGGGATCTGTGCTGAGGAGGTCCGGGATGGTAACCCTCCTCTTTATTGAGCAGAAAGCTCAAAGGATTTAGAGAAAGACAAAAAAGCAAACGACTAAAGGAATCCCCCTGAAATATCCCTCTTCTGATTGGAATAGATTCAGAAGTCTGCACCTGCCCCAGCGAGTACATCTCAAGTTGAGTCGACCAGCAACTCATTAAAGACTTGAGTAAATCAAGTAGTCGCTCAGGGAGGTCAATACAATGAAGAGACTTCAGAATCCATTCGTGAGGGACAGAGTCGATGCTTTTTGTAGTCAATCCAGCACATGGAGAGGTTATGCGTGATAAGTTTTAGCCTCTTCCAAAAATCATTTTCTGTACAAGAAGTTTATCCTTGCACCCCCAACATCCCTTCCTTGCTCCCTTCTGCTCTCTGAAAATTATATCATTGGAAGAGCAGTAAGATGACACGAGGTTTGTCAAACACCCTGTGAATATTTTGTATTGTGTATTCAAACATGTGATAGGCGGAAGTTTTGGGATCAGTCAAGTCTCCTTTCTTGGGGAGAAGTATTGTGCCGACCTTTGCAGAACCATGGAGGAACATCACCTGTGTCCACGAGTATTGAAACAGTTTAGTAATGGTGTTTGGACACTGGGGAACAGTTTCCAATACCGGTTTCGAATGCCATCAGGCCCTGGAGCTGTATTAGATTTGGACTTTTTTATAACACTTTTCAGGCAATCTGGTGAGATGTAACAGACAAACGACCTAGTTACCTTCTCATGCATTGCATGGTCATAATCACGGACCCATGGTGCCTCAAGGTTACAGTTGCGGGTACAGACCACAACTGTTTCCAGAACCTTTCATTGGCATCCATGGGAGGCCGTTTGTCATGTTCACCATCACCTTTTGTTTTCAGTTGCCTGTAGAAGTGTTTTTCATTATTTCTAAAAAGTTTATTTTGTTTGATGAATTTATTTTTCTTTTCCCATTTTTTCTTTCTTTCAGTCCAAACTTTTATTTTTGCCTTAAGGGAATCGACAATTTGGAGAAGTACCTTTTCTTTTGTTGTCTTGTACTGCAATTTAATTTTCTCCCTAATTGGACTCCCTGATGATCTTAGTTTCAGGCACAGCTCTATCCAGGAAATGTATTTTCTCGTTTCCGTTAGTTTTACTTGAAACCGGTTTTTCTTTGGTGTATTGTTTTTAGTATTAGATGTTTTTTCTTTGGAAACTGTGTGAATTTCCTCCAAGGTTCGAGCGGCAGCGTAGACACAACAATTAACTTTATGTAATGAACAGTCCGATGAAAGTTTCATAGAAATAATATCATTTAATACATTGATTTCATTTTTGGGAAAAGATTCATTTGTTTGTTTAATTGGCCTCCGATTTTCTAAAGGTATGCCAGATATTTCATCATAAATAGAATGAAACAAAATATACACAGGGTTTTCGGAAAGATCTGCAACTGAAGAGGAAGAGTGAGGGTCTGAAATTTCGGGGCCAATTAGCTCTTTGTCGGAAGAGTTTCCATCAGCAAGAGGAAAGAGGTTGACACGGACGTCCATCAGAAGTTTTGGGTCTGCTGCCACTTGAGCATTCTGTTCATGCAAAGGTTCCTGACGGGCACCAGTTGTGAGTTGAACTGGCTCACGGGGCAAGAGATTTTTAAGCCGCCGGAATTGGTCGCGGAGATTTTGCTCCGTCAGGTAAGCATACATGGGCATGGCATTGTCCCAATGCAGCTTCAGCGACTTGCCATTGATTCGTGGATTTTCAGGCCATCCTGTCGCTCTCGCACACTCAAGTAGTGTGGTTTTAAGGTGGTTTGACCAAGATATTCTTGGTCGGGTTCTGTGCCTTCCCCTGGGGCAAGTCCCATCTCCAGTGTGGTTGGTGTCACTACCTGAGGAAGGCTGACTGGGCTGCGGAAGTGAATGTAAACTTTCCTTTTGGCTGTCTGTAACCCAGTGAAAAACCAGCTTCTCATTATTATTATCATTGTTGTTATCATTATTGTTGTTACCAATGTTATCATTATTGTTACCACTCTTACAATTGTTGTTACCACTGTTGTTATCATTATTGTTACCACTGTTATCACTATTGTTGTTACCACTGTTACCATTGTTGTTGTTACCACTGTTGTTATCAATATTGTTATCATTCTTGTTGTTACCACTGTTGTTGTTATCATTCTTGTTGTTACCACTGTTACCATTATTGTTGTTACCACTGTTGTTATTATTGTTGTTACCACTGTTATCATTATTGTTATTACCACTGTTGTTATCATTATTGTTGTTACCACTGTTTTCATTATTGTTACCACTGTTGTTATCATTATTGTTATCATTATTGTTACCACTGTTATCATTGTTATTACCACTGTTATTATTATTATTGTTGTTACCACTGTTGTTGTCATTATTGTTATCAGTATTGTTGTCACCACTGTTGTTAACAATGTTGTTATTGTTATCACTTATTATTATTATTGCTGTTACCATTATTGTTCTCATTATTGTTGTTATCATTATTGTTGTTACCACTGTTGTTATCACTATTGTCGCTACCACTGTTGTTGTTATCATTATTGTTGTTACCACTGTTATCATTATTGTTGTTACCACTATTGTTGTTATCATTATTATTACCACTGTTACCATTGTTGTTACCACTGTTGTTATCAATATTGTTATCATTTTTGTTATCGTTATTGTTGTTACCACTGTTGTTATTATTGTTGTTGTTTATTGTTGTTACCACTGTTATCATTATTGTTGTTACCACTGTTACCATTATTGTTGTTACCACTGTTGTTATCATTATTTTTGTTACCACTGTTATCATTATTATTTTTACCAGTTGTTGTTATCATTATTGTTCTTACCACTGTTATCATTATTTTTACCAGTTGTTATCAGTATTGTTGTCACCACTGTTGTTATCATTATTGTTCTTACCACTATTGTTGTTATCATTTTTTGTTATTATTGCTGTTACTATTATTGTTCTCATTATTGTTGTTACCATTATTGTTATCATTATTGTTGTTACCACTGTTATTTCCATTATTGTTATCATTGTTGTTGCTACCATTATTGTTGTTACCACTGTTATCATTATTGTTGTTACCACTGTTGTTATCATTATTTTTCTTGTCACTGTTGTTACCACTGTTGTTATGATTATTGTTGTTACCACTGTTGTTATGATTATTGTAGTTACCACTGTTGTTGTTATCATTATTGTTGTTATCACTGTTGTTATCATTATTGTTATCACTGTTGTTACCACTGTTGTTATCATTATTGTCACTACCACTGTTACCACTGTTATCATTATTGTTGTTGCCACTATTGTTGTTATCACTATTGTTGTTATCATTATTGTTGTTACCACTGTTATCATTATTGTTGTTACCACTAGTGTTGTTATCATTGTTGTTGTTACCACTGTTGTTGTTATCATTATTGTTGTTACCACTGTTATCTTTATTGTTGCTACCACTGTTGTTATCATTATTATCATTATTGTTGTCACCACTGTTGTTGTTATCATTATTGTTGTCACCACTGTTGTTGTTATCATTATTGTTATCATTACTGTTGTTACCACTGTTGTTATCATTATTGTTGTTACCACTGTTGTGATCATTATTGTCATCATTGTTGTCACCACTGTTGTTATCATTACTGTTGTTACCACTGTTGTTATCATTACTGTTGTTACCATCATTACTGTTGTTACCACTGTTGTTGTGATAATTATTGTTATCATTATTGTTGTCACCACTGTTGTTATCATTACTGTTGTTACCACTGTTGTTATCATTACTGTTGTTACCACTGTTGTTGTCACCACTGTTATCATTACTGTTGTTATCATTACTGTTGTCACCACTGTTGTTATCATTACTGTTGTTACCACTGTTGTTGTGATCATTATTGTTATCATTATTGTTGTTACCACTGTTGTTATCATTACTGTTGTTACCACTGTTGTTGTGGTTATCATTATTGTCATCATTATTGTTGTTACCACTGTTGTTGTTATCATTACTGTTGTTACCACTGTTGTTGTGATCATTATTGTTGTTACCACTGTTGTTGTTATCATTACTGTTGTTACCACTGTTGTTATCATTACTGTTGTTACCACTGTTGTTGTGATCATTATTGTTATCATTATTGTTGTTACCACTGTTGTTGTTATCATTAGCATTGTTACCACTGTTGTTATCATTATCGTTGTCACCACTGTTGTTATCATTATCGTTGTCACCACTGTTGTTATCATTATTGTTGTCACCACTGTTGTTATCATTATTGTTGTTACCACTGTTGTTATCATTATCGTTGTCACCACTGTTGTTATCATTATCGTTGTCACCACTGTTGTTATCATTATTGTTGTTACCACTGTTGTTGTGATCATGTTATCATTATCGTTGTCACCACTGTTGTTATCATTTATCGTTGTCACCACTGTTGTTATCATTATTGTTGTTACCACTGTTGTTATCATTATCGTTGTCACCACTGTTGTTATCATTATCGTTGTCACCACTGTTGTTATCATTATCGTTGTCACCACTGTTGTTATCATTATTGTTGTTACCACTGTTGTTATCATTATCGTTGTCACCACTGTTGTTATCATTATCGTTGTCACCACTGTTGTTATCATTATCGTTGTCACCACTGTTGTTATCATTATTGTTGTCACCACTGTTGTTATCATTATTGTTGTTACCACTGTTGTTATGTTGTCCTTGTTTTGCTTCTACTTGGGTAAAGCTGTTAACTTCTACTTCAAATTAAACATGACAAGCAATTAAACATTTGGCCCCATTTAATAAATTCAAAAGGCTGGAAGATAAATCATGAAACTTGTCAGCATGCAGTGACTTACAAAATGTTACAGTAATGTAATAAAGTAATGTAATAAAGTATACTATCTCCCACACAGTACAATTAAGTATGTAGCCTGCATATGGAACTGACAGCTTGACAAGGAATTGCGTGATGCATCGCTGGACTCCACAAAACAGTTGAAGCTACTGGGAGGGAGAGGAGGGTAAAAACTTATTATTGATGTCCTTGTTTTGCTTTGGTTAAAATATGTTTTGAATAGAAGTTCAATGCTGAAGAAAGCCCTAGGAGATGCATATGTCAGACATTAAGCACCTTCCTGAACCTAAAAAAAACCCTGTAGAGGTATGAGATAGATAGATAATTGAAAGTTTAATAGGTGTTCGGGCAACTGGGCCCATTTACACCTTGCCCATCATAAAGGTTTGCTAAGTTTCTACATTTTATAAAGTAGTTAAGCTGCCACACGTTTTAATATAAGCAAGACTGACATTCTGAACATCATTGCGAGCGATATTACTTGTACACAACAGTCCAGTCAATGAGATGTCAATATTAAGCGCTGTCAAAGATTCAACCATCGCCTTGTAGATGGCGAGAGTTACCTGCTCTTGGCTGTATGGGGCCTTGAGAGGCCTTGTAGGGGTGGTCTCACAAGAAAAAAAACGAGTTTTTTGTTTTGTAAATATTTTTCATTAAAATATTGTTACTACTGTCGTAGGATTTTAAAATGGACATTTCAATGCTTATATGTACCCCAAGGAGGACTTCTTCTAAAAAAACCACGACCATGAGTATGGTGCTGACAAACTTAGAAACATAACCAGGTGAAACCTTTTGGAACCTATGATGATCATAGGATTCTGAATCATCTAAGGGACACAACTCTGTACTGCAAGCAGAGTTGTGAAGCAGAATACTTATCCACTTCACTACCCCAATACCTCTGAGGGAATTCAAAGATACATTACAATAGGTTCATTATTGAAAAGTACTGCATTCATGGTAACATTAGCCAAATTCATTTTATTGCTGTTAAATATACAGATACCCCAGCTCAACATTGAAAGCACAGCAAGTTTATCTCTGAATTCATTTCAATTGGTATATTTTTCATGTGGGATGAAAACAAATATTGAATAGAAAGGCTAAAGTCCTAATATATAGAATTGTAAACCAAAAGTCACTGTGTTCTTTAATCTGATTGCTTGAAAAACATGATCAAAAGGTATTCGATTCTCGGTAATTGCAAGACCTTTCACTGCATATTAATACGTACAAACATCGCACACACCATTGCATTGTTAACGTCGTCAGCAGTGGTGATGTCCTTCAAATCATATTGTGACGTAAAGTCTGAATGACGTCACAAATGAGCAGTTCCAGATGCTACCATGGGAGACAGCCAAACGGTCGGCTGATGACGATTTACTGCTGTACCCATACTCGATGTCAATGCGTGCAGACATAAAAACAGTGTGGACATTTTGGTTTACTTTTGTGTTTACAATGTCGATAAACATCATGTGTTGGCCAATTTCCGGGTGGTATTTGAAGCATGGGAATATTCATTTCGGTTTCAAATGAATTCCAATGCTTCAAATGCAGTCAATAACACCCAGAAATTGGCCAACACATGATGTTTATCTCTAAATATATAGAAGAAAACACCAGGTACCAAAGGGACACAATTCTGTATAGCCAGTTGTCATATCTACACAATCTTGGCGAGGCAAACAAGTGGCTGGGAACATTTCAGAATCTATCGTACTGAGTAGGTATACAGCCTTCAGCAAATATTTGGATAATTTCCTATTATTGTGCCACCCAATACTGGGTATCATTAACACGATGATCCTTGGCTTAATGCCAGCAGAAATAACAGGGGCCTGCTTGTTCATCCTTATTTTTCTTATAAAGGCAATGACTCATTTTGTCCAAGTGCTAAATCATAATCACTTGAAGCACTCATAAAATATGAAACATTATCATCAAGAGACAGCCTTCACTGCACATCACTGCAGACTTGACAGGTATCACTGAAGTTGGTTTTTTAAAAAAATGTCACACTTACAAATATCCAGGCTTTATGAATGTGGCCTGAAAATAATCATGTCTTGATCAGACAGTCCACTGACTTACAACACAATCTATTTGGTGCATAACATCCTCTACTAGCTGTTCATCATGGTCAGAACGAAGCTCAAGATGTCAGTCACTAAACTGTCTTGTCCAGGCTGGATTATTTACAGACTTAGATCAATTGCTTACTATTTGGGAAGCAATACATTATGACCATGACTTAAATTGGGGGTTGGGGGTGGAGAGAGAGAGAGATTGTTTATCCTAGTGGTTAAGGTGCTCGCTTGTCATGGTGAAGATCTGGGTTCGATTCCCCACATGGGTACAATATATGATGCCTATTTTTGGTGTCCCCTGCTGTGATACTGCTGGAATATTGCTAAAAGCTGCGTTAAAAAATGCTGTTCAAAGACTTATTCATTCTATAATAGAATTATGATCTTCTCGAGCATGTTGTGACTCACATATAACTGGCATACAGTACTGAAATAGACCGATCCAGTCTGTCAATCAAAACTGGCGCATGCGTCAATTTTGGCCAATCAGCAGGCCGGGCGCGCAGTGTGGATTTGTCAGACTTATTTCCGGGGTCAAACGATGCATCCGAAGTGATGTGCTTCGAATTATGCCATTTACACTCGCTATATTTATTAGATATTGCTGCGATTTGATGTGTACCTTAACAAAACCATTACGGTCAAGACAACAAAAATGGAGCCGGATCAAGAAACGCAATAGGCCTAACGATCAGTTAAATGTCTGCACCATCATTCAGGAAACCTACGTCTGCCTGCTGATGAGAATTTGCACGCAATTTCCACTCTTTTGCACATGTGCAAAATCATTACCAACTGATGACAACAAATAGCAGTTTAAGACTTTGCAAGTGTTATAAACACGGACAATTCTTGTAACTACAAAATTGTTTTGCTTCACGCTTTTAGTCACTACTAGGCATTGAGTTGGTAATGCCATAAAGCTCAAATGAGACAGGCTTAGAAAGCCGTGACACAATGTAAACAAATCTTTATTTCGGTTAGGGTCAACCGAAATAGCAAAACTTGTCACATGAAAGAACAATGTATGGCGGATATTGTCCCTTCGGCTCTTAGATATTCTTCAATTTGTCACACATTTTAGGATGTTTTAAGTTTCATAAGCACAATCTGAAGGCCTACAGTATCTTGTTAACAGAGCAAAATATTCGAGGTGTAATATTTTTTTATTCAAACGGAAATATTGTCAGTGTCAGCAGTTGCCTATCATGCAATATCCAAGTATCAAAATTAGTTCATATGAGTGCCTATAAAACCATGCTTTTAAATATTTCAGGTTTTTATAAAGAGTTGCATGGGACTTTGAACTGAATTACCTTCCTCCATGTTGATTGAATACGAAAACTATGTGAGAAGAATAGTGACTTTCTGGAGTATTGGACGGAGTGAAATAAAGTGTATATCTTAATTATGAGTACATTACTGCAGTATTTGAAATTTTGTTGCCACATAAATTATTCACATATAATGGTACATTTTAGGAGTAATATTACAACTGTAATTTTGATTCACTGGAAATGATAGCAAGGTATGTTTTAAGAATCTTGCTTTTTGTAATCGTGGACGGGTAATAAACTTAATAATAATCTAATCAATAATCAATAATGAATAATGAATAATTATTTAATTGATTGACATATCAGATTTTTTTAGATTTTAAGGCAGAACTAGGCAAACATACACCATACATATCATGGCAGGACAACCACTTAGTATTAACTTGGCTCCTGCTTTTAGATGGGTTTTTTTAATACTACATTTACTAATAAGATAATTCTGAAAGTGATTGCTAGTATCATAACTCATTAAAATTATTTCAACATCCAGAAAATTTGAAAAAGCAAAGGCTACGTTTTGATCAAACCCTGGTCAGGCATTATCTAGTCCTGGAACAGAATAACTTACAAAAATCTCAGGTCACTTTTCATGTAACGGAATAAAGATTGAAACATATATTTAACCCATATTTGATGTAATTCTTCTGATAAATCATAAGTTTTTTAGGAGGTTACTAATATTTGAAGATTGAGCCAAAGCTAGTGTTTATTAAGATGGTGGATTTGGACAAATTGTTCAAGGTTTGTTGATGATTATTTGCAAAATGAGCTTCATATTAAATTGCACACTGGTTTGTAGGGGGTGAACGCTTCAGGACATTTTCATGTCTGTTTTCCTAAACCTTTGTTATGACTTTTACCAAATTTTGAATCAACTTTACTATAATTTTTATGACACCAGTAAGTATCTCAGAAAAGGAAATAGATCAAAATCAGTGTTATGTCCTCTAGGGATATAATCTCGGATCTAATAAAACAAAGATTATCATTGTTTAATTAAGAAGCAATAATGTCAATATGTAATTGTATTGACAGAAGGCTTTGAACATAGGATATATTCTTTGCACCTTATTTACACTAGTAGTTAGCAGTTAAACATCTCTGATGAAAAAACAATAGATCTACATTTGTATTTTGTGTACCATTCTATTTCAATGCTAGTTAATTGTTAGGATAACTGTGGATTCTCTGTTCCAAAATTTTGCATCACATGTTTCCTATTTCTGGAAGATGGGTCAGCTAGTGTACAGGTGCAGACTGTATCTTGGATCTTCTTTGTGTTCTGGTGCTGTGGCATACCTGTACATAAACGCTGGCAGTTCATGAAGTCCAGTATTATGGAAGTTTGTATGTAAATTAGGATTCCACAACAAAGTACATATAGAAAAATTAAATGGAAATGATGATTAAAAAAATGATTTCCTTATATTCAGTGTCATTTTATAATGGTGTACAGATTTTGAAGAGAGAAACTTTACTGAGAGTTGCTGCAGATCAGCTGTTGAATATTTGCTTCTGGGTATGTCCAGATACCTCCATGGAAACATATTGTTTACAAGCCCAATTACCTTTTCCAGATTTCCAATTAGATCAAATAGGTTATGCTGTGATTGATTTGTTTACATTAATTGTACAGACAAATAAGGTGCATGAAGTAGTAGACGGGAAATATTTTCTGCTTTCTATTTACCATTCTCTTAATTCATTAAAAGATAGAAACTAAACTTATTGAACTAAATTTGAACAGCCACGCCAAGCAGTGTTGATAATCCATTTATAGATACCGAAAAAGATCTGCAACATGAACATGTGGTTGTGTTCACGAAGTTTTAAAAATTATAAACCCAAACAACAAAATTCAGTTATCCTTCCCCTGCTAATATCTGTGACGGAGGTGAATTGCCAGATAAATTAATTGATTCGAAAGAAATTACGCTTCCTACAGTCTCAGCAGCTAGTCGAGACGCTTTTTCATCGGGCATGTAACTCATTTTCACTCGCCAGTTGTAATCTGCCAGCTAAAATATATAAAAAATCACATACGTATAACTTGCCTCTTTAAATAACATTTACAAACGGCGGATACCAAAGTATCACAAGCAGAATTCATCAACAACGTTCGCAATCACGTAACGTTTCGCCGGCAGTGACGCCATTGTCCCCCCTAACGTCAAAAACGAAGTGGGCGGGGCTTATCAGCCGGGACTGGATCGGTCTATTCATTCACAACATACCGGTAATCATGAAAATATTATTATTGTACATATCTTTTACTTGTGATATTGGTTTATTTTATAAATAGATTCTATATATTTTTATTCAGAAATCACTGTGCATGAGTCGTCATTGTCAAAAACAATACAGGTAGCAGCTTCTGAAATATCAGTTCATGCCAAGAATTAATAGAAAACTGGCTGTCAAGCAGTCCGCGGTTGCCAGGCTAAGTGGTGTTTCGGGCGTCCTATTTCATCGTCACTGCGGGTTTAGCGTAGATTGAAAACACGTGGTCACGCCGTAAATAGATTCCCGCTAAAGTGTACCGTAACCTATATAAGCAGAAGTATCATCACACAACCGAAGATGTCCATATACGTAAATAGGCAATATATCATTAATAAGTGATCGTGAATAAAGGTATACATACCACCGGTCAAAACAACTCGATAAAACTTGTTTTTGTTATCCGTGAAATCCCCAGACATCCTAGCGGCAAATCTTCTGAAGGTCACCTGCGCTTGATGTCTGTAAACATTCCTAGCCAAACACAGTCCACACCATGCACTTTCCATTCATGCCTTTATTACGGCCGGTGTAATGTCAACATTAGCTACCCATGCAAAATGTGTGCTACAAATGATCATTATTTATCAGTTTTTAAAGTAGTTTTGCCACGTACAATACTTTTTTGATAATACAAGTAGAAATGGTTTGTAAAACTGAATGTTGTATAAACTACAACTTTCATAATGATGAAATGTTACGTGCTATAAAATGCAGTGTTTACATTATATCATAGGGAACTTTTACCAGTAGTTAGTACTTCCGGTTTTATTGTTCCGAACTGAATAATCCGCTTCGCATGAAATGCATTTATATTTGATATAAAACTATTCTTACTACACAAAAAACTCTATTGTAAATAATCACCCAATTTAATCATATGTATGTCATTTTCATTTTGACATAACTTTCTGAACGAGTTAAACTGATTTTATTGACCAATGAAATACCTTGAATTTGACAGCTCTCTGTACTGCATCAGGTTGTTGAATGTTGATCGAGGGAATGTTTGTGTAGAAGTATGAGATGTCCTGACGAAGTCTGGAAATTGCAACTATCCTGATTGCGTATTAAGACGCCAGGATAACACGACACAGAAATACATGAAAGTTAAAAAAGATCAAAATCTGAGTACAAAATGGCTTCAGGGGGAGGGAGTTCCAATGGAAAAGGAAACGATAAGCGTCTTGAAGAACACACAGTTGAGGTAAACAAACTCCTATATGCCTAGATATATGATGCGGAAATAATAAAAAAAAATATTGAAAAGGAAACTGCCACAAACCTGCCCATGTACACAGATCATGACATATATTCCATACACTCAAAGACGGCTGTAGAAGAGAACTTTTGAAAAGTAGAATATAGTAAGGTGGTTCGAATATACCTGCTGTAAACATGTCAATTCGACTCTCATTTATCAGTCAGCTTATGGATGATTTCGTTCTTAATTTTTGGCTTATAAGAGCTAGGGGCTGTCTAGAGGGTTTTTAGGGGCTGTCTAGAGGGTTTTCTTAATAGATTCCAATTCGGGGTATACTGAACCGACCCATAATGAACACATGGTACATGAATATTAATCCCACTAAAACAATACTATGTGCTTACTGGGTTTGAAATATAAAGTGGGTAAAACGTCCTCCTGTTTCCCCCCTCAAAAAATACTAGAATTGAAAAGATTGAGGGGCAATGATTAGGGCCTGTAGTACAGATATGTGCGGAAGTCTTTCCAGACCTTTGCTGCTCTCATGGACCAGTCTGCATCTTGATAAGTACTAAAGTAGATATATTATTGCAAATATGAACCCTTACATTTGAAAGCAAGTGTCTTCATAAGTGAATCATTTTCTTTTTGGTTATTTGATCAGTATGCATACACTGTGTTGAAGCATTGAAAGTGTGATGCAAATTTTGATCAGCACCTATGTTTTGAAAACACTATTGGACAGCCTATACCTCTTAGTCGTGGGGCGATGGGGTAGCCTAGTGGTTAAAGCGTTGGCTTGTCACGCCGAAGACCCGGGTTCGAATCCCCACATGGGTACATTGTGTGAAGCCCATTTCTGGTGTCCCCCGCCGTGATGTTGCTGGAATATTGCTAAAAGCGGCGTAAAACCAAACTCAGTCGGTCAGTCAGTCTTAGTAGTGACATATCAATGTCTAACTGGTTTACAGGGAGCTATACAGAGATTTGGTAAGCGTAATTAGTTAAAATAGCTAATAATAATTAGTTGATAATAATTAAGTTGATGTCTGTCAGTAAGTAATATGCCTTAAAGGTTGTCAAATGAGCTTTCTGTTGTGAGTCATGATGGTAAAATGATAGTCATGATTACAAGGAAGTATTTGTAGTTCACAATGCTGGACAAAAGTTTATTAGAAATGGCTACTACCAGGCATTGGATGATAACAGTGTGACCTGGTAGATCTTGTGCATTGTTCATGCTATTGACCATTGGTTGGTCTGGTCCAGGCTCATCTTACAGCTGATATAGATTGTCATGATGCTGTGTACATGCAAGGAACTTCTTCTTTAACCTTGACTCACTATGTCAGGATGCCTTCAATTTCTGAAATCAGTATGTGAAATTTTGAGCGCAATGTTTTAGTGATGAAAGTTCACAGTATCTCCTTTTTGCTCACAATCAGATTCACATGATCTCCCTTTAGTGACGCAGAGGAAGTAGAGCCTGCAAGTACAATTACGTACAATTTATGAATTTAATTTGTCTTGAGAGCTGTCTGAAATGACAGTTACAGTCTGTCATTTTATTGCATTCTGCCCAAACTTTTGGATTGTTATTCATGCCAGCAACCACTTGTTTGGATGCTTCAAATGCAGTCATACTGATGTCAATGTGATATAGAAATAGTTAGAATAGAACTGACATCAGCATTCAAGATACCTTATATCAAGGTGTTTCCCAAATGTTCCTTGTTAACACACAGCCACAATGCTACAGAATGAAATGTGCTTATAATTTTCTTGTCATCTGTTAATTATTATAAAATGCATAATCAGTTTGTTTTAAGCTGACTTTAGCATTGTTAATGTGTTTTCAGGAAAGCAGTTATTTGTCAATGCCACAATGTTGGTGTCTGATTGTATTGTATGGACATATATCAGCTGAGCGTACAGAAGTATGGCACTGGTGGCAACAGGTTTGATACTAGTTGCAAAAGTCACTGAGTTTTAGTGAAGTAGAGAATAAGGCTGTAACGATTCACTCGCATATTCGGTGAATCGAACCGTAGCCTTTCATGAATTCAATTCGTTATTCGTGGTCATCGGAACCGAATATTCGTGAATATTTACAATTTTTAAGGGAGTGTCATTACTTGAACCCTTATGTCCTTTTCAAAATGAGATATGCAAGAATGCATTATGTACTAGCCTTGTAATAGCGCAAGTCATGTTAGTTTGCCAAGGCCGCACATGGTATAACTATTACATACCAAATTTGAGTGTCATGAGATGACTGGTTATTGCTGTGACAAATTAACACTGTCAACATGGGCATTCAATATTGTGCATCAGTCACTTAACTACAATATTGTATTCGTGAATAATTATTCGTATTCGGAACCCAATATTCGTGATAGTGATACGTATCATATTCGCAACATTGTATATTCGTTACAGCCCTAGTAGAGAAGTCTTTGTCCAAACTATACTGAGGGAAACAAATAAGGGAACACCACTTCATGGCAGTGTTGCTTTATTTATTCTCAGATTTCCACCCACAGCGCTGTTCAAAATGTGTGTTGAAAACTAGAAAATGTTAAAGGAATTTTCCTTTGTTCCTTGAATTGTTTCTTTCAGTATATATTGTTGAAAGACTTAACACGCTTAAAGCACTTCTAAAGTCAGATTCAGAACTGGCAATTTGCCAGGATCCCAGGACCATTTAATTTTGATTGCTCGATCATGTTATATTGCATACATGTGCTATTGTAGGACATTGTATAACAAATGTATACGTCTTGAATTGATTACTGTAATAACATTTGTGGAATATGTTTACAGCCCCCGTTGTCATGGTGATGGTAGTATACCTTACATGCTAAGCACTGACCATATGTGCAGTATGTACCATTACACTTACAGTGGGGTCTCATTATCTGGTCAATATGGAGTTATTCAGTACTCCAGACTCCTCCTCTGTTGAATGAGACTGAGCATGAAATCAGATTATCCTGGATCATGCTGATGGAGATGGTATCGTGAATATAAAACCTTTTGATTCCAGATAGTTTCATTTTGTTTGATGATTTTTATTGTGACCTTTTCATTGTTTTTTATTGGAATTTTTTTGATTACCATTTAAAGCTGTTACCATGGTTATGTTACACTTGTTTCGTTGGTAGTACTTCTGTTGTGTTCTAATAGTGTGGCATGTGATATAGTTTACAGTGCATAAGTATCGCATCAGCTGACATAGAGCTGGATTTGTCATGAGAGTAGCTGATGAATGGCCATGTCCTGCCCCATGCTTATGTGGTTTCTCCTTACAGTGACTTTAATTGAAAAATTCCTCATGTTCACCAGTCCCCCGCCATGATATTGCTGGAATATTGCAAAAAGTGGCCTAAAACCAAACTCACTCACCCACTCATGTTCACCAAGCAGTGAATGGGTACCAGGTAGGAAGAGATTACGTTATGACTGATAACCTGTTGACAGGCAGCTTGGGTTGTATATTTCCCAGGAAGCTGAAAAAAATGGAAGTCAAGTATACACTGATCTCTTACTTGACTGAAGATGCATTAATCTTTCAACTTCTTCGTGAATCACAGGCATGATAGAAGTATAATGATATGGTGGGGTTGTGGTAGTATGTGTATCCTAATGCTATTGGTACAATATGATTTGTATCCCACTAAAGTACTTATATTTCATAAGTTAATATTCAAACACTTTGCAGCTGAATCACAACTCTGAATCATTTGCTTTTAATAATCAAATATGTAAGATTGGATTTAAAAATGCAGTTCGCTCTATCCCCATGTATAGTGTAATAAAGTACACTTTTGCCCTGAACTATTTTAGTTAAAGTAAGATGATGTTTGACTACGAGGGGACAGAAGAGAATGGTGTAGTGACGTCAATATGGAGTGATCATCTACAAATAAGTGTACTTTATTGCCTGATAAAGTACTATCAGTGGCTTTGATCTTTTAGTGGGGTATCTTAGAATTTGGGATTTTGAAGGCAGACAAATTTAGGCTAGAGGACCCTGTGAATATTACATTATTTATAGCTTAGTGAGAAATACTAGAGAATCTGCTCAGCTGGTTGTTGAACAGTTTCTGTTATCATTTCCGTAATTTTTAGAACAACTTGTAAGTATTGCCTTATTCCTGGATACAGCACTGTATCACTGTATCATCACACCACAACTGATTAGCGCAGCCATATTTGTGATTAGTGGCTGAAATTTTCTAAGGTACTTTTCTGGCTTCCCATTGAATATGCAAACACCTCACCTCACACAATTGCCACCAAGTACATGTATCTAGAACCCTCCTCACATCAATGCAACCAAGTATCTACAACCCTTCTTGCATCATTGCCACCAAGTATCTACAACCCTTCTCGCATCATTGCCACCAAGTATCTACAACCAACCTCACATTGCCACCAAGTATCTACAACCCTCCTCACATCAATGCCACCAAGTATCTATATATCTACAACCCTTCTCGCATCATTGCCACCAATTATCTACAACCCTTCTGGCATCATTGCCACCAAGTATCTACAACCCTTCTTGCATCATTGCCACCAAGTATCTACAACCCTTCTTGCATCATTGCCACCAAGTATCTACAACCCTTCTCGCATCATTGCCACCAAGTATCTAAATGGACTCCTCCTTCTGTCCCTCCGTCCGTCCGCTGCCGTCCGTATCCGTAAAATGGACTCCGTCCGTCCGTCCGTCCGTCCAAGTCTGTCTGTCCGTCCGTCTGTCCGTCCGTCTGTCCGTCCGTGCACATTTGTCTTTTCCGGAGCAGAACTCTAAAACCGTTCAATATTTCTTCACCAAACTTGGCACATACATGGATCTGGTGGTGTACTGGTGCCTTTTGGTAGTTTTGGAATTCTGAATTAAATATTTTTGGCGTTTCCATCGCGAAAATGTCGACTTTGACTGAAATTGGTGGTAGTGCTCTTTTCCAGAGCAGAACTCTAAAACCGCTCACTATTTCATCACCAAACTTGGCACATAGATAGATCTGGTGGTGTACTGGTGCCTTTTGGTAGTTTTGGAATTCTGAATAAAATACTTTTGGCGTTTCCATGGCAACAAGTTCGACTTTGACTGAAATTGGTGGTAGTGCTCTTTTCCGGAGCAGAACTCTAAAACTGTTCAATATTTCTTCACCAAACTTGGCACATAGATAGATCTGGTGGTGTACTGGTGCCTTTTGGTTGTTTTGGAATTCTGAATAAAATATTTTTGGCGTTTCCATGGCAACAAGTTTCACTTAGCCTGAAATTGGTGGTACGTGCAAATTTGTCTTTTCCGGAGCAGAACTCTAAAACCGTTCACTATTTCTTCACCAAACTTGGCACATACATGGATCTGGTGGTGTACTGGTGCCTTTTGGTAGTTTTGGAATTCTGAATTAAATATTTTTGGCGTTTCCATGGCAAAAATGTCGACTTTGGCTGAAATTGGTGGTAGTGCTCTTTTCCAGAGCAGAACTCTAAAACCGTTCAATATTTCTTCACCAAACTTGGCATATAGATAGATCTGGTGGTGTACTGGTGCCTTTTGGTTGTTTTGGAATTCTGAATAAAATATTTTTGGCATTTCCATGGCAACAAGTTTTATTTAGCCTGAAATTGGTGATAGTGCTCCTTTCTGGAGCAGAACTTTCAAAACCTTTCAATACTCTCCTTCCACTTTTCTATATACACACCTAAATATTTGACATAATCATAACTCGTAGACATAATCATGAAGAGTATTTTGCCATTGCGGGGGATATTGATGACTTTGTCTTCTTGTTGCATCATTGCCACCACGTATCTACAACCCACCTCACATCATTGCCACCAAGTATCTACAACCCTTCTTGCATCATTGCCACCAAGTATCTACAACCCTTCTTGCATCATTGCCACCAGTATCTACAACCCTTCTCGCATCATTGCCACCAAGTATCTACAACCCTTCTCGCATCATTGCCACCAAGTATCTACAACCCTTCTCGCATCATTGCCACCAAGTATCTACAACCCACCTCGCATCATTGCCACCAAGTATCTACAACCCTTCTCACATCATTGCCACCAAGTATCTACAACCCTCCTCACATTGCCACCAAGTATCTACACCCCACCTCACATTGCCACCAAGTATCTACAACCCTCCTCACATCATTGCTACCAAGTATCTACAACCCTTCTTGCATCATTGCCCGCCGAAGACCCGAGTTCGATTCCCCACATGGGCACAATGTGTTAAGCCCATTTGTGGTGTCCCCCGCCGTGATATTGCTGGAATATTGCTAAAAGCGGGGTAAAACTAAACTCAGTCAGTCAGTCAGTCTTGCATCATTGCCACCAAGTATCTACAACCCTCCTTGCATCATTGCCACCAAGTATCTACAACCCTTCTCGCATCATTGCCACCAAGTATCTACAACCCTTTTTGCATCATTGCCACCAAGTATCTACAACCCTTCTCGCATCATTGCCACCAAGTATCTACAACCCTTCTTGCATCATTGCCACCAAGTATCTACAACCCACCTCGCATCATTGCCACCAAGTATCTACAACCCTTCCGCATCATTGCCACCAAGTATCTACAACCCTTCTTGCATCATTGCCACCAAGTATCTACAACCCTTCTCGCATCATTGCCACCAAGTATCTACAACACTTCTTGCATCATTGCCACCAAGTATACACAACCCTTCTCGCATCATTGCCACCAAGTATCTACAACCCTTCTCGCATCATTGCCACCAAGTATCTACAACCCTTATTGCATCATTGCCACCAAGTATCTACACCCCACCTCACATCATTGCCACCAAGTATCTACAACCCTTCTTGCATCATTGCCACCAAGTATCTACAACCCTTCTCGCATCATTGCCACCAAGTATCTACAACACTTCTTGCATCATTGCCACCAAGTATCTACACCCCACCTCACATCATTGCCACCAAGTATCTACACCCCACCTCACATCATTGCCACCAAGAACATGTATCTAGAACCCTCCTCACATCAATGCAACCAAGTATCTACAACCCTTCTTGCATCATTGCCACCAAGTATCTACAACCCTTCTCGCATCATTGCCATCAAGTATCTACAACCCACCTCACATTGCCACCAAGTATCTACAACCCTCCTCACATCAATGCCACCAAGTATGTATAACCCTTCTCGCATCATTGCCACCAAGTATCTACAACCCTTCTCGCATCATTGCCACCAAGTATCTACAACCCTTCTTGCATCATTGCCACCAAGTATCTACAACCCACCTCACATCATTGCCACCAAGTATCTACAACCCTTTTTGCATCATTGCCACCAAGTATCTACAACCCACCTCACATCATTGCCACCAAGTATCTACAACCCTTTTTGCATCATTGCCACCAAGTATCTACAACCCTTATTGCATCATTGCCACGAGTATCTACAACCCTTCTCGCATCATTGCCACCAAGTATCTACAACCCTTCTCATCATTGCCACCAAGTATCTACAACCCACCTTTGCATCATTGCCACCAAGTATCTACAACCCACCTCGCATCATTGCCACCAAGTATCTACAACCCACCTTGCATCATTGCCACCAAGTATCTACAACCCACCTCGCATCATTGCCACCAAGTATCTACAACCCTTCTCACATCATTGCCACCAAGTATCTATAACCCTCCTCACATTGCCACCAAGTATCTACAACCCACCTCACATTGCCACAAAATATCTACAACCCTCCTCACATCATTGCCACCAAGTATCTACAACCCTTCTTGCATCATTGCCACCAAGTATCTACAACCCTTCTCGCATCATTGCCACCAAGTGTCTACAACCCTTCTCGCATCATTGCCACCAAGTATCTACAACACTTCTTGCATCATTGCCACCAAGTATACACAACCCTTCTTGCATCATTGCCACCAAGTATCTACAACCCTTCTCATCATTGCCACCAAGTATCTACAACCCACCTCACATCATTGCCACCAAGTATCTACAACCCTTCTTGCATCATTGCCACCAAGTATCTACAACCCTTCTCGCATCATTGCCACCAAGTATCTACAACCCTTCTTGCATCATTGCCACCAAGTATCTACATCCCACCTCACATCATTGCCACCAATTATCTACACCCCACCTCACATCATTGCCACCAAGTATCTACACCCCACCTCACATCATTGCCACCAAGTACATGTATCTAGAACCTTCCTCACATCATTGTCACCAAGTATCTACAACCCTTCTCGCACCATTGCCACCAAGTATCTACAACCCTTCTCGCATCATTGCCACCAAGTATCTACAACCCTTCTTGCATCATTGCCACCAAGTATCTACAATCCACCTCGCATCATTGCCACCAAGTATCTACAACCCTTCTCGCATCATTGCCACCAAGTATCTACAACCCTTCTCGTGATCTTGCATTCTCGCATTGCCACCAAGTATCTACAACCCACCTCCAAGTATCTACAACCCTTCTCGCATCATTGCCACCAAGTATCTACAACCCTTCTCACATCATTGCCACCAAGTATCTACAACCCTTCTCGCATCATTGCCACCAAGTATCTACAACCCACCTCACATTGCCACCAAGTATCTACAACCCTCCTCACATCAATGCCACCAAGTATGTATAACCCTTCTCGCATCATTGCCACCAATTATCTACAACCCTTCTCGCATCATTGCCACCAAGTATCTACAACCTCCTCCCATTGAAACCAAGTGTCTACAACCCTCCTCACATCATTGCCACCAAGTATCTTCACCCCTCCTCAAGTTATTGGTAAGGCCAATCTTTATCTTCAAATGGCAACTTTGCTTTGTTATATGCAGAAATTTATAAGCAGGACTCCTGTCCCTACTGTATCACTTGACATTCATTATGCCTGTCTCTGGATTGTTCTGTTTGGTCTGAAATTTATGCAAATTGCCGTTCTCATAGTTTATAAATTGCCAAATGTATCAAACAAAGTAAACAAACAGCTTCAACAGTCCAGTCCAACGCGTGCAAAGAGTTCTGGTTTGCTTATTGAGGCAGAAATGAACAACGCTGTCATCATTTAGCTATCATTACTAACTGTAATGAATTGATGACTGATTACGTTCCTAACTCACGACAACAGTCGCTGAAATCTGGGTGTTATCAAATGGTCGATGGATGATAATGATACAGGGTACAGTTCATCATACTCGTGGAAGGTGAAATTAACAACCGGTTGCAAGTTGTATTTGCTCACGAGTAGTGACATGTGTCAGAACAAATTTGCATGATTCCCTTTCGCTAATTGCTGGGAATCATCCAGGTTCATTGCTTAAAGCAGGGATGTGTGTTTGCATCAGTGCTCGTGTGATGGTGCTATGCCGATGATGCATCTGAAACTAGTCCCAGAGTCTGGAAGACTCGAAGGCTGATATGATGGCTCGAGCAGTGTTGATATGAAAGCGACCGCAGATGAAGCTGGCGAGCATCTGAAGCCAGTCCCACAGTCTGCTAGGCTGGAGCAGTGTTGATATGAAAGCAACTGCTGATCAGGCTGACGAGCATCTGAGATTAGTTCCGGA
Source organism: Haliotis rubra (assembly GCF_003918875.1). Classification (NCBI taxonomy): domain Eukaryota; kingdom Metazoa; phylum Mollusca; class Gastropoda; order Lepetellida; family Haliotidae; genus Haliotis; species Haliotis rubra. The sequence goes on from NW_025767018.1 coordinate 283,344, forward strand.
GTCTGGAAGGCTCGAGCAGTTGATATAAAAGCGACCACTGATGAAGCTGACGAGCATCTGAGGCCAGTTCCTCAGTCTGCTAGGCTGGAGCAGTGTTTATGATCCTTACAAACCAGTCCGTGAGACAAGCATTTCTTGGATGAAAGCCATCATTACTGACGCTGTAGACCATTGTTACATGTTTCCTAGGTCAGAGAGAAAAGTTACTAACCATTCCCATTCACAATGATCAGCCCAAGTGTAAACATGACATTAGAATGCATTTCATTATATTATCTCATCTATACATGATACCCTGGTTCCATTTTATATTTATCATGATTTCTTGTATCGTCATTGGTCCTGTCGAATTGATGTGATATTTTGGATAACAATTTCTTGGTAAAGTACAAATTCTAGTATGTTTTGGGAGTTGATTCCTGCCTGGAATTCTAACCAAACACTCAATTAGTGAGGCACTTAATCACAAGTATAAATTGGAATGGCTCCAATGGTGAAAAGCTATGAATAGACAATGCCTTTTAGAAAGATGTCAGATGTCATAGTTGGGATTGTGTATTCATAGTTTTCAGTCATTAGAATCCATGCCAATTTGAACCTGTCAGTGGGGAACACGATTACATGATCTGGACTGCCAGTTGTCAGTTCCTTTTTAGTTGAAGCCTCAGTAGCTGAGGGGTTAGAACACTGACTTAATGGGGGCAGTGGGGTAGCCCAGTGGTTAAAGCGTTCGCTCATCACGCCAAAGGACCAAGTTCAATTCCCCACATGGGTACATTGTGTGAAGCCCATTTCTGGTGTCCCCCGCTGTGATATTGCCAGAATATTGCTAAAAGCGAGTAAAACTAAACTCACTCACTTACTGAATGGTTTAGGTTTGAATCCAAAATAACACACACCACTAAAAGTACTACAATTTGTAATTTAAGAAAGAAAGCATAATCCCAAATATAACATTTGTCACATATGACCCCTTTCAAAAAGGGACACTACCCTAATATTATCAGAATTTGTAGTTTTTGAGCAAAGTGTAATCCTAAATATAATATTTTAGACATCTAACCTCTTTCAAAAAGGAACTCAACCCTAATATTATCAGAATTTATAGTTTAGAAAAAAGTAGTCATAAATATAATATATTGCACATTTGACCTCTTCCAAAAAAGGGGGAGGTTGGGTAGTCTAGTGGTTAAAGCGTTGGCTCGTCATGCCGAAGACCCGGGTTCGAATCCCCACATGAGTGAAGCCCATTTCTGGTGTCCCCCGCTGTGATATTGCTGGAATATTGCTAAAAGTGGCGTAAAACCAAACTCAGTCAGTCAGTCAGTCAGTCCAAAAGAGGACACAACCCTTAAATATTATTAAAATATTTCCTTTTAGTGGAAAGCGTAATCCCAAGTATAATATCACATCTGAGCCCTTTCGAAAAGGCCATTGTGTATTCATGGGTTTTATCCTGCTAATGTCTCGATTAACATAATTGATAGGTTAAAGCACAATTAACTCAGTGGTATATTGTCATGCTAGGAATGATGCCTACATAATGGCCTGCTAGCAATGCTGGCCATGCATATTTTAAACTCCCGGTATTTTGGAACTATACATGGATCAAGGATTTTGGTGGTGTCCTTGGTAGGCAAAATGCCAAAAACAATATTTTGTTCAAATGGGAATTTTTAAAAAGTTCATATTTTTCCACAATTCAGAGGTATTTTCACATTTAGTTTTTTGTGTGTTTGTTGTTTAATGCCACACTGTTATTCCAGCTATATGGCAGCAGTCTGTAAATAATCGAGTTTGGACTAGACAATCGGGTGATCAACAGCGTTTCCCATTTATTAGTGACATTAGACTCAATGAAAGGATGTAAACTAAGTACTGAAGCCTCATTGTCTATACTGGTCATGTTCTCAGTGAAATACAAGTCACATCTACTAAGGCTTAACATTGCTTATACATGTATCTGTACCAACAGGGGGGCGGTGGGGTAGCCTAGTGGTTAAAGCGTTCGCTCGTCACGCCCGGGTTCGATTCCCCACATGGGTACAATGTGTGAAGCCCATTTCTGGTGTCCCCCGCCGTGATATTGCTGGAACATTGCTAAAAGCGGCGTAAAACCGAACTCACTCACTCTCTCACTCACTCACTCTGTACCAACAGAACTAGGAAAATTTAAGTATTTTATCTGTTGGTGGTATTCTGTTGACAGTCAGACAACTTGTCTTCATAAGTGTCCTTTGAACATTCTCTTGATTCCTTTTTAAGAGTTATCAGAATTTATTTGGTGCTATACCTTTTCCTTTGATCATGTTGATTGCCACATTGTTGATCTATCTGACCCTGAAGAGTATTATTCTCATTGGTTGAATAGCACTGTTGTATGACAAATTAAATTGCCAACTGGGGATGCAAATTAAGTATTGGGCAGTCAAGTTGTGTAGAGCATTCACATGAGATGTTAACGCTTAATTTGACCCTGTTTGATGTGTTGGTTTGTCTATGGTTATGAGATGCGAACAAATTAAGTTTGTTTCAAGATTTACTTAAACTTTGACTCTTGAACTTTATAAGTTTTGATTCTCCAATAAATATGGGCATCATCATGACAGTGTACCTACCCTATGAGAAATTCTGTTAATGATCTTGAGGGTAGTCAATGAGAGCGCTGGAGTAGACTAGTGGTTAAAGCGTAAAGAGTGCCGTGGTTCGATTCCACACATGGGTACAATGTGTGAAGCCCATTTGTGGTTTCCCCATCTTGATATTGCTGGAATATTGTTAAAAGTTGCGTAAAGCTAAACCGGCTCACTCACTCACTCAATCTTCCATAGTCAGGTAGAGGTGTGACGATACAGAAATTTCACCATCCAATACATATTGCGATATCTTGGAACGATACGATTCGATTCGATGCATATCACGATATGCTATCTTTAGTTATTTCTTTCAAAATGTATATTTTGATAGCAAAACTAACAGTGTAAATTTTGACATGACCGCCAATTTCTGGTGAAAGTTATTAATTTTAAGGTCAACGATACATATCACGATACGAAAAAAAGTATTGATATATTTATTGTCAGATAAAGTATCACGATTATCGATACTACGATATATCGTCACAGCTCTTTAGTCAGGACAAGTTGTGCATATCTGGTCTCCTCGATGTTAATGATAGCATTGATAACTACATTAAATGTCAATAACAACCTGCCTGAATAAAAACATTGATGGCTACAAAATGGATGAAGTGCATGTAACATGCAATAACAACGATAATTATAGTTCAGTTTTCCAGTAGCTTGTTGTGATGTTTGCTTCACATATTAGCATAAGACAATTTGTCCTGCTTTCTCATTTGGTCTGCAAGTGTTATTCAGTCCTAGTTTTGCTGATAAAACAGACACATCTGTTTTGAATGAAATTTACAGGTTTAATCAACATTTGACACCTCTAGCTTGAAAAATCACTACATTTATTTCCTTATTAATGAGAATATTGACGTGTCAGCAATTCTGTCTTAAAGCTACATGGCTATCAGCCTCAAATACCAACTATCTGTATCAAATTAATTTGCATTTTTCTAATTAGCAGATAAAAATTTGTTTTGAAATTTGATGTTGACCTACTAATGATTAGATCTATCTTATTTTGATTTGGAAGCAAGCCCTTTGGAAACGTGACTGATATTTCTTTTTTGTATTTCTCTACCCAAAACTTCAGTCTGGAAGAACTGGAGTTACTTTGCTTAACCTTGTCCATGACTGTCAAAATGTTTGTTCTTGGTGAAAGCGTTACTACAGGGGGTGGTGGGGTGGCCTAATGGTTAAAGCGTTGGCTCGTCAAGCCGAAGACCCGAGTTCGAATCCCCACATGGGTACAATGTGTGCAGCCCATTTCTGGTGTCCCCTGCCGTGATGTTGCTGGAATATTGCTAAAAGCGGTGTAAAACCAAACTCAGTCAGTCAGTGTTACTACAGGAACGTATAGGACGCTTGTGGCGATGTTAACCAAATGATTTCCTATCGGAGTCAATTTCTGGTGTCCCTTCTGTGATCTTGTTCAAATAATAGTATTGCATAAAAGTCTAATGCTAATGGAACTGTTTGTAAAACAAGTGACATTTCCTTTCACCCAGTGTGCACGAAATAGGTCCTGTACACAGTAATATTCATTATACCAAATTGTTGAGAAGAAGTATTTCGTTCCAGTAACATAAATAATTAGTACATTTTATTACTTTTCAAGAACCTATTATTTCCTGTATGGACCCTTGATATGATAAATTGGTGATCCTTTGGACCATTAGTCTTGTAGGGGCGGTGGGGTAGCTGCGGTGGCGTAGCCTAGTGGTTGAGGTGTTCGCTGATCACACTGAAGACCCGGGTTCGATTTCCCACATGGGAACAATGTATGAAGCCCATTTCTGGTGTCCCCTGTTATGATATTGCTGGAATATTGCTAAAAGTGGCATAAAACTATAACTCACTCACTCCAGATTTGTAGTTAAAATCCTGCTATCAGGGACTGGTTGTTGTCATATAGCGGGAACATTGCTGAGTGCAGCATTTAAGCTAAAAACTGCGAGCTGTTGCAAAGATGTTCCATATGCTACACAAAAGTAGTACAAGAACAATTTTATTTTCATTGCAAAAAAAAAAAAAATGTTTGGCAGTGTATGAAATAAGGCCTGTCCAACCGCCCGAGACGGTCTCGATTTCTGACGGACTGTCTAAATTTACAGCTAGCCAGCCCGATGGTCTGGTACAAATTTTAGATGCTCCATACATCTGAGTGAATTCACCATATTTGGTCTGTTTAAATCCATTTTAGGCTGGTAACATTTTGAAGTTACCAGCCCTGATGTCTGGCTGGATTTTTGACTTATTTCATACACTCTCAGTGTTTGGTGGGTACTGCAACCTTCCAGTTAAGGTGTTTTTTAAGTTATTGTGAAGTATTATTTTGTCCTGATCAACATGTCTGCTCGAATGTGATATATTTATTCCCCGGTCAGTGGATCTGTATGGATTTCATTGATCATTATCAACTCCCTGGGGAGTAAACAACAGATGCTACCTACAAGTGCTTGATGGTTTTCACATATACCTCACATATTGGGTACTGTTTGCCTGCTGATTGAACAGATACATATGAACTTGCCCTGAATGACAGATGTTCGGACACAATGTGTTTCTGGTGTATTCTTGTTTTCACTCTCAAGTCAGACGAGTGGGTTCTTTTGAGTGCACACATTAAATTTACAATACACTAGTGTAATAAAGCATAGAGACCTGTTTTTGGCAGAATATATGAAGCTCATTGGAAGTAGTGTCACTTGCATATTTATCATATAGCATCAATAACACTCTATTTGTGATATATGCATGGATGCACACAATGCATGCTGGACACACAATGCATGATATGAATGTAATAATTAAGACATGAATGATAAATTGCTGAAACAACCCTTGTGCTTATATTTTGTCCAAAGTCGGAAAAGTTTGTTCGCAGAGCTTGTGGTTATTTATATTCCTGCAACTGTTCAGGCCTTCGAAATGGTTTTCAATATTGATTTCTCCCACAGCGCGATTGCAGTATTAGAATATTGTTGGTCATATTCCATGCCATGAGATAGTTTGGTCGGACAATAATCCAGGCTTGTAGTTCAATGTCATTAATTTTCAGGAAACTCATGTTTCAAAACTGATTCGTGTTACGATGCCAAAGTCGGTCAATCACTTCATGGCTGAAATTTTTCTTGTGGCAATATGATTTCAGAATTCGATTGTGCTTTCTACGGTTATGAATCAGAAAGAAAAATGTATTCATGGTATCAGATAAGCTCCATGTTAATTTTGAAAATACACAATGCCATTTAGAAAGTGGTCAAATATTTATTGAGAAAGTGTAATCCCAAATATAACATGTGTTCCATGTTAATTGACTGAAACCATTCACCATGGAATTCATGTACATGTGTCATGATGATTTGATCACAGTATGTTGATCATAGTACTTGATCACTATGTTTTGATCGCAGGACTTGAGACAATACTTATCGTAATGCATGTTCCAAATGTTTCATATAAGATACGAGGGCTGTTTATCGCAAATATGTTGTATTGTAATATTTTGCCATACTGGTATACATACTGCGATATAATGGGAGCTAAAGTGTTTGGCAGTAATGTGCCACTGTTTGTACATGCAGATCCTATTTTCTACATACTAAGGCCCCAAAACAAACAATCAATATGGGTCTAATAACATCCACTTAGATAAGGTTGAATACTTAGGGAAACTTTCCTTTTATACACTTCATAGCATATGAAGTATGCTGTTTTATCAATTAAAATCGGAAACATCAGAGGTGAATGAAAGTCTGTGTAGAATTTAACTTAAACTACAGAGATAAAGACATAACTTGTAATGTTTTACCCAATATACTGGTTCTCAGACAAAATATTCCAATATGTATTTGAAAAGCACATTATGTTATACTGGTATATTGGTAATACTATGCAGTCATACAAGATTCGTTGATCACAATACTTAAAATCCTCAACAATTTCAAACGTATGTTTTGAAGTCCTGTATTACGCTCGCTCCCTCTTGAGAAATATGCGGCACTGGGATGGCCTAGTGGTTAAAACGTTCGCTTGTCACACTGAAGACACGGTTTCAATTCCCCACATGGTACAATGTGTGAATCACATTTCTGGTGTCCCTTGCCGTGATATTGCTTGAATATTGCTAAAAGGGGCTTAAAACTGTAACTCACTCACTCACTCACTCACTCACTCACTCACTCACTCACTCACTCACTCACTCACTCACTCACTCACTCACTCACTCACTCACTCACTCTCACTCACTCACAAGAAATACAACTCTGGCATACAATCTCGTATAAAAGTCAATATAACACATAATGGATCATGTATTGTAACATACATTTTCTCGATGGTGAATGTTTGCCTTCGATGTTTTATGCATGTTGCAGGCATAGAAACATGCCCATTATGCATGTAGCAGGAAATATGCACTGGAGCAGGAATTGTGGTTTTGTAAAAGACCATTATGAACAATCTAACAGTAAATTATAGTTTAATGTGTGCGTGTCATGCAAGCTGGTCATTTTGAAATTAATATGATTAATGGATGCAGGTTTAATGATCATGATCACTACGAAGGGCCAACACTAGAGTTGAAAACCAACAAACACTGTACACAAGGATTTGTTTCTCTAAAGAGGAAAATGAATTATATGTTCATTGATTATTTTGAACAACTGTTTGTAATGTGATGCAAAAATGTCTTAAATGTGATTGCTGGATTTCTATTCATTCCGAGCGAGAATTGGATGGTGCTTTACGATTTCATTTCTCGAAGTTTATAGACTGCAGTGATGGAAATCTACTGAACATTTTTGCCGAATTTAATATTTATTGATGGACGGACGTAAAGATTGAAGTAAAATTTATCGAATTCTAAAATATAAAAATCAATGTTTTATATGTCAGTGGGATGTTCATGAAGAAATATGGTGAGCAAGATTAATGATTGGGAGAAGTTTAGTAGTTTTTGGAAAATATTTCTTGGTTAGGAAATGTACTATTTTTCATCACTTGATTTAACAAAAGCACCATTGATATGACAGATTGCACGATGCATTGCACATAGTCCTGAATACAAGTTAATCTGTACACTTCAAGAGAATATATGGACATGAATATCTAACAATTGATGCAGTATTAACAACCTGGGAGGCTTTGTTGACATGAACGTACAAGCATCTTGATTGTCTCGAGCACAATGACGTCCCACAATGACGTCCCACAATGACGTCCCACAATGACGTCCCACAATGACGTCCCACAATGGCATTGGCCACACACCAGTGAATTGAACACTGTGTGTTCGGGTAACTTCTTAACATGCAACAGTACAAGGTGACCTTGTTTTCATCCTCGTCAGGGGCCGGTGGGGTAGTCTAGTGGTTAAAGCGTTGGCTCGTCACGCCGAAGACCCGGGTTCGAATCCCCACATGGGTACAATGAGTGAAGCCCATTTCTGGTGTCCCCCGCCGTGATATTGCTGGAATATTGCTAAAAACGGCGTAAAACCAAAACTCAGTCAGTCAGTCATCCTCGTCAGTGATCAGATGTATTGCATGCCAATGGACCAGTTTTTGATCTCGTCCAAGTGAAGAGATTGGAATACGAATGTTCCGCTTTTGAGAGCTGTTGTCTCTTGTTTTGTGCATCAAAAGAATTCACAATTTAATATAAATGCCAGTTGTCTCCTGAAACCTGTGAATTGGAAGATGTGAAGGAAGATTTGTGTCAGTATTGAATAGTTTTGGTGGTTCCCACTCACCCTGGAACTCTTTGTTCTGTAGTCTACAAGTAATATCATTGAAGTAAGGAATCTGAAGAAACTGATTGGGTTGATGTAAATCTCACAGCACATAGATGAAACAATTTCAAAGTCAGTGTTAATAAGGTTATTAAGTTATAATTCTCAGAGTGTGAACTTAGCCAAACTGTTATACTTATAATAATCTTGTACGTGTAATGTCAACACTGTTGGTATGTGTGTGTGAATGCAACATGTCCAATGAGATTTACATACCATTGCTTGTTGCTGTGTTTGTACATGAACATGGAAAATGATAAAAAAATACAAAAGAAATAAAGAAAAAAATCAGAATTTTTTATTATTTGAAGTATCAGTCTCATATTTTTGTGATATGTCAGTAAGCAAATAATTAATGTGAATATATTTCATTGAATGATGATGATTATGATGATGATTTTTTGTGATGTCGGTATGCAAATGTACCATGTGAATATATTTCGCGGGGTGATGATGATGATGAGTGAGTTTAGTTTTACGCTGCACTCAGCAATATTCCAGCTATATGGCGGCGGTCTGTAAATAATCGAGTCTGGACCAGACAATCCAGTGATCAACAGCATGAGCATCGATCTGCGCAATTGGGTACCGATGACGTGTCAACCAAGTTAGTGAGCCTGACCTCCCGATCCCGTTAGTCGCCTCTTACGACAAGCATGGGTTACTGAAGATCCATATTCTGACCCAGACCTTCACGGGTTTGATGATGATGATGATGATGGTACATTTGTGATATGTCGGTAAGCAAATATTCCATGTGAATAAACTTCATTGAATGGTGATAACGATGATGATGTTGATGATGACGATACATTTTTGATGGAATTAATCATATACTCGAACATCCTCACTTCCCACGATAACGTCATGCCCCCATGTCACACGCCAGCAAACAAACAAGTGAAGAACTTTGATGAATCTGTCGACTAGCCGATCATGATGAACTTTTATTGTCTTGAGTTGACTCTGTGGGCAGGCGCTGAGTGAAATAATGGAACATGATGCACCCCAGTTGATGAGGTCAGCAGTCTTGATAGATAGACATGGTCAATAGTGTTAGACGCTGTCGGCGCAGTGTGAAGCCCTCATGGAACTCCCATCTATCTGTGTTTGCATACACAATGGGGATTAGCAGTCTTGACTGATGTAGCACACAGTTTCTAAAGTACCAAGTCAAATACGTTTGTTCTGGAGAAATGTTGTCAGAGAAAGAGAGAGAGATGTGGTTTGAAAACCTTACCGTAATTTTGGTGCTGACCTAACTATGTTTTAGTGGTTTATACTATGCCGGACAAGGAAGTTGACTGTATATACTGAAGACAATGCATGTGGTGATTGTATTGTTGCCTCAGCATAATAATGACATATAATATGAAATAGTTTATGGGCTATAGATCTACCTTCTACCAACCTCTTTTGAAATTACGTGTTATTTGAGAAACTGTATTCTTTTCTTTATTCCCTCCAAAAGTGTGGTCACAAAACACATGTACCACATCACACCTTACCACACATAACCACTGCACTACACTGCACTGCACTACACCACACCACACCACACCACACTATACCATACTACACTGCACTACACTGCACTACCCACACTACATCGCACTACACCACACACACTACACTATACTGCACCGCACCGCACTACTACACACACACACTACACTATACTGCACCACCCGCACATCAAGCTACACTACACCACACTACACTACCCACACCACACCGCACTACACCACACCACACCACGCACTATACCGCTACACCACACTACTTCATACCATCACCAAACCACACTTCACCGCGCTACTACACCACACCTACACCACACTATACCGCACCACACTGCTCAACACCATACCTAATATACTGCACCACACCGCACCGCACTGCACTACACCACACCTAACAGCACCACACTGCTCAACACCATACCTAACCGCACCAAATCTCACCTCACCACTACCCTTCACCAGACCATATCACACCTGCATCACAATAATACAACACAACTGCCCTTCACTACTCCACACCACACCACACTGCACAAGCGTTTCCACATTTTGCTAGCCATACAAAAATAGATGAGAATTAAACATACTGTTGGCATGAGATGGGTTGCATCATTCAACTGCTAATATGATGAACATTTGTATCAGGCCATAATCTTGCATGATTTATAAATGTATTATAACTTAACATGTCGGAGAGAGTGATATATTTACAAAATGACCCCATGAAAATTCACAAGCTAGTCAGGCCAGTGACTGTAGATATTAACTGGCCCAACTGGATTTTTACTAGTCACGACTAAGCAGGCCAGTGGCTATTTCGCACACTGCACCACACACTTGCCTGTGTCACAGCAGTGCAGTAGGCTAGCACTATAATATCAACCAGTCTGGACTGTACATGCAGACACACACATGCATGCATCTGTTGTGCAATAGCCGCCTCCGTGGTGTAGTAGTTAAAGCGTCCGCCTGGAGAGCGGAAGGTCGCGGGTTCGATCCTCATCCGCGTCATACCAAAACATGTTAAAATATGGTACTTGTTGGTCCCTGCCTGGCGCTCAGCATTAATGGGTACAACAAGGACTGGTCGGCTCGGAGTCAGTACAATGTGTCTGGGTGGGTATTCATGCTTCATTGCGGCATGGTATCTGAGTAGGTTAACACTATAAAACCAGCTTAAGTCTGGGCTAGTACAAGCAGCCAGACATACACACGCATGCACATCATCAGGTGAGTGAAATATTCTTAAGTATGACGTTAAGCCGATTTTCACCTCACCTATTGTGCAAATGGTATGCAGTGTTAAACCCAGTACAAACACATACAGACACCTTTTAGATATGTGTCACAAACTGAGGTTAACTAGACTAGTTACAGCAAGTAGCAGTTCGCCGTCCTCAGTTGGAATTCTGTGACAAGAATAATAAAACAGGAGTTAGGTTACTTTGAAAATGGAATTATTTGAACATGCGAACTTTTATGCTGAAGTGTTCCTGAAAGGATCTATGAAGCTGCTTATGTAGTAGGGCTGGCTGAATAGATCGATAATCGGAAATGTCATAATGGAAACAATATAAATGATTCTCGATATAAAAATTGTGTGATCGATAATATCGTTCATAAACTATTGTGATGAAGATAGACTTTTAATTTACTCAGGCAATACACAAAGTTAGGACTTTATTCATGGACTGCTTCTAAATTATGTAGACCTGTGAAGGTCCGGGTTCAATCCCCACATGAATGAACCCATTTCTGGTGTTCCCAGTAACCCATGCTTGTCATCAGTCAGTCAAGAGGCTAGACCTGTGAAGGTCGGGATCAGAATGAACCTTCAGGTCAGGCCATAAGCTGGCTTGTTTGACACATGTCATTGGTTCCCAATTGCGCATATCGATGCTATGCTGTTGATCACTGGATTGTCTGGTCCAGTCTCGATTATTTACAGACCGCTGCCATATAGCTGGAATATTGCTGAGTGCGGCGTAAAACTAAACTCACTCACTCACTCTAAATTATGTACAGGACAGTAGTTAGTAAGTCATATTACTAAGCTGTCTAAAATATGCCACCACTCACCAGTCATGTGAAATAGGGTGATTTCTTTCAGATTTATGGACATTTTTCCTCTAAGTTTCTTCCCTGATATTTATCGCAAATTGATTGATATTCAGTTAATGATTACCTACTTCTATGATCTATATTGATAGCCAGCCTAATGTGTAGAAACAATGTGAAATAGTTGGATAATGTTGTGTGGTTTCTGTGACTTCGTTCAGGAAGGTGTTCTGTGGTTTAAATACCCAGAGTATCACAGAATTAATATTTCAAGTGTAACATGGACATCCCTAAATGAAACCCGGGAAGATCAGAGAAATCTAATGTAAGGCAGGGCAAAATCAGGACTGAACATGCTAAAACATTGGGGGAAAGATCTAATTTGTATTTCTGTGCAAACTTACCATTAAAAACTGAAATTTGGCCAAAATCTAATTGAAAACTTGGATTTTGAAAATAAAGTGTGTTTAAATGAAGTCTATTGTCATACGGTTGACAACAGATAGTGAAGATACTGATGATCTTCTATGAACTTCACCCAGAGGTGACTGTGCTATTGTATTTGTATTTTGTGACAATGTATTTATTACGTTGATGCTGTTGATGACCTCACAGGGGTAACAGCTACCGAGGGTCATCTTATCTGTGATCCCATAAACATATGAAAATTGGCATGATTACTTCAGATAGGCAATTCATGTTGAGATGAAAATGTAATACATTCATTATAATTATTGCATTCATAACTGTATATCGAGCTCATCCATTGACAAACTTTCAGCATGTGTAATCCCAGATAGCATTCGGACGTTCAAACGTTGGCCCATCGTTGGCAATGGTTTTGCCAACATTGCCAGCGTTGGGCCAACGTCCGAATGCTATCTGGGATGCGGTTTTGATTCAGTTTTCTGCTCATTTTTTAGCTTTAAAATCATTAATAACAGTTACCATGGTTACAATATTTGTTTAGTGAGAAGCATGAGTTCTAGGAAATAATAATATGCATGTATTGTTTTATCCTGATGGTCACATATGTGCAACATAGTTGTGTTAACACCACCTAATTGTGTATCACACGTGTAGTATTACACAGGCTGGGTTGTGCATGGCTCTACATTTGCCATGGGATATGCAGCAGTAACCAAATGCAGTCTGCAGATAATCTCTGTGTAAACACTCGTTGTCTGTTTCTAAGCCCTGAACCATATTGTTTACCATCAGGCTTGGCTTCACCGTAACGCTATAGTTCTACTTCATCCACAGATGAATCACACATTATCACTACGGTTCTTTTTCAATGTAAAGTGAGTTGTGTGTATCAAAATTCTAAAGTTTCAGAAACTTACGGTTTAGTGGTGTCCAGGAAGTTCCTGCTGTAAATAGAAGTATGATGAGCGATGAGCCTGTTGAGCACATCATGTTATATATTACATTGCTGCTAAATAATGCACGGTAGACAAGCCCTGTTTGAATACAGCTACTTTGGACACAGAGGAATACTACCAGGGATTTATTTAGTGTCCTTTGATTGAAAGCAATGGTTTTATATTAAATTGTGTCCTTACTTGGCACCGAAAGTCTTGGAAATCACATGAAAGGTGACAGACACAAGGCCAGTGAGGCCTGTCCCTAAATTCTGACTGTCCCTAAATTAATTTTCAAAATAGATCGACTCAGATTATTCCCTGGGTAGTTACAACATGTGAAACAGCTGATAATGTCATTGTTTTCTGTTGGTTATACAGTGTTTCCGTTCTCCGGTATATACCTGAAAATCGCCGGTAAAATTTGTTAGGGACCGGTAAATTGAAAGCCAGCAGGACACCGTGTCCGGTAAATAATCATGTATTAAAATAAAAACATCATGGGTAAGCGAAATTACAGTCTTGGCTGTGCTTTCATGGTCACAAAAACTGTTATGCTTTGGAAATACCCAGGCTAAAAATAACTTTAAAATGAGTACTTACAGTATGGTAATAGGATATGACCGGCAAATTTCATTCATGACCGGTAAAATTTTAGGTCACCAGACACAGTGTCCTACAAATAATGAAGTCAGCGGAAACACTGTTATATTCCTGATGCATGTTATCAACTAGGGATGCCAAGATGCATCAATACTTTTTCTAAGACGATACAATTATTGATACATTTAAAACTGTATTGATATTTAGTTTTGAAAGTATCAGTTTAAATATGTTTATGTATCGTTTACATTTTGCAATTGTATCATGTTTTTTGATGTTATGAGAGTTATAAATGATTTTTTTCATGCACAAAGATGAGCAATTAGAACTTTTTAATCTCTGAGAATAAAAAATGTTGATCTTTTTGGACAGTTATAAATATGTAATATTAATGTTCATAATGTAACTAAATTTACGCAATAATGCCGTCTTTTTGGACAGTTATAAATATGTAATATTAATGTTCATAATGTAACTAAATTTACGCAATAATGCCGTGAAAATGAGTATCGTGATACGTATCGATTCATGAAACTTATGTATCGTGACATCCCTATTATCAAGAACTGGTTTGCCTGGTCATGACTCAAACCTGACTGCTTGTTGGACATTGTGACACAGTATTCATTCATTCATGGTGATGCAAGTTGGATTTGATTTCTCCCCTGGTCAGCATATTCATTGCAAAACTTTAACAGAGAAAGAAAACCTTCAATTTTCCAATACCTGTCTCAATGAGATATAAGAAATCATATAAAATTCTAACATTTTGGCTAACCCAGAGGCGTCTTTGACTTTCGGGCAGATTACTTCCTGTGAGATTTGGGTTCTTTCCCCACCTACTACACACTTGTATAGACTGATGAAGGGACTGGCAGACGATCTGAAATAGTCAGGCTGAGAAATACAACAATAAACAGAAAGTTCGATTAGAAAGTTGCAGGATTTATCTGCCATAAGCGCCAATGTGGGTGTGTGATAAGAGAGGTTACCACTAAACATGGTTCTCTTAGAAGCAAGGAATGGCCGTCTTACAGCAGTTCAGATCGTGGGGATGGGTACCTAAGTGCTCCTGGGAACTTCCATTTGTATCGGAATTGAAATCAGAACGTTTTCAGCGTTGATGTCATTGGTATGTGATGTAGTGGCGATAGCTGGCTCAGCAATCAATGATACGGTACTCATATAGATGTGGCAGAGCTGGAGGAAGAGGAGGAGAAGGTTCACAGAAGGAGACAGGAATAGCAAACTCTCATTAGGAAATGGGTACGGGGATGTTATAATGGCGATGACTGTCAGGGTTTTAATCTGGGATATTTGCACTAATGTTTAATGGTTCTATTGTCCAGTAGAATGTGATAGACTGGATAGGTCTCTATTTTTAGATGTGTTACCCAATGTGAACATGTTAAAAATGTGGCATTGGTTTCCTTCAAAAGTCAGTTCCAGTACTTGAGCCATTTTGATTATGGTATTATAATTAAAATTTTTACCCAAAATTTATGCTATTTATTATACTTCACCACAAAACAAGGATTATTGTCATTTTTTAAAAGAATTATTTAGATTCTTGAAAGCAGTGTATTTTAAATGCTGTTGATACAGCAGTACGGTACTGACCAATGAGAGCTATGCTTTCAATCCACATAGTGTGAAAGTATTACATGGTGGTACAAGTTTTCTGACAGGCTCTTATGTAAAACAAACTCACTTCCATCGATCTTTGTGGCTGCAGACAAAGAATTAATTGAATGGAACTTGAAACACATCATTGTCTTCCTGAAATGTTTATGTATGAGTTGAGCTTTGACCACATGGTTCTGGTCCATCTGGGGCGGTGGGGTAGCCAAGTGGTTAAAGCGTTGGCTCGTCACGCCGAAGACCCGGGTTTGAATCCTCACTTGGGTACAATATGTGAAGCCCATTTCTGGTGAGTCAGTCTGGTCCATCATCTCACCTTAGCAAAGATGTCAAAGTGAGAACCCATAGCATGGTACAGTTAACACATGGAACTATGCTTTTTTAACCAACACCTGATTACTTCAGACTTAACTTAGAGTGGGTATCTCTGTCAGTATCACAGATGACAGATCATTGGGTTTTTTAAGTTGTTTTTTAAGTAACTATGTTTTCCATATTTTAGTACTTTTGTTGAGTTGAGTCCCATTCGGGATTCAAACCCACACCCTCAGAGTCAGGCACCAAATTGCCAGCACACAAGTCAGCCACCTAACAGAAACAGTTTTTGATTAAACAATTTTGCTTGGCCATAAAGTACACATAATTTTTCTGATGATACTGTATTTTCAACATATCTTCTGGACCTCTAGGGTTCATGGTTAAGAATCTGGTATTTTGTGTATTTGATCCCAGAATTCAGATCTGATGTTCAACATGGCTGCCTCATGGCTTCACACAATGTACCTATGTGGGAATTGAACCCAGGTCTTCAGCGTGATGAGCAAACGCTTTAACTATTAGGCTACCCCACTGCCCCATTTCACATGCTATGGTGTCATATATTTATCTTGGTGTCTGGTTATGAATACGCAACCCAAAACCCAAAGTACTAGAATCTGTACTTTACTCAGGAAGTGTAATCCCAAGTATAACATATGATACAGTTGTGTCTGTTTGTCCAAGGTGTGTGTTAATGTGTTGGAGATTACCACATAGCACAATGATTGCTGCCTTGTAACAGAGTCTTGAGCCCGGAGTAGTCTGTCTCTCCTCATGCTTAAAGCTGACATGCCCCATCAGGACTTTATATAGATCTACACATAGCCAGAAATTGGCCACCAAGTCTGCAGCAAATGTTATTAAAATTTCCAAATTAGAATAATAAATACAATAAAAGCCACCAGTGTCCTCCCAAAAGTTAGACGTCCCAAAAGTTAGACGCGTTAAAACAACAAAGGTTATGGTTGGTTGCACTGAGGTTCACTACACTGTTACCTTCGTAAATTAATGGACTAGTCCAAATGTACTAATCCAAACACAAAGAGAAGAGATTATGGATAATGACAATGACTTCATTTGGCATAAAAACAAAATAAGTTAATTTAACAAGATAATTGAAATGGTCAATCAAATCATTCAAGATTTAAGATTTCACGTCTTTCACATCATTCACTATACAGGCAAGAATGTCAACTAAGTCTGAGCAACACTACTCTTTCAAAATTTCTATTTTTTTCTGTTCACCCCGTCATCTCTTAATAAGTGTACTATCCCGTCGCCGAAATACCTTAGTTGTGCATGCGACGCTAAATAAAGCAAATAACTAACTAACCATCTCGTTAGTGTATGGGACAGGTTCATTATATCAGTGGGTAAGACTAGGTTGTAATCACTGAGTCACGCCTGATTGATTTGTCTGACAATTGGATGTATGACTTTGGGACGTCTAACTTTTGGGAGTAAACCAAGCCACCAATTCATTATGACAGCAGTCCATGCCAAAAGAACCGAATATACAAGTCCAAACTTGTATTGTAGTCTTAGTTTATGGATGTGTATCATCTGACAAGACCATATGAAATTTTATGAGATCTTGGTTTGAACTAATGGCTTAAGTTACTTTTTGTTAGGGGCGGTGGGGTAGCCTAGTGGTTAAATGGGTACAATGTGTGAAGCCCATTTCTGGTGTCCCCTGCTGTGATATTGCTGGAATATTGCTAAAAGCAGCGTAAAACCCAACTCAGAAGTACTCTGGTTATGTAGATTCCTCACATGGGTACAATGTGTTGAAAGTTACAAATATCCGCCTATTTCTGGTGTCCCCATGCCAGGATATTTCTGAATATTGCTGGTAATATTGCTAAATGTCATAGCATTGTGACATCATCAAATACATGACGTCAAACCATACTCAGTCTCAGTGTTCTTTGTTATGTAGTTATAACCAATTGCTTATGTATTGTGCAATGGTGACTTGTACTTCACTGATAGCTGGGGTCATAAAGAGAATGGTGTTGTTATGATGAGGTTATCATTGCATTTATTCTGTCAAAATACTTTTGAATTTAAGAAAGTAATAATTTGAATAAAATCACAATTTTGTACAAGGAATTTTTTATTAATGGCTGAACATGTACTACTGAAAACATTTTAAAGCTAAATTAGCCCATTTCTCCCTGTAGTGTTATTGCTAGCTTGTCTCACAGACCCTGAACCACATTATCTTCCCTACTGCCAGTGCCAAGCCCTATCTGCAGTGCTAAAACTCTAAATACAGCAAGTCTAGATTTCCTCAGGTTCTGAATCTCTGGTCTCCCTGGGGCTCCTTTCAATTTAAATGGGCTTGTTTGTTACTATCAAAATGATATATATTCAGAGACTAAGCGTTAGTCTATGTTATTGCTGGAATGTTGCTACAGTGGTATCATGCTATACCACTCAAAACTGAGTTAATCTTGTCTCACAATGCACACTCACTTATTCTCGTCACTTGACGAGTGTTCGGGTAGCCTAGTGGTGAAAGTGTTTGCTCATTACGCCAAAGACCTAATACATTGGGTACAATGTGTGAAGCCCATTTCTGGTGTCCCCCGCTGTGATAGTGCCAGAATATTGCTAAAAGCGGCGTAAAACTAAACTCACTCACTTACTGAATGGTTTAGGTTTGAATCCTAAATGACACACACCACTAAAAGTACTACAATTTGTAATTTAAGAAAGAAAGCATAATCCCAAATATAACATTTGTCACATATGACCCTTTTCAAAAGGGACACTACCCTTATATTATCAGATATTGCTGGAATATTGCTAAATGCAGCATAAAGCCTCACTCACTCACTCACTCACTCACTCACTCACTCACTCACTCACTCACTTTACTTAAAATGGAAAGAGAACAACACATACTCACTTTTAATGAAAAGGGAATACTCCTTGAAATGTATTGAAATAAATAACTACAAACTTCACCAAGCTCCTGACTCATGACCTTCAGCCATTATGAGTTGCCAATGAATTCCCCCCGTCTCAAACTATTTCTTATACTAATTGACACATACATGAATTCTTCGACTTTCCTTTGATCTTAAGTTCTTTGTTCTCTGGATTTTATTGTTTCTGTCATTTTGAAATTTGCTGTAAACTGATCACCACGCATAATTGTTATTGGGTGATAATCACACCCAAGTGATCTGGAATCCAATTAGCGGAAGAGCAAGTACATTGTTTATAGGGCAAATTGACAGACAGGCCTGGGAGTTGTGTAAGGGAATACATCAATGATTCTTGATCTCTTATAGCAAACAACAGAATGGGGGAACATGCTTAGGAAACTGACAGGCGGCAATTAGAAATTCACATCAAATAGTCATCGGTTTCACTCCAAACTTAGCTGACGTGCATCGATGAAATTCCAAACTATCTGACTTCGGAACAATCTCTCTTGAGAGAGAAGTTTTGCAAGATTTGAAATTGGCATTTTCATAAATTTTATTCTTCACCAATGGTGTTTGTTTAGGAGGAGAGTCCATCATTTTTGTCGAAGAGAGAGGACTCAATTTTTCATAAAATATACACACTGACTCAGAATGATGTTTGCTGAATATGAATAGTTCATAATCTAGTCTCTTGATAGAGATTTCACATTATTGACACAACACTTACATTAACCCCTGATTCAGGCAGGCTTCAGCTAATTGTTGAGCTGAGGGATAGAACCGATCCTTGCTGCAAGCACAGTCTAATAGGTTACTGTCTGTCTAATTTGTAAGGCCTTCTAGCTTCATAACGCGAGTTGCACTCGGGCTGTCTGATTTGCCTTAACACAGGCTGGAGGAGAAATGTTTTATTGCCTGTAGGATAAATGTTTTATTACTTATGAAGAAACAGCTAATGAATGTAGCTTGGGAAAGAATTGAGGGCTCATATTGACAAAGATTGTCAATTTGGTTAACGAAGTATTTATTTCTCACCAACTGAAGAAATAGAATTTTTCAATAGAGCGTGATCCATGATAGATGGTTGGAAGAGACCTTGTTGCCGTAAGTGATGGCGAACTTTGAGCTGTGGAAGTTCTTCATTGGATGGGGAATCAGCTACAGTTAGGGCTTTTCATCTCAAACTGGACTCTCAGACAGAAGCTGGATAAATATAGTTATTTCGACTTGATGCTCTGGCAATCCTGGGAGTCATATGTCATCGAGGATGAAGAGTCAATCCAGTTTCCCTTCAGGACAATTTAATATTGTGTTCGACTGACAGCATTTAGTATGGAAATAGTATAAATATAGGTGTTGGTTTCTGTGATTCTTCATCTGAGAAGAATAGGAAATAGACATGGTATCGTATTAGAACTCAAAACAGCTTGTCTAGTGGGAAAATTTCACGTTTCAATTCTGTTCTTGGTAGCAGATCAATTTGTTAAGTGGGTGAATTCAGATGAAGGGTGTTCAATTGACGACTGTTTTTTGTCTGGCTAGTGTTGGATTTCATCGGTGGAGGGTTTGACGTTATGCAGAGATGAGTTTGGTCAAGCGGAATAAGAACAGGAAGGATCGACATTATTCGGTGAAATTCAAGCCTCCTAAAAAGGATATAGACCAGCATGTTTTTACTTTGGACATCATCGACATTGCGTGTGGAAACTATCTGGTGAATGGGGCTCAGAACGTACCACAAGGATTCTCTAGCTCAGGCAAAGCTGTGGAGTTTTCCGAACTGACGGAACGTTTTATGGTGTTAGACACAAAAGAACAGGCGCAAGCTCTTGCCATGGCAGAAGTTATCAACGCTAACGATGAGTTTTATTTCCAAGTGAAAATCGGTCAGGATTATGTCATCGTTAAGGTGTATTTCTCATTGATTATTTTTGTAAATATGTGTCAATCAGGTGTGAATTTCATTGAACGTGGTATGTATTGCATGTCATTTGTATCGTTTATCCCTTGATGATTGATGAAGGTTGTATAATTACAGCATGATCAAAGTATGTAAATTTCACAGTTGGAATTGCAGATTTCAGTTTCAGACTTTGGAACAATCCTCATTCATCATAAGGGTAATGCTAATCATTCATTCATAAAATTGTAGATTTCACAGAGATTTGCTAAATTCTCGTTTTGTGTGAATCAATACTCCGATGTTAGCTCTGCATGTAGCTTCCTATGTGTATTCCCCTGTGCTTCATATGCATCGGATGCTGGGGATGCTTTTGTTTGCTGTTTTCTGCAGAGCATGTTTAGTTAGTAAGAATTGATTTCCCATCCATTTTTCCTCTAGTGTTCATTTTGACATGAACAAGCCGTGTTCGGTAATCTTCTTTACCCTAATCCTAACTGGAATTCTGTCATAAAATAAAATATATTTTTCTAGAAATGTCTGTTTTGACATTTACAACTATCCATACCCTAGTGATCAGAATCAAAGGGAATGTAAACGGCAGACTGTATGGGAGAAGTAAAACGCTAATAGGATCCATGCATTATCACTGCCTAGAGAAATCAACCGTGGTCAATGTTGCAGGAAGTATACGTTGTAGACAACATGGTCGGCCAGTCTGTATTTATTTCTTCTGTTCTTGTAGCGAGGTTGAGACTGCTAGACGATCATTTCTCATGCTTCAAAACAAAATAGAGTGATGTTTAATGTGGTAGGATAATTTTGTCGGTAACACAACATGCAAAGTGTAAATAATGTAGATATTAAAATTGCCTACATGGTAGTATAAATGTCGCACGTTTAGATTTATGAGAAGTTGGATGCAATGTCTTGAGGCTGTTATTTTGGCAAGAAATCAATCTGGCAAACTCCCTCATGTCAGCATGAAGTGCTGTCCATTTGTTTTCTGAAACATGTATGTTACTCAAAACAAGTTTAGGAACTCATCATTCTTTCATACTAGGGTGGTGGGGTAGCCTAGTGGTTAAAGCGTTAGCTCGTCACGCTGAAGACCAGGGTTCGAATCCCCACATGGGTACAATGTGTGAAGCCCATTTCTGGTGTCCCCTGCCGTGATGTTGCTGGAATATTGCTAAAAGCGGCGTAAAACCAAACTCAGTCAGTCATACTAACATAGTTATTCTCTCTCATAACAGATTAGGTATAGTGCTATGTAGTGTTGGGAATCGGAAACCAAATCCACTTTCGATTATCTGAGGATTCTGGTGAACGATTATCGATTACAATTGAAATATATACATTTTTAATGTAATCACCAATTTTAAGGGTTTTGCCCAGTTTTTTCAAATTAATGGGCTTTTTTTATAACTAATACTGTCATGCAATGAAATGCATGCATGCAAGAAAGACACTGGAATTGTAATTAAACAATAAAAGTGGTTAACATTTTACAATGTGCCTAGCTTTATGCTGTTGAGCTCTTGTTTGTTCGTGAATATTCGTCAAATTTGATGGTTAGTTTACTTCATTCAAGGGTGTTATACAAAAACAACAAAATTCTCATTAATCGAAAATATGTTTTTTACAATCGATAATCATTTTTAATCCTTCTTTCGATCGATTTTCGATCATTGGAACATCACTAGTGCTATGAATGAATGAGATGATCTTTAACTTCACCTGAGTGGAACATGACAGATTAGCTAGTGTACATGTTTCATGGAAGCTGAGGTTCTTAACTTCCCTGACCCATGAAGGTCCTTGTTAGAATTGATCTTCAGTATCCCATGTTTGTCGTAAGAGGAAACTAACGGGATCTGGTGTTCGGGCTCGCTGACTTGGTTGAAACATCATCTGTTCCCAGTTGCACAGATCGATGCTCATGCTGTTGATCACTGGATTGTCTGGTCCAGACTTGATTATTAACAGATCATCGCCATATAGCTCACTCACTCTTAAGTTCTTTTGAGTAGTACATGACAGATTAGCTTTAGTATTATGAATGAATGAGGTCGTCCTAATCTTCTTTTGAGTAGTACATGACAGGTTAACTGTAGTGTTATAAATCAATGAGATGATCCTTAACTTCTTTGAGTAGTACATGACAGGTAGTGTAGTGTTATAAATCAATGAGATGATCCTTAACTTCTTTGAGTAGTACATGACAGGTTAACTGTAGTGTTATAAATCAATGAGATGATCCTTAACTTCTTTGAGTAGTACATGACAGGTAGTGTAGTGTTATAAATCAATGAGATGATCCTTAACTTCTTTGAGTAGTACATGACAGGTAGTGTAGTGTTATAAATCAATGAGATGATCCTAAACTTCTTTGGAGTAGTACATGACAGGTAGTGTAGTGTTATAAATCAATGAGATGATCCTTAACTTCTTTGAGTAGTACATGACAGGTTAGCTGTAGTGTTATAAATCAATGAGATGATCCTTAACTTCTTTGAGTAGTACATGACAGGTTAACTGTAGTGTTATAAATCAATGAGATGATCCTTAACTTCTTTGAGTAGTACATGACAGATTAACTGTAGTGTTATAAATCAATGAGATGATCCTTAACTTTTTTGAGTAGTACATGACAGGTAGTGTAGTGTTATAAATCAATGAGATGATCCTTAACTTCTTTGAGTAGTACATGACAGGTTAACTGTAGTGTTATAAATCAATGAGATGATCCTTAACTTCTTTGAGTAGTACATGACAGGTTAACTGTAGTGTTATAAATCAATGAGATGATCCTTAACTTCTTTGAGTAGTACATGACAGGTTAGCTGTAGTGTTATAAATCAATGAGATGATCCTTAACTTCTTTGAGTAGTACATGACAGATTAACTGTAGTGTTATAAATCAATGAGATGATCCTTAACTTTTTTGAGTAGTACATGACAGGTAGTGTAGTGTTATAAATCAATGAGATGATCCTTAACTTCTTTGGAGTAGTACATGACAGGTTAACTGTAGTGTTATAAATCAATGAGATGATCCTTAACTTCTTTGAGTAGTACATGACAGGTAGTGTAGTGTTATAAATCAATGAGATGATCCTTAACTTCTTTGAGTAGTACATGACAGGTTAACTGTAGTGTTATAAATCAATGAGATGATCCTTAACTTCTTTGAGTAGTACACAGGTTAACTGTAGTGTTGTTATAAATCAATGAGATGATCCTTAACTTCTTTGAGTAGTACATGACAGGTTAACTGTAGTGTTATAAATCAATGAGATGATCCTTAACTTCTTTGAGTAGTACATGACAGGTTAACTGTAGTGTTATAAATCAATGAGATGATCCTTAACTTCTTTGGAGTAGTACATGGCAGGTTAACTGTAGTGTTATAAATCAGTGAGATGATCCTTAACTTCTTTGAGTAGTACATGACAGGTTAACTGTAGTGTTATAAATCAATGAGATGATCCTTAACTTTTTTGAGTAGTACATGACAAGTTAACTGAAGTGTTATAAATCAATGAGGTGATCCCTAACTTCTTTTGAGTAGTACATGCCAGGTTAGCTACTGTACAGTGAAAGATTCAGGTGGTCGTAACCTTGTTTGAGTTGTACATAAAGACAAGCTACGACTGCAGCCAAAATGGACTGCACATTGTGAAGATGCTGCACTATCAGATTTGCTCTGTTTGAATGACACCCAGTGCTCCTTCCATTAGTGTTGCCACGCGCCATAGTTTCACAAATTTTCATGGATATTTTTTTTTCAAAGGAAGCTTGAAACTGCTTGTGTGATAATTGTGTGGGCATAGACATTTATTATTGCTATTTCTGTTGAGGTGTTATCAAATGTTCGATTACTGAAGTTTTCATCTGCGAATTCTCATGCTTTCTCAAAAAATTCTAAATTGTAAAAAATTGTGCTCCAGTTTCCTGAAAAAGATGCAATAAGTTTTGGGTTTGTTTTTAAACCCATTTTCTCTTGAAGCTTTCCAGTATAAAAATTTCTGGAGTCTTCTGCTGTGATAAAGATGGAGTATTGCGGAAGGTGGTGTAATACGGGCAAAATATCTGAAGTTGCTCGGAGACCATTATCAGCCCCAAGTATACAGAAAATGTCCATAAAAATAATTCCAGACTGGAATTCCAAATTCCAAATTCATGTTGATATATATAAAAAGTAGCCTGGTTTGTCTTAGCTGAGTGATTAAAGCTTTCACTCGTCATGCTGAAGACCGGGGTTCCATTCCATTTGAGTGTGCCAAGACTGTTCTTGCTGTACAGGGTCGGTGGGGTAGCCTAATGGTTAAAGCGTTGGCTCGTCACGCCGAAGACCCGGGTTCGAATCCCCACATGGGTACAATGTGTGAAGCCCATTTCTGGTGTCCCCCGCCGTGATGTTGCTGGAATATTGCTAAAAGCGGCGTAAAACCAAACTCACTCAGTCAGTCAGTCTTGCTGTACAGGAGCTGTATTCATAAACCCGGTCTAATTCCAGTTTTGTATATTGTGTTATGACCTCAGGTTTTAGTTGGCTGTGAGGCATCTTTATCCTATTTGTGCATTTTGCAGGGTTCAGAAAAATGTACTCTGTCCATCCCTCTTTCAGGCTGATGTCTTTTGTAGTGCATATCTTGAAAACAATTAATGTTTCTTGGTACATAGGTATTAGTCTAGAGCTAAACTTGTGCCATTTGATTTTTTTTATCTTAATTTTTTTACAGTTTCCTTGTGAAGACGTTTCATACCTTTATTTTCTTGTATTCACCTTTGCAGGGCATATCGGTGAAATTATCCTTATGCTTGTTTCAGTTGGCTCTTAAGAGTGAGTAACACAATAAAATGAAGTTAAAAGAAGAAGAAACAATAATTGACAACTAATATTTAGCCAGCTATTTAACAGTTAGGAGGAACTGGAAAAAGCATCGTGATTATGTTGATAAAATATGGTGAATATATGCATAACAACTTTTATTCTAACAACAAAAACAGTAGACAATTAAATTATACTAACTTACAAGTTACAGTACTGTTTAATGATTCCATCATGAAGTGACCTTCAGGTGTGATATTCATATATTGTAGCAGTACCAAACAGAGTTGAAAAATTAATTGTATAACTTTCCCAAACAACTACATTGAATTTTTTACCAAAACATTTGTGAACCAGCTGAGAACTCATTACAAATGAAAACCCTTAAAATGATTATAGAAAAATTAAGAGCCTGTTTAAAATGTTACCCATCCCTGAACAACTGCTGCCTCAGCCTTTTGTATTATGTAATGCATCCATATTCTGTCAGTCAATATTTATGTTCATCTGTGCAAATTGCTTGAGAAATGCAGAAAATTAAATGCTATATTTATTTTAAGCTAGCCTATTCCTATTCAAACGAGTAATTGGCGCCATTCAAAAGTTGATATGTTAACTACGATATATTCTAGGTCCCAAAATAAACATCCAATTACCATTTCTCTAAGAGACCAGCCATCACTGTCAAAGAAAGTAAAATTTAATTCATCATGTTTGGACAAAGGGGTAATTCCGAGATTGGAGGAATCCTCCCAATTTCATGTCTGGATGTTCGAGCTGTGTCAATTTACAAAGTCTCTACCCTACCAGGAAAATCAAAGAATCGCTCAACTGTTGAGCTCCACTTTTGGCTTTGGTTGTAAATCAAATAAGAGATATTGATCGGAGGGCAGACTTTTGTGAAAAGGAGGATTGCACAATTTGTTGATCACCAAAGCATATAAACTGCTTCCCCACTGCCCTGCCTCCCAGAATTAGACTGTCATGATTTGAGCTGTGTTTGTAAAGGTTCAAATATTTTTCAATGGATTCGTGATTTGTGCAGCGTAAATATAGTTTTTTGATTGATTATGGTTGCCTGATTTGGAATATTTGCTGATTTGAGACTTTTTGGGATGACATGCTAAACTAGAAATATTTTGGGTTTTTTTGGTATTCTGCATTCTGCAGCTTGTGACCTGATCCTGGTTAGCTGTGGTTAGTAGCTCATTCAGTGTTAGGAAAAGAGGATTTATTTGTGTGTATAACTTTGTTATGATGTCATTCGCTATTTGATGATTTCTGATCTATTCTATTTCCTTAAAGGGGCGGTGAGGTAGCCTAGTGGTTAAAGTGTTTGCGTGTCCTGCCGAAGACCTTGGTTCGATTCCTCACATGGGTACTTTGTGTAAAAGCCATTTCTGGTGCCCTCACGAATTCCTGGAATCTATTGCTAAACTAAGATTACTCGCTCGCACTATTTCCTAAAAAGTACAGAAATTATCTTGAAGAACACAAGAGTTCTCTTGATGCTGGGATGAATGGATTCTTTGTTCTTGAGACATCATGAAGGGATTTACCGGATGCAAAGTGGTGATAATTTTCTATGAAGCATTTAACAGTATTACTGACTGATGGAGGATTTACATATACTGGCCACATAAAGAAACTGTGCACACAGAAAATATAAAGATAGGCAGACAGCGTCTTTATACAGAAACAAAGGTCTGAACATAACAAATATTGGAGACAATCAAACGCCCATGCAGGTGCCAGGTGACGTGACGTCATTGATGGTGGCCTATGGACTTGCAATGTGTTACTGCACCTGCAGCCTGTGCAGCTGCACACAACATGTGAAACTCAGAAATTGATGTCACTGTCGAAAGCTTGATCTTTGGTCATTCAAACGTTCACAAATTCACATGAGAAGTCACATGCACATCATGCCAAGATTACCATGTGCTCAACGTCATGAAGCCATTGGAATGGTTCGAGCAGGCATGAGCCAACAACAGGTGGCAGCACATTTCCAATGTCATAGTAACACAATATCTGCATTGGTCAAGCGTTATGGAAACAGTAATGATTTGCCGACCACCCACGTTCTGGGCGTCCCCGAGTAACGACGCCAAGACAGGACAGATGGATTCGGATGACTCATCTCAGACACAGGTTCCAGACGGCAGTGACCACGTCCCAAACCATTCCCCAGGCCTTCAATGCTCATTTGGTAGCCTGTATGCGTCGTCGATGCACTGCTGTGCTTAACGCGCATGATGGTCATACCCGTTATTGATTTTGTGACTTCGACGTGTGACCCCTACTCAATTTTGAACATCTGACGTCATCGTTTCGGATATTGTTCATGTTCTTTTGACATGTTGTTGTGGCCCGATACTTCAGCTTATAAAGTGTCCACATCATTTCGTCTTTTCTGTGTTGTATTCCAATTCTGAAGGAATTTTCTGTGTGCACAGTTTCTTTATGTGGCTAGTATAGATTAGTCTCAATTCCAAATACTTCCAATCAATGTTCATCAATCGATGTTCCTTATTACCCATGAAGATCCAGGTTTAAATTGATCTTCAGCAACCCATTCTTATTGACTAATACTGTGGTCAGGCTCTGTGACTTGGTTGACACATGTCATCGTATCCCAATTGCATAGGTCGATGCTCATGATGTTGATCACTGGATTGTCAGATCCAGACTTCATTATTTACAGACCGCTGCCATATATCTGGAATATGGCTGAGTGCGGCTTTAAACAACAAACAACAACAAGCAAGGCTGTTGTGAAAGACAACTTGATGGATAAGTGGTCTGGCTAGTTTGATGCCATAATGGTTGTCTTTAGTATCACTGGGCTGTCTGGTTCACTCTTGATTAATCACAAGACATAGTTGCTAAATATTGCTCAGCCTGGCATCGAACCCTAAACGCGACCGCCTCCGTGGTGTAGTGGTTAGAGCGTCCGCCCGGAGAGCGGAAGGTCACGGGTTCGATCCCTGACCGCGTCATACCAAAAGATGTTAAAATATGGTACTTGTTGGTCCCTGCCTGGCGCTCGGCATTAATGGGTACAACAAGGACTGGTCGGCTCAGAGTCAGTATAATGTGTCTGAGTGGGGTATTCATGCTTCACTGCGGCATGGTATCTCAGTGGGGTGGCACTATAAAACCAGCTTCAGTCTGGGCTAGTACAAGCAGCCGCACATACACATACACACGCATGCTGCGTCGTCATATGAGCGAAATATTCTCAAGCACGACGTTAAACCCAATTTCACCTCACCTCACCTCACCTCACCTCAAACCCTAAACGCATTCATCTCCAAATGATAAAATGAGTTTTATATGGTATATATTTTACTTGTTATCAACAGTCTTTATGTTAATCTGTTGCTGTCACAACATGTGGTGTATATATGCAGCTCATGATTTGGTTGTAGTCACTTCACGGGCCACTTCAAATTTATGTTCATAATCAGAGGCCCAGATAAGCTGCGTATCCGGGTAAAATACGCATAGAAAATTTCCAATTACGCATTGAAAAAATAATTGTTGCGTACCATTTATGCATTTAAAATGTTAGATACGCAAAAAGTTTAAAACAAATGCGTACAGTGTATATTTATAAAAATCGCTTGCGTAATGAAAAAGACATCGATTGCTATCAAGTTGTACTGTTAGTATAGGACAAGTGTTGTACTGTCAGTATAGGATGAGTGATTTTTTATGAAGTCATTTCCATTATATTTAAGTTGGTTTTGATTAGGTATGACATGAGGCAGAACATACCTGCTTAGTAAACTTAATCAATGACATAATACTTAGGTGAGTGAAATGACTGAAATACGCACATATTTGAAAGCAGTGGATAACGGAAAATGAAATACCCACTCAACATTCATAATACCCACTCCAAAAAAATACAGTGGGTACAGTACCCTCATGACCTAATTCTTATCTGGAGCTCTGATAATGCTGTTTTGTTAGTAATGTAAACAATGTTGATTTCTTCAGGTCCATATTTTCAGCATTTCTCTCTGTTACTTCTCTGATGTTTATTGACAATTGATCAATATTAAGTAAATGATCATCAATCTCTATGATCTATACTACTCACACTTTGCTAAGGATCACAAAAAGTCCCAGCTTTACTTAAACGTAGATTTCTAATTTGAAATTGTATCCATTTAAAACTGGATAAATAATGATATGGTAACACATCTTTAGGCAAACAGCCACTTTAATCTAACCTTATGCACTTGATACATGAGTAACCATAAACATTGTTTTCATGGCACCAATCAACCATCGTCCAAATCATGGAACAAGTCACTGACAAGTACACAACACCTGTCAATAGCAGGTATGGGATCTACAAGATGCAATGACATACTAAAACCTAGGATCCATGCTTACAAATACAATAGGCTTAGATATTTAAACCAAATTAGACCCCACAATATAGTTTTCTGTTGAATCAATGATTTTATCCTTAGCAAATTGTGAAGAGTATATATCTAACTGACATGTAGTCCTGCTCCACAGTTACAAAAAAGGAAATACCATGAATTAGCATGAAGAATAAATTACTATTCTGCGTGAGAATTACCAACAGCAGTAAATATGAAGTTAATATATGCACAGTGAGCATTACCGAGAATAACTGCCTCAGCATAGTCTCCCCAGCTGTTTGTGTGTACAAAACTAAACCAGTTGTAGGACACTGGGGTAGCCTGGTGGGTTGATGTTCCTACAACTTCCACAATAAATATATCGCATGGTAAGATTCGTTTGGATTGGCCTTCCGCACCCAATGCTTGTCATAAGAGATGGCAGACCGGGTATGGTGGTCAGACTCACTGACTGGGTTGATGCATGTCAATTGATCAATGCCTATTATGTCAATCACTGGATTGTCTGGTTGAGTCTCGATTATTTACATACCTCCGTCAAACAGCTAGCAAGTTGCAGAGTGCAGCGTTAAGCAAAGAAACAACAAATAATTTGTATGTTTTATTGTTTATTATTTATGTGAGAGATTGACAAGAATATTCAAGTCAGGTATCAGCTTCATCGCCACTAACTTATGTTGAATATAAACTATAAATACAATAGCTTGGTACCTGCTGATGTTGTGCTTTTGCATGTTTGGCTTTGTATGATTTTCCTGTGATGCTAAATAATGTCAGACATTCATGAAATTTAAATAAAAGTATGACAATATGACAAATAGAATGTTTTTAGTATAGGTACTTTGATTTTGTTATCCATTGTGGAATTGTGATGATTATACTGATCATGCTAGTTATGAATTGAGTCATGCATGATCCAGGTTTGGTTCTACACATGGTTACAGGGTTGCCATGGTTACCATTCTTGGAGTCTGCATGATGTTAATGGAATATCAATATAACCAGTGTGAAACTGAACAGATTAGTGCCAGTAGTTGTGTTATCCCTGAACCACAGGTATTTATGCTGACTGTACTAGTGTAGGTGGAAGTCTCATATTTGACCTGATAATGAATAATGTTTACTCATACATTCTTAATTTATTTAAACAGAGCCTGGCGGAGGTGTTCCGATGTTTCATCTGTATGGAAAAGCTGCGGGATGCCCGCCTCTGCCCTCACTGCTCCAAGCTCTGCTGCTTCTCCTGTATAAGGGTAGGTAGCTCCTGTGTCCTCACTGCTCCAAAGGGTGCTGCTTCTCTTGTATAAGGGTAGGTAACTCCTATGTCCTCACTGCTCCAAAGGGTGCTGCTTCTCCTGTATAAGGGTAGGTAACTCCTGTCCTCACTGCTCCAAGCTGTGCTGCTTCTCCTGTATAAGGGTAGGTAACTCCTGTGTCCTCACTGTTCCAAGCTGTGCTGCTTCTCCTGAAAAAGGGTAGGTAACTCCTGTCCTCACTGATCCAAGCTGTGCTGCTTCTCCTGAATAAGGGTAAGTAACTCCTGTCCTCAATGCTCCAAGCTGTGCTGCTTCTCCTGTATAAGGGTAGGTAACTCCTGTCCTCACTGATCCAAGCTGTGCTGCTTCTCCTGAATAAGGGTAGGTAACTCCTGTCCTCAATGCTCCAAGCTGTGCTGCTTCTCCTGTATAAGGGTAGGTAACTCCTATGTCCTCACTGCTCCAAGCTGTGCTGATTCTCCTGTATAAGGGTAGGTAACTCCTGTGTCCCCACTGCTCCAAGTTGTGCTGCTTCTCTGGTATAAGGGTAGGTAACCTCTGTGTCCTCAATGCTCCAAGCTGTGCTGCTTCTCCTGTATAAGGGTAGGTAACCCCTGTGTCCTCAATGCTCCAAGCTGTGCTGCTTCTCCTGTATAAGGGAAGGTAACCCCTGTGTCCTCACTGCTCCAAGCTGTGCTGCTTCTCCTGTATAAGGGTAGGTAACCCCTGTGTCCTCACTGCTCCAAGCTGTGCTGCTTCTCCTGTATAAGGGAAGGTAACCCCTGTGTCCTCACTGCTCCAAGCTGTGCTGCTTCTCCTGTATAAGGGTAGGTAACTCCTGTGTCCTCACTGCTCCAAGCTGTGCTGCTTCTCCTGTATAAGGGTAGGTAACTCCTGTTCTCTCACTGCTCCAAGTTGTGCTGCTTCTCGTGTATAAGGGTAGGTAACTCCTGTGTCCTCACTGCTCCAAGTTGTGCTGCTTCTCCTGTATAAGGGTAGGTAACTCCTGTGTCCTCACTGCTCCAAGTTGTGCTGCTTCTCCTGTATAAGGGTAGGTAACCCCTGTGTCCTCACTGCTCCAAGTTGTGCTGCTTCTCCTGTATAAGGGTAGGTAACCCCTGTGTCCTCACTGCTCCAAGCTGTGCTGCTTCTCCTGTATAAGGGAAGGTAACCCCTGTGTCCTCACTGCTCCAAGCTGTGCAGCTTCTCCTGTATAAGGGTAGGTAACTCCTGTGTCCCCACTGCTCCAAGCTGTGCTTCTTCTCTGGTATAAGGGTAGGTAACCCCTGTGTCCTCGATGCTCCAAGTTGTGCTGCTTCTCCTGTATAAGGGTAGGTAACTCCTGTGTCCCCACTGCTCCAAGCTGTGCTGCTTCTCCTGTATAAGGGTAGATAACTGCTGTGTCCTCACTGCTCCAAGCTGTGCTGCTTCTCCTGTATAAGGGTAGGTAACTCCTATGTCCCCACTGCTCCAAGCTGTGCTGCTTCTCTGGTATAAGGGTAGGTAACCCCTGTGTCCTCAATGCTCCAAGTTGTGCTGCTTCTCCTGTATAAGGGTAGGAAACTCCTGTGTCCCCACTGCTCCAAGCTGTGCTGCTTCTCTGGTATAAGGGTAGATAACTCCTATGTCCTCACTGCTCCAAGTTGTGCTGCTTCTCCTGTATAAGAGTAGGTAACCCCTGTGTCCTCACTGCTCCAAGTTGTGCTGCTTCTCCTGTATAAGGGTAGGTAACTCCTGTGTCCCCACTGCTCCAAACTGTGCTGCTTCTCCTGTATAAGGGTAGGTAACCCCTGTGTCCTCACTGCTCCAAGCTGTGCTGCTTCTCCTGTATAAGGGTAGGTAACCCCTGTTTTCTCACTGCTCCAAGTTGTGCTGCTTCTCCTGTATAAGGGTAGGTAACCCCTGTTCTCTCACTGCTCCAAGTTGTGCTGCTTCTCTTGTATAAGGGTAGGTAACTCCTGTGTCCTCACTGCTCCAATTTGTGCTGCTTCTCCTGTATAAGGGTAGGTAACCCCTGTGTCCTCACTGCTCCAAGCTGTGCTGCTTCTCCTGTATAAGGGAAGGTAACCCCTGTGTCCCCACTGCTCCAAGTTGTGCTGCTTCTCCTGTATAAGGGTAGGTAACCCCTGTGTCCTCACTGCTCCAAGCTGTGCTGCTTCTCCTGTATAAGGGAAGGTAACCCCTGTGTCCTCAATCCTCCAAGTTGTGCTGCTTCTCCTGTATAAGGGTAGGTAACCCCTGTGTCCCCACTGCTCCACGTTGTGCTGTTTCTCCTGTATAAGGGTAGGTAACCCCTGTGTCCTCAATGCTCCAAGCTGTGCTGCTTCTCCTGTATAAGGGAAGGTAACCCCTGTGTCCTCACTGCTCCAAGCTGTGCTGCTTCTCCTGTATAAGGGTAGGTAACCCCTGTGTCCCCACTGCTCCAAGTTGTGCTGCTTCTCCTGTATAAGGGTAGGTAACCCCTGTGTCCTCAATGCTCCAAGTTGTGCTGCTTCTCTGGTATAAGGGTAGGTAACTCCTGTGTCCTCACTGCTCCAAGCTGTGCTGCTTCTCCTGTATAAGGGTAGATATCTCCTGTGTCCTCACTGTTCCAAGCTGTGCTGCTTCTCCTGTATAAGGGTAGATAACTCCTGTGTCCTCACTGCTCCAAGCTGTGCTGCTTCTCCTGTATAAGGGTAGATAACTCCTGTGTTCTCACTGCTCCAAGTTGTGCTGCTTCTCCTGTATAAGGGTAGATAACTCCTGTGTCCTCACTGTTCCAAGCTGTGCTGCTTCTCCTGTATAAGAGTAGATAACTCCTGTGTCCTCACTGTTCCAAGCTGTGCTGCTTCTCCTGTATAAGGGTAGATAACTCATGTGTCCTCACTGTTCTAAGCTGTGCTGCTTCTGTATAAGGGTAGATAACTCCTGTGTCCTCACTGCTCCAAGTTGTGCTGCTTTTCTTGTATAA
Organism: Haliotis rubra; assembly: GCF_003918875.1. Taxonomy (NCBI): domain Eukaryota; kingdom Metazoa; phylum Mollusca; class Gastropoda; order Lepetellida; family Haliotidae; genus Haliotis; species Haliotis rubra. The sequence goes on from NW_025767018.1 coordinate 317,563, forward strand.
GGGTAGATAACTCCTGTGTCCTCACTGCTCCAAGCTGTGCTGCTTCTCCTGTATAAGGGTAGATAACTCCTGTTCTCTCACTGCTCCAAGATGTGCTGCTTCTCCTGTATAAGGGTAGGTAACTCCTATGTCCCCACTGCTCCAAGCTGTGCTGCTTCTCCTGTATAAGGGTAGGTAACTCCTGTGTCCTCACGGGGTACAATGTGTGAAGCCCATTTCTGGTGTCCCCCGCCGTGATGTTGCTGGAATATTGCTAAAAGCGGCGTAAAACCAAACTCAGTCAGTCAGTCCTGTGTCCTCACTATTCCAATCTTTGATGCGTGTCCTGTATAAGGGTAGGTAACTCCTGTGTCCTCACTATTCCAATCTTTGATGCGTGTCCTGTATAAGGGTAGGTAACTCCTGTGTCCTCACTATTCCAATCTTTGGTGAGTGTCCTGTTTAAGGGTAGGTAACTCCTGTGTCCTCACTATTCCAATCTTTGATGCGTGTCCTGTATAAGGGTAGGTAACTCCTGTGTCCTCACTATTCCAATCTTTGATGCGTGTCCTGTATAAGGGTAGGTAACTCCTGTGTCCTCACTATTCCAATCTTTGGTGAGTGTCCTGTTTAAGGGTAGGTAACTCCTGTGTCCTCACTATTCCAATCTTTGATGCGTGTCCTGTATAAGGGTAGGTAACTCCTGTGTCCTCACTATTCCAATCTTTGATGCGTGTCCTGTATAAGGGTAGGTAACTCCTGTGTCCTCACTATTCCAATCTTTGATGCGTGTCCTGTATAAGGGTAGGTAACTCCTGTGTCCTCACTATTCCAATCTTTGATGCGTGTCCTGTATAAGGGTAGGTAACTCCTGTGTCCTCACTATTCCAATCTTTGATGCGTGTCCTGTTTAAGGGTAGGTAACTCCTGTGTCCTCACTGTTCCAAGCTGTGCTGCTTCTCCTGTATAAGGGTAGATAACTCCTGTGTCCTCACTGTTCCAAGCTGTGCTGCTTCTCCTGTATAAGGGTAGATAACTCATGTGTCCTCACTGTTCTAAGCTGTGCTGCTTCTGTATAAGGGTAGATAACTCCTGTGTCCTCACTGCTCCAAGCTGTGCTGCTTCTCCTGTATAAGGGTAGATAACTCCTGTGTCCTCACTGCTCCAAGTTGTGCTGCTTCTCCTGTATAAGGGTAGATAACTCCTGAGTCCTCACTGTTCTAAGCTGTGCTGCTTTTCCTGTATAAGAGTAGATAACTCCTGTGTCATCACTGCTCCAAGTTGTGCTGCTTCTCCTGTATAAGGGTAGGTAACCCCTGTGTCCTCACTGCTCTAAGTTGTGCTGCTTCTCCTGTATAAGGGTAGATAACTCATGTGTCCTCACTGTTCCAAGCTGTGCTGCTTCTCCTGTATAAGGGTAGATAACTCCTGTGTCCTCACTGCTCCAAGTTGTGCTGCTTTTCTTGTATAAGGGTAGATAACTCCTGTGTCCTCACTGCTCCAAGCTGTGCTGCTTCTCCTGTATAAGGGTAGATAACTCCTGTTCTCTCACTGCTCCAAGATGTGCTGCTTCTCCTGTATAAGGGTAGGTAACTCCTATGTCCCCACTGCTCCAAGCTGTGCTGCTTCTCCTGTATAAGGGTAGGTAACTCCTGTGTCCTCACGTGGGTACAATGTGTGAAGCCCATTTCTGGTGTCCCCCGCCGTGATGTTGCTGGAATATTGCTAAAAGCGGGGTAAAACCAAACTCAGTCAGTCAGTCCTGTGTCCTCACTATTCCAATCTTTGATGCGTGTCCTGTATAAGGGTAGGTAACTCCTGTGTCCTCACTGTTCCAATCTTTGATGCGTGTCCTGTATAAGGGTAGGTAACTCCTGTGTCCTCACTATTCCAATCTTTGATGCGTGTCCTGTATAAGGGTAGGTAACTCCTGTGTCCTCACTATTCCAATCTTTGATGCGTGTCCTGTATAAGGGTAGGTAACTCCTGTGTCCTCACTATTCCAATCTTTGGTGAGTGTCCTGTTTAAGGGGTAGGTAACTCCTGTGTCCCTCACTATTCCAATCTTTGATGTGTCCTGTATAAGGGTAGGTAACTCCTGTGTCCTCACTATTCCAATCTTTGATGCGTGTCCTGTATAAGGGTAGGTAACTCCTGTGTCCTCACTATTCCAATCTTTGATGCGTGTCCTGTATAAGGGTAGGTAACTCCTGTGTCCTCACTATTCCAATCTTTGATGCTGTCCTGTTTAAGGGTAGGTAACTCCTGTGTCCTCACTATTCCAATCTTTGATGCGTCCTGTATAAGGGTAGGTAACTCCTGTGTCCTCACTATTCCAATCTTTGATGCGTGTCCTGTATAAGGGTAGGTAACTCCTGTGTCCTCACTATTCCAATCTTTGATGCGTGTCCTGTATAAGGGTAGGTAACTCCTGTGTCCTCACTATTCCAATCTTTGATGCGTGTCCTGTATAAGGGTAGGTAACTCCTGTGTCCTCACTGTTCCAAGCTGTGCTGCTTCTCCTGTATAAGGGTAGATAACTCCTGTGTCCTCACTGCTCCAAGCTGTGCTGCTTCTCCTGTATAAGGGTAGATAACTCCTGTGTCCTCACTGCTCCAAGTTGTGCTGCTTCTCCTGTATAAGGGTAGATAACTCCTGTGTCCTCACTGTTCTAAGCTGTGCTGCTTCTCCTGTATAAGAGTAGATAACTCCTGTGTCATCACTGCTCCAAGTTGTGCTGCTTCTCCTGTATAAGGGTAGGTAACCCCTTTGTCCTCACTGCTCCAAGTTGTGCTGCTTCTCCTGTATAAGGGTAGATAACTCATGTGTCCTCACTGTTCCAAGCTGTGCTGCTTCTCCTGTATAAGGGTAGATAACTCCTGTGTCCTCACTGCTCCAAGTTGTGCTGCTTTTCTTGTATAAGGGTAGATAACTCCTGTGTCCTCACTGCTCCAAGATGTGCTGCTTCTCCTGTATAAGGGTAGGTAACTCCTATGTCCCCACTGCTCCAAGATGTGCTGCTTCTCCTGTATAAGGGTAGGTAACTCCTGTGTCCTCAAGTGGGTACAATGTGTGAAGCCCATTTCTGGTGTCCCCTGCCGTGATGTTGCTGGAATATTGCTAAAAGCGGCGTAAAACCAAACTCAGTCAGTCAGTCCTGTGTCCTCACTATTCCAATCTTTGATGCGTGTCCTGTATAAGGGTAGGTAACTCCTGTGTCCTCACTGTTCCAATCTTTGATGCGTGTCCTGTATAAGGGTAGGTAACTCCTGTGTCCTCACTATTCCAATCTTTGATGCGTGTCCTGTTTAAGGGTAGGTAACTCCTGTGTCCTCACTATTCCAATCTTTGATGCGTGTCCTGTATAAGGGTAGGTAACTCCTGTGTCCTCACTATTCCAATCTTTGATGCGTGTCCTGTATAAGGGTAGGTAACTCCTGTGTCCTCACTATTCCAATCTTTGATGCGTGTCCTGTTTAAGGGTAGGTAACTCCTGTGTCCTCACTATTCCAATCTTTGATGGTCCTGTTTAAGGGTAGGTAACTCCTGTGTCCTCACTATTCCAATCTTTGATGCTGTCCTGTATAAGGGTAGGTAACTCCTGTGTCCTCACTATTCCAATCTTTGATGCGTGTCCTGTATAAGGGTAGGTAACTCCTGTGTCCTCACTATTCCAATCTTTGATGCGTGTCCAGTTTAAGGGTAGGTAACTCCTGTGTCCTCACTATTCCAATCTTTGATGCGTGTCCTGTTTAAGGGTAGGTAACTCCTGTGTCCTCACTATTCCAATCTTTGATGCGTGTCCTGTATAAGGGTAGGTAACTCCTGTGTCCTCACTATTCCAATCTTTGATGCGTGTCCTGTATAAGGGTAGGTAACTCCTGTGTCCTCACTATTCCAAGCTTTGATGCGTGTCCTGTATAAGGGTAGGTAACTCCTGTGTCCTCACTATTCCAAGCTTTAGTGCTTCTCCCATATAAGGAGAAAAAACATATGGTGAAAATACTAAAGAAATATTTAAAACTGGTTTTTGATTTTGTTTCGTGAAGTTTTGGGTCCCAAATCTGTAACAGTTGGATAAGCAAAGTTGAAATTTGAAAATTGCACATGATAAGTTTGTTAAAGAGCGACTTAATGTAGTTCAGTATTTTGTCTGAAATGACAATTCTAAGTGATCCTACTCTAAAGGCATTGTGATGAAACCGTCATGAACTAACAATGTGTTTGTCTCTCCGCAGAGATGGCTGACAGAGCAACGGTCCCAGTGCCCACACTGCAGGTCTGTTTGAGCCAAAATAGTACTTTTGTAGATCATTTGTTTTCTGGCATAAATTCTAAGATTGCTGTCTGTAGCTTATACATTTTCAGTATTTTGCCTTTGGCATTGATGTGTAAGATCACAGATCTTGTAGATATCTGCTAACAATGATCTACATGAATGTTTATAGAAGTGTCTAAATTGTCATCCATGTTTCCAGAGCATCATTGCACCTCCATGAGCTGGTCAACTGCAGGTGGGCTGAGGAGGTGACCCAACAGCTGGACACCTTGCAGCACTGTGCCCCGCCCCCTCGCACAGACAACGTGGAGAAGGATCAGTAAGTGAAGGCTATCAAGGGGAGACAATTCATTCTAAAGAGTTGACCAAAACAGAAGCTTCCAGATCTGGTTTCTCTGTATTCATTACTGCCATGCTGAATCTTCCAATTTCATAATGTTTACATCTTTTTTGCTATAACAATGGAATTTGATCATCATGCACAAGTAAAATATAAAAAACATGGAATTGATTATTTCTGCTTTATTGTCAGTGAAAGTTTTGATGCTTAGTGAAATTGTCCTCAGTGAAACACTTTCACACTGATAATAATACTGTGCAAACTATACCAGTTTTTGAAAAAGCTGTCAGAATTCATTGTTTTGTTTCTCTCTCAATTTGAATATATTCTTAAAGTCAGTTCATGAAAAACAGGCAAGAGTAAGTTCTTGCAGCTATGCTTAAAATATCCAAAGTGTCAGGCAGTCAATTTTTACAGCATGGCTGTTGGCCTGGGTGAACTCCTTTTTGTAGATTTGGTCAAGTAAAGTCTATGAAATTTTGTTGTGACTGGCATTTAGATAATGGCCAGATGTTAATGTCACAGGAATCTTGTGATGAGTGCTCTATGTTTATGATCACGATCTCAGTAATGCTGATCTGTAGTTAAGTGTCTTAATTGTTCTGTTAAGTGGAAAAAGAAGGAAGTCTGTTATGGCACATTTTGGCCTTCTGGCTGGTAACTATTTAAATCACCAACACTTCAAGATGACATTTGTCTTATTAGGTTGGGGACGGTGGGGCAGCCTAGTGGTTATAGCGTTCGCTCATCATGCTGAAGACCTGAGTTCGATTCCCCACATTGGTGTGAAGCCCATTTCTGGTGTCCCTCATTGATATATTGCTGGAATATTGCTAAACGTGGTGTAAAACCATACTTATTAAGTGGCTTGATGAACTGGTTGCTGAGGTTGAACTTTGTTGTCTTTGCAGCTGTGAAGAGCACCAGGAAAAGGTGACTGTGTACTGCTGGACATGCAAGATCTGTATCTGCCATCAGTGTGCCCTCTGGGGTGGAACGGTAAGCACAGATTAATCCCTTGACCCCGACCGACTCTGCACTCTTTATGTTCTGAACAGTGTTTTCCCATTGCTGTCCCTCTGATCCCCTGCAAAACAATATAATTCATACTCCATTCTCTCCAGCTGAGCCCCAAAACACCTGTTAACACTTTTGCCCTTTGACTCCAAAAGCACTCGCAATGCATTCCACCTTGCTTTGCCTTTTAACCCCAAAAGCACTCGCAATGCGCTCCACCCAGCTCTCTGAGTCCCGACAGCACTCCCAAGATCCTTAAAATTCTCCTATTGACATTGACCCCCCAACATCGCCACCACCATAACTTGCTTTCCCACTGTTCCCGCATTACCCAACCCCTCCTCCCTCCCCTCCCCCTCCAGCACCTTGTCTGATCCCCACACTACACTCACACTCCTTTCGTGGCTTTTTCATTGAGACCCAGTCCCACTCCCATTGTCCCCTTGAACTCTGTACCTCAAAACAGATCCCAAAGGCACTCCCACTTAGCCTAGTGACTCTCCTATTGATTTCCAAAAGCACTCCCAGCTTTCCTGAATTGATCTCCTATGACGCCCATATTGATCCTGTAATTGGTCCAAACTTTCCTTTACCATAGTAATATTGTTGCACTGTCAATAAAATCAGATCGTTGACTTCAGCACCTGGACTCCACCTTCTTGAGCCAAACAGACATAAAGTGAATCAGTTTAAATTCTTCACTCACCTCATTTGGGAAATTTAATTTAACAAAACAAAACAAACTCAGGACACAATAATTCTTCAATGTTTTTGTCTTTTCTGGGTAGATACCATGGTTCCTTGACAGGTGGGTAAAATATGCACATGTATGCTTTATGTTTGAGAGAGTAGAAGTCACGTCCACTAGGCAGAGTGCGCCAAAGGTTTTAAAAAAGAATTTCAAGGTTTGTTCGAATTTATTGGCTGATAAGAAAGTTCACCTGGCGCAAACATGTTTAGACGTGTCTTAAGGTTTTCATGCTCAGAGGTATTTATATTGGAGCAAAAGATGGGTATGTCATTATTGTGTCCTGTTATCCAGCATTCAGGTCACACATTCAAGCCGCTGGACTCGGTGTACGAGGAACATGTCAAGAAAATCACCATGGACATGACCCAGTTGAGACGGAAACATGTGGAGCTCATCAGCCTTGTGCAGGATGTGGTATGTGCTGATTTCTGCTTCTACTGTCCCACTAGTGAAGCGCCCCGTGTTGTAAAAGCTCCCAGTGTTGTAAAAGCCAACTAATTGGATTAGATGGTCAGGCTGCACTGAACTGGTAGATGCATGTCACTGTATCTCATATGCATAGGCGGAAGGTCGCGAGTTCAATCCCCGGCCGCGTCATACCAAAAGACGTTAAAATATGGTACTTGTTGGTCCCTGCCTGGCGCTCAGCATTAATGGGTACAACAAGGACTGGTCGGCTCGGAGTCAGTATAATGTGTCTGAGTGGTGTATTCGTGCTTCACTGCGGCATGGTATCTCAGTGGGTTAGCACTATAAAACCAGCTTCAGTCTGGGCTAGTACAAGCAGCCGCACATACACATACACACGCATGCACGTGTCATATGAGCGAAATATTCTTAAGCATGACGTTAAACCCACTTTCCCCTCACCTCATTTGCATAGATCGATGCTCATAATGTGAACCACCAGATTCATTGGTCCATACTTTCTATTCTCCTGATACCATAACCTAATATCTGTTTCATCATTCAAGTTGTATTTGCGTTTATATAGGCCCCTGGTAACCATAGATGTCCAGAGCAAATAGGGGTGGGGCGTAGCCAGGTGGTTAAAGCATCCGCTCAAAATTTGGGTTAGATTCCCGACATGCGTATGTGTGTGAAGCTCATTTCTTGTGTCATCTGCCATGATATTGCTGGAATTTTGCTAAAGCAGCATATAACAGTACTGACTAAGAGCAAATTGAGTAGCGCGCAGTCTAAGGTTCCACAATTCACTTTCCAGAGTTGGGTCCCTTAGGTATGCTTAACAACAGTTCACACACAGGTTTTATGTACATCATCAATCTTGTTGTAGGAGCGGAATATCGAGAGTGTGAAGAATGCCAAAGATGAGAGAGTGCGGGAGATCCGCAATGCTGTGGAGCTGATGATTGCCAGACTGGAGTCTCAGCTGAAGAGCAAGCTGATGACACTCATGGGTAGGGAGATATGTCTGTCCCCAGCAGAACCTCAGTTTGTGTCAGTTAGGTTCCTGCACCTATGTTGTGGATGAAAGCACTTAAGTGATTCTGCTTGATTACAGGAATGGAAGGCTACAACTATCAGACATATTCCCGGGCCCACCTACATACATGTGCTTTGTGCTGTAGTATGACTGGTCATAAATCTATGTTCAAGTATTGGAGATAAAAACATATAGAACAACTGCTAGAAAAGATTTTGTTCATCCAGACACCTGTCTCAGTTCAGACTTGTCACTGTAAATACTAAAGTTCTTGTCTCAAGGAAACGAGTTTGGACAGAGAAGTGTGGGTTCTTGTTTTTGTTTGTAAATGTGTTTACTTGTTTTTTTTGCTGTAAACCTGAACAGTCTCAGCCAACTGACATAGCCTAAGGACCAAGTGAACTGAGTCACACTCTTCTCTCCTGCAGGTCAGCGGAATCAGTTGTCCCAGGAGACAGAGATGTTGGAGTCGGTCATCCAGAAGGTCAACCACAAGCTGACCATCAGCAGCAAGAGTGAGCTCATCCAGGAGACCAAGGAATTGCTGGAGCTCTTCCGTCATGTCCATCGCCGGCCCATGGGGTCCTTTGTCACTGCCCCTGTACCTGCTGACTTCACAAGGTGAGTCACTTCACGTCCATTGCCGGCCTATGGGGTCCTTTGTCACTGCCCCTGTACCTGCTGACTTCACAAGGTGAGTCACTTCACGTCCATCGCCGGCCCATGGGGTCCTTTGTCACTGCCCCTGTACCTGCTGACTTCACAAGGTGAGTCACTTCACGTCCATCGCCGGCCCATGGGGTCCTTTGTCACTGCCCCTGTACCTGCTGACTTCACAAGGTGAGTCACTTCACATCCATCGCCGGTTATCAGGCGACCCACATTAACAGAAAAACACCTATCTTTAACAAATGTACAATGAATGGTGTATTGACTGAGAGTTGAATACCGGGTATATAATGTTCATGAGGTAACCAGGTGAGACTTTTCACAACCATCTTTGGCCAGTGGGATCTTCACTGCCCCAGTACCTGCAAACTTTGCCAGATGGCCCTCATTAACACATTATGAATCTATGAAACAATTGCACAACAGATTTACTGGTTGTTGTATGCAGCTGTGTTCACCAGTCCATAATGTAGCCATGGAGCTTATGAAAGGAAGATTCATTTACCTTCATCAGTAGAGCATGCTCATCCTTGTGTTTCAGTGAGATAGTCCCTCAGTACGACACCAGCACGTTTGCCATGAAGAACTTCAGTGTGTTGCGGCAGCGAGCCGACCCCTTCTACAGCCCCCCACTCAACGTGTCCGGCCTCAGCTGGAGGCTCAAGGTCTACCCGGTAAGTCATTAACTCAAAAACTAATCCGCCTCTTCGATATAAACATACCGCCAGTGAGTAGCCTTTGTCCATGTATAAATGTTGCATGGAGTGTCAAGGAGATTCTTACTGTTAAAAGAATGTAGTGTGCTAAAGCAGCAGTGTTTCTGTATGTCTGTGATGTAATATAGGTAGTATTTTTTTAAATATTATCGCCTCCGGGGTGTAGTGGTTAGCGCCGCCGGAGAGCCATGGAAGGTCGAATCCCCCGACCGCGTCATACCAAAACACGTTAAAATATGGTACTTGTTGGTGCCTGCCTGGCGCTCGGCATTAATGGGTACAACAAGGACTGGTCGGCTCAGAGTCAGTATAATGTGTCTGAGTGGGTATTCTTGCTTCACTGCGGCATGGTATCTCCAAAAAGTCTGAGCTAGTACAAGCAGCTGCACATACACATACACACGCATGCACGTCGTCATATGAGCGAAATATTCTCAAGCACGACGTTGAAATATTAACAGTGATTATTATTGCATTATTTCTGTGTTTGTCTAGGATGGTAATGGTGTTGTAAGGGGGAACTACCTATCTGTCTTCCTAGAGCTGTCAGCTGGCCTCCCAGAAACATCCAAGTGAGTGCAGATTGGCATTCATTTTCTTGATGGTTGTACAACTTTAACTTTTCCTCTGCTTGCTGGTATTCAGAAATAGCTTCTAGAATTGTAGTCTTGCAATTGGAAGTGTTTGTAACTTCCATGTAAATATGGCAAGAGGCATTTGACTTTGTGGTGACAAGACATCACGACAGTATTTTTGCTGTTCGGAAGTTTATTTGACTTCCTCTTCGTAGAGGCATTGGACTGTGTTCATGTGCAGTAACACTACATATTACCTGCATGTTCTCAAACAGAAAGGGGGGGCGGTGGGGTAGCTTAGTGGTTAAAGCGTTGGCTCGTCACGCCGAAGACCCGGGTTTGAATCCTCACATGGGTAAAATGTGTGAAGCCCATTTCTGGTGTCCCTCGCCGTGATGTTGCTGGAATATTGCTAAAAGCGGCGTAAAACCAAACTCAGTCAGTCAGTCAAACAGAAAGGGCTTATGTGGTCCTGTGTTTACAGCATGTTGGTCACAGATCAGGGGAACTGTTACAAGGTTGGTCATGGATAAAACACACTGAACACTGCAGCTACTTGACACTGGGGTGGTTGGGGAGTCTAGTGGTTAAAGCGTTTGCCTGTCACGCCGAAGGCCCGGTTTCGATTCCCCGCATGGGTACAATGTGTGAAGCCCATTTCTGGTGTCCACCGCCATGATATTGCTGTAATATTGCTAAAAGCGGTGTAAAACTAAACTCACTCACTCACTCACTCACTCACTCACTCACTCACTCACTCACTCACTCTCACTCACTCTCACTCACTCACTCACTCACTCACTCACTCACACTCACTCTCCTCCTCACTCACTCACTCACTCACTCACTCACTCACTCACTCACTCACTCACTCACTCACTCACTCACACTCACTCACTCCACTCACTCACTCACTCACTCACTCACTCACTCACTCACTCACTCACCCACCCACCCCCACCCACCCACCCACCCACCCACCCACCATACAGCTGGAATATTTCTGAGTTGGGCGTTAAACAACAAACCATCCAACCAACTTAGATGTGTGGATTTTTATATTTTGTTGGTGACCTGATATTGTTAGCACACATTGTCCTGACCATCACAGGTACGAGTACAGAGTGGAGATGGTGCACCAGGCTTCTCGAGACTCAAGCAAGAACATTGTACGAGAGTTTGCCTCCGACTTTGAAGTTGGTGAGTGCTGGGGCTACAACCGATTCTTCCGCCTCGATCTGCTGGCAAGTGAGGGTTACCTGGATACAGAGAACGACACTCTCATCCTCCGCTTCCAGGTCCGACCTCCAACCTTCTACCAGAAGAGCAGGGACCAGCAGTGGTATGTGGGAATAAGACTGCAAATAGCTGTCCTACTGGTGGAATAGTGATACTTTACATAATTCACTGTTAGTTTGAGCAAGGTGTTGGGGTAGCCTACTAGTGTTAATAGTTAAAGCATTCGCTCATCATGCCAAAGACTGAGTTTAATTCCCAACATTGTTACAGTGAAGCCCATTTCTGGTGTCCTTCGCGGCGATGGGGTAGTCTAGGTGGTTAAAGCATTCGCTTGTCACGCCGAAGACCCGGGTTCGATTCCCCACATGGGTACAATGTGTGAAGCCCATTTCTGGTATCCCTCGCCGTGATATTGCTGGGATATTGCTAAGGGTGGCGTAAAACCCAACTCACTGACTCTGGTGTCCCCCAATTTAATATTGCTAGAATATTGCTCAGAGCGGCATAAACATTGCTCACTCAGTTTGAACAATTCAGATTTCGTTTGCTGAAGTAGTCAGATGTGTATAATATTTCTATCTTCCCAGGTACATCAGTCAGCTGGAGGTGGCGGGGATCCCAGTATATACAGCAAATCAATGATCTCAAGGAGGTACACACCCATGTCTCAGTGTTGTCAAGTTGAAGATCAAATATAATTTTGGTCACAACTTCAAAAATTTCTTTTTATTCAAAATGTTAATCATCGCTGAAGTACCAGGTCATGTTTACTTGAACAATTCTCCTTCCTTTTAAAATTTAAAACAGGAAATGCCTCTGTTTGCCTTTTCACCTAAAACTAGGATATTATATTTGAATTTGATGAAAGCAACTATTTGTATCAAGAAAATACTTTCAGTTCTCAGACTACTGTCATATCCTCAACAAAATGTGGGCATCTGTTTTCAGCGACTCCTGCTAGAAATGTCTAGAAACTCCACGGGGAAGAAAACTGGCAACGCAGGTATGGAGATGAAGTTCCTGTCTGTTATAAGGGTAATGCTGTTTTTGAGGGCATTATCATTTGCAGAAGCCTGAGGTCTTCCATTAACTGCCCGACGAAGGAGGACAGTTGAAAAAGACCGAGGGCTTCTGCAAATGATAATGCCCTCAAAAATAGCATTACCGTTATTATTGCTAAAATACATGGAATTTGTGTTGAAAAGAAAAAGGAAACAATGAAGGAATTTGACTGTAAGTTTACCAAAATCATCTTCTGACGGGGTTGACTGCCCGAATGCAATTACGTCATCGAACAATTCAAGTGACGTCACAACAGAAAGTGACGATATTCGACCTTGGTCTTTGACAAGACCATAGCCTGCAACATGTCAAACTATGTCAGTGTTCGGTTTTGGTCCATCAACAGCCTTAATAGTGCAATTGTTAAGGTTAGCACCAACAAAAAAAGCCAATATTACCGTTATTTAAAGCGGGAATTCGGGTTACTTTGACTTGTTTGACCCAGAATATCTGCCAGTCGAAAGCCAATTAATGTCGAATGAACCGTAAGCCCACGCACCCACTATGACGTCAGTTGACAACAGAACTGATAGTGGCCCTGTTGCTAAGGTTGAGCGGTCCAATATCATTTGCAGCGGCCCGCAAATTTCAGATAATGGGAGGGCCGTTTCATGATAATTCCATGTATTTTAGCTATAAGATCTGATTAAACATAAACCTGCTGGTCCCTAGCAACCTCTGCTGTTACAGGAGGGGACTTAAAGAGGTAGTCATAGACTTGGTTCATGGAGTGTCCAGATTGCTTGACAGCATAGATCTCTGCTCATGATACCAACGTAATAGGTAGTCATAGACTTGGTTCATGGAGTGTCCAGATTGCTTGACAGCATAGATCTCTGCTCATGATACCGACGTAATAGGTAGTCATAGACTTGGTTCATGGAGGGTCCAGATTGCTTGACAGCATAGATCTCTGCTCATGATACCGACGTAATAGGTAGTCATAGACTTGGTTCATGGAGTGTCCAGATTGCCTTAAAGCATAGATCTCTGCTCATGACATGAATCACTGGGTTGTCTGGTTGTTTACAGATTTCCGTCATATAGCTGTATAGCTGAATGCATGGGAAAAATCAAAGAAAGAAACAAGTGGAATGTGGTTCTAAGTTAAACTAAAATGTACCCTGTTGAATGCATCAGTACTTGTGCTGTTTTAGGATCACTGGTCTCTTTGAACTATATCTGTTATTTACAGCAGCTGCAATGTAGTTGGGATATTTCTATTCTGCAGTGTTATCAGCACAATTAATTAAAACAAGGCACTTATCTTTACTGTACATAGTCCTTGGTTAATTCCATACCCGTGCTCTTGCTATGATATTGTTCAGTTCTTCTGTAGGGTGTTGAATTGGAATAGTGGTGACGTAACACCGACGTTTGGTTCAAACCATGCCTGTTTTATGTGTAGAATCTCCCCTGATGATCTCCCAGTCTGACAGTCCTCTCCCCACCACCCAGTGCTCCACCCGAAGCCTCGACACCCCCGCCCCACCGCGGAGATGGACGTTGAGCAGACCGACCTGGAACATGAGGAGGAGTCTGACACTGACTCTACCGAGTCTAACGAGGTAACAGCATATGTCTCTATACAGTATGACCAGGGAGAGAGGCAGTGGTGGTCCGATTAATTGAAATAATCGAAGATTGGTCGCAGTGACTAAACGACCAAGCAATCGATCATGTTTTCTCATAATCGAACACAAACAATTCTGGAACACCTGTTTGCATTAACAATATTTTTCACAAGGTTGCTTTTGTCTGTTACATTTCATGACCACTACAAGCTCGTTCCAAGTCATGGTTGAATTTATCTTCAAGACTCCAAGAAATTAAAGTCCTAACCTACTAGTCATCCTTTAAAGATGTGAAATTTGCCAATGCCTTTTGTGCAATTTGCAAAAACACCAAAGAACTACAGTTTCTTTTCTTTATTGTCTTTGTCCATTAACAAAAATAATCAGGAAAATTTCATAAATGATGCTAACCAATTATTTTCGATGATTGATCGGTTGTAATTAACCAATCATCAATTATGAGATTTTGACCAATTCCCAGCACTAGAGAGAGGACACTGTATGTCACTGGAAACATCAGTAACTTCTGTTCTCCGTCACCATTCCACATATAGCATGAAACCTTTACCCTTATCAGAAAGTGAGTCCACCCTTGAAGATCCGGGTTAGAATTCATCTTCAGTAGCCCATGCTTGTCATAAGAGGCGACTAACGGGATCGGGTGGTCAGGCTCGATGACTTAGTTGATACATGTCATTGTATCCCAATGGCGTAGATCGATGCTCATGATGTTGATCACTGGATTGTCTGGTCCAGACTCAATTATTTACAGACTGCCGCCATATAGCTGGAATATTGGTGAGTGTGGCGTAAAAATAAACTCACTCACTCAGAAAGAAAGTCAGCCCAAGCTGCAAATACACTGGATGTTTGGCTGGAATAGTGCTGACTGTAACTTGATACTCATGACTTTGAGACAGCTTCTAATCTTAACAATCAAATGTTATTTGGTCATGTCCTGAATACAACAATATTTTGTTTATGATCTGCACATGGTGAATCTTAGTATATATTTTAAAATAATCTATTTTATTACGAAGATCCTCTGTGGTTTACCTCATTAAGGAGATATATCAAGGACTATGCAATTACCTTGTTCTCAGAGAGATATCTCTGTTAAATTGCTGCGTTGAATCTCAGTAGTGAGACCAGTCAAGATTAGTACAAGCAGCCACACATGTACAGGCATGCATGTTGCTTTATAAGTGAAATACAGGGCCTGTAAGTCTCCTGAGGCGCTTGGGGCGGTGTTCCACCCCACCTATTTTTATCCCCCGCAACGCGTTTTGCAGGGGGTATTAAAATGGACTCCGTCCGTGCGTGCGTGGTGCGTCCGTCCGTCTGTGCACTTTTGTCTTTTCCGGAGAAGAGTGAGTTTAGTTTTACGCCGCACTCAACAATATTCCAGCTATATGGCGGCGGTCTGTAAATAATCGAGTCTGGACCAGACAATCCAGTGATCAACAACATGAGCATCGATCTGCGCAATTGGGAACCGATGACATGTGTCAACCAAGTCAGCGAGCCTGACCACCCGATCCCGTTAGTCGCCACTTACGACAAGCATGGGTTACTGAAGGCCAATATTCTAACCCGGACTCACGGTTATTTCCGGAGAAGAACTCTAAAACCGTTCACTATTTCTTCACCAAACTTGGCACATAGATAGATCTGGTGGTGTACTGGTGCCTTTTGGTAGTTTTGGATTTCTGAATAATATATTTTTGGCATTTCCATGGCAACAAGTTTGACTTAGACTGAAATTGGTGGTAGTGGTCTTTTCCGGAGCAGAACTCTAAAACTGTTCACTATTTCTTCACCAAACTTGGCACATAGATAGATCTGGTGGTG
Source organism: Haliotis rubra (assembly GCF_003918875.1). Lineage (NCBI taxonomy): Eukaryota > Metazoa > Mollusca > Gastropoda > Lepetellida > Haliotidae > Haliotis > Haliotis rubra. The sequence goes on from NW_025767018.1 coordinate 333,062, forward strand.
TACTGGTGCCTTTTGGTAGTTTTGGATTTCTGAATAATATATTTTTGGCTTTTCCATGGCAACAAGTTTGACTAAAACTGAAATTAGTGGTAGTGCTCTTTTCCGGAGCAGAACTCTAAAACCGTTCAATGTTTCTTCACCAAACTTGGCACATACATATATCTGGTGGTGTACTGGTGCCTTTTGGTAGTTTTGGAATTCTGAATAAAATATTTTGGCGTTTCCCTGGCAACAAGTTTCACTTTGACTGAAAGTGGTGATAGTGCTATTTTCTGGAGCAGAACTTTAAAAACCTTTCAATACTCTCCTTCCACTTTTCTATATACACACCTAAATATTTGACATAATCATAACTCGTAGACATAATCATGAAGAGTATTTTGCCATTCCGGGGGATATTGATGACTTTGTCTTCTTGTATTACCTGTATCTCACCGGTAAGTAATATTCTCATTGTGCGTATTACCTGCTGCAGGGGCTGAGTGAAGGTGATATTGACGATCTGGATGACATCCATGAGGAAAGTGAGGCTGATGGTGGCCAGGAGATCGCTGTTGACAACAGTAACGATGAGAACGACATTGACGAGGAAACCATGTGAGTTATCAAAGCTGCCTGTATATATTCATTTTCTTTTTATTTACTCTGTCATGAATGGAACAAGAACAATGGTGTTAGACCTGACAAATTCTGACATCGTCTTGACAGGTCTGTTGACAATGATGTTGAGATCTGGGAGGAGAATGACCTCGACCGTCTTGGCGCCTCAGCCGCTGTCCTCAAGTGTACAAACAACCTGTCGGGACCAGAGAAGTGAGTGAAAATAGGAGACAAGTGCTGAAAAATATTTAGTTGTTTAATAGTTAGATTCTACTACTGTGTTATCAAGGGTTGTACTTGTGTTAACAACTCTCCTTAGTCAATCAAACAACGCTGAACAAATGAGCCTACTGTCTTACCTGCAACTTTGAACTGCCTCGGGGTTCGAGCGTCCGCCCGGAGAGCGGAAGGTCGCGCTGGTTCGATCCCCGGCGTCGCCAAAAGGCAAAAAAAAATATGGTACTTGTTGGTCCCTGCCTGGCGCTCGGCATTAATGGGTACAACAAGGACTGGTCGGCTCGGAGTCAGTATAATGTGTCTGAGTGGGGTATTCATGCTTCACTGCGGCATGGTATCTCAGTGGGTTAGCACTATCAAACCAGCTTAAGTCTGGGCTAGTACAAGCAGGCGCACATACACATACACATGCATGCACGTCGTCATATGAGTGAAATATTCTCAAGCACGACGTTAAACCCAATTCCACCACCACCACCTGCAACTTTGATGTGTATATTTAAGCAGCAGGGTTGCCATTGGAAACACTTTTAACATTTGGCTATCAGCAAAGTTAAATTTGATAAGAAGGGATTCTATTGAAGGGATTCTACCCCACCCCCTTTGCAGTTTATAAACAGCCCCTTAGTTTATGTGAAATAACTTGGAGGAGTAACCATGTATTTACTGACCCATAATAATGTCAGATGAATCTACTATAGGTAGCATATGTGATGAAGAGTTACCATTGTCAGTATAAACCCTTAACTAATGTGACCTGTGAAGGTTAGAATATTGATCTTCAGTAACCCATGCTTGTCGTAAGAGGCGAATAATGGGATCAGGTGGTCAGGCTTGCTGACTTGGTTTACACATGTCATCGGTTCCCAAATGTGCAGATCGATGCTCATGCTATTGATCACTGGATTGTCTTGTCCAGACTCGATTATTTACAGACCGCCGCCATACAGCTGGAATATTGTGGAGTGCGGCGTGAGACTAAACTCACTCACTCACTCACTTAACTAATGTCTGAAGTCATGAGATTGAAGGGAGACAACTCATCCACAGTTGTCTACCCTTGGCAGGTGTTTTGTTAGGTTCCTGAAAAAGAGGTCTGTTCCTTTCCATTCCAGGAAGCAAGATGATGAAGCAGTATTACTACAGTTTTTAGAAAGCCACACAACAGACTTGGACAGATGGGGCCTGTCCTCCATGTCAGCTTCAGGTAGTTCAGGTTGGTATTTTACATCGACTTCTCTCACCGTAAACATGACTGCCCCGTGGCCTAATGGATAAATTGTTTGCAACATCATGTTATCTATCCCTTGTGGTGTAATGATCAGTAGAAGCCCATGCTTCATATTTCATGCAATAGCAGTTGTTGCACTAGTAGTACCTTGTGACCCATTCATGTTGTGTACCCAGTTTGAGCAGCTTGCAGCCTATATGCTGGTGCTCTCTCCCATCTGTAATTCACTCACATGCATGTACAGTTGAACAGACCATACCAAAAGGCAGGACTTGTTGTACCTGGTATTCAGGAGGGATTAGTACACTGTGTAGTAGTGTTGTATCTATGTTAGTGTTCTATCCATTAGGGCTCTCACGAGTCCAATTAAAGGCTTCATGGTCGTATATCCTTAACGCCCATAAGCATTGCTATTTTTCCTTATCCTGACTCATGCTCTTTTTGCTTGTCTTCTTCTTCTTGCGAACATAGTGGAACACTTGTATCTCCCTAATTGAAGCTCCCTTCAATTTAAAATCACTAATTAGTATTCACCACGAGTTACCTCCTTTCCACAAGCTCGGGAACGAGGGCGCCACCTCTACCCATGTGCCCCACTCTTTCCTTCTTCGCCCAGTGAGCTGGACGTGAGAGCGCCTGTGTCTCCCGACACACTATATCCTTTGAATTATATTTAGTTAGTTACCTCGTAGATAGACATCTATAGAGGTTTAGCTAGTATCCTTCAACGATTATATATTGATATTTAGTCGCTTTTCTACAGTTTATTCACGGGACGCCGTGTTTGTTTCAGTGGATTACGTTGATGAAAATTCTGTACTATTGCAGATTACGCTTTTATGCTGCTGCTGATCCGCTTTTAATATGATGTACGGCGCCATGTTTATTATATTCACATTGCAGTTGCGGTACTAATTTATCCAATTCTACCTTTTATTAATATTTACTTTGGCGCTTGGCACGCACAGCAGATAGGTCGCTGCGATGCAGAGTCTAGTATGACTGATACACCGAACCCTCGCCAGTCTACTGCTGTTGGCCGACTTCTCCCGTGTGGTGTTCCGCTAGAGTGGTGGAGAGGTGTGGGGCGTAATCCGCCATCTCCAAGAAGCATCCTGCTTCCCAGACATCCCATCGCCGCAGCAGAAGACTAGAGGGTTTTTCTACTACATCTCAACAGCCGACCGCTCCCATCGCGAGTTTGGGCCTGTATGATGATCAGCCGGTCATCATACCAGATGTACATCAAAGATTGACCGATGTCGCACAGATCAGCATGCAGCCTGATGTACCAACGCATATGCTGGCGATCGCCCTGAGGGTCCCATCTTTACTAACACTCAACGCAGACGCCGCGACACCCAGGGCAGCCGATATTCTGAGGGAAAATCAACGAAGTCTACTAGGACTTTCTCAACCGAGATTGTTCCAGCCGATGACCTGGAACTCTACGATGATCAGCTGATCATCATCCCCGACGTACGCCACAAGAAACGACCGGTGACAGCTACAACGACATCAGCAGAGATCACCATGCCCTCCATTAACAACGCAGATAAAGCACCGACGACCTCGTCGCAGACCATCCCAGAAGACATGATGGGACAAATTATGAACATCATGGAGGACCAATATCTGCGGTAGCAGGGTCCGAGCCTTCGCGAAGGCTCCAACGTAGACAGCACCCCAGAGGCACCCCCCGTCAACGTAGCAGCCAGGACGATGTCACCTTCGCTAAGGAAGTCACGACCACCTTGACGGCGGACCTAGATGTACAGCTTCGGGCTTAAGGCCTTCGCTAAGGCGGAAAGGACCTAGATGTACAGCCTTCGGCGGAAAGAACCTAGATGTACAGCCTTCGCTAAGGACTTCGCTGGCAAGGCAGGATAGATCATCACCTTTTGGCGGTTTCATCCCTAGATGTGGACTCGACCATCAGACATCACGGAAGCCTTCGCTGAAGGTCATATCGCTGCTCCCCGGACCGGACGCAGAGAAGCTTCGCTGGCGGGCATGCCGGCGACACCTGAATCCAGATCATCATCATCTAGAAGGACATCGAGGGACTATACAAGAGCTTCATAAACTATCAACGTTCCTCTCACAAGTCTCCGGTGAAGATCAACCCATAGACAAGTTGATCATCGATATCAAGTATAAGAACTACAATCGATATTGGTTCTGTTGAATCCATGACGAGACGTGATGTTCGCTGGCCTAAATAGATCTAGAACGATCAATTAGACACTTATCACCAGACTTCGTAATACCTACTTCTGAATATGATAAGATGATCCATGCGCCCTATTTAGGCAAGCGCCACGATCCCACATCCTGTTAAACACAGAGGCTGTTCACGGCGATAAGCAAGCCATATATATATTTATATATATATATATATATACTAATCGGCTTTTGACTCGACACCTTCGCTGGCTGGTCGCTAAGGCTAAGTGGCTCCAAGTCTACTTCACCCAGAAGATCTAGAAGGATACTTCGAACTTCGCTGTCTCCGGGCGCTCACCGAGGAAGTCTCCTCCGTTTCTCCATATACTAGCCACTGGCCATATATATAGCTACTCGTCAGTCCGTTTCAAGACGCCGACAAAGTTGATTATCAACTGTATGCCAGATGCCGCCTATAAGCCTACGCCAAGATAATTACTCAGGCTATTTACAACACACAGAACGCCGCTGTATTATTAGTCAACGACATTTCATAGATCTTCACAAAAATCAACTATTCCAGATAAATTGCTAATATACAATCCCGGACGACGATACGATTAGCTACATGCGACCATTACGCATATCTGCAGACAATTCAATATCGAAATTGAACAGCAGCCTTGTTACAGCGAAATAACTCTTAATCACAAAGTTTCTGAGAAGAAATATGTACAACAAGTTCAACGTTAATTCTACAATTATGACGATACATTCATGTATACAGTCTACAAGCTCACAACTTGCAAGTTGTTTATACCCTTATATATAAGGAAGTCGGAATTATATTCAAAACTGAAATTACTTTCACGACAACCAGGAAAATAACCTACCCAGCATAAAATTACAGAGCCGAGATATTTCACCCCGGAGGTTTCGCAAGGTTACCATTAACCCTCAAACACGGTCACTTTCCGGATAACTTCGAAGCTTAACGGTGAAGACCGACGCTTATGCTAATATCAACGACGACAAGAATTTATTCAAGATGGGTTTTTCCCGCCACACCGTGACATCACAGCTGGTATTATACAGAATCAAAATGCCTTGTTCTGATTGGATCACAGGAGGGACAACGACTCCACACAGAGGTCGATCTCTATTCACAGTTCAAGACTTACGCCACAAGTGACAACTATATATCAGTGAACGAAAGCAAGCCTCATTACAGTCCAGTTAACCTGAACATTCATGATTAGACTGCCTTTTTCATTAGAGACCTCCCCGTCAAGTTAAGACGAGGGATCGGCAGTCAGGCTGATTTTACATAAAGTTCAACGAGGACAGACACACCTGGTTGTGCACCTACATCATCAAGGACTTCGCAGCTTAATTACCTAGACGAAAAGATACAAGTGGATCTAAATCCACAGCGCTTCAGACTACAGCTGAATTTCATCGCTTAATTAACACAACTAGATGGTTAGTAAACCTACTAAACTTCTGTTTGGAGAATAAAACGGAAATTTCACGCCCAACCTGGGGATATGAATATAGTGCTCCAACACCTCACAAGTGAGGTTTATGAACACGCCTGATGATGACATACTTGGACCCCATGATACGATGATTCTATCAAGATGGCCAGCAAGAGCACTGTAAATTTATCTCCACCAAAACCAAACAGGAGGAAAAAATGCAACAGATTATTTTCTCTATCATCAACTTACGAGAGTGAAGTCTCATGTATTATATCTCCATTTGATCAGAACTGTCATACTACGGCATATGCGGATGGACTCTATTCCTACCCTCCATGAGCTTAATACTCATGATATTATAGCTTAACTTCTACAATTTTTCTACACAAATGTGATTGAAATAATGGAGGGTTTATTTCTGAAATCCGATATGGTGGTTGCAAACCATTATCTGAGAGATATCACCACCGAGGACGCCTCAGGTATACACCAATTCGATCCCATGGTCCTCGCACAACAGCTGACAGTTCCTCGAGAAGATAAGTCAATCTAACAGATTTTTACTTATCTTATAACAATACTAAATAGCTTCATGCTATATATAATTTACTTAAGTTCCTTTTATCATCACAGTACTATGATTATTACATCATACAATATATAAGTTAACAACTCTACAGAGTTTGTTATTATATATATTTACCTTAAGTTATTCATATCTTAAGAGTAATACTCATGGTTACATGATAAATGCATTAGCTAACAAACTCTACAGAGTTTTTGGCTATTTTATACATAGCTTAAAGTTAATTAAGCTAACAAACTCTACGGAGTTTTACTATTATATAGGTAACTTAAGCTAATTATACCTTAAGCATAGTACTATACCTCATATTATTAAAATATATTGGCTAACAAACTCTAAGGAGTTTTGCTATTATATAGGTAGCTTAAGCTTATTCATATCTTAAGCTTAGTACTATGTTTATATCATATAAGTAGATTAGCTAACAAACTCTAAAGAGTTTTTTGCTATTTGGCTTAAGTATCATCATATTTCTAAGCAATATGGTTATATTATAACATGTATTAGCTAACAAACTCTACAGAGTTTTAGCTATTATATATGTAACTTAAGCTTATTCATATCTTAAGCGCAGTACTATGTTTATATCATATAGGTATATTAGCTATCAAAACTCTAAAAGAGGGTTTTGCTATTATATATTTCGCTTAAGTTTCATCATGTAGCTTAAGTTTTCCTTCATAAGCTCAATACTAGGTTTATATCATAGCTAACAAACTCTAAAGGGTTGTTTTCGCTATTATACAATTAGCTTAAGTTTTCATCATATCTTAAGCAGTATGTTTACATTATAAAGGTATTAGCTAACAAAACCCGACGGAGTTTTGTTATTACATATATATAGCTTAAGTTTCATCATAACTTAAGCTCAGTACTATGTTTTTAACATAAAAAGTATATTAGTTAATAAACTCTAAGGAGTTTATTTTGCTATATACATTTAGCTTAAGTCTAATCTTATCTTAAGCTTAGTACTATGGTTACACTATAAACATATTAGCTAATAAACTCTACAGAGTTTTTGGCTATTATATATGTAGCTTAAGTTAATAATATCTTAAGCACAATACTATACTCATATGGTAAAATATATTAGCTAACAAACTCTACGGAGTTTTGCTATTATATATGTAGCTTAAGTTCATTATATCTTAAGCACACTACTATACTCATATTGTAAAATATATTAGCTAACAAACTCTAACGGAGTTTTGCTATTATATATGTAGCTTAAGTTAATTATATCTTAAGCACACTACTATACTCATATTGTAAAAATATATTAGCTAACAAAACCCTACAGAGTTTTGCTATATATATGTAGCTTAAGTTAATTATATCTTAAGCTCAGTACTATACTAATATTATAAATATATATTAGCTAACAAACTCTACAGAGTTTGGCTATTATATATGTAGCTTAAGTTAATTATAGCTTAAGCACAGTACTATACTCATATTATAAAAATATATTAGCTAACAAACTCTACAGAGTTTGGCTATTATATATGTAGCTTAAGTTAATTATAGCTTAAGCACAGTACTATACTCATATTATAAAAATATATTAACTAACAAACTCTACAGAGTTTTTGCTATTATATATGTAGCTAAAGCTTATTCATATCTTAAGCTCAGCATTATATCTATATCATATAAGTATATTAACTAACAAACTCTAAAGAGTTTGCTATTATATAATTAGCTTAAGTTTAATCATATCTTAAGCTTAGTACTATGTTATATCTTAAAGTATTTTAGCTAACAAACTCTAAGGAGTTTATACTAGCATATTAACAAGCTTAAGTCTATTAGTCTTAAGCATTGTATTAATGTTATATATACTTTATCATAATAAGTACATGGTAATAACCTTTTATATGGCAGCTGATAAGTTAGCAGCAGGAATTCATCAGTTCAGTGCCTTTATGAAGTTCCCATAGGGTTATTACAATCATCACAGTTCAAATCACTAATTATTAAAAATCCAAAGTATTAGATATTCCCACCTCCGGCCCGTAGGATGCTACAAGCAAGAGAGCATGAGTCAGGATAAGGAAAAATATGTAATTTTTAGAGTAAAATTGATATTTTATACTTATCCTGACTCATGAGGTCAGCCCTCCCATCCTCCCCAAATAACACTTTGGATTTCCCTGTAAATTCAAATGTTGGGCTCAGTATATGAGGAGAGAGTGAGGCACATGGGTAGAGGTGGCGCCCTCGTTCCCGCGCTTGTGGAAAGGAGGTAACTCGTGGTGAATACTAATTAGTGATTTTAAATTGAAGGGAGCTTCAATTAGGGAGATACAAGTGTTCCACTATGTTCGCAAGAAGAAGAAGACAAGCAAAAAGAGCATGAGTCAGGATAAGTATAAAGTATCAATTTTACTCCAAAAATTACATTTTTGCGTAATACCTTCATACCATTTCCTGTCAACAGGCTTGCGACTTTTGCTGTCAAAATTACCAAACTACCCCAGCGTTGCTTGCTGAGCTGGTTTTCTGTCTACAGTGCTTATTTGTGGGTGCTTGCAGGACAAATGCTTGCTCATGGAACTTGTTGTACTACCTCCGTAACTAAGGGAAATGCCACAAAGACAGCATTCCGTATTTTGGCCACTAAATCAAGATCAAAATGCGTCCAGACATTGGATCTTTTTCTCACGATCATCCATCTTGATTGCGTGAGACGTTTAGAGTTATCTCCCCCCCGTGAGTCCTCGCGTCCCTTCAATTGGTCTCAAGTCCTGCTTTACCCGACTCGACCCTGAGTACCCGAGTACTCGTGAGAGCCTTACTATCCATTCATGGTCCTTTATATGTCAATAGTATGGGTCATTTCTCATGATGCCAGGCACTTGATTGTCTGATCAAGACAAGTCTCCACCACATGGCTGGAAAACTACAGATTGCAGATTACTCTATGAACAATAAAAACAAATTCCAAATTATATGAAACAGCTACTTTGTCTTTCACACAATGTGTGACATGGCTAAATATATATCAAAAGGTCTAGTTTGCTGCTAATGCATAATGAGTGTGTGAGTTTGGCTTTACACCACACTCAGCAATATTCTTGCTATATGGCGACGGTCTGTAAATAATTGAGTCTGGACGAGACAATCCAGTGATCAACAGCATGAGCATCGTTCTACGCAACTGGGATACGATGACATGTGTCAACCAAGCCAGCAAGCCGGACCACCCGATTCCTCGTACGACAAGCATGGGTTACTGAAGATAATTCTAACCTGGATCTTTATGTGTCAATTTTGAAAAGACTGTTTTGTGTAATAATGTGCCCCTTTGTCTTGAATGATTGTAAATTGACATGCTCCCCCTACAGATGGACTGGCAGACAGTCCCCGGTCAGTGCAGAATCTCCTGGAGGGAATCCAGGCTGAGTGGAATCTGACGAATCTTTCAAAGGATGAGAACAAAAACAAAGGGAGCCGTAAGGACAAGCAGCCATTGCTAGGCGACTCCACTCCGACAACGGACGACATGCTGGAGCACATCCATGCCAGGTTCTCCGAGCTCGCTGCCACCACCATCGCTGTCGCCAACTCCGCTGTCACCAGCGAAACTGAAGCCAAGAAGTACAGATCAGGTTGGTGCTTGTTACACAAGATGAATAAATCAGGTGGAGGTCATCCCCAACACATATAGGTGTCAACAATTTGTGAGCATGATTCCATAGGTGAAGGGTCCACCTTTCAAAACATACTGCATGAATGCTCTATCGATACTCCTGAATCCTTTTCATTCTTAGGGACCATTCATAATTTATGGCTAGAGGGGTGATGATGATTTTTATGGAAAAACATGTACAATGTGAATGACCCCCCTAAAATTCATGCACAAAGCGAGGGACACCCCATCCCTGCCCCCCACCCCCACCCCTGCATGTCATGTACAAAGTCAATGAACCTAACCCCCACCACCCCCACCCCTAATATTTAAGCATATTTCTCAAATATTTAAATGTACAAAATTGTTTCCTCACAGTACTTGTGTATAGAATTGGTACCTCCCCAGAGCCAAATGGGTGACCCACCCCATCCCCTTAAAATCATCATCACACCCCTATCCTTAAATTATAAACGGTCCCTTATATTGAAAATCATAATGACTGTTTCAAAGAATCAAAACGTTTTAAATAGATGCTACTGTAACTGTATTTTCTATTAAAGTATTTGAAGTTGAAGTCATGAATATAAGCCCTTTAACCAGAAATGGGCTTCACTTGTTGGACCCCATCTGGGGAATCGAACCCGGGTCTTCAGCGTGACGAGCGAGCCACGATGAGGTTACACTGTCTTCACTGTTGTTTCAGCCAAGAAGAGCAAAAACCCACTGAGTGCTATAGTGCAGCCACTGCGGAACTCATTAGACGAGAAGACAGTGTCCCGGCCAGACTCTGGGAGCAACATCCCTGACAAGAAGGAGAAGATTGAAGACTCTCTTCTGGGTTCAGCTGTAGATCTCAACACTCCTGCCGTCACCCACGGCGCGTCACAAGATGCAATGCTGTTTGGTTTCAGTGAATGACTCCTTATTTCTTCGATGAAACTGTGTAATTTGGAAAGAGCAGTCAGCTGTGCACACTTTAGTTGATAGTTGATATTGTGGGATGTGGTTGATGTAGTATTTGTGTTTCACAGATGAGTCCCTGTCTCTCAATCTGGCTGACTTTACCCTGGAAGAGAGTAACCTGCCAGAACTGACTCTCTGCCTGGACAGAACAGGAGCAGCCAATACAAGATCCAGGTAGAGAAAACCATAACCCTATACATCATGGTCATATTAAAAACGTATCTGTAGCAGTAAATCATAGGCCATATAATAGTATATCTGTACTATCTGTGGTACTTTTGATTTTTTCACCTGTTACCGTGAAGGGTTCAATACCTAATACCGTATATGACCGACTATAAGTCAGAAATTTGGTACCAGAAAATGGAGCTAAAAAATCAGACCTGACTTATACTTGAGTTCATTAATCTACCCCAAAAATTCCAGAGGTCAGGTGAGTGAATCTGCCAGCCCAGCGAACTCATGTTCTTCACACAATTTAGGGTGTTTTTCGAAATTCTTTTTATTTTGGTTCAATATTAAGACCTTAAAAATTTGTTGGAATTAGAAATAGACATCTCCAAATGTCATCTGATGTGTATTGTGCTGATCATGTGGTGTAAGTAATTTGATGCTGCTGAAAGCAGTAGTGAACCAAACTCACTCAACCACTCACTCAACCGCTCACTCAACCGCTCACTCTCAACCACTCTCTCAACCACTCTCACTCAACCACTTCTCAACCACTCACTCAACCAACTCTCTCAACCACTCACTCAACAGCTCTCTCAACCACTCTCTCAACCACTCTCTCTAACCACTCTCTCAACCACACACTCAACCGCCACTCAACCACACACTCCACCCTCACTCACGCCACTCAACTTCTCACTCAACCGCCACTCAACTGCTCTCAACCACTACACTCCACCCTCACTCAATTCACACACTCACCTCACTCAACTGCTTCACTCAACCTCACTCAACCCCTCACTCAACCACTCACTCAACCGGCCACTCAACCACTCACTCAACCACTCTCTCTCAACCACTCTCTCAACCCCTCACTCAACCGCCACTCTCAACCACTCTCAACCACTCACTCAACCCCTCACTCACGCCACTCAACCCTCACTCAACCGCCACTCAACCCTCTACTCAACAGCTCACTCAACCCTCACTCAACTAGCTCACTCAACCACTCACTCAACCGCACTCTCCTCAACCAGTCTCTCAACCACTCACTCAACCACTCACTCAACCCTCTCACTCAACCTCACTCCACTCAACCACACTCTCAACCCCTCACTCAACCGCCTCTCAACCAGTCTCTCATCCACTCACTCAACCGCTTCACTCAACCCCTCACTCAACCCCTCACTCAACAGCTCACTCAACCACTCACTCAACCGCTCTCTCAACCAGTCTCTCAACCAGTCTCTCAACCCCTCACTCAACCGCTCTCTCACCACTCACTCAACCACTCACTCAACCACTCAACCAATCACTCAACCACTCACTCAACCACTCACTCAACCACTCACTCAACCACTCAACCGCTCACTTAACCACTCAACCACTCACTCAACCACTCACTCAACAACTAACTCAACAACTCAACTGCTCAATCAACCACTCATTCACTCAACCACCCACACATCCACCCACTCATACCTATCCAAATAAGCACAGACTCCACCACTCTCTCAAATGACAACTTTACCCACTCTTAAACCTATCCAGTCACTCTGTTACTCTGTCACTCCCTCTCACAGTCACTGACATAATGGTTTCAGTAAACCTGAGAGTGACAAGGGGGACAAGAGGAAGGTGGCGTTCAATCAAGGGGATCTCAAGTACAAAAGACACAGGTAATCCTGGTACTGACCTGTTCAACTAATGGCTAGAAAGTCATAGACAAAGTACTGGATCATAAATCTAGGTCTTAGTTACTCCATATATAAGCTGAAACAAAATAGACCATTCTTGCTAAGTGACCACTGTTTCCCTTCTGGATGAAAACGGCAGGGATTGATGTCCCTGATTTCGTATTGTCCTGGGCATGGATTGTGGCTCACAGATTCAATCCTGGTTTGTCAGTCCACACTTGATTATTCACAGGCAGCTTTCATTTAATTCAAGGTATTTTTATGAATGACAATTTGTTTGTTTTTATCCCCACGGCATGTAATGCGGGGGATATAGTCGTCGCCTCGTCGTTTGTCCGTCCGTAATCATTTTGTTTCCAGAGCATAACTCCAAAACCTTTCAATATTTTTCAACAAAAATTGGCAGATATGTGAGGCAGATGCCAAAGTGGTGCCTTTTGCTATTTGCAGCTTTTTGTGATTTATTATTTTCTCGGTTTCCATGGAAACGATTCGGGACTTAGTCCCAAAAGGGAGGGGTGGCTTCATTTCCGGTGCACAACTCGAAAAGCGTTCAGTATCTTTCAACAGAACTTGGCAGATATATTAGGCAAATGTTGAAATGGTGCCTTTTGCTATTTACAGATTTTTGGCATTTATATTTCTCATGATTTCCATTGAAATGATTTGGACTTAGTTTAAAAAAAAGTCAAGCTGGACTTTAAGTAACTGTCAGATGATTTGTTCTTTCAAATTTGTGGGGGCCGGGGGGATACGTCATCTTCTGATGACTCTTGTATTGTTATGCGACATTTCTCTTGCTTGACATCAGTCTAAGAATCTTTACCAAAAAGACAAAGCTATAGTACTAAATGTTTTCATCGTTTCAGTGTCCAGTCACAACTGGTCGTTCAACTACCTGAAGAGCAAGATGGAGAAGATGGACAAATGCGCCACCCTCACCAGACAGCAACACTCCGGACCATTTAGACGGAGCCAGTAACCAGAACGAGGGACGACTTGCTCCCAATGGGAACTCGCGTCAGGAGGAGCAGGACCTCAAGTAGAGTTCAGTACACAGAACGTCAGCAAAGATAGGTGAGTGGCTGCAACTTTACAATAGTTTTGGGAATTGACTGAAATCATAGAGTGACGTTTCGATGTAGATTCCTAGACTGTTTTCAAGCTTTTAGCTTTTATCTTGATAATGGTGTAACAATCTACATCGAAACGTCCCTCTAGGCAATAAACAAGAAGTTGTCATCCAATAAGTGGTAGGTTCATTTTTGACTCCCCAACTTCTAGTATGCCATCAAACAATTGATAACAACTTCTGTTATTTGTTGGAGTGAGACATTTCGGTACAGATTCTTGTACCGTTGTCTGGCGGAAATGATTCCTGGATATAAATCTGCTGTCAAGTAAAAGGCAAATATTATGGATAACAGCTTCCTCTTTATTGTATGTCACAACGTGTCTTGGCCTAAATTTTCGAAGCTCTCTTAGTGCTAAGATGGTCATAAGTGCCATACATTAACATTAACTTACGAATATCTTGGTGCTAAGAGAGCTTCGAAAATCTAGGCCCTGGGGTATTACTTGCAGAGCTCCAGATAAGATTTAGCTCATGTGGGTACTGTACCCACTGTATTTTTCGGGAGTGGGTATTATGAATGTTGAGTTGGTATATCATTTTCCATTACCCACTGCTTTCAAATATGTGCGTATATCAGTCATTTTACTCACCTAAGTATTATGTGACTGAGTAAGTTTACTAAGCAGGTATGTTCTGCCTTATATCATACCTAATCAAAACCAACTTAAATATAATGGAAATGATTTCATAAAAAATCACTCATCCTATACTGACAGTACAACACTTGTCCTATACTAACAGTACAACTTGATAGCAATCGATGTCTTTTTCATTACGCAAGCGATTTTTATAAATATATTCTGTACGTATTTGTTTTAAACTTTTTGTGTATCTAACATTTTAAATGCATAATTGGTGCGCAAACAATTATTTTTCAATGCGTAATTGGAAATTTTCTATGCGTATTTTACCCGGATAAGCAGCTTATGGGCCTCTGACTTGAATACTAACTTCTAAATGCCTCTGAAGAACCTAATCTGCTGACAAGTTTATCTTCATCTCTTTTCAGACCTGAACCCCCAGATGACCCATCTGTTGTATGATGTCAGCCTCGGATGTATCTTCTGCATCCTTGACGTCGTCGCTACATTCAGCATGTGCCATCTCGGACAACATCACTACAGTGGACCATATACAAGGCTATATCATGTTGCCATGGGGGCAGGGGAGGTTATGCTCGGAATCAAACCGGAACTTCCTGCGGTGAATCCTGACTTTGAATAGCCTTGTTTAATTAGTTCAGTATATATGTCTGAAAGCTTTTAGGTACAGTCCGCCCCCCCAAAAGTATGAAGCATCATCAGCATCATGAATATTTCACCGACATATCATCCACTGGCTGTAGTATTTGTCAAGGTCACTTGGAACAGAAAAATAAAATAATTATAACGTAAACATTCCCCCTGGATTATGGTAGCCTTATTCCTGTGGATTCACAGAATACATACAGAAAGTCAAAAGAAAGTTTAACACTAAGTCATAGCTATTCCTAGTGGTATACCTAATCTATCCCTGAGTTATCTCCCTTGATCCTGACGTCACTGTATTGTTCTCCTAGAGCCCTTCATAATTTTTCTGTATGGTCCACACGCATGATGTGCAGAGAATCGAGTGAAATTTTCATTTCAAATCAAGTCTTCAATTCTTCATATATAGGTCAGTTACAAATTGCATTCCATTTAATATTCAATCGCATTGCTGTTTTGCATTTATATTATATATATTTCCAACGTATTTAGGATCTGAAGTTTTCCCGCCCTTTTTGATTGACAAGTATGGCACAGAGCAAATGTTTACAATGTCAGAAATTCATGGCGGATGTTGATCCCCACTCTCTGTGTGCTTTCTATTATAAAGTCTTACCTTGCTCAATATCGGATCGATGCTTATTGTGTCAGGAAATGTCGGAAGAAGATTGGTTGTTGATGGACATATCTCTTTCCTTAGTTAGGAAGCGTAAACATTCATCGTCATCAGAATGCCCTAAGCTGGTGCCTCTAGATAAACTAGACAGTCGTGTTGTTGAATTTTTAACAGAACCTCTGGGATTAGTTTGAACGGAGGAAACGCATAGGCTGTCATCCCCTCCCATGATATGGATAAGGTGTCGACTGCCCATGCCAATGGATCCGGTACTGGACTCACAAACATTGGTATCCGAAAATTCCTGGAAGTCGCAAAAACATCTATGATTGGAATTTCCCACTACTGTCCTATCAAATCGAATGCCTCTTCCTTGAGAGTCCATTCGGTCCAGATCACTCTGTCCTGTCGAGATAATTGAATTGAAGACTTGATTTGAAATGAAAATTTCACTCGATTCTCTGCACATCATGCGTGTGGACCATAGAGAAAAGTTATGAAGGGTTCTAGGAGAACAATACAGTGACGTCAGGATCAAGGGAGATAACTCAGGGGTAGATTAGGTATAGCACTAGGAATAGCTATGACTTAGTGTTAAAATTTATTTTGATTTTCTGTATGTATTCTGTGAATCCACAGGAATAAGGCTAATATAATCCAGAGGTAAGTTTACTAACAATTACTAACAATACATGTAATTGTTCCTATTAGCATATTTTTATGACATAGAATAATGAAAGCGAATACGAAAGTATTGACGGAATATTACTGGAAAAGGTGGATTAGCATTCAAAATACTTGCCATTGCCTGCATATTTTGAGTTGACAGTATGGATGATTTTATTGTGTCATGTGACGAGTGACGTTACAGCTATAAAACATAACACTACTGCAAACAGTGAATGACAAAAATATGTTTTCGTACAGTAGTATATTATGTCCTGCTGGTATTTCGTCATGAGTTATCTATTTTATGTACGAACATCTTGTATTATACACGATATATTCCTACTGTACTCTCCTCAGTATGTTCAACATGATATATAAATGTTATCAAATGGTGATCTCTCATTGGTCAATATCTTTAACTTAAAGTGCTGTATACTGTAACTGTTACATATCATATACAATGAGAGTGAAGTTAGGAAACGATTCCACACTGCCATTCCATATATACTACTAAAGAGTTGTCTTCACAAACTCATGCTTGTGATAAGAGGCAACTAATGGGTTCAGGTTATCAAGTTCTCTGACATTGATGCATGTATCTCAGTTGGGATGCTCATGATGTCGGTCACTGGATTGTCTGGTCCAGACTTGATTAATTAGAGACCACCGCCATATAGCTGTAATAATGCTGAGTGTGACGTGAAACTAAACTCACTCACTCAGTCACTGGATCATCTGGTCCAGATTTGATTATTTACAGACGCTGTCGTATTGCTAGAATATTGAGAAGTCCAGCGAGATACAAAAAACACATAAAATAGAGGGTAATATTACATATAGCCAATGTATGGGACCAGCATCAGGTAGTGTTCAATCTTGTATTAATGGTACTTCAATGTGTAACCTCTCTGATATTTAACTCACCTCAAGTATATGGCATGTTCAGTATTTTTCAAAGGGATGAAAGTGTTTTATGTTATCACCAAGTATAACCCCCAAAATATACTTACAGTGTAATGAACACATCAGACATTGACCTGATGGGATTTTGTTCACTTTGAAACTCATGTTCTTGCCGTCATTCAAGTACAGATAACGTATTGCCCAATCAGGGGATATTTTGGCATAGGGAAATTCTTGACCAACTGGAACTGCAAAGTTTTCAAACTTGGAGAAAGCTTGGGGAAATTCTATATATTTTCATTGAAATTGATATATCTTGTCAGTGATCCTTATATTTCTTTCTGAAGACTTTGAGTTTTATATATGACTAGCATGTGTGATAAGTTTTCAAAGAGCATACTTTATTTCTAATGTTTAGTTTCATCTTAATGAATTGTAAAACATGGACAAAAATCGAAAGAGATGCAGTTGCTGAGTTGGCAGTTTTGTCCTTGACCTTGTGTTGTGAATGGTCAGAGTGTATGAGATCAAACTAAAACTTCTCTGATTCTCTTAAACTACAGAAACTAATGCTTGTCACTTTTGGTATTTGTTCAGTTTATCAGTTCCTGTTTGACCTGGTTGTCATGGTGACAGAATGGTTGACAGTTACTTATTCACATCTACAGATCTGTAGTGGCAATGTCTGAGAGCAGTGAGTTAGTTTCAGTTGGAATATGTGACTTTCCTCCAGCTAAAGTTGGCAGGTTGTGATCAATGCTTTTCAATGATTGTAACATTATAACTCTCTCTCATCAATCTCCTTAAAATCAGATCTTAGTTCTTGTGACAGCTAAACATAGAGCTATGGATGTGTCCATCAGAATGACCAGTCATTAAACCATTGAGAGCATGGCTTGCCATTTCGGAAAAGAAGTCAGTTTGTGTTTTCTAATCATACAAACTTGAAAACATTACAGAGGAAATTCCAAACCACAGTTACAGGCTGTAGGCCTCATTGTCTGTCACCTAAATTTCACAAATATCAGAAACAGAAGACAATTTCCGCAGCCAGTAGGAGGTATATCATACAATCTAGACCATCTGTTAGACATTCCAGAAGCTTCATTTGTTTAGTATTCAAATCTGAATAGAAGATGGCAGTTTAAACCTTGCACAGTAAAGCTTGAGGAAGCAGCTTTCTGATAGTCAAATTCTTGCATGTTATTTCATTGGTTGGTCAGTATTTGCAAAATGTCGTTCAGACCTGACCTTAAGCAGTACAGAAAACTGGGATCTGATTTTAGAGAGGTTTCTCACTCCCATGCAGACTTCAGCCTGACATTGCCACAGCGTGGATGGTACCCTCGCCTCGAAGTGCTGTGAATACTGTGATATTTATTATGTTTGCTTGTGTTTGATATGTACATACTTTGTGTTAGAGCAGATCAGTGCCTTTGGTATTGCGGAACAGATTAGAAACAGAAACCTTATGTTGTAATCAAGGGATTTTGTTTCGTTTTGTTTAGTTACAACATGAGAAAGTATATTTCACAAAACTTTAGAAACTTATGATTATTGGTAAACTTTATGTGATAGTGAGAGAGCATCCATTTGATTTGTAGGAGGTGGACTTACATATTTGGGGGAACAAACTATTTAGATATTGTGGTCCGTCGGAAATATATTCACCATTAACATAAAAGTTTAAGGATTAGGCATTTTGCCTTAAACAAACTATTTATCTTTCATCAGCACTGCCAACGTCATTTGGGGCATATTTCTAAAACAAACTATTTATTGAAAAAGCCTCTCTTAACGATTTCTTCTGCCCACCTTGCCAAGAAATCAAATGGATGCTCCTTAAGTTATCTTAATTTTTTAAATATTTTTACTATAGTCACAAACAGAATTCTGACTAAGATACAGTACCTGAGTTTGTGTAAAATGTCACAATACTGCTCAAAAGAATGTAAGGATCACATACATGATGCAGATTCACTGTGGTCGTATATAAATAGCAAGTGGTCCTAAACTACTTTTGAGTAGTATATCTTCATTTCATAGAAACAGCTACATTAGTAGGTACTGATATGAAGTGAGGTGACTGAATTTGTATTGCTAGAACAGGTTATCAGAGTCCAAGTTAGTCATCTAGTAATCAACAATGTGATAATAAGCCTCTTGTTTCCCCCATGTTAGTTGTGTACATATTGACTGTTTGCCATCATTCTGTGATTGTCTATTTCCATGTGTTGATTTCACATATCATGTCATGCCCACTCTCAGATGCATCTCATGCAGGTGGCTTCTCTGCTTGTTTTAGTTTTCGGGATACTTCTGGACATCTTGAAGTAGGTAGATATGGGGTAATGTATATGGGTATCTTTCTGAAAAGATTGAGGGCAGGTTGGTAGCAGATCATATCTGAGTGCTGGGTCCAGGCCTGATGGTTGGTACTGGATTGGACCTGATAGTTGGTACTGGATCAGTCCTGATAGTCGGTACTGGATTGGACCTGATAGTCAGTACTGGATTGGACCTGATAGTCGGTACTGGATCAGACCTGATAGTACTGGATCGGACCTGATAGTCAGTACTGGATCAGACCTGATAGTTGGTACTGGATCAGACCTGATAGTCAGTACTGGATCAGACCTGATGGTTGGTACTGGATCGGACCTGATAGTTGGTACTGGATCGGACCTGATAGTCAGTACTGGATCAGACCTGATGGTTGGTACTGGATCAGACCTGATAGTTGGTACTGGATCAGACCTGATAGTCAGTACTGGATCAGACCTGATGGTCGGTACTGGATCAGACCTGATAGTTGGTACTGGATCAGACCTGATAGTTGGTACTGGATCAGACCTGATAGTCGGTACTGGATCAGACCTGATAGTACTGGATCGGACCTGATAGTCAGTACTGGATCAGACCTGATAGTTGGTACTGGATCGGACCTGATAGTTAGTACTGGATCAGACCTGATGGTTGGTACTGGATCAGACCTGATAGTTGGTACTGGATCAGACCTGATAGTCAGTACTGGATCAGACCTGATGGTTGGTACTGGATCAGACCTGATAGTCAGTACTGGATCAGACCTGATAGTTGGTACTGGATCAGACCTGATAGTCAGTACTGGTTCAGACCTGATGGTTGGTACTGGATCAGACCTGATAGTCAGTACTGGATCAGACCTGATAGTCAGTACTGGATCAGACCTGATAGTTGGTACTGGATCGGACCTGATAGACGGTACTGGATCAGACCTGATCGTCAGTACTGGATTGGACCTGATAGTCGGTACTGGATCAGACCTGATAGTTGGTACTGGATCGGACCTGATAGTCGGTACTGGATCAGACCTGATAGTTGGTACTGGATCGGACCTGATAGTCGGTACTGCATCAGACCTGATAGTCGGTACTGGATCAGACCTGATAGTACTGGATCAGACCTGATGGTTGGTACTGGATCAGACCTGATGGTTGGTACTGGATCAGACCTGATAGTCAGTACTTGATAGTCAGTACTGGATCAGACCTGATAGTCAGTACTGGATCAGACCTGATAGTTGTACTACGTCAGGCCTGATAGTCAGTACTGGATCAGACCTGATAGTCAGTACTGGATCGGACCTGATAGTCAGTACTGGATCAGACCTGATAGTCAGTACTGGATTGGACCTGATAGTCAGTACTGGATCGGACCTGATAGTTGGTACTACGTCAGGCCTAAAAGGTATATGATATGATTCAAAGTTTCGTACCAGATAAAACCCAAGGGTTTGTACCAAATTAGTCCTCAGTATCTGTTTTAGCATCCAAGATATGTTCTCAAAATCAAATGGCAGAAAAACTAGTATTATAATATTTATGTATACGGCTGGTGAACCTCATAAAATACGATTCTGCAATCCTGAGTTGGTCACTTCCTCCAGAACCATATTCAGCGTGTTGCATCTATCAACTGTCTGATCAAAAACGCTCGACTATATTGTGTAAGAGAGTAAATGAGCTGTGTGCGTCAGTGCTATGGAGATGTCTACAGCATTCCAACCAGTTGTTGATTGAATGTTATGTTTTAAATGTATTTGACCACAGATGTCCACATTTTATTTATAAACTTCTGAAAATACTGTTTCTAGAACTTGAGAGATTACTACACAAAACCATGATTCTCATTTTAATTTCATCCTCCAACCAAATACCAGTATGTATACAAGTCTGTGTAGATACTCTCAAGCTAGACATCTAGAGGAGCTTGAAGTCCAGCATTTCAGTTGGCCAAACTGAAGAATAAGAACAAATGGCATCCATCCTGTTTTGCTAATAAAGTTGTCGAAAAACAGCATTGTTTCTGTTTGTTTGATGTAGTACATGTAGTCAAACATTGTTGTGTGGAAGTTGAAGGGTCAACATTAATACTTCTGAGTTATCCAAGGTCGGCGTCATCATATGAGCGAAATATTCTCAAGCACGACGTTAAACCCAATTTCACCTCACCTCCAAGGTCGGACACAACTGAAACATAATGAATAAAGAAAAAAATATCATGCACCAAGTTTTTTGTTTGAAAAAACCCTTTAAGTTAAACACATCCGCGTTCAACACAGTTTTTTGCCTGTGACATTCATGCAACAGTAGTAGGCTGGTTAAGCAGTCACAAACATCCATGTCATGACTTGAATACAATGTCCAACCCAATTTCACCTCATCAAGGTGTAAGGTGCCTTTAAATATGAGCGAGTTTAGCTTTGTCGCTTTTAGCAATATCACATCAGCAGACACCAGAAATAGGCTTCACACATGAGGGAAACTGAACCTGGGTCATCAGAGTGATGAGCGACCACTACCCCGTCTTAAAGATAACTACCCCGCCGACCCTCTTAAATATGAAGTAAGAGTTCATTGCAATAGGCCATCATACCCTGATATCATGCCAGACTGTGCCATCATACCCTGATATCATGCCAGACTGTGCCATCATACCCTGATATCATGCCAGACTGTCATCATACCCTGATATCATGCCAGACTGTGCCATCATACCCTGATATCATGCCAGACTGTGTCTTCATACCCTGATATCATTTCTCTCTCATGTAGACTTACTGAGGAACTTACACGGTAGAAAGAACAAGTCCATGTTTCGATATACAATTTATTTGTGTCAAGGCTTACACTGTCCTGATGTACATGTCCAGCTAGCTATGTCTGTAGTACAAATGTAGAAAACTGTAATCCTGTTAATCTGGCCCATCACTTGGACAACATGATACAGTGAAGTAGTCCACAGGAACACCTGACCAAGGTCCGGACACAAGTACAAATCTTCATAACTTCCATAATGATTTGTAAAACCTACATTAGTCAGTGTGCAAGGACTGGTGAGAAGAGACAACCAGTGTCTTGTCACAGCAACCTGAGCACAGGCTAGCTGAAACTGGAATTCAAACATTGCTCTGTGAAAGTGGATCCTGGATGGACACTACTGTCTCACAATGATTTCTGATATATTCATGGTTTGAGATATGAGCTAAGATCATCAGCCCTGAAAGAGGATACCTAACACATCTGCTGCTGTTGAGCTGACCTGTCCCACGGTATGTGAATCAATTATGTAACTGTTAATAAATGTAACCTTAGACATGTGAAGAAAAGGATTTTGCCTGATAAAACAGCTTATTTAAAGATGTCAAACTACCAAAATCTGGTCTGCCATGTAACTCTGGAGAAAAATGGTTTTATTATCTAGGATTTGAATTAACATAAAATACACCAGCCAAATGGAGGTAACTACAGCATTTCATGCTTGAGTGAGTGAGTTGGGCTTACAGCTTTGAATGATAATTCAGATATATCCCGGCCTAACAGCTTGATATGGAAGGAAAGCCCAAAGTGATACACGTCTACCACATTTATCACTTCTTGTAAACCAAGGGGCCATGAATAAAGCTTACAAACCTAGATACGATCTGGGAATCCAACTCAAGAACTCACAGGTTGCTGGCTCTCCAAAGGGACATAACTCTTTAAGACAGCTACCAGTGCCCTCTCAATGAAGGGTAATCATGAAACCAAGTATTTTACTTAACTGTTTTCACCTTAAACGAAGGAAAACAACAAATTTTGGAATGATACTTTAGAAACAAATTGATACAAAATTGGACGACAAGCATGTAAGTTTGGGGCATCTCAGGAGGAATGCTGGTCAGTTGGGAATTTGAACAATCTTTGTTGAAGTAGAAATTCAGAAGGGAGGAATAGACTTTGAAATAAACAAAATGAGCTTTCAACAATGTTTTAGTTGTACCACATTCACAGAAGTGAGAGAAGCTCAATCTGACATCATTGCAGCCAGCCACTTTGTTGCTGATGGACCAAGATTCAGTATTGGGTGAATCCATGAACTGATTTCCTGACAAAGCTAGTAGATGTAACTCAGCAGGTGCAGTAGGGTAGCCAAGTGGTTAAAGAGTTCGCTCATCACGCCAAAGATCTAGGTTCGATTCCCCACATAGATACAATGTTTGAAGTCCATTTCTGGTGTCCCCCACCATGATATTGCTGGAATATTGCTAAAAGCAGCGTAACACCAAACTCACACACTCACTCTGCATATTAAGTAGTGGCTTATCACCTGGCTACCATAAACAGGGGAAATTGATCATCAGAATTTTGGAAACAAAATTTTGTAAATATTTCCAACTGAATTATACCTTAATGGTGAACATCTTGTGTAAGGAAACACTTAACTCCCTTACCTTTCTGCTGTATTAAACTTTAAACCTTTGATTATCCCATCAGAAACAAATAAGGTAGAATGTCTTTATACTGAATGATATAAAACAAGATCAGTATAGAAATTTGAGTTTACGACTTTATGAGCAACAGGACTGTTCTCTAAGGTGTGAGTCTGGATGTATGCCACTTCATGAGCATTCCAGCAATATGACAGACGGGCACACCAAAAATGGTGAGGAATTGAAGCTACACCTTCATCATGATGTCCGAATATATCGACCACAAGGCTACAAGACCACCCACAGGCTGTATATTTTGTTTTCAGAACATTACTGAGAGAGATCATGTGTGAGAAAAAAAAAAACCCTTTAAATTATTAATTTGTTTTGAATACAAAAAGAACTACTTTTTGGTACAATATGTAAAAACTCATATGTTTCATATTTTCAAATATAAAATTGATTAATGTATGTAGACTATACACAGATTTGTCATATCTTTCCAAGGCACTTCACCTCACAGACAACACTTATTTCTGAAGACACTTGAAAATTTCAAACAGATGATGAAATAAACTTGGGAAATTCCATAAAATTCAAATACATCGTAAGTAAACATGGCAATATGTGATTGACTTCTATTGACATGAGTTTTTTGAAACCTCAAATAGAATGGGTCATACATTATGAGGCATTCAATCAATGACTTCAGAAAAGATAATGTGTTCTTACAAATTGTTCTATGTGCTCGTCTGAATTGCAATTGCTTTACGGACTTGTACAATAAATAAAAATAAGGTTAATAATACAATTTTACCTTCATTAAGATAACAATTATACAAATCAGGAACATTCAAAAGAAATCAGTTCTAATTTGAATGAAACTCAAGGCCATACCAAATCAATGACATTTCCCAAGGAAAGGTAACTGCCAATACTCTACCATGGAATACCACTAAAAAAATTATGTTTCCTTCTTGAGCCTGGCATTGTCTTGTAAAAACAGCAGGATGCTTGATCAGTGAGAACACAGAATGTGTTTTATGGAACACCAAATGTTTTATCATATCTTTAAGTCACCTAAAAAAAAGCACCTGTATTTTGAACTAAATTATACTTGTGCCCTGGGTACCAGTATAGTAATAATAAACATATCTTCAGTTTCACCCATGCTACATCTTGTCCCTATCATTTGTTAGTCTAACATTTTTAATTGTGCACTCAAACAGATTCGTAAAACAAGTACCGATAATTAATTTGCTATGGCCACAGACTATTACAAATGATCCAATCAGGCAGTATGGTAGAGCTTACAAGGTTTTCATGGGAAGATACATGCACCAATATGGAAGATAGGGAGGAAGAATGGTCCCGTTTAAGATATGTGTTAATAATCTATATATTCCCCATCTGCTATAGGTTGTATACACATGTAACCTGGCTTGACTAAAATAATTTGAATATATATTTAATACATTTTACAACACATTGTGGCAAGACTAGGGGCCATGTCAAAAATTGATCAGCAATATTTTACTTCATGTTGTTTTTTTCATGTCAAATACAACATTTTGAAATTCTGTTTCACTTCTTTGATTCTAAGGCATGTTTATACTATAAAAAAATAACTGAAGAACGCCCATTTTACGCTAGATAATCTGACATACCTGGTTGGCATAGCAACACAAAGCCTTCCAGCTGTGATATGCTTGACGTGTTTTGAACAGTATATTTGATAGTTTAGTAATTGCAAATATCAGTCTCAGACATGGTCCCTGCAGATTGAAATTCTTGACTGTAAAAACATCAACTTTGTGGACAAAAATATTTACTGTTAAGACACCATCTAGAAAACATCACTTCTAGACAAACCAAATTTGAAAGTGGCTTTAAAATATTTAAACAACCAAGTGACACTGCACTCACGTAAAATTTTAAATTCTGACACACAAGGAAACATTCATTAAAAATGTTAGCATGTTGAAACACACATCTGTGCACAAGCTCGAAAAAAATGTTTGTATTACACACATCAAGAAGTGGTTCAAATACACGTATTGTGATGAAAATACCAGAAAATTTGATGAAGATTTTGTCACCTATCTTGACCTACAAAAGGCCTTTTGTGGACAAACAGCAATCACAAATTTCAGTTAAACAACTAAACATTTGAGTTAACACTATGCAAAATATATCCCTGAAATTTTCAATTATGCGTTGTAATCATGTATCTTATTGTAAGTATTAAGGAATCAAACAAGTGAAACAAAGGTTTCACAATATTAAACTTACATATATCAAAACTGTTTCATACCTGTCTTAAAACAATAACTTCTTCTGGGATCAGTGTATACCATTGGGGTTTCTTTAAGCTTTTCTATATGCTCTATAAATGATCATTCCCATTTTCCCTGATAATTAGTTGAACTTTTGAATTCACCCTGACTTACATTTTCATTTTCACTTATGTTATCTCTACTTTCCATTTCTCTGGGACTGTATCACGTCTACTACAAATAAAATGATCCACCTTTCCATTTTCCCTGACAAAACATAAAATCCCTGAATTTCTTCTACTAAACAAATAATTCTTGACAGATTTAACCAGCTGTCTTCAGCACCTATATCCCCATGTTAACATTCACACACGTTAAGGGGTGGTGGGGTAGCCCAGTGGTTAAACAGCTCGCTCCGAAGACCCGGGTTCGATTCCTCACATGGGTACAATGTGTGAAGCCCATTTCTGGTGTCCCCCGCCGTGATATTACTGGAATATTGCTAAAAGCGGCGTAAAACCAAACTCACTCATCCACACACAGGTTGAAATGTTGACTGATTCTTATTACCTCCCCTGATAACTCAGAGGCAGCGAGTACAACTGTTTAAAGACTCTAAACTGTTAATGAGACCAAATACCATATTTAATAAATTTCTAGGCACAATTGAACCACTTATAGACCTTTCAATACATATCAGTATTACTGTCAGTGTATTAGTTACAGTGCTAGCTTTCACTTACAAATGTACAGTTAGAACATGTGGGTTTCAAACACATGGAATGAACAAGGATCACTGTTTCACATTATAAACAAAATGATGCCCTTTTCCGTGACTCAGTTTACAGATCGTTTTTTCACAAACTTTTGCAAAAGAGAAAAAAACACAAAGTAACATATTTATTGAAGTGATGATTATCATTGAAAAAATCAGGATGGTGAAAAAATAATGGCTGTGCTGCCCTGTAGGTCATTGACTGAAAAGTCCCGTATTTATTTCCCATACTACATACATCCCATCTCATTTGAATACAGACAACAAAATTATTTTTAATTTTTTTTCATAACTAAATTTTTGTCCAGGAAATGAAACTATTCCTCATTCATAAATCAAAAAGAAACATTTGAGATTTTTGGGTCTGTAAACCAGGTAGAAGAAAAAAGCACTTAACATCAGCATATTTCTCAGTGGATTACAACCAGAAAAGAAGCAGAGAGCTTTGCAGAACTTCCGAACATTTGGCCGCTGATATGACGACTCTACACATATCTATAGGAACATTAATCACATCAGGTAGAGGGACTAAAGTAAACATGTCTAGCACCATTGAGAAAAAACATGCCACAGTCACAATGACCAATCGTCACCACTGGAACCATTTTCAAAGACACCCACTTATCAAGAGTTACTTTGGAAAAACATTTCACCATAGACTGCATGAATTTGTGTAAGTTATTTTAACTAGCTCAATGACCCTGTCTTTGAAAAAACATTTCACCATAGACAGCATGAATTTGTGTAAGTTATTTTAACTAGCTCAGTGACCCTGTCGTACTGGTTAATCAAACACTATTGAGACTACAGTGTTTCATAAACTCATCAACATCATGTCCAATACGATACCTCTCTGCATGAAGATATGCGGATCCTTCCATGGAAGGTCGCATTAAGTGAATCTTGTGCGAACTTTGATCGTACGATGTAATTGAAGATGTGTGTATTCTTCTCCTGTCCTTCAGACACTAAACTCCTAAAACAGTTTGGATTCATTTCTTTACCAACCTCGATTCAGAGAAAATGATTAAACAAAAGAAAACTCATGACAGAACTCTAATGTGAATTTTGGAGGACACCATATTTGGTGTCGATGCCGTAAAGCTCTGAAAAAATCATGAGTATAAATGGCAATACAATGGCACAGCGTTCATTGAGTACATTTGGGAATTGTTGGTAAAAAATGTTTACAAGAATCATATATCATGGCATGAATGTTTCCATCCTTCCTGTCAAGCACTGTCATGCTGATTGGCTGAGTTGGAAGTTCACCTAAAATGACGGCCTTTGGAGGTGTAATTTGATGCAAAAAGGTAAAATAACAGATTAAATGACCTGATCTTAATGACATTTAGTCATATCCAACATCGAAGTCCATACTGATTCAAGTTACATAGGTTATCTTCACTGATCTGATGGTTTCAAACCTTTAACAAGCAGATCCTCAAATTATCAAGGGACATAACTCTTCACAGTGAATTACAAAAATCAGAACACTGAGTCGTCCATCACAAAAATCCTACTCTGTTTCTACAATGCGACTTTCACTAACATCATGGCTCCTCAAACACGTTAAAAATAAGATGCAAGGTCAGGGTCAATGAGCTAGGAAGAAAACTCCACAACTTCTCTGTACAGGATAAGTCAGGACAGTGACTGCGGCCATGGCAACATTTCGCACAGCTTCTCAGCCGTGGTTGTGGGAGATATGGAGTATTATAAATCATAACAACAAAGATAAATGCCATATAATGAGATCAACAACACACAAAACTAAACTATAACAAGCAACATAAACACAACTAGGACTGTGGCAACTCACTTCAACTCCATCAAACATGGCCGTACATTCAGTGAGCAATCTACATTTAATCTACGTGTTCCTAAATAGCAGACTACTAATTATTTCAATTAGGCCAGACCAATTTTATTTCTTGTTTTACGGATCCGCTGGTCCTATTTTTTTAAGAATAAGGAAAAAAATTCCCCGCTCAAAAAATAAAACCCTCATGTTTTTACTGGCCAAAAATGTAAACTAACCCAAAAAATATTTTGATTGTTTTTTGCCCCATATAAACTTCATACATTGCCAAAAATAAAATACTTTTAGTATTTAAATGGGAAAGTATTTTGACTAGTGATTTTTATATGATTTTTTTTCCCTCCTGCCTTTAGGTTTTCTGAGGACAAAAATCCATAAAACAAGAAATAAAATTGGTCTGGCGTAACCAGGGTTTCCAAATAACCATTGTTCCCAGATTGCCAAGGACAAGTAAGATCGCAGGATACTCAGCATTTCCAATATTTAAAAAAAATCTATTTCAGTATAATATAACCAATTATATATGAAAGCAAAGTTTCAGTTGCATAATTTTTTTTAAAATAACCAACTTTTCCAGAATCCAAAAGTTTACAAAGATTTCCGATCATGAATTCTTTAAGAGTATTATGTCAGTTTTGTGTGAGTCTGCTCAGCTCTGTAGGAACTGTAAGAATGCTGACCGATATGACCAATGTCTGGTGTGTCAAGGATCCACAGCTTCAACATAACAGTACTACAGGAGCATATAAATATTGACCAAGAACCCTTCAGTTGTATACAAACGCTGATCAGTAAATATATATATATACCAATATATCATCTTGCTAATATTATATAAATGTGATATTTTTCTCATCTCCATGAACATATCCATTTTATGTAATGTACTATACACATCAAAATTTCCAAATTTTTAACTGTAATTACAGACTGGATAAATGATTGATAATAGAATTCAATAGTATTTGTAGTAGAGGTATCAGTTTCATAACTGGGTATATATATATATATATAAATATCACTCTTTGAACCATCCTCGCCAATCCAGGGTATTCCTGATTACGATCCCTGGAAACTGGCCATCAATGCCACAAACTCTCCCAGAGATACGGAACATGAAAATCCACAGTCAGATTGTTAACTCAGGATCAGGTGCTGATGAAACAAACATTTCTGCTACAATGATCGTAAGTCTATGTTACGGCATGAGAGTTACGAAATTCCTTTACACAACAGTACCCCATCTTCGATAATCTCCAGGGTATACGTTACAATAGCTCTCCACTATACCCTGGACGCATCTACAGTGCCGCCAGATAAATTTATTGCCTCCCTTGGCTGGCTTCTTATCCAATCAGGTGTCTACGCTGGGAAGTTGAGCAGACCAATCACAACTCACATTCGCTTCTTAAATTATCTAACCGATTAAACTTGGCAATGCAATTGATGCAGAGGTTGAAGGAGTTCTTGCATGTATTTTTTTAAGTTTCAGACCTGTAAATTTGTATGTATGATTTTCCCAAAAATCTGAGTCGCACTGCGAAACAAACCTTCGCGGCTGCGACCACTATCTTTGTTGACACTGGCAAGTTCGGTTGCTTAGCTGAAAGGCTACTGTGAGAATGCGGAGCCAGCAAAGGGAGGTAATAAAATCATCGGGCGGCCGTAGATGCATCCAGGGTATAGTGGAGAGTTATCGTAACGTATACCCTGGAGATTATCAAGGATGAACAGTACCCATGTCAATCTGATAAACTTCCCTGACATGCGAGGATGGCGGCCTATATGATGGCTTTACCACAGCATGGACGACCCTGCATCCTGACAGCCCTACGTCCATCTCATATTGTATACAGGAGGAGATACCAGAGGTACAAAGGAACAAGTAAGCATATATTCTACAGATTCTAGCATTCATCTCGGACTTCCTAGCAACTTCCCTGAGCTCAAAACATACACAAAATATCAGTTGTAGTGACACTGGCAATACAGACAAGACACGATCCTGTCTGTTAATCAAAATTTGCTGACATCTACATCTTGGGTTATGTATTTTCATGATTAATGAATAACACTTACAGACTTGCTTGACAAATTCAAACACATCAGAAGAACGGTACAGAGATTGTGAAATATAATGATACATATCATTTACTATGTAGAGCAAATCCCCCTCTCATCAAACAATTCCACACAATCCATCCATATCTTCATATGGAAAATAAGCAAATTACCTTGACAAATGTACAGTTACCATGACAACACAATCAGGATTCAGTACTGTTACTTTTCTTATTACTATGACAACTCAAAAACTCACATTTCATAACAGGTCATTTCTTTCTGTGAAAATATCTCACTTTGACAATAAAATTAACCAACCTGAACAAAATCTGCTTAAACATATCTAATGATTCGGATATGGAAGTTTCACATAGGAGGACGGCCAGAATTGATACAGCTGTTAAATGATTACCAATTTCAGGATATTGCTGAGTGTGGCGTAAAACTACGTGCACTCACTCACTCACTGACCAATTTCAGGGTGCGATTTCGGCAGCCAGGACTGTTATTTGTGGTTCAGAGATACTGTTATATATTCTATATCATACAGAGACCCTGTGGAGTTAAAACATGTGATACATCTATCATCTTTATAAACATTGTTCGATGAAACACATTTCAGCAACATTATTCATCTTTCATCAAAGAAACACATCTGTTTACTACACGTTCATATGGATATTAATCTCACAAACAAAAAACACACGAAATTACACAAAACAACAGTTCCAGTTATGATATGTTGATTAAAAAATAAACATCATTTTGTACGAAAACCTAATTTTCAATTTCAAAGAAAATATAAATCCTCAATCATTTCAAAATAATCACCCATGAGTTAAAAATACAACAAGTTCATCTTACTTAATCACAGAAACTTTAACATTTCCAAATTAATATTCGACACTACAATTTGCCCGAGAGCTGTTTGTCTGGAGACGACACATTAGCTGCATACTACATCCAAGAGCATGTGTCGCTACCCTGTATAAGTCGAAAGATATTTTGTTGACCAAAATAATATGCAAACAAAAAGACATATTTGTAATCAAACAACAAACATACATTGTAAGAAATGGAAGAATGAATTCCTTAAGAAACTAATTCAGTTAAATAGTACCCATAGAATAAATACAATTAATTTAAACAAGCATGAAGAAGCTTCTCACTCTTATACAGTCAGTGGACATAAGTATTCGTCACTGTGCATAATTTCCATAGACTTACATGTTAAGTTGGTGCAGTTAGAAAAATTATCTTGAATATATTTTCCGTTTGATCATAGTCATATTTTTCACACGTGTCTTGAATCATCTCAGCAGCAAAGACATAATTTCCGTTTTATTTTCCATTCAGTACTTCAAGAATGACCACACTTTGATTGATGTGTGTCATGGTTATGACAATTTTTAATGACTGATTGACTGACTGAGTTTGGTTTTATGCCGCTTTTAGCAATATTCCAGCAACATCACGGCGGGGGACATCAGAAATGGGCTTCACACATTGTACCCATGTGGGGATTCGAACCCGGGTCTTCGGCGTGACAAGCCAATGCTTTAACAACTAGGCTACCCCAGCGCCCCCCCCAATTTTTAATATGGTGGTCTATGGGGAAAGAATACAGAATGTTGTATATATGTTGGTATTGTAACTACAAAGTGGAAAGTACATGAAGGAACATTTCATGGAAATTATGTAATTGGAAATTCTGTGGCCAAGATGATTTCCTAACAACCTGCACAATTTGACAACCAAATAACAAAATCTGAATTCATGAAAATTATTACAGCTACACTAAAATAACATGCAAGTCTATGAGAATTTTGCCAACTGACGGATACTTATGTCCCATGACTGTAGGTCAGCTTACACAAGGCTTTCTAACTATCTAATAAAATGCCCTCTTGCACACATTTGTGAAAACAATCAAGCGAAATGCCTTCCTGATTAATCTGGCTCGCTCACTATAGCCACTTCCCTTTGTTCTAGAATTGTTAGTTATCGCCCCTTAGTGTGGAGTGATCTCCCTTTGTTCGTGGATGCTTTCATTTTGCTGCCTTGGTTTTCTCTTGGTTCCCTTGAGGTAGATAGGGTCCCAGAAAAGTCTAGGACTTCATTGGTCAATAGAAACACAGTTCCCCCAACCCCATAATTTCATATTGAGGCTTGTTTTGCTTTGAAATATCAATAAGCAAGACTATAAACTTGTCGAAGAACTCTGGATAAATAAATAGGGGATTAAAACGGACAGTCAACAACTTCTTAAAGCTGTTTCTTTTTCTGTTTTTCTATCATGTGGCATGTTTTTCTTGTCTTCGGATTCTGTAGACACATTTCGATTTGACAATTTTAAGAAAGTCAAGAAAGAATGCACCGACTTCCAGAACCAGTCCTGACTAGACTTGTTTCCCTGCTTCCCCTTGTCTGGCGTGGAAATGTTTTGTTTCAAATGCAATTTCACATGATCTTCTTGATGATGAAATTCCTGAGTTAAACGACTTTCGTTATCTTTGGAGATACGTTCCTTGCTTTGTTTGTTTGAATTTCGCAAACTGGGTTCTAAGTTTCCTTTCCCGTTACTGTGACGAGACGATTTATCGGATCCACTTCCATGTCTCTTCTTCCCTTCAGAACCATTTGCTCTAACACGATCAATACTTGCGTTGTTTGTTTTGGGAGCCGAGATCTGATCTCGAAGAAACACAACGATAACGGAAATATTGTCATTGGACCCATTATCTCTGGCGTAGTTGACAAGTCTGTGTGCAACTGTGCTGCGATCGCCATGGTTTTCCTGAATATGATTGTACACTATCTCCGGCAAGTCCTCGAATGTCAGAACATCCCATGCTCCGTCACATGCTAACACCAGATAGTCTTCTTTACCGTCAAGGTCAAAGCTGTAGACTTCGGCATCGCTGCTAATGTACGGTTTCTGACTAACGTCACCTGGAATCAAACATTTAGGGTGAGTGAGTGATTAAGTTGGCTTATATGTTTTCAGTAAAAGTTCAGAAATAGTGAGTGAAGATTACTTGCAGACTGGTCTTGAAGTTGGTCAAGAGCTTGAGTGAGTGAGTGAGTGAGTGAGTGAGTAGTTTTGAGCTGCAGGTGAACAATAGTGAGCTATATAGCAGCTGAGTCTGAGGACAATCCAGTGATCAACATCATGAGCTTCTTCTGAATTGGGATATGAGACATGTGTCAGAAATAGAGCCTGACCACCCGATCCCGCTAGTCACCTCTTATGACAAGCATGGGTTGCTGAAGACTAACCCGGATCTTTCACGGGCCTAAAACAAGAAGAGCTGAGTAAGTGAGTCGTTATATTTTTAGACATTTTCAGCAATATTCCAGAAATATCAGGACAGGAGACATAGGAAGGGGCTTCATACACTGCTATAGTGAATGGAAACCATGGAAACCAGAACAAGTGTATGTGAATGGGTCGAATTCACACAAGTATTTCAAACTGATTTACTTGACACAGATAACTGAGTATGATTCCAAGAAACTTAAAGCCATATTCATGCAAAATGAATGAGTGAGTGATGGTTTAATGTCAGCTAGCAATATTCCTGGAATATCATTAACCACTAGAAATGGGCTTCACATATTGTCACCACGTAGGGAATCGAACCCGGTCTTTGTGATGACAACCACTAGGCCAGGACAACAAGGGACACTAGAGACGGCTATGGAAAGTCTTTTCCATTTTGCTTTTCGAGTGTTACATACTTGAAACAAATTATTTGTTTTTCCACTGTTCACTGGACTTTGAAAAAGACACAGCTAAGAACATCAAATGGAGGGTCTTAAATCAATGATACTGTCAATATTAGGTTTGAAAGGGACAATATTAAAGAATCAGTATGTTAAGTCTTTCTTTAATTACCTATCGCCCTGGACACCGCAATGTTGCCATTTACCCGCCAGGTCCCATAATGCAACACAACTCCTCCAAGCTTTTCAATTCTCTCTTTCTCATCCTGAAAGACATAAAAAATTACACACGATTACACTTCACACATCATGCCTATTGAAGCTGGAATTTAGGGGGATGTTTTTATGTGTCTCTCCGCTTGTACAAATCCTGGGCCTATATTTTCCAAATAATCTTTGCCCTAAAATTATGTTACAGTTATCGCAATTAAAATGAGGGAGTGAGTTTAAGTTTTACGCCGCACTCAGCAAAATTCCAGCTATATGGCAGCGGTCTGTAAATAATGGAGTCTGGACCAGACAATCCAGTAATCAACAGCATAGCATCGATCTGCTCTACTGGGAACCAATGACATGTGTCAACGAGCCTGACCACCTGATCCCATTAGTCGCCTCTTACGACAAGCATAGTCGCCTTTTATGGCAAGCATGGGTTGCTGAAGACCTATTCTACATCGGATCTTCACGAGTCCAATTAAAATGAAAGAATTTGCACATCTTTTGGTATGACACAGTCAGGGGTCAAACCACCTACCTTCTTCTCTCCAGACTGACACACTGTCCACTAGACCATGAATGAAGTGACTGCTCTTCACAATATGGTTATCGTTGACTAATGTTTTACCTTATATCCCAGCTAGATTCATCCTCATTAAATCGTGGTATTACATCCCCATTCTATTATGATAAGGCTACCCAAGGTTCACCCAGTATTGATAACAAGACATTGGATATAGCTCACTGATGAATACAGTCATGAGACATTTTGCATTGAGGTAGTGAGCAGTCAGTGAGTTAATTTAATGCTGCAATGTAAATAATCAAGTCTGGACCAGACAATCCAGTGTTTAACAGCATAAGCATCAATCTACACAATTAGGATACGATGACATGACTGAAGATCAATTCTAACGGGATCTTCATGAGGAGACAAGCATGGGTTACTGAAGATCAATTCTAACCCAGATTTCACAGGGAGACAAGCATGGGTTACTGAAGATCAATTCTAACCCAGATCTTCACAAGGAGACAAGCATGGGTCACTGAAGATCAATTCTAACCCAGATCTTCACAGGGAGACAAGCATGGGTAACTGAAGATCAGTTCTAACCCAGATCTTCACAGGGAGACAAGCATGGGTTACTGAAGATCAATTCTAACCCAGATCTTCACAGGGAGACAAGCATGAGTTACTGAAGATCAATTCTAACCCAGATCTTCACAGGGAGACAAGCATGGGTTACTGAAGATCAGTTCTAACCCATATCTTCACAGGGAGACAAGCATGGGTTACTGAAGATCAATTCTAACCCAGATCTTCACAGGGAGACAAGCATGGGTTACTGAAGATCAATTCTAACCCAGATCTTCACAGGGAGACAAGCATGGGTTACTGAAGATCAATTCTAACCCAGATCTTCACAGGGAGATAAGCATGGGTTACTGAAGATCAATTCTAACCCAGATCTTCACAGGGACACAAGCATGGGTTACTGAAGATCAATTCTAACCCAGATCTTCACAAGGAGACAAGCATGGGTTACTGAAGATCAATTCTAACCCAGATCTTCACGGGTGGAGATAGTGATCAGAGATGGGGCAATGTCACTTCAAGCAAACCTCTGTTAACATTTTTGTCAACGCCTTTCCCATTTCATTTGCCTCCTATTTCACTTGTTGTTTAACGCGACACTCAGCAACATTCCAGCTATTTGACATTGATTGTAAGTCACCAGTTCTGAACCCGACAATCCAGTGTGTACTGGTCAGGAAGATGAAGGTGGACACTGACCGGGCTCTCGGGCTTGTGAGGGTTCATGAGAGTGACAGCACCGCCGTTCCGCACCAGCACAGCCTGTGAGTCCCCCAGCCATGATATGTGGATGCGTGAGTCTTGTAACAGAGCTGTTACACATGTTGTACCGCTCCGTAGTTTCTGAAACAAGAAAGTCGTACTGAATGAGTTGAAGCACAAAATCTTTTTTCTTTTTACTTTTTCTTTTTTTTCCAGGTAAACATACAAGTTGACGTATATTTTGAAGCACAAAATCTTGGTTGTGTGTTTCCATGACACACTCACATATTCCAGCAATAACATGCATTCTGTAAAC
Source organism: Haliotis rubra (assembly GCF_003918875.1). Classification (NCBI taxonomy): domain Eukaryota; kingdom Metazoa; phylum Mollusca; class Gastropoda; order Lepetellida; family Haliotidae; genus Haliotis; species Haliotis rubra. The sequence continues at coordinate 370,127 of NW_025767018.1, forward strand.
AAAAACGTCTGGAAAAGTCAAACCTGGTAGGAAAAAAAATTGATACTGAGGTTGTCTCCCTTAAAACAAGAACATTTTATTTAAAGCACCAAAGTTCATTAATACAGAATTAACCTATAAGTTTAGATGGATGTTTTTCAATTGGTGGATTTTTGTGTATGAAAACCTTCAATTTTTGATCATTTCCTACTAGTGTTGGGAATTGGTTGAAATCTCACAATTGATGATTGGTTCAATACCAACGACCAATCATCGAAAAAAATTGGTTCGCGTCATTTTTAGACTTTCCTATTCAGGTTGTAGTTGCAGAAAAGTATAAAGAAAAAACATTTGGTTCTCTGTTGTAGTTTTTTGAAACTGCACAAATTACATTTGCGAATTTCACATCCAGTGTAAAATGATTCAGTTCCAGTGTAACATAAACTTCCCAGATTCTTCAAGAAATATTCGGTCATGACTTTTCAGAAAGTGAAGTGAGTTTTCTTAGAAATAAACACGTTTTCAGGCCCTGACAACGTCCTAGATATGTTCTATCATCAAGTATTTCAAACTCTATTACAGCGGTTCCAAAATCGTTAGTGTTCGATTATGACTGAGTTTAGTTTTACGCCGCTTTTAGCAATATTCCAGCAATATCACGGCGGGGGACACCAGAAATGGGCTTAACACATTGTGCCCATGTGGGGAATCGAACCCGGGTCTTCGGCGTGACGAGCGAACGCTTTAACCAGTGTTCGATTATGAGAAAATGTGATCGATTGCTTGGTCGTTTGGCCACTGCGACCAATCTTCAATTATTTCAATTAATCGGACCACCACCATTTCCTACTACAAGACCAATGGAACGGTTATCTCTACAGCACTGTAATCATATACATTTCTAAAACTCCTGCAGTGAGTGAAATATGGTCTTGAACAGGGATTATTTTTAGTAGACATTACACAATAATCCGATTATTACCCTCGTGTGACAGCAACACCACCAAATAATACAATGTTTATTCCTAATGTATAACTTTTTAAGAGGAAACACGCTTGGCTTATAAATTCTATAGCTCTGATGTAATAATGTAAATATGGTTGAAATACAAAATAATTTTTTCTAATGAGGAGTTTTACTGACATCTCTTTTAGCTCTTTCCAAGAACCAATCGTCTGTTAATTTGTAGGAGTTTTTGATAGCTTTGGCAACATCGCTGTTGAATTCCTTATCATGGATGAAGTTGCAGTGAAGATGGCTGGCTGTGTACGTAGCTGCTTCCACACCTCCGTGGCCGTCAAACACTGCGTAGTACGACTGACTAGGACCATCCTGGAAGCGTTAAGGAAGAATTGAAAATTGGGAAATGCAATGAAATAAAAGAGATTTTTACATGAGCATATGTGTAATATTGATCGTACAAAACAAGTATCAGAAATCAAAATTGTTTTCATGGAAATTGAGAAAAATAAAAATGCCAAAAATCTGAAAATAGCAAAAGGCACCACATTAGTTTCTTTTTGATATATTAACCAATTTTTGTTGAAAAATATTGAACGTTGTTTGAGTTCTGCTCCGGAAATGATTACGGAGAGACAGACAGACGGACAGACAAGGTGTTGACTATATACCATTGCATTATATGCCAGGGGGATACAAAGCCACTGAGCAACAGGTTGCCAACAAGTATCTGCTAATAACATAATTGTTACCACACCCCATATGTAAACCTTTTCCCATTACAAGTTCAATGTAACACGTCTGCCAACAAGTTCATAATATTCCCTGTAGGAAACCATTACACCTGATCAAGGTGGCTTATCCATTTAGGCTGCACTAGAAGTGCACCAAGACTACAGGAGGGTGTGTTCGAGATAAATACCGGAATATACCCCTGCTCCCTGAAGCCTAACACTGAGTCAAAGTTCAGTCTCCAGATGGCGATCTCATCTAGATCAGGAACGACTCATTCAGCCATCAACGTGCAGCCGACAGCATATGATGTAGTGCACACCATGCCCAGAGTAGTGAATGGGCTACCAGAGGTGAGGTGAGGTGAAATTGTGTTTAACGTCGTGCTTGAGAACATTTCGCTCATATGACGACGTGCATGCGTGTGTATGTGTATGTGCGGCTGCCTGTTCTAGCCCAGACTTAAGCTGGTTTTATAGTGCTAGCCCACTGAGATACCATGCCGCAGTGAAGCATGAATACCCCACTCAGACACATTATACTGACTCCGAGCCGACCAGTCCTTGTTGTACCCATTAATGCCGAACGCCAGGCAGGGACCAACAAGTACCATATTTTAATGTCTTTTGGTATGACGCGGCCGGGGATCGAACCCGCGACCTTCCGCTCTCCGGGCGGACACTCTAACCACTACACCACGGAGGCGGTCCTCAGGGCTACCAGAGGGTTCTGTGGGATATGTCTGCACTACAGTCTCAGAACATGGGATATAACACTAATGTGGCAGGGCTCGATTTAGTGCTTTGTTACTTGCACTGGTGCAACGCAATATTACAAAGTGCAACCTAGTTATGAGTCTGACCTTGCACAAGGTGCAAGTCAATTTTTGAGAAATAAATCAACAATAAATAAAACATCATAAGCATAAATATGTCAGCTAATCTTTCTTCTAAACTTTGAATAGATATGGTACTGAAATATTGCTATTCATATACACGTTTCAGCTATGACAGCTCTTGTAAACAGGGATCAGCTGTGTCTCTGTGTTGCTATGGTTTCATAGGTACTACATCACGGAAATATGTTTATGTGCACCAAAACCTCTGACGTTTTAACACACTATGTTGCAACTGGAACTTGGCTGGTGCAACTAGGTTTATATCTGAACAATTGTAAAAGAACAGGGGTATATCTGAACTCCATTAACAGGTAGAAGGGTAATATGTATGGGCTATATCTGCACTACAGCACAGAACATGGGATATATCTACATCACATTAACAGAGAAGAAATATGACATATATCTGCAAAACAGTCACAGACTAGGATATATCTGGATCACATTCACAGAGCAGGGAATATGGGATATATCTGCACAACAACCTCAAACGTGGGATATATTTGCTCATCAGTGACAGTCTAAGGGATATATCTGCACAACAACCTCAAACGTGGGATATATTTGCTCATCAGTGACAGTCTAAGGGATATATCTGCACAACAACCTCGACCGTGGGATATATTTGCTCATCAGTGACAGTCTAAGGGATATATCTGCACAACAACCTCAAACGTGGGATATATTTGCTCATCAGTGACAGTCTAAGGGATATATCTGCACAACAACCTCAAACGTGGGATATATTTGCTCATCAGTGACAGTCTAAGGGATATATCTGCACAACAACCTCGACTAAGGGATATATTTGCTCATCAGTGACAGTCTAAGGGATATATCTGCACAACAACCTCAAACGTGGGATATATTTGCTCATCAGTGACAGTCTAAGGGATATATCTGCACAACAACCTCAAACGTGGGATATATTTGCTCATCAGTGACAGTCTAAGGGATATATCTGCACAACAACCTCAAACGTGGGATATATTTGCTCATCAGTGACGGTCTAAGGGATATATCTGCACAACAGTCACAGAACATGGGATATACATGTATGTGCAGAACATCACAGGGGCATGGTTCTGCTATTCCTGACAGGGTGTGGTCGGGTCTATGCTTCATGGAGAAATAAACACAGACTGAATCAATATACAGAATACAGAAGCTGGAAAAACACATCATCTGCTTTGTACAGATCAAGATTCTCCAAGCCACCACGTATACCTTCCTGTCCATGTCCTGGGGCATAATCTGTCACGGTTCCATTAAAGAGTTCATCAACAAACTTTATTTTAAAACTCTATTTTAAAATAATTCTTCAAATAATTTGTCCTGTTTTGGAGACTTTCACATCTTTCTCTAGTTCCTGAAATTATGATTTGTTACCATGCATGATCAAACTCTGACATGCCCAGCAACGATATACTTGAAGACCATCATGAAAACCATCCTAGGACTTTTCAACAAACACGACAGATATGCTGCACATTCAATCACTACAAAAAGAAAAGCCAGTCTAGAAGTAAAACCTCCAAGTTTTCTTACAACCTACAAAAACAAAGCAAAGACGTTTTATTCTGAACAAAACAATTGTTTTGGGTAAAACATCTATAGTTCAGCCATGTGCCCACAGGCGAGGGACCTCACAGCAGACAATACTACCAACATCAAAGACAACCCTTGTTTGATGGAGATTACCATCTTGTAGATTTCTGTCAAACAAAAATCTATGAGTGTATTTTCTTTGGCTAACACAAGACTGGGGGTGACTGTGAGAGGAATTTGTGGCTTGAAATACCTGTCTAAGTGTGTGTTTTCAATTTAACATTTGATTCACAGACTTTTTATCTTGGATTCATTTGAATCAACTTCTCTGACAAGCATTGTCCCACGAGGAGGAGGACATTCTTATACCCTGAATCATGGCTCATTGTTATATGGCCTGCCATGTCATCTGTACATCAGTGAACATTTCACATTGCAGTATGGATCAATAATATTATCAATATTTATATTGTCTTCAATAACATGGGTTTTTTATTGTTTAATTATGCCCACAGCAAATTCTAGCTATATGACGACTGTAAATACTTATAACAATCCAGTGATCAACATCATGAGCATCGATCTATGCAATTGGGACATAATGACATGCATTGTCAAGGTTGTCAAAGTAGCAAGTCAGACTCCATTTGGTCATATTGCATGTTTGGCTAAAACTGATAGTAGTAAGAGTTCTCCTGTTTTCCAGTCTTTCTTTTACTTCATGAAAACTAGTATATATACATCAATACATTAATTCTCAAACATAAACCTCCAGATTGGATTTGTATTTTTGGATACATGTGATAAAAACCAGAGGTACAGACAAGTGTATGAAATATGCATAGTACTAAAGATTCATGCAAATTACGCAAATATTTATGTGAAAACTCTATTTCTATACAAGCACGCTTGAAATTTTTGTTAATACTCAATAAATGTGATCTTACATGCAATTTTTCGCACACAAAATGTCAAATCGTAGCTTGCGTATCGGTGGATAGATAAAATAACTGAAGTATACTGAGAGGTTCTATTTCAGGACATGAACTTGACAACTTGCAGTCTTTCTTACCGTTTCTCATATTACAGATCAAATATAAATAACAAAACTTAACTTTTAAACTTCACTATATTTTCAAATTTAATGGAAAATGGCAAAATACCCAATTGAGTTTGAGTGAGCTGAGTACAATTTATTTGGTTACTCAAAGGAAAATTAGGATACCCAATTGAGATGAACACAAGTGAGTACATAACTCAATGGCCCAAAAAGTTCTCTGTAGCTCTGAAAACTATAAAAATATAGGCACAATACATATTCCCAAACTTAAGCAGTATGTTTTTCAAGTACTATTGTAAAAGAAAACAGACCAATTATACTGCTTTTGCCCTAACACTGACATTATACTAAAAGTTAAACAGTGATAAGCAATGTCTTGACTGCAAAAATTACAGCTTCTTTGGCCGAGAAAATAGTGATGTCATTAGCCTGTGGCATGGCAAGCATTGTGATGCAATTTTAATAGATCGTTATCCCCTAGGAGAGAACACTGGATTTCACCCAAGTGATATATCTCTTATGGCAGTTTTGGATGATAAATATTAATCATATTCTTTTCTTTCCTCATAATTCATATTTTTTGTCCATATCAATCATCTTCCCCATGCAGACTGTCCATATTTAGATTAGATATGGTCAAAAACAACTCGGCTGTTACATTCAGGAAACAAACTCTGTGAGGAGGTCACCACTTCCTCAGCCAAAATCTCTGCTTGTACTGAAATACAGTTATCAGCATATAGGAATTCGACCTGTCTATTTCAGTCCAGCCTTAATCGCCCTATTTGACATTTACAAAAACACTGACATTAAATTTTTAATTTCATTCAAAACCTATGCAAGATGTGCAGTATCCACACCCCTGCAGAGTTACTTCCCTTGACAGCTTCACCAGGGAGAAATCAGCAGACGGTCATGTTTGCTATGACATAGAGTCTCTCAGAGATTGACTTAGGTATCTAGGTTTGAGTCCGGGTACTCTGACATCCTGAGCTGGACATACAAGAATGTTTGAGGGTACTCTGACATCCTGAGCTGGACATACAAGAATGTTTCATTTGTCCTACCACTGCACTGGTTCAGAATCCTTAAGTTGATTACAGTGAGTAAGTGAGTTTAGTTTCACGCTGCTTTCAGCAATATTTCAGCAATATTCCAGCAATATCATGGTGGGGAACACCAGAAATGGGCTTCACACGTTGTACCCATGTGGAGAATCGAACCCGGTTCTTCAACATGACAAGTGATGCTTTAACCACTAGGCCACCACACCACCGATTAAGTTGATTTCAGACTGGGATTCAAATTTCACATCAGTTTTAGAAAATTAACAACTTACACCCCGAATATTGAGTGCATTTCTTACCTGATGTGACAGGGTGTGAAATAGCTGCCTGCTGGCATGTGGCTACCAAAACTGTAGTTGGCCATCAGATTCTTAATTGTCCTAGCCTGAATTGCTCAGACAATCAGAAATTATATTAATATCCAAAAATAATTAAGGGCATGAAAACATTTTAGACTCTTCATTAGTCTGTCTCACAGTCCCTGAACCAAATTATTGTATCTACTGCAATGCTTAATCTCTAATTGAAGCAAGTCTAGATTTCCCTCAGGTTCTGAAAGTCTCATCTCACTGGGGCTACGTGTCAATATACAGGGGTATATTTGTTTCTATCAAACTGATCACAGACTAAGTGTTAGTCTAACTCCTGATTTTCAGTTTGGGTTTACTTATTGGGCCAGCGGTAGTTTGAGTGAGTGAGTTTGGTTTTACGCTGCTTTCAGCAACATCACGGCACGGGACACCTGAAATGGGGCTTCTCACAATGTACCCATGTGGGGAATTGAACCTGGATATTCGGTATCACGAGCAAACGCTTTAACCACTAGGCTACCCCACCACCCAAGCAGCATTTTGAGAGTACTTCCCATACCATATGATATATGCTGTCTGTACCTACAAATTCAATCAGTTTTATATTTAACATGTACGGAAGTCACATCCACTCTCCACTAGCATTGAATGCAGAGGTTTGGGTCCCGTATAACCAGGGATGTACACAACACACTGATACAACAGCCACGTATTTCCATCCTTCAAGGAAGTCGCCAGCTCAAGTAGTTGTGTGTGACAGCAGGACGCATGGTGTCACTCACGTAGACACACCATACTTTACATCAGCTCAACAGATTCACATACACCTACACAATGATTTAAATCAGATCAACAGATTCACATATACCTACATAATGATTTAAATCATATCAATGATTTAAATCAGATCAACAGATTCACATATACCTACACAATGATTTAAATCAGATCAACAGATTCACATATACCTACACAATGATTTAAATCAGATCAACAGATTCACATATACCTACATAATGATTTAAATCAGATCAACAGATTCACATATACCTACACAATGATTTAAATCAGATCAACAGATTCACATATACCTACACAATGATTTAAATCAGAACAGATTAAATCAGATCAACAGATTCACATATACCTACACAATGATTTAAATCAGATCAACAGATTCACAATATACAGATCAACAGATTCACATATGATTTAAATCAGATCAACAGATTCACATATACCTACACAATGATTTAAATCAGATCAACAGATTCACATATACCTACACAATGATTTAAATCAGATCAACAGATTCACATATACCTACATAATGATTTAAATCAGATCAACAGATTCACATATACCTACACAATGATTTAAATCAGATCAACAGATTCATATATACCTACACAATGATTTAAATCAGATCAACAGATTCACATATACCTACATAATGATTTAAATCAGATCAACAGATTCACATATACCTACACAATGATTTAAATCAGCTCAACAGATTCACATACACCTAAATAATGATATAACATTGTCAATCATTCCCTCAATTTCTATTTACATGTCTTTGGGGAATTTCGACATTAACCACTTTGAGAACAACACAACATATTAGCTTAAACTGTGAGGAAAAACCTACATGATTCAGGTCACATATGTTTATCACTACAATGACCAAGCGGGGGAATAGCGTTGACAAAACTTAGAAAACTGATCAAGTGAATCTCAGATTCAAGTCCATAGAATTCCGGCACACCTAAGGGATACAACTCTGCACAGCAAATTGTGTTACCTTAGACAACGGAGTCAGATGTAGTCTTCCAAACACATTGAATCAATGTAAGTAGGAATAGGTATGTATAATTTGATACATTGTATGATTTAACTTTTAGATACTGTTTCCAAAGCAACTGCTGGTTAGAAAACTGAAAGTGAAGAAGATGTCGATGAAATAATCTAAAGAGTTTTACAGTGTTCGACTAATCAAAAAGTCATGGCTATGATATTTTAGTGGTAAGGTCATTGAAGGAATTATGTTTAATTTGAGTGAGTGAGTGAGTTTCGTTTTATTCCAGCTATATGGCGGCGGTCTGTAAATAATCAAATCTGGACCAGACAATCCAGTGATCAACATTATGAGCATCCATCTGCGCAATTGGGAACAGATTACATGTGCAGGCATTGGGAAAGAGAACTTTGACAATGGGCCATTTTCAGGATTATTAGCCATTTTCTTAATTTAGAATGGGACACTGCCCTTATTCAATAGTAAATTTCAAAATTTTAATGGGCCATTTTTTATTCTAATGTGCAAAATGGCCCATGGCCCCTGCCTTTCCCAATCCCTGCATGTGTCAATCAATATTCTAACCCGGATCTTCACGGGTCATGTTTAATTTGAAATGACGGACACCTACCTTGAGGTTAAAGAGTGCATTGAGATCTGGCATGATCACATGTTTGTCCTCCATTTTGCGGCGAGTATTTTTGATAGCGTAGGAACACACTTGTAGTGAGTGCTGAGGTAAAAGTAGTGCAGGGAACGACTGCTGCCATACTCTACAAATATCATGGACAATCCTGATCACTTCTTTCAACAGGCGACGAGAATCTATATCTGAAACAAAAAATAACTTAAGGTAAACTTCAAACATGCATAGACTGACTGACTGACTGACTGAGTTTAGTTTTACGCCGCTTTTAGCAATATTCCAGCAATATCACGGCGGGGGACACCAGAAATGGGCTTAACACATTGTGCCCATGTGGGGAATCAAACCCGGGTCTTCGGCGTGACGAGCTGACGCTTTAACCACTAGGCTACCCCACCGCCCCTCCCCTCACATGCATAGACAATAGGGATTACCTGAACAATAGAATTATCTGGACAATAGGAAATACCTGCACATAAGTCACTCTAAACATAACATAGGTGTGCAAACAATTACTGAGATGAGGCGAGGCGAGGCGAGAGTGAGCTTAATGTCATGTTCATGATTATTGCATTTATGTAGCCAGTGTGCACGCACACGCTTCGTGCACGCTCACGTTTGTGTCTGCTTGTACTAGACCTAACTGATCCAGGGTTTATAGTGCTAACCCACTGAGATTGTAACCAAGCAACAGTCTTAGATGGAAATCACATTCAGGAACTCCTATATGATCCTTGTGTCCCCGGCCAAGACATTGCTGGAATCTTGGTATGATGGGACAATGACTGAACCTGCAACCTTCTCCCGACATATAAAACGACCCTCTATATAAGACAACCCCCTCCACAAGCCTTCAAAATCTGAACACTAATGTCTATACCCCTGTCTATAACGAGTTCATATTTATAATAATTATCAATATAATATCCTTGTGTATTCGGTTTTCGGTCATGTAAGGATTGTCGACCAACGTAACATTAAGTGCATAAATAAATCGATAATAAACAAACTTACCTCGTTTGTTTGTTATTTATTTATGATATTCAAATATCTGACGGATTAACCTCGTGTTTCATCCGCACAGCAGGCCTCGTAGTTCGCTACGCAAAGATCGTGAATGCGGAAGTGACGTCATCTGTTTTCGTTCACTTCATTGGTTCTCCGTAAAACAGAAATCTAATAGCAGTATTCGTGCTATGCTGATATTTTATAATAAAAGTTAATAAACATCCAGTCCAAAAAGAATATTTGTAATAGTTCCAATAATAATTATTAGAAACTATGGTCGTATAATTTCATGTCAAAGTTAATCATGATAAGACTTCGCTAGTTACATCACATGTCCAGGCATGTTTCACCTCCGGGTTCGCGCTTCTGACAAGGGCACCAAAACTCATCAGAAGATCTCACTACACATACGGAGGTGCACAGCTTGAGGTGGACCCATTGACAGCATGCAGGATGAGTACACTGGGCCCATGACACAGAAATATTCATTGCAGTTTCGAAAATTAAATGAGTATTTTGGAAAATCGTAATAAGAGATGACCCTATCCAGTTTCCATATATTTGTTTACGACGGCAACGCCACGTGATATGTCATGTGATAATGATACGTCATACCATAAACAAGCAGACGACGCTATACTGAAAAAGTGGAGCTGACGATATTTTAGATATAGCATATTGATTACATGAAAATTTATGCATTAGTAAACTCGGTTCTAAAACGTAACATTTACATGTGTTTTCAATCATGTACCTTACTCAATTTCACACGAAGCATTTTGTTAGTCAGAGCTGAAGCAGTCGACCTCCTGCTAAAAATAACCTGTCTGGTGACGTAATATCTCGCTAATAACCGCGAGAAATGAACACGCAAACAGCCGACCGAAAACAGATGTTGAACGAAAACAGATGACTCGAGGATACTATATAAGATGCGTGGTCATGTAGTATATGGCGCCGTTGTGTGCGTGTGTGGTTCTCTACATCCACGAGTGAGTGAGTGAGTGAGTTTAGTTTTACGCTGCACTCAGCAATATTCCAGCTATATGGTGGCGGTCTGTATTCTGTAAATAATTGAGTCTGGACCAGACAATCCAGTGATCAACAGCAAGAGTATCGACCTGCGCAATTGGAAACCGATGACCAGTGTCAACTAAGTCAGCAAGCCTGACCACCCGATCCCGTTAGTCGCCTCTTACGACAAGCATGGGTTACTGAAGGTTCATTCTAACCCGGACCTTCACGGGTGAGATATAAGATGCTTGGTTGTGTAGTACATGGTGCCGTGTGTGGTTCTCTCCATCCACGAGAGCAGAGTGGTGGACAAATAATCACACTACAGATGGTCCTATTGGAACTTACAGGTTAAATTCTCTAAAGGCAAATAGCAACACTACAAGAGGATAGAATAATCTCCAGAACTAAAATTGATTGCGGAGAACAACTTACGAGGTACAAGGGTCTCGGAGTTTTGCGATGTTCCGCTACCATTATTTTCAGTGATGTTGACTTCCTCCTCGTCATCATCTTCGTCGTCGTCATCGTCGTCGTCATCGTCGTCATCTATTTCTACGTAGAAGGGTCGTACATCGAGCTTCGTTATGCGAAGGTACGTGGCTCTCGCAATATGACATGAAAGAACACTGGGACACTCGCTGAAAATAAATGAAAAAAATATCATAAATATACTCTGGCATGTGGCATGAGAAGTTCATATCAAAGTGAGTGAGTTTAGTTTTATACCGCATTTAGCAATATTCCAGCAATATCACGTCTGGAGACACCAGAAATTGGCTCCACACATTGTACCAGTGTGGGGAATCGAACCCGGGCCTTCGGGAATGACAAGCAAATGCTTTAACCACTAGGTTACCCCATCGCCCTCATATCAAAGAAATTAACAACAAAAGAGCAAGACTTTTGCATAGATCCAGTATTTATGACAATTTTATTTTCTAATACACTAAATGATCTTAAATGCCCACCATATGTTTCAAACAAGAAATCCCCCACAATGGCAAAATACTCTTCATGATTATGTCTACGAGTTATGATTATGTCAAATATTTAGGTGTGTATATAGAAAAGTGGAAGGAGAGTATTGTAAGGTTTTTAAAGTTCTGCTCCAGAAAGGAGCACTATCACCAATTTCAGTCTAAGTCAAACTTGTTGCCATGGAAATGACAAAAATATTTTATTCAGAAATCCAAAACTACCAAAAGGCACCAGTACACCACCAGACCAATCTATGTGCCAAGTTTGGTGAAGAAACTGAACGGTTTTAGAGTTCTGCTCTGGAAAAGAGCACTACCACTAATTTCAGTTTTAGTCAAACTTGTTGCCATGGAAAAGCCAAAAATATTTTATTCCGAATTCCAAAACTACCAAAAGGCACCAGTACACCACCAGATCTATCTATGTGCCAAGTTTGGTGAAGAAATATTGAACGGTTTTAGAGTTCTGCTCCGGAAAAGAGCACTACCACTAATTTCAGTCTAAGTCAAACTTGTTGCCATGGAAATGACAAAAATATTTTATTCAGAAATCCAAAACTACCAAAAGGCACCAGTACACCACCAGACCAATCTATGTGCCAAGTTTGGTGAAGAAACTGAACGGTTTTAGAGTTCTGCTCTGGAAAAGAGCACTACCACTAATTTCAGTTTTAGTCAAACTTGTTGCCATGGAAAAGCCAAAAATATTTTATTCCGAATTCCAAAACTACCAAAAGGCACCAGTTCACCACCAGATCTATCTATATGCTAAGTTTGGTGAAGAAATATTGAACGGTTTTAGAGTTCTGCTCCGGAAGAGACAAATGTGCACGGAGGGGCGGGCGGACGGACGGACGGACGGACGGACGGACGCACGCACGCACGGACAGAGTCCATTTTAATACCCCCCGCAAAACGCGTTGCGGGGGATAATAAGGGTAATGCTGGAGAAAAATATACAAATGGCGAAATCATGAGAATGTCTCTAGAAAGAATCATTTTCTACTACTCAAAGAAGCAAAGAACACCTGATTCTTTCATTTTACTATGGTTAATCTAGCACTGATATCCTTTAACTTATTTTGAGTAGCATATTTCTAGAGAGTTGTGGACAGCAATGTCAACGTCGAGCGTAGATCAGTATTATCCAGTAGTTAATAGAATGATTGGTTGTTTTTTAATGCCGCTATCACCAATATTCCACCTATATGGTGGCGGTCTATAACAAATCAAGTCTGGACCAGACAATCCTATGATCAACAGCACAAGCAGCGATCTACGCAGTTGGGATACAATAACATGTATCAACCAAGTCAGCGAGCCTGACCACCCGATCCCGTTAGTCACCTCTTACGAAAAGCATGGGTTGCTGAAGACCAATTCTAACCTGGATCTTCACAGGTCTCGATAGTATGAACAAACATTCACATGATCTGGGTGCTGTCGGATCCATACAAACTATCACAATCATTCACAACTCATGAGGTGAGGTGAGGTGAAATTGGGTTTAACGTCGTGCTTGAGAATATTTCGCTCATATGACGACGTGCATGCGTGTGTATGTGTATGTGCGGCTGTTGTACTAGCCCAGACTTAAGCTGGTTTGATAGTGCTAGCCCACTGAGATACCATGCCGCAGTGAAGCATGAATACCCCACTCAGACACATTATACTGACTACGAGCCGACCAGTCCTTGTTGTACCCATTAATGCCGAGCGCCAGGCAGGGACCAACAAGTACCATATTTTAACGTGTTTTGGTATGACGCGGTTGGGGATCGAACCCGCGACCTACCGCTCTCCAGGCGGACGCTCTAACCACTACACCACGGAGGCGGTCCCACAACTCATGACAAAATGGAGGCTACATATTAAAAACATTGCTGTCTGCTCACATTGATATGTTTAACAAACAAACTGCTTCGGGGAAGCGAGGACACAACTGCTTTATATCTCCCAGCACATCTGTTCTCAAATTAAATAGCTCGTACAACAATGAATACGATTACGATTTTTTCCCAGTTTGTCCGCCAATGGCACGTAGTTACAAATCCCCACTAAGTCACATGAATAATGCTCCACGAGTTTCTACTACCTTGTCTAAACAAACAGTTCACATTTTTGTATTAAGCCTGTCAACACCATAGTAATTGTTGGAATTTCCAACATTTGTTTCAAAACCCTGATTAATCAAACAGCTTTCATTTGCAAACAAGAAATTACAATTTTTTAGACAGAACACCTTCACAAACATCATCGTGTTCTTCAAAATAACTGTTGCTTACAAATCTTAACCTGTCCTACAGAAACAAACATAAAACAAACACACTGATCAGAGTCCATGCCATTCTGTAGTAGTTAACAAGTCTATGCCCACACAAGACTATAATAGTTGGCAAGTTTTGACAACTGACAGTTTTGGAAATTTTATAACGAGTCTCAGGGCTTCTTTTATATTTGAGATAATTAAACAACTAATTTTCCTGCAAAATATCAATATTTCAGAATGGCTAATCCATTATCGTTCACTCAGCCTCGTAGAAACATTTAGAATCTTGTTTATATTCAACGAAGAAAAAACTTGTTGATCCCAAGTAAAAAAAACACAATTTGTATTCACAGCCTGAAATTCAGCCATACTTAACTTCTGTTGACTTTCTATTCTAAATCGTAAACTAACCATATGTTATTTCTTCCCAGTCCTTGTATTTTAAACACAGGGGGCATTATCAGGCTCATACTCGTCTAATTATATCTCACCAGGAGACCCAAGTGTTGAACAATTGTAAAACAAATATTATACCCCGGTTGATATCAAGTGTTAACTCCTCGTAACCAAACCTTCAAAACCATGCGGAAGAAGTCTTAGAACTGCTTGCCTGACAACCAGTCATAGCACGATATATATGTTTGAAGCTCAGTTGTGTTTGAACAATACCGCCATGATTTGTTGTACCACTCCAGTCTTTAGTATGTGTATACATTTCTGGGATACAGGTAGGAAATATCTGTATTTTTTACCATTATTGTAATCCATGATAAACTACCAGCATATCAAATAGAAGAGATAAAATGTCTTTCATGTTATTTTTTCAATCTGTATTACTACTGGTTTCACAAATCAGTCACTTTAAGCCAATTGGAATAAATTACAATTAATTTCGGTTGGAACTGGTATATATATATTGAACATTTCTTCATGCGCCTTTTCCATGTCAGCAGATATGCTCAAGGCGCAACAATGACAGAGTCTCCAACATTTATACAGCAATATGTACACGTCATAGAGGTCCTAATAATACATTGAAAACACTGGTATGTTTTGAGTCATGACTTGAATGTGGCAATACTATCAGAAACTTTCAGATTGTATGGGAGTGAATTCTACAAGGTTGGGGCTGCATATGAAAAAGTCCGGTTCTCAAAAGATTTAAGCCTGAAGTTTGGCACTGTAATTGGAAAAGTTGTGTCTAGTTACCACTCTCTACAAATTGACAGTTACATTTTCATTTTGATGAATTCAGCAATGAATCCAGCAAAATAATACTTAGCTACTATTTTCACAGATTCTTTTCATTTCTATATGTACTTGAGACTTATATCCTGATGTAACAAAATTTTCGTAAAATAAGAAAATTTAAAATAATTTTCCAAAAAAAAATTAGCTCCATGTCAACAAATGGGTAAAAAATTAATAAAACAAGCTTGTTTTGTAAATAATTTCCAATATCTCCAAGTACACACATATATTGACACCACAATCGTCAGTGGTCGTTCTCTCTTTGTAATACACTAATGGTGGGCGTAAACAGAACAACAGTTCCTTCCAACTCAAACATGTGCCTCTTCCGTGAATGAAACGGCCGACTCAGAAAATATTGCAGCCCAAACAACAAATTCGAACAAATGGGCACAACAAACAAAGATCTGAGAAAAATGATTTGTACAATTTGGACACAAGAGGTCGGCAGAGGTCAAAGAAGGAAGAGATTTGCAGTGGTCGTAAAACCTAGCCTAGGTATTAGTCGTGAGCTGGTACTGGCTGTCAGGAAGTAAAGTCAACCCGGCCCAATATATTTGTCTTCCATTTGCTCGTGTAATCCCTTCTGAGTGCGTGTAGATGGACATAGTCTCATTGCCTGGTTTCTGGTGGTCAGCAAACAACATGGCTGCTTGGACCATAGATTTGTCCTTGTGAGATATTATTACACTGACCTCAAGGGACTGACCATGACATTTGAGATGGAGTTGCATGAATTTGTGTTGCCAGAATATGCCACATAATATTTAAGACAAAAATCATTTTGACTCACAAATAGTAATTCATTTTTAAAATGATTTGAAAATTGTTTGTTTTTTAATGCAGAACTTGGCAAAGTCAACAATGACAGCAACCTGTAAATGATCACATCTGGACCAGACGATCAAGTGACTGAAAAAATAAGCAAGAGTCTAAGCTTTCAAGATGACACAGAGCTGACCAAGTACCAGAGATTGACCATAATCTACTAGTCACCTCTTGCAACAAACACAGGATGGTGGGGACCTATAGACTAACACTAAGTCCCTGAATATAAACAATTTTGATAGTAACAAATAAACCCATTTAAATTGAAAAGGAGCCCCAGCAGGCCTACCAAAGAAAACTTTCCCACTGTGCAGAAAAACGCAGAAAAGCCCACATTAATCGTGGAAATAGCAACATAAACACATTACCTCGCTACTGAAACAGTAAAAACGGCAACGAAAAACCATGAAACTGCAACATTTTTTGTATCAGTGAACTTTGACCTCTACTGCGCATACGCATTACGATCCGGGCGTCTTTCCAAATTCTGAGCAACCGTGAATCGCCTCGCATAGAAAAAGTATTAAATATGTCGAAATAATTGCTGTCAATCGTTTCATACGAATGAAACGTAAACTACACAAGTGTGCACACAAGTATCATGATGATAAATGCCAAATAACACAACAGAAATACTTAAAAAGTAATGTAACATTTGTCCAAGCTGGAAAATGTCAACATGCGGTCGAGACTTCCTCTTCCATGTGCGCATGCGCAAAATCGGAGTTGCGCGCTCCTCGTTTTATGATGCAGTGTTAGCGATTTAAAGTTGCCGTTTTTACTCTTTCAGTAGCGAGGTAATGTGTTTATGTTGCTATTTCCACGACTAATGTGGGCTTTTCTGCGTTTTTCTGCACAGTGGGAAAGTTTTCTTTGGTAGGCCTGCCCAGTGAGTTGGGAGATTCAGCACCTGAGGAAATCTAGACTTGGTCATTTAGGGCTTTAGCATTGCAGGGAGGGCTAGGCAGTATGGAAAATAATGTGGTTCTGGGACTGTGAGACAGGCTAGGGGAACTACTGTAACGTGAATTACCCACTGGGTCCCAACTGTGATATTCAGCTCCCCGTTTCACAGAAATAAACTTACTGTAAGTCTCAAAGCAGTGACCAAGTGACTGACACATGCACGCGCATGCACACACGCACGCACACATTCCTCACCAGCCCTCCCCTCATAGTAGCAGTGAGTTGTGACTTTATGTGAGGAGTGTGTACAGAAGACAAAATGAGGTTACAACTCTGCATGTGTGTACGCGCTGTGTGTGGACAGCTGACTGGATAGCAAATGGGGACTTGTATCAGTGATTGAAATGTAGGTGCAAATAAACATGGATATACTGAAAATATGATACAGTGTTGACAGTAATTATCTTGTGTAATGCCTACTTTGAATCAATCAAGGTACATAGTTTTGTGAGGAATTGACAAGATTTATATCATGCAGCAGATGAATAGGATGAGAGAGAGAGAGAGAAAGAGAGAGAGAGAGAGAGAGAGAGAGAGAGAAGAGAAAGTATTTGTCACTATTGGTTAGTGTGTGCAGTGTATAAAATAAGGCTCGTCTGACCGCCTGAGATGGTCTAGTTTTCTGACGGACGGTCTAAATGTACAGCTAACCAGCCCCATGGCCAGGTAAAAAAATAAACGTTTCATAAATGTTGGTGTCTGGTCTGGTTAAATCCATTTTGGGCCTGTAACATTTTTTAAAGTTACCAGCCCTGGCCCCAATTTCTCGAAACAAACTTAAGTTTTTACTCAAATTTCAAACTGAGTTTGACAATTTGCTGCATTTTAAAAAAAAAAGGGCCAAAACAACTTAAAGGTCACATGCAACCAAAAAATCAAACATAATTAAAACACAATTATCACTTATTCATGACATATAATATACATTGCTGGTTATGAAAAAAACATATAAACAAAATTATAAGCGTACAATCACAAATCAAAAGTGCGATATTGTGTACTTTGGTTTACTTCCCAAGAAACGAAGCAGCCGGGATACCGAACCCAGTCAGAGCGGGTGGGTGTGCACTCAAGTGTAACGGCTCGTTCATTTGCAGATGTTCATTGTGTGTGTATATATATAGAGATGTTGGGTAAATACATGCTCATTTTTTGTGTATAACATTTTGCAATCAACAGACATCATAACATGTCATGTGTTCAAGTATCACACCTGCCTGTCTGTGTAATTACATAATGTGACAGAGACCGAACTCGGGCCATAAATCAATGCATTTTGTTTATGGTGTATAGCCTGATTGGTGTTAAGTTCAAATTGCATGTGGTCAGTGATAGCAGCTGTGTATTGAATATTGTCATTAGCAGACAGGCAGGCAGACACACAGGTGTCAATAAAACAAGACATTGAGTTTTGTCTGTGACAACGACATATCTATATCACAGTTAGAAATTCTGTCAATGCTAAATAATGACATAGCTTTTAAGTATCGAACTGAGAAAGTGACTCGGTAAGAAGAACGCGGTGGTGAAATAGACAAATGAAATTATATAAACAGTTAATTTACTGTCATAACATATAAAAAGCTCGCGCCGTGAGATATCAACAAAACATTAGAAAAATAGCTCACACCAAAGCCTTCACCGAGTATTCACCGGACAACCTGCGCGAACCTATTTCACTGTGCACATGCTATGAGCGCAGCCCAGCTGTTGAAACCCGTTTTCCCCAGAAAAGTCGGGGGAAATTTAGTGAAATGTTTGAACTCCGATTTCGCGCGTTTTTTTTCATCGCGTTATTTTTCAACTTTATAAGCTGAATTTGCATTTTTGACGATTTGTTTCGGTAAGTCCATACCGAAAGGTATCAGAATCTGCAAAGTTGTGTTTTACGTTGCATGTGACCTTTAAGTATTCTATTCACCAAACTCAAATTGTCTACTATGTTTGAGTTTAATATCAATTTTAGTTGAACATGGGAAATGCGTTTTCTCAAATTTGAGTAAAAATTCAAACTTAAGTCAAAACTCAGACTTAAGTTTGTTTCGAGAAATCGGGGCCAGATGTCTGGCTGGGTTTTTGGCTTATTCCATACACTGGTGTATGTGTCTGCATTTGACACACATTCCTTTACCTCCACATAACATGGTCAACAGGTACATCACACCTCATGACACAGTTACCTTATCAAATGAATCAATAACAGTTAAACTCTTTGTCTGTTCAACAGTCACAATGCCAGATGTGACTAATTACCAGATGTTGTCAAACAAGTAGTATCCAATATTACCAGGAGATGTTGTCAAAGCAAGTAGTATCCAATATTACCAGGAGATGTTGTCAAACAAGTAGTAGCCAATATTACCAGGAGATGTTGTCAAAGAAGTAGTATCCAATATTACCAGGAGATGTTGTCAAAGTAAGTGTTGTCAAAGTATATCCAATATTACCAGGAGATGTTGTCAAAGAAGTAGTATCCAATATTACCAGGAGATGTTGTCAAACAAGTAGTATCCAATATTACCAGGAGATGTTGTCAAACAAGTAGTAGCCAATATTACCACCAGATGTTGTCAAAGTAGTCACACCAAGTAGTATCCAATATTACCAGGAGATGTTGTCAAACAAGTAGTATCCAATATTACCAGGAGATGTTGTCAAAGAAGTAGTATCCAATATTACCAGGAGATG
Organism: Haliotis rubra; assembly: GCF_003918875.1. Classification (NCBI taxonomy): domain Eukaryota; kingdom Metazoa; phylum Mollusca; class Gastropoda; order Lepetellida; family Haliotidae; genus Haliotis; species Haliotis rubra. The sequence continues at coordinate 390,134 of NW_025767018.1, forward strand.
TTGTCAAACAAGTAGTAGCCAATATTACCAGGAGATGTTGTCAAACAAGTAGTAGCCAATATTACGTCAGGACCAGGTGTCAAACAAGTAGTAGCCAATATTACCAGGAGATGTTGTCAAACAAGTAGTAGCCAATATTACCAGAAGATGTGGTCACACAAGTAGTAGCCAATATTACCAGGAGATGTTGTCAAACAAGTAGTAGCCAATATTACCAGGAGATGTTGTCAAACAAGTAGTATTCAATATTAATTGGATGTCTGAAATTCATCTTCTGCATTATGACAAGTATGAATACACTCCAGTACTCATTTCTACAAGCTGTTCTCCTTGGACTTCAATAACAGCATGAAATATCGCAGCATCCTTGGCAAACACTGATTGCTACACAACATTCACCAGGAAAAACTGTTAATTAAAAAGCTGTGTGGTATATAATATCTAGTTTTTCATATTCATTTTTTGATACAGGTCTGGTTGAAGGTTGATGGGTACACACAGAAACAACGTCTATTTCGGTGACAGCTGTAACCGATACAATCACCTGTACAGACACAAGGCATTTCACGACATCAGCACTGACATTTCAACATCTATTTCAGTCTTTATGTTACCTTGGAAACGAGACAATAGACCAGCCCCATGACTACAGCTGTAGAGTATATATCCGCCCAGAACAGATCATGGAGTGCGAATTGACAACCTGCATAAACACCTGGGAATGGTAAACTTGGTCAACTAGAATTCTTTATCTAACTACTATCTTCTCATAAGTTCAGTTAATCATCTGTGGAAAGATCATTTCAATCCATGTCTACTCATTCTATTGAGATTACTCAGTTGTTTGGCTCATTTACATGTTTTCCTTAATTTCAGTCCTACTGTATTAAAAAATAGCCAGAAAATGAAGAATGCCAGGACTTGATCCAGTTTAAAGCCCAGAAGTTGTTACAGGTTTCCCTTGTATGTTTAAAGGGTTACTAAGAATTTGTTAATCGGCTGTCTCAGCAAATTTAATTCAGGTTGTTCAACAACACTTTGGCTGTCTGTAACCCATTTGATGATGTACCATATTTGCCATGTCAAACGTCCTGGTACAATAAGCTCATGTCCTCGGATCATCACACAGATAAGACAAAACGGAAGTAGACCCGTGAAGATCCGGGTTGGAATTGATCTTCAGTAACCCATGCTTGTTGTAAGAGGCGACTAACGGGATTGAGTTGTCAGGCTCACTGACACTTGGTAGACACATGTCATCGTGTCCCAATTGCATAGATCGATGCTCATGCTGTTGATCACTGGATTGTCTGGTCCAGACTGCCGTCATATAGCTGTAATATTGCTGAGTGCGGCGTAAAACTAAACTCACTCATTCACTCACTCACTCAACAAGCTCTTGACCAAATTCAAAACCTATCTGTCAGTAAGCATCCCCTACTAAAAGTGAAGACGTATAGCGCCATACTATAGTCTACAGTCCTCATGTATTGTAAGGACTTTATTACACCACAGTTGTTCCCTACCACTCCAGAGATCCAATATGCGCCTGACCAACTTCAAGACCAGTCTGCAAGTAATTTCACAATTACCGCAACATCGACTGAAGATGTATATCACAGACCATATCATCGTCCACAGTCCACGTGTATTTTAAAGACTTTAATACACTATATACACTACTGCTCCATTTCTCACTATGCATGGGTGAAATAAGTGTCCCTTTTTTCAATTTTCTAAGTGTTCATTACAGTTTAATTCAGTTTATGTATCTCGGAGTCATAATCTCGCACCATGCAAGGGTCTGATTACAAGGTCAAGGCCAACTGTGAAGAGGTGAGGAGAGGTGAATTGGGGCTTAAGTGGCGGTTTAAAATTATTGCACTTATATAATGATATGTATGTGATGAATGTGTGTGGCATGCGTAGATCAGCTTTATATTGCCTGTATTGAGACTTTATTATGGATATCCCCTTTAGACACAGTATCCGGACTCCAACCAGTCCTTGTCATAGTAATGCCAAGGGCCAAGCAGATTGTGGGTTACAGTGCCCCCTTTGACTGTCTCCTAAGTTACACTTTCAGACCCTACAACCTCAATTCATGTAAGACTAGACTAACAATTAGTCTCTGAAATGAACATATTTTACTGAAAAAAGTTAATACTAAAAAAAAAAAAATATGTAATGAAAAGAAGCCCTGAGACTTTCTTCATTTTCAGAAATCTAGACTTGCCACATTTTCTAGACTTGCGTGGACTTTCTTGGATATATTTGCTTCATGGATTGTACGACAGACTAATGTAACACAGCTGTGACCCTGTGTCAGGTCAGAGGTTGATGCAATGTACGACCCCACCAGCAGGTTGCTGACACAACTGTGGCTTACAATGATCAACATCCTCTTCCTTGTCTTGGGGAACTAGGGACCGTCTCAAAACCATCTCTGATGAATAACTCTGCCATATAGCTGGAATATTGCTGAGTGCACCGTTAAACAACAAACAAACATGATGCCTTACTTTACAAAACCAGCTTTCTTCCTTACATACAAACATGGCGACTAAATCCACATCACTTACACACCATGTTATACAGTCAAATCCCGATGAGTTAATGCGGTGTCTCGTACTATTAGCATAACTTACCCGGATCCCGACCATTTCTGTATACAGATATGTTTCCCTAAACACAGTCAAAATACAGAAATACACCTCGGTGACTCTAAAAAGAAAATTTGGTCCCATGAGATTCATATTCCAATCTTGTATCCAAAACCGAAACCGCATGTAGTTGTTCCTGTTCAACTGATTTAACAAATCAGTGGTATTCATATGCATTTGACGGGTGAGTTCAATATCCGATTACTGTGTATTCTCATTCACTTCCATAACGCTAATCAAATATATCTAATACAACAGCATGACAGTTCATCAATAAAATACGACAGGAATTGGGAATGGAATCATCCTAGGGCTACGCATTCTGTATTCTCATTATGCAGTATCATAAGTCTGTAGTACTCGCGGTCGCCCACAGATTCGACCCATCACACTATGACTATATATGCAGTAATCTTGGGCACATTGTTAAACCACGGTTCATTCACTTGTGAGATGAAGATATATTATATAATCCTATCCAAATTGATGAACAGGGACATATTCATACTTGCAAGAGGAGCGATGAGGTAATATAAATATTTTTCATAGAAACAAATAATTCCATTTAAATGTGAAAGGGACCCAAGAGGGTTGGGAGATTCAGAACCTGTGGAAATCTAGACTTGCATACTTTAGGGCTTCAGCATTGGGCTAGGCAGAAAGGTAAATAATGTAACTCCTGGGACTGTGTCAGAGACGATTCGTCATCAAAGACTCCGGTGATTTTCCAAGCGGCGTAAATGATATTCATAAATGCACATAACACAAGACGAGAGTTCTCAAAACTGTTAAAAGAGTGTGATGCTCTGCAACTTGGCAGCCTCAGCTAACCAATGAAAACCACTATCTGTTTAATCAGGAATATGAGTGAATAATGAATTTTATAATTGAAAAGGACTGTGTATAGCTTAGTGGTTAGAGTGTTCACTGGTCATGCTAAAGAAAGGGTTCAGTTCCCAGTCTGCTACAGTGTATGAACCTCATCCTTGAAGACCATGCCATGATAAAAAGTTAATAAAAGAAGTGCGAGTGAGTGATTGAGGAGTCTTCCAGATACATGACACTGTGTCTTGATGCCTGTTGATGGAGGGAAGCATAAAGAGAGGTGAGGTGAGGGGAGGTGAGGTGAAATTGAGTTTAACGTCGTGCTTGAGAATATTTCGCTCATATGACGACGTGCATGCGTGTGTATGTGTATGTGCGGCTGCTTGTACTAGCCCAGACTTAAGCTGGTTTTATAGTGCTAGCCCACTGAGATACCATGCCGCAGTAAAGCATGAATACTCAACTCAGACACATTATACTGACTCCGAGCCGACCGGTCCTTGTTGTACGCATTAATGCCGAGCGCCAGACAGGGACCAACAAGTACCAAGAATCGAACCCGCGACCTTCCGCTCTCCGGGCGGACGCTCTAACCACTACAACACGGAGGCGGTCGAAGCATAAAGTTATTCATAGCTCAGATATTTACCAGTTTTGTGACACTCTCAATCAGGGGGAGGGTGATGACAAAACTGTGAACACAATATTCAAACCCACACTCATAGGTTTCTATGATCAAAGTAATGACAGGAATATTGCTAAAGACAGTGTAACAGCTATATCACTCACTAGAAATAGAAAAAACGAAAAAATATATTTTGATACGACCCCTCCTTGATTTTTCTTCAACAAAAAAGTACTCAAGTACAACATGTTTGTCAGCGTCATTAATTACACATTACCCACAAGACTAACTTTCTCATAGCTGAAAGCAAAGTGTTTCTTGTTGAATAAGTTATTGCTACAGATGTTTCTAGTTGTTTTTCAACACATCTTGCCAGCAGTTAGCACTTGTCAGAACAACGGAAGATTCCCTAAGTATAATCCAACATGTTTCGAGGCTTTGTAATAAACTTTGTACCAAGTTACCACAAAATGAAGCTGCCACTTCAACAAACTTCACTAACTATGAGAAAAACCTTATACACAGGCAATATATATTATGTAAAAAGAAATTTGTTTGTTGTTCAACGCCGCACTCAGCAATATTCCAGCTATATGGCTGAGGTCTGTAAACAATCCAGCCAGGACCAGACAATCCAGTGATCAACATCATGAGCATCGATCCATGCAACTGGGATACGATGACATGTGTCTACCAAGTCAGCGAGCCTGACCACCCGATCTCGTTAGTTGCCACTTATGACAAGCATGGGTTGCTGAAGATCAAATTTAATCCGGATTTTCACAGGTCTAAAAGAAAGAAAACACAAAAATGTAATTTTTGGAGTAAAATTGATATTTTATACTTATCCTGACTCATGCTCTTTTTGCTTGTCTTCTTCTTCTTGCGAACATAGTGGAACACTTGTATCTCCCTAATTGAAGCTCCCTTCAATTTAAAATCACTAATTAGTATTCACCACGAGTTACCTCCTTTCCACAAGCTCGGGAACGAGGGCGCCACCTCTACCCATGTGCCTCACTCTCTCCTCATATACTGAGCCCAACATTTGAATTTACAGGGAAATCCAAAGTGTTATTTGGGGAGGATGGGAGGGCTGACCTCATGAGTCAGGATAAGTATAAAATATCAATTTTACTCTAAAAATTACATATTTTTCCTTATCCTGACTCATGCTCTTTTTGCTTGTAGCATCCTACGGAACGGAGGTGGGAATATCTAATACTTTGGATTTTTAATAATTAGTGATTTGAACTGTGATGATTGTAATAACCCTATGGGAACTTCATAAAGGCACTGAACTGATGAATTCCTGCTGCTAACTTATCAGCTGCCATATAAAAGGTTATTACCATGTACTTATTATGATAAAGTATATATAACATTAATACAATGCTTAAGACTAATAGACTTAAGCTTGTTAATATGCTAGTATAAACTCCTTAGAGTTTGTTAGCTAAAATACTTTAAGATATAACATAGTACTAAGCTTAAGATATGATTAAACTTAAGCTAATTATATAATAGCAAACTCTTTAGAGTTTGTTAGTTAATATACTTATATGATATAGATATAATGCTGAGCTTAAGATATGAATAAGCTTTAGCTACATATATAATAGCAAAAACTCTGTAGAGTTTGTTAGCTAATATATTTTTATAATATGAGATAGTACTGTGCTTAAGCTATAATTAACTTAAGCTACATATATAATAGCCAAACTCTGTAGAGTTTGTTAGCTAATATATTTTTATAATATGAGTATAGTACTGTGCTTAAGCTATAATTAACTTAAGCTACATATATAATAGCCAAACTCTGTAGAGTTTGTTAGCTAATATATATTTATAATATTAGTATAGTACTGAGCTTAAGATATAATTAACTTAAGCTACATATATATAGCAAAACTCTGTAGGGTTTTGTTAGCTAATATATTTTTACAATATGAGTATAGTAGTGTGCTTAAGATATAATTAACTTAAGCTACATATATAATAGCAAAACCCGTGAGAGTTTGTTAGCTAATATATTTTACAATATGAGTATAGTAGTGTGCTTAAGATATAATGAACTTAAGCTACATCTATAATAGCAGAACTCCGAGAGTTTGTTAGCTAATATATTTTACAATATGAGTATAGTATTGTGCTTAAGATATTATTAACTTAAGCTACATATATAATAGCCAAAAAACTCTGTAGAGTTTATTAGCTAATATGTTTATAGTGTAACCATAGTACTAAGCTTAAGATAAGATTAGACTTAAGCTAAATGTATATAGCAAAAATAAACTCCTTAGAGTTTATTAACTAATATACTTTTATGTTAAAAACATAGTACTGAGCTTTAAGCTATGATGAAACTTAAGCTATATATATATAATAACAAAACTCCTCACGAAGCCTTGTTAGCTAATACCTTTATAATGTAAACATACTGCTTAAGATATGATGAAAACTTAAGCTAATTGTATAATAGCCAAAACAACCCTTTAGAGTTTGTTAGCTATGATATAAACCTAGTATTGAGCTTATGAAGGAAAACTTAAGCTACATATATAATAGCAAGAACTCCGAGAGTTTGTTAGCTAATACATGTTATAATGTAACCATAAAGCTTAAAATATGATGAAACTTAAGCTTAAATATATAATAGCAAAACCCTCTTTAGAGAGTTTTGATAGCTAATATACCTATATGATATAAACATAGTACTGCGCTTAAGATATGAATAAGCTTAAGTTACATATATAATAGCTAAAACTCTGTAGAGTTTGTTAGCTAATACATGTTATAATATAACCATATTGCTTAGAAATATGATGATACTTAAGCCAAATAGCAAAAACTCTTTAGAGTTTGTTAGCTAATCTACTTATATGATATAAACATAGTACTAAGCTTAAGATATGAATAAGCTTAAGCTACCTATATAATAGCAAAACCCTTAGAGTTTGTTAGCCAATATATTTTAATAATATGAGTATAGTACTATGCTTAAGGTATAATTAGCTTAAGTTACCTATATAATAGTAAACTCCGAGAGTTTGTTAGCTTAATTAACTTAAGCTATGTATAAAATAGCCAAAAACTCTGTAGAGTTTGTTAGCTAATGCATTTATCATGTAACCATAGTATTACTCTTAAGATATGAATAACTTAAGGTAAATATATATAATAACAAACTCTGTAGAGTTGTTAACTTATATATTGTATGATGTAATAATCATAGTACCGTGATGATAAAAGGAACTTAAGTAAATTATATATAGCATGAAGCTATTTAGTATTGTTATAAGATAAGTAAAAATCTGTTAGATTGACTTATCTTCTCCGAGGAACCGTCAGCTGCTGTGCGAGGACCATGGGATCGAATTGGTGTATACCTGAGACGTCCCTCGGTGGTGATATCTCTCAGATAATGGTTTGCAACCACCATATCGGATTTCCAGAAATAAACCTCCATTATTTCAATCACATTTGTGTAGGACAATTGTAGAAGTTAGCGCTTATAATATCATGAGTATTAAGCTCATGGAGGGTCGGAATAGGTCCATCCGCATATGCACGTAGTATGACAGTTCTGATCCAAATGGAGATATAGTACATGAGACTTCACTCTGCGTGCAAGTTGATGATAGAGGAAATAAACTGTTGCATTTTTTCTCCTGTTTGGTTTGGTGGAGATAAATTTACAGTGCTCTTGCTGGCCATCTTGATAGAATCATCGTATCATGGGGTCAAGTATGTCATCCAGGCGTGTTCATAAACCTCACTTGTGAGGTGTTGGAGCACTATATTCATATCCCCAGGTTTGGCGGAAATTTCCGCTTTTTATTCTCCAAACAGAAGTTTAGTAGGTTTACTAACCATCTAGTTGTGTTAGTCGCTTGATGAAATTCAGCTGTAGTTCGAAACGCTGTGGATTTAGATCCACTTGTATCTTCGCCTAGGTAATTCGCCATAAGTCCTTTTTGACGATGTAGGTGCACAACCAGGTGTGTCTGTCCTCGCTGAACTTTATGTAAAATCGCTTGACTGCCGATCCCTCGCCTTTAACTTGACAGGGAGGTCTCTAACTTGAAGAAAGGCAGTCTAATCATGAATGTTCAGGTTAACTGGACTGTAATTAGGCTTGCTCGCTCACTGATATATAGTTGTCACTTGTGACGAAGTCTTGAACTGTGAATAGAGATCTCCACCTCTGTGTAGGTCGTTGTCCCTCAAGGGTCCAATCAGAACAAGGCATTTTGATTCTGTATAATACCCGCGCTGTGATGTCACCGTGTAGCGGAAAAAACCCACCTTGAATAAATTCTTGTCGTCGCTGATATTAGCATAAACGCCGGTCTTCACCGTAGCTTCCCCTCGGGTTATCCGAAAGTGACCACGGTTTCGAGGGTTAATGGTAACCGCTACGAAACCTCCGCCAAATATCTCGGCCTGTAATTTTATGCTGGGTAGGTTATTTTCCTGGTTGTCGGAAAGTAATTTCAGTTTTGAATATAATTCCGACTTCCTTTATATATAAGGGTATAAACAACTTGCAAGTTGTGAGCTTGTAGACTGTATACATGAATGTATCGGGCCATAATTGTAGAATTAACGCTGAACTTGTTGTACATATTTCTTCTCAGAAACTTTGACGCATTAAGAGTTATACTCGCTGTAACAAGGCTGCTGTTCAATTTCGATATTGAATTGTCTGCAGATATGCGTAATGGTCACGCATGTAGATAATCGTATCGTCGTCCGGATTGTATATTAGCAATTTATAATGAATAGTTGATTTCTGTGAAGATCTATGAAATGTCGCTTGACTAATAATACAGCCGACGCTCTGTGTTGTAAATAGCCTGAGCAATTATCTTCGCCAGAGGCTTATAGATCGGCATCTGGCATACAGTTGATAATCAACTTATGCGGCGCCTTGAACGGACTGACGAAAGTAGCTATATATGACGAAAGTGGCTAGTATATGGAAACCTTGGAGGAGACTTCGGTGAACGCCGAGACTTCGCTAAGTTCTCGGCGCATCCCTTCTAGATCTTCTGGGTGAAGTAGACTTGAGTTACTTAGCCTTCTCGCGACCATCGCCAAGGTGTCGAGTCAAAGCCCGATTAGTATATATATATATATATAATATATATATATGAGCGCTTGCTTCGTGAACAGCCTCTGTGTTTAACAGGATGTGGATCGGGCGAAGAGCTTGCCTAAGTAGGGTCGCATGGATCATCTTTTATCATATCTGTAGTCGTGGTTACTGAAGTCTGGTGATAAGTGTCTAATTGATCGCTCTAGATCTATTTAGGCCAGCTTAACATACGCCTCGCCATGGATTCAACAGAACCAATATAATGATTGTAGTTCTTATATTTTGATATCGATGATCAACTTGTCTATGGGTTGATCTTCTCGAGACTTGTGAGGGGAACGCTGATAGTTTCGCGAAGCCTTGTATAGTCCCTCGATGTCCTTCTAGATGATGATGATCTGATTCAGGTGTCCTTCAGCGCATGCCTTCTTCGAAGCTTCCTGCGTCCGTCCGGGGAACGACGATATGACCTTCGCTGAAGGCTTCCGTGATGTCTGATGGTCCGAGTCCACAACTAGGGATGAAACCGCGATAAGGTGATGATCTATCCTGCCTTCGCCGAAGTCCTTCGCGAAGGCTGTACATCTAGGTTCTTTCGCGCCTTAGCGGCTGTACATCTAGGTCCTTTCCGCCAAGGCCTTCGCGAAGGCTGTACATCTAGGTCCTTCGTCAAGGTGGTCCGCGACTTCCTTCAAGGTGTGACATCACCCCTGGCTGCTACGTTGATGGGTGCCTCTGGGTGCTGTTCACGTTGGAGCCTTCGCGAAAACTCGGACCCTGCTACCGCAGATATTGGTCCTCCATGATGTTCATAATTTGTCGCATCATGTCTTCTGGGATGGTCTGCGGCGGTGGTCGCCGGTGCTTTATCTGGCGGTGTTAATGGAGGGGTCCACCGAAAATCGTCCGACATCAGTGTAGAGGCATCAGGCTGCATGGTGATCTCTGCTGATGTCGTTGTAGCTGTCCCCGGTCGCTTTCTTGTGGCGCGTCGTCGGGGATGATGATCAGCTGATCATCGTAGAGGTCCAGGTCATCGGCTGGAACAATCTCGGTTGAGAAAGTCCTAGTAGACTTCGTTGATTTTCCCTCAGAGGTCGGCGCTGCCCTGGGTGTCGCGACGCCTGGCGTTGGAGTGTTGGTAATGATGGGACCCTCAGGACGATCATCGATATCTGCGCGCTGGTACATCAGGCTGCATGCTGATCTGTGCCGACATCGGTCAATCTTTGATGTACATCCGGTATGATGACCGGCTGATCATCATACAGGCCCAAAACTTCGATGGGAACGGTCTCGGTTGTTGAGATGTAGTAGAAAAACCTCTAGTCTTCTGCTCGCGACGATGGGATGTCTGGGGAAGCAGGATGCTTCTTGGAGATGGGACTACGCCCCACACCTCTCCACCACTCTAGCGGAACACCACACGGGAGGGAGTCGACCAACAGCAGTAGACTGGCGAGGGTTCCGTGTATCAGTCATACTAGACTCTGCATTACGACCTATCTGCTGTCGCGCGCACCAAACGCAAAGCAAATATTAATAAAAGGTAGAATTGGATAAATTAGTACCGCAACTGCAATGTGAATATAATAAACATGGCCGTACATCATCATATTAAAGGCGGATCAGCAGCAGCATAAAAACGTAATCTGCAATAGTACAGAATTTTCATCAACGTAATCCACTGAAACAAACACGGCGTCCCGTGACTAAACTGTAGAAAACGACTAAATATCAATATATAATCGCTGAAGGATACTAGCTAAACCTCTATAGATGTCTATACGAGGTAACTAACTAAATATAATTCAAAGGATATAGTGTGTCGGGAGACACAGGCGCTCTCACGTCCAGCTCACTGGGCGAAGAAGGAGAGAGTGAGGCACATGGGTAGAGGTGGCGCCCTCGTTCCCGCGCTTGTGGAAAGGAGGTAACTCGTGGTGAATACTAATTAGTGATTTTAAATTGAAGGGAGCTTCAATTAGGGAGATACAAGTGTTCCACTATGTTCGCAAGAAGAAGAAGACAAGCAAAAAGAGCATGAGTCAGGATAAGGAAAAATATAGGTGTTATCAACAGTCCAGCCTCTCGGTTTCCAATGAAGTCACTTGAGTTATTACTTTCCAGTCAACAGTAGCCACAGGAGAAAAGTTTAAATGAAATACAAATTGGGCTTTAAATTCAGTTTTCACTCATTCAAGTGACGGATCATGTTAACATAGCCCAATCATCAAGGGTGTTACGTTATGGGGCTGTGTACAAACTGGGGTCAATACTGGGTTACCATAACTACATGATTCAAGTCATGGTTGTTGAAGGTATAATTTGGTTCAAAAATTAATAATCGGCAAAAATGGAAAAACTTATTTATGTTTGTAATCAATGTTGAGTTTGTAGATAGGCCAGACCAATTTTATTTCTTGTTTTATAGATCCTCCGGTCGTATTTTTTCAAGAATACGAAAAACAATAAAAATTATACTTCCCCGCTCAAAAAATAAAAGCCTAATGTTTTTATTGGCCAAAAATGTAAACTTACAAGAAATTTTGTTAATATTGTTTTTTGCTGCATATATACTTCATAAATTGCCAAAAGTAAAATACTTTTCATATTTAAAAGGAATAATACTTTGACTGGTGATTTTTTATTTTTATTTTTTTGCCTTTAGGTTTTCTGAGGACAAACATCTGTAAAACAAGAAATAAACTTGGTCTGGCCTTAAGAACATTTAAATGATTGGAATTTCCTGGGATAATTGTTTTGGCACCTTATACGTTAAAAGCAATTGTTCTTCAAATTGTTACATGCAGTCCTAATGTTTTACCACCCATCAACATCAATCCTATGGACATCAGCTTCATCTAAACTCCTCCATTGACATCATCCTCACCACTGCTACATCAACTCCATCAACATCAATTTTATCATCTACCAACCCATCTGCAACATCCCCATCGACAAAAACACCATCAGCAGTACATCAACCACATCCACTCACACTCAACAAATAACGGATATTTATTTTCTAGCAATCACCCATCAGACATCAAATTACATTTTTCATCAGAACCAGCTCTCTGGACGTCCATGTACCTGCGTATCCAGCTAGGCCTGGTTCTGAAGACTGACAAGCTTATTGCCTACATCAAATAGTCCAGGCACTAAATAACCAGAAACACCTGCTTCCGCCCCAGGAATCACCTCGCACCATGGCGCCATGTTTATATCTACATAGTATCTAGTATGTATCTCTTTACCGGCCTGATTTCAGAGGATGCTCCAAAGAGCTGATGATTACCGATAGTCAAGGGGCACTGAGATAGAAGAGAATGTGGGATCCATGCTGTTGGCATCACAGGTGTTTCCCATGGCACACATTCTCATAGTGGGAGGATAAGGTAATGGCTGATGTCGTGACACACATCCTCATAGTGGAGAGGATAAGGTTATGGCAGATGTCGTGACACACATCCTCATAGTGGAGAGGATAAGGTAATGGCGGATGTCGTGACACACATCCTCATAGTGGGGAGGATAAGGTAATGGCTGATGTCGTGACACACATCCTCATAGTGGAGAGGATAAGGTTATGGCAGATGTCGTGACACACATCCTCATAGTGGAGAGGATAAGGAAATGGCAGATGTCTTGACACACATTCTCATAGTGGGGAGGATAAGGTTATGGCAGATGTCGTGACACACATCCTCATAGTGGAGAGGATAAGGTAATGGCTGATGTCGTGACACACATCCTCATAGTGGAGAGGATAAGGTTATGGCAGATGTCGTGACACACATCCTCATAGTGGAGAGGATAAGGAAATGGCAGATGTCGTGACACACATCCTCATAGTGGGGAGGATAAGGTAATGGCAGATGTCTTGACACACATCCTCATAGTGGGAGGATAAGGTTATGGCAGATGTCGTGACACACATCCTCATAGTGGAGAGGATAAGGTTATGGCAGATGTCGTGACACACATCCTCATAATGGAGAGGATAAGGAAATGGCAGATGTCGTGACACACATCCTCATAGTGGGGAGGATAAGGTAATGGCAGATGTCGTGACACACATCCTCATAGTGGAGAGGATAAGGTTATGGCAGATGTCGTGACACACATCCTCATAGTGGAGAGGATAAGGTTATGGCAGATGTCGTGACACACATCCTCATAGTGGGGAGGATAAGGTAATGGCAGATGTCTTGACACATCCCTCATAGTGGAGAGGATAAGGTTATGGCAGATGTCGTGACACACATCCTCATAGTGGAGAGGATAAGGTTATGGCAGATGTCGTGACACACATCCTCATAGTGGAGAGGATAAGGAAATGGCAGATGTCGTGACGCACATCCTCATAGTGGGGAGGATAAGGTAATGGCAGATGTCGTGACACACATCCTCATAGTGGGGAAGATAAGGTAATGGCAGATGTCGTGACACACATCCTCATAGCGGAGAGGATAAGGTAATGGCAGATGTCGTGACACACATCCTCATAGTGGAGAGGATAAGGAAATGGCAGATGTCGTGACGCACATCCTCATAGTGGGGAGGATAAGGTAATGGCAGATGTCATGACGCACATCCTCATAGTGGGGAGGATAAGGTAATGGCAGATGTCATGACACACATCCCCATAGTGGGGAGGATAAGGTAATGGCAGATGTCATTACACACATCCTCATAGTGGGGAGGATAAGGTAATGGCAGATGTGACACACATCCCCATAGTGGGGAGGATAAGGTAATGGCAGATGTCGTGACGCACATCCTCATTGTGGGATGGATAAGGTAATGGAGGATGTCGTGACACACATCTTAATAGAGGGGAGGGTAAGGTAATGAAAGATGTTGTGGCACACATCCTGATAGAGGGGAGGATAATGTAACGGCATGTCATATTCAGAAAATACAGGAGGCCATAAGGTTTCTTATTCTCTAGCTTGAATCTAATGAAACCAAAATATTTAAATTCAGGAAGTCAATGCCAAAACCGTTTTCATCTACTATCTCAAACTCGTTAAAATTTGGAAATGTTATAATGGTTATATATCAACCATGATGAATATAGAAGAGGGACACTCATCAGACTAGTAAATACAGTCGCTTTCTGTTAGGTGATAAAAAGGGCTCCTCGACTCTCATTCTTAATTATAGAGTGAGTGAGTTTAGTTTTACGCTGCACTCAGGAATATTCCAGCTATATGGTGGAGGTCTGTAAATAATCGAGTCTGGACCAGACAATACTGGGATCAACAGCATGAACATCGATCTACGCAATTGGGATACAATGACATGTGTCAACCCAGTCAGCGACCCTGACCACCCGATCCGTCAATAGATTATATGAGCCATAAGTCTTCCATTGAAGACTTACAACAGATACATAAATACTTATGGTACTTTCAAACACATCTATACTTAAGCCTTTAAAACCTCAAAAGATACATGTTCTTTAATTAATCTCCCTTGACAATGATAAGTCAACAGGCCCAAACAAATCACTGGCTTCACAAGGAAATGGCTGAACACATCCCTTCCAAAGGTATTATGGCAGCATAACAGTCTTGTCAATCATTCAGTGAAAATAATGATTTTATCAGCAATTTCAGTCAGGCATGACCTATGTCAGAACGGTCTTTAGAATCAAGACTGAAGAAAAACAAATAACTGTTCTCTTCCAGTCAAACGTCAATTATTTCTTTTCAAGTCGAAATAGGGCTGTACTTGCAGAGATATATTTTTATACTAAACTTAATCAATAATATTGAAATCTCTTCTGGATTGTTCTGCTGATCAAAACCGATGAGTCACAGACTAGTTGAAACAGATTCAAATAGTCTTTGTTACCTTGTTTGTGAAATAATGTAAAACACAATTTTTAAACATTTCCAAACAAAATAAACTGCTTCAAGTCACATCAAATAAAGTTGAAAAGTGCAAGTAAATAGAAGAAATTAGAATAAAAAATAATAGAATAGAATGAAATAAAAAATAAATAAAATTGTTTGAAAAAGATAAATAAAATAAAATATAATAAAAAAATAAGATAAATAATAAATATAAAAATAGAATAAAGTAAAATAAAATAAGATGAAATGAAATAAACTATAAAATAAAAATAAAATACATTTATAAAATAAACTACAATTACGCCTCTTTTAGCAATATCATGGCGGGGAACATCAGAAATGGCTTCACACATTGTACCCATGTGGAAAATCAAACCCAGACCTTCGGCATGACAAGCGAACACTTTAACCACTACGCTACCCCACCATAATGCCATTATGAGCAACATCTCAGTTAAATATAGCAACCTGACCCAAAGCATTATGGAGGTCTCAGTTTTACTACCCTGGTGAAATCCACAAGAATGCATAGGTGCTGAAAAAAATAGAATCATAATCAGAGCTCACTGGAATAAAGCAAGGAGCTGTTATCCTCAAACTTTCATGTTCAGTGTTTATTAAAAAAAAAGCAAACATGATAGAAATTTAAACAAATAATAGACAAAAGAACAGACAAGCAAACATATCCAGCTCAAACACATACATCTCAAGCAGTGCAGCTTATGTTCAATACATATACACTTAACCCAAATCTTATACTAATCTTCCAAATAAAAGATTATCTTGGTTTTATAGCTTTCACTTTCCTCTTGAAGCTTACAACAGACTCAACTCAGCGCAGTAATAACATTCAAACACATTGTAGAGTTTACCTCGCCTAAATCCCCGTGTCTTTTGACTATGGACGGAGAGGTTAGGCCACTCCGTGTAACGGTACATAAGAATACCATAGGTGTGAACACGATATAGGGAGTAACACATTTATGCTGATTGTGTAACGACACAGCCATAAGCTGCTCAATTATACCGCTCCCTGGTTAATGCTCAGTCCAATTTTCCAGTGAACGAGCACTATAAATATATATTACATTCATGTTTATTCAGAAATGAACATGTGTGCGCTATCTGTAATAACAGCCACCGTACACAGGGTTAGCGATATATTTAATGTAACGTACAAATTTGAGGTCAAGGAGTGTCCTTAACCCCAAATTCAAACCAACCTATAATCTATATTCCCTAATCAGCCTATATGATTGACAGAATAGCTTTCGTCAGATGAAGACCTTGGATGTTCTTAACTTCAATCGAGTGGTACATGCAAACATTTATGGTAAAAGAAATTAAAGTTTAGGAATTTTAATGTTTTCAAACTTAACTACATGTCAAACTTTACATTTACCCGTATAAACTCTGATAAAATTGGTTTCAGATCACCATGGGTTAATGGCACTATAATGGCTACTCCTACAGAGCTTATCGAAGCTTATTTGCCAGGATCTTGATACGGGGTCAGGTTTTGTGTTGGGTATGAAATATCACCCTGTTCTACGTTATTAGCTCGGTTGACAATCTTTCTACTTTGTCCAAGGTCAGTGTAGTGGTCTAATATCGAACAAGTGACCCTTTTATTTGATCCAGATAAAGGATAATATATTCCACAGCCAAGATCTAGTTTCAGGGTTTGTACCAGACGCATAATATCCAGTGCTTCTTGGCGGGGAAATTGGTTTCAACTGACTGAATAATTCAGCCAGTATTTTCTTGTTTAAGAATGGTTTAGGCGCTTCTGTGACGGGCACTAGTTGTATCAGTATAGCAGTGTATAAAATAGTTTTGAAATATGGCCTGTCCAAAAATGTGACCAGTCCTGAACAAACACAGCCAGTCCAAAAAACTAAAACAATGAAAACATATAGATAAGACGAAGTTCAAACTGAGTTAAGTTTATTTTTACAAATATTTCTCCCGAACAAAGGACGGCCTTACTTATTTAATAGACCGTCCTTCACAAAAATAGACTATCAAGGACAGTGGGACGGGCTATGTTTAAAACACTCAGTACAGGAGCATGCATTTAGGGTCATTCAACAGATAAAGCAGTTTGTTTGTTTATTGTTTAATGCTGCACTCAGCAATATTCCAGCTGTATGGCAGCGACCTATAAATAATAGAGTCTGGACCAGACAATCCAGTGATCAACATCATGAGCATCCATCTACACATTTGGGATACGATGATGTGTGTCAATCAAGTCAGCGAGCCTGACCACCCGATCCTGTTAGTCGCCTCTTACGACAAGCATGGATTGCTGAAGATCAATTCTAACCCAGATCTTCACAGGTCATAAGAATACAGGTCAAGGTCAAGTGTGTACGTAGCATTTACTTACTTTACAACAGGATCTGCTGAACTATCAAATAATTAAAATGAAAATATTTCACACAAACATAGTCAATGATAAACCCTGTTACTACAGTTATTTTATTTTTCAGGAAACATCAAAAAGTGATGCTTATGAAAAAAATAAACCAGAAATCATTTCATTTTGGCAAAATATAATATTTTTACATTATTATGCAATTTACAACATGAAGTAAAATTTCAAAACTGTTTAACTTCTCTCACAAAATAATTACGGAAAAAATCCCCTCATTCCATACAAAAGCAGTTCTGACAAAACGAAATTGACTTTACAAGCCGTCAATCAATAAGACTTTACCAGCCCAGTACTTGTGTATTGACAAACTGATCAATACCACTTATATCCCAAAACATTATTTGTACTGCGTGATATGACCTCTTATACAATCCTGTCTTATGTAATACAATCAGGGAAGGTCAACAAGGCTATCAACGTCCACTTAACCAATCAACAAGATGAAATGACCAGACAATCTATTATCGACTCCATTTTCCGACATCATCACAAGCTATGGCTACGGAACGTAGTATAACAAGATTAATTGTCAAGCATTCTGTGCTGAGTCAAAGAAAGTTGTAAGAAGTTTACAGGTTAATAGCAGCTACACTTGTAACACAATGCCTGTAATGGAAAGTTAATGAGAGAATAATTTTACAGATCATGGGCCGGTGAATTCATGAGAATACATGCATTTACTGGTAAGTTAATGAGAGATACAGTTACCTTCCTTCTCTACAGAACCAGCACACATGAAATATGCATTGAACTACCATAGGTTAAAGAATAGAAAAAGTAGTTCACAAGCTTATAAACAGGTATAGATAAAATGTACAGGTGCTCTTTAGAAAGTAAAGGAAAACTATTCAAGTGTTTTATGGTAAAACAAAGAAATAAACAAGTGTCTTATAAAAATTCAATGAAATCTACAAGTTTTCAATGACACGTCAAGCAATTTTTTTATATACAATGAAAGTTAATTAAATAATAAAGTATTCTATGGAAGGTCAAGGAAATATACAAGGCATCTATGGAATGTCAAGGAAATAGATAATGATTCTATGAATGTCAAGGAAATAGACAAAGATTCTATGAATGTCAAGGAAATAGACAAAGATTCTATGAATGTCAAGGAAATAGACAAAGATTCTATGAATGTCAAGGAAATAGAAAAAGATTCTATGGAAAGTCAAGGAAATATACAATGCGTCTATGGATGATCAAGTAAATAGACAATGATTCAATTGAAAGTCAAGTAAATATACAATGATTCTATGGAAAGCAGTGTTCCCGTTCTCCGTAATTACCGGATTTTTACCGATAAAAATTGTGAAGATCCGGTATTTTCAACGGCCGCCGGTAGCTGCTGCCGTAAATTTTGTATTGCTTAAAGTTGCCTTTTATCGGCAGATTTAATAAACTTGCAGTTAACAACGTCTTTGTTTATTCTTTGTTCTCTTCAGATCATTATGCAAACGTATTGAAAACTAGGGTGGCAATCCCACATCTAAATATAGACTCTAGAGTTTTTTCACAGTTGTAAGAAGCGATTTTATTGGATAAAGATTGGTTTCTAATGACGCTTTTTCGCCACAGTCTGCTATAAGGGTCGTAATTGGTCAAAATCAGACACGTGACCTAAAGCAGCCAATCATATTACGGCAATGGATACCGTCCTCGTAAACGAAAACCTTTAGATTTAGACAAAAGTTTTGGGTAAAATAATGCCATTCTGAACATATTAAGCAAGAAATCGCTACCTATACGTAAATTATGGAACTTATTGGACGTATCGAGGTAGGTTATGACCTGGGACAAAAATGCTTCATGTATATATTTTCGCATTAAACATCGCGTCCGAGTGAAGATTGAGGCGGCTTACGAGATGTCACTTGTCAGTCAGTGACTTGACTTACATTACATGATCGCACAAAAAGATGGAAATAGTAATTTTATATGCATCGCTTGACAACTTTTATGAATGTTGTTGTTGATTTTATTCATTAGTTTATTCAATTTATTTAATGAATTCCTCGGCAATGACATTCTGAACACATTTATCGATTGGATTTTCATTTTCTGATTGTGTCAATTGTAATGTAGGTCTAATGAAATTCTCGAAAAACAACAATTCAACACATATTAACAGTGGAAAATTACTTTGTCTCTCGGATAAAAACTAGTTCAGCCGAATTTTCAAATAGACAAAGATTCAAAACCATGGAAAGTCAAGGAAATATACAAGTGTCCTGTCGTATGTCAAGGAAATATACAAGCAAAACTGTGGGTATGAAAACATACATATATTTCACTGAACTGAAACCGAAATTTACGAGTACAGGCTGTGGCAATAAAGAAGTTGACTATCCATACAAATCAGTTTTCCTTCATCTTCACAACTTCTAAAATGCCTCTCAAAGAAAATGTGTTCAAGCTGTTGGCATGCAGGGGCTCCCATTGCAGAAGTCATCTCTAATTACTTGATTGACAGCTAACGAGGTCATCAAGACAAATTGATGAGGTAATCAATTTCTGACATGCCTGAACTTGATGGAACTATTGAAGCATTATCTGTCTTCATTAGAGCTTGAAGCCAGCAGCAGGTTCTCAAGTGAATCTGTTACACTGAAAAAGTTCCTAGGAAAATCATTATATACACTTAACTTGGATGTTGTCCAGCAACATTTGTTTAAATTATTCATTCTGTTGACTCTACAAGTAACAAAAGATCATCAGTCATTTTAACAGCTAGCCTGAAACAAAGTGTAGTTAAATATCTGTGTTTCTCGTAAGATTGTTTTTCGCGATGTGAAGCCCTTGAAAACAATTATAACCAGCATTTGAATATTCTGGTCATATCATATACTAACTATATTTAGCATATGCAATCAACACCTCATCACGATATTGCTGAAATATGGCCAATGTGACGTTACATTGTAACTCACACACTCTATGATATCACGACATGCCAGTGCAATGTGGGGTGAAAATATATGTGATGTACGTCACAGACATTTACAACTTGGTGTAACGGAGAAACACCAGAGCTGGGACAACAGATCAAAACTGTAACAGGACAAACACGGGATTCAAACCCAGACTAACTGATGCAACTGACTTAACCAATGATCAACCCTTCCTCCCCATAAAAATAATTAATCTCAGAAATATGAGTGAGTTTCGTTTTACGACGCTTTTAGCAATATTCCAGCAATATCACAGCGAGGACACCAGATATGGCCTTCACACATTGTACCCATGTGGGGAATGGAACCCGGGTCTTCGGCATGACAAGCGAATCAGAAATATGACAAAAGCAGAGATGCCAACCCTATTCTGGGCCTAAGTGTAATACTGGAGGTCAAAAAGTGTAATTTGGACCTAAAAAGTGTAATACTTAAAACACTTACATAGTGAAAGGTGATAACTTTATAAATAATACTTTTAAAAAGGTTTATTCACATGAATAGGAAAGATTCTAGACAGAAATACACGTGACCAATCATTATGCAGTTCCATACATCAAAAATTGCTGGTCAGGTGACACAAAATACTTTAATTCCTTACAAGTTAATTTGAATGAGCGCATTGCTAAGAGTAAGCGATTCCTATCGGTGTAAGGCCATTTCTGAACCCCTGCACTAGTGAGTTACGAAAAATATTCCCTGTGAAATTTTATCCACTTTATTGATTTTCGCAAAACGGGTAGAAAAGCGTAAGTTTCACAGATTAAGTGTAATGGCTAATTTAAAGGTCAAAATCGTAATAATTACGCCCAAAGCGTAAGGGTTGGCATCTCTGCAAAAGTTTATACAAGAATCCAAGGTATTGGTAGTCCCGATCTTTCTATTTCCCAATATTACACACATGAAGTCCAGATGACACATGTGACAAAATCCCTAAACTGGACTACTGACATGTCCATTCACTTGTCTCTAACGATGTAACCCACAGGTATTTCAGGTGAGAATACAGATTCCCAGCAAAGTATGCCCAGGTCATATGAGGCAAGCACGTGGTCAGTCGTTTTTACGTTTTTGATCTCACATCATCCTATCCCCATTCAACCCTCATGTTGTCAATCACTGGAGTTTGGTCTAGACTCAACTATACTTGACAAAAATAGTTAGGGATATAAGTAAAGTTTGACATTAGGAATAATGATTTATTTATTCACTGACACACCGATAAAATATCAATCATAACAATATATATATCCCTAACTTATTTTGTCCTGTATATATAAAGACCACCATTGTACAGCGGAATCAAGTGCAGCATTAACTACATAAAACAAAACAATCCTAATGCAACCCCACCCTCCTAATGATTTGATGCTCACAAGATTTCTCCCAACAAACATGTCCATAAATATAAACCAATTGCACATTTCTGAAAGTTCTATACAAACAAACTTCCCTTATCACAGCACTTCATGCAGTAACATAAACACTGATGAAAAAACACAGGCATGGATACCAAGTTTTCTTACCAAAACTGTAAAAGCACCAGGATAATGAGTCTTACAAGCATCAAACATCCTAACCCAGGGAACAATTACGTTTAGTCTGCATTAGTGATGTTTCCTTAGACAAACATTACGTCTTGGAAGTGAAAACATTATTTAAAGATTTGCTGAACTAAATAGTATTTTAATAATATCTCTTCATTTTCAGAGTAGTCAATTTGAATTGAAGAAATTTTGAGATTTTTGTTTGTGGGTCTGTTTGAAAGATTTGATAATGTTCTCCTCACAACTAAACATGTCTTTGTGAAAACATGTTTGTTGCCAAATGCATCGTCACACTCTGCTGGTTGTGTAAGTGTGTAGGGCTGAGATAATATTGAGATTGCTGTTAGACCAATGTTCCTCTGTGATAATGGTGGTGGCTGTGATGTAACATGTTGATACAATTTTGAAATAGACACTGTGGTTGTTTTGAGGGAATACTGTCCACTATCGCTCAAACTACATAAACAATGTCACTCTTGTCTTTTTGTTTCAGTTGTTCAACAGAATATGTTGAAGTCTGAATGTAATACTGATATGGATTGGACAGTGTGAATGCGAGTGTGTGTGTGTGTGTGTGTGTGTGTGTGTGTGTGTGTGTGTGTGTGTGTGTTCGACTGTCTGTGTCTGTCTCTGCATGTGTTGTTTTTGGATAAGTCAACACTCAGCAAAAAAGTCTTCCAACAATCAGAAGCTGCTGGACGAGCTCCCTCCTAGAAACCCAACTCAGGTTCCGATTTGATAATGATTGTACCATAGATTTCTTATGCTTATGGACCCGTGAAGATCCAGGTTAGAATTTGGTGTTCTGAAAAGCAACCCAATTGCTTGTCGAAAGAGGTGACAAAGAGGATCGGGTGGTCAGGCTCGCTGACTTGGTTGACACATGTCATCGTATCCAATTGTGTAGATCGATACTCATGCTGTTGATCACTGGATTGTCTGGTCCAGACTTGATTATTTACAGACCACCGCCATATAGCTGGAATATTGCTGAGTGTGGCGTTAAACAACAAATAATCAATCTTATGCTGATGCAATGGCATTGCTAAAAATAAGTTTATAATTAATTTGTCAAATTTCTTGACAAAATATACTTTGTACTAGAAGAATAAGATAAGAACCCAAAACTAATGACAAATGCATATATCCCGTACTTGAAGGATCACAGTTGTCAGCCCACCAGTACAATTTGCAAATTGATACGGTGAGACACGGCATCACCGTTAATTAATCACCGTAAATTAATGATGCCATTGACTCTAATGACCTCTGAGCAAACATGAATCCATTCATCCAACAATATATTACTCTCCAAGATTAGAATGACTTATATCACAGACAACAGCATTCCCAGGACAATCAGCCACAGGACAGTGAACCCATCACTCGTCCGGAACAAGAAGATATGTCCCTGATAGTAAACAACTGCTGTTCTTCTAATACCACACTCAGCAATATTACAACTATCGATGGCAGCTTGTACATAGTCGGGTCAAGACAGAACATAATCTAGGGACTGATGCCATTAAAGCAACAATCTATACAATGATATGCTGTCGGGTTACGCACAAAATTTGCCAACCACTAATCTAGACCATCTGATGCATTGTTGCCTCACATATGTATGGTACATTATACTGGCGATATACCATATTTGCTCATATATGTACGGTACATTATACTAGCGGTATACCATATTTGCTCATATATGTATGGTACATTATACTGGCGGTATACCATATTTGCTCATAATTAAAGCATATATAGCCCCACTTTTTCAAGACGAAACCATATCTACCTTACCATAACTACAATTTCATTTTGATTTTCAATACTTTTCATAAATTAGCCCCTCCACTCTGAAAACCGTTCCTGACGACCCTGAATTATAGTAAATACGTTCTTATAATCATCAACCTAACTCATTCATCAATTCCACGTCACTGTATTGAAACACCACTACATGTTGCTGTTATTATCAATCACATGGTCAGGTTGAATGTTCTGACATCTGCTTGCCCGAATTACCTAAAACGATATTCTCCAAAATGTTATAAATTCTGCCAGGCCTTAAGCCACTTTTAACATTAATTAAACAAGTTAAATTAATTTACATAATTCAGATTTGATATATTAACAGTGATACTGATAGCTATATTGGTAATTATGAAGTTAAATAATAAATCTCAATCTGATGACTTTTGATATCAAATTGAAATAAACAAGCTGTTGAGTTTTTCAAGTCTTAAATGACTTGTGTTGATACATTCTATACCAACAGACAGATTCCATATAATATAAATTTAAGAATCACTTGTCCAACTTTGTTGTCTTTGTAAACAGTGACATAACCCCCCCCAAAAACAGTTAAATTAACCAGCTTCAGTGACAGGGAGACTCATGTAGTCATCTGATTGTGATGTCATGGGAGCATCACAATGGTCCGTGAAGAACAGTACAGGGCTCAAGAGATGTTAACCTAATTGCACCAGGTGCAACCTAAGATTAAAACATAGTTGCACCAGCCAAATTCCAGTTGCACTGCTTTTATTGCAATATGTAAAGAAAGAAATATGCTATTGTATTACTTAGATGTTTTATGCAGCAGTAATATCCACTCAAAAATTGACTTGCACCTGGTTCAAGTTAGAGGAATAACGAGGTTGCACTTTATAATATTGGGTTGCACCAGTGCAAGTAACAAAGCACTAAATCGAGCCCTGCAGTACAGTGATGTAATTTCTTGTGGGCAATATGGCTTGACCTCACATGACATATCACCAGTTTTGAACTATAAACAGCATTTATTCACTCACTTATACACCAGTCAGGTGTAGTAATAACCTGTAACAGAGCAGAGAACATTGATCTAGACATCCTAGCATCAAAATCCCGATCAACATCTTTAGCCGAGGCTAAAAAATGAACACAGGTCATTACCCTTAATTAAAGAGTCACATCAGTAGTTAACAGGTTATCTTGTTATCGTGGAAGCAGATTGATCATACAAGGTGATCAGTGAACCAAGATCTCATCAAGGCTATTGACCGCCATCTAAATAAGGTCACCACCAGCACAGAATGTCCTGATCACCGATAAGCATGAGAAGCTCATGTTCATGGAGTGGACGGTCTGGAAAACAAGATTATGTACCACAATTAAGTACCATAGACGTCAGATCAAGCGGCCATGTTTTTAAGATGCTGTTCCAGATAAAACAACAACTAACCTCTGGCAGATTCCGTCAGAAGAAGCCGAGAATGTGCGGCCTGTTTTTTCAGCCACCTAACGCATCCACTCATCATCATGATCATGTATTTTCCCGTTTGTTGGGTATTCAGGGATGGAAATATGTCACTTGTATGTTAAAGACAAGTAGAAATTACCTCTGGCTAACAGAAACGTAATTCTAGTCTGTAGAGCTGATACATTATTTAACATTTGTTGTATATCATATACCATCCTCTCACTTTTCCTAGTTAGATCAGGGAGCTATACATTTGGCACAATTAAAATTCAGTCTTAATGCCAGAAATTTGCATCTCTTTGTAATAAATAGCAACCTTAGGCTATCAGAAATTGAATTCACAGCCCTGTGGGCTTGTCAGGTTTATGAGTTAATTTTAATCCTTGGTATGGTTTGAACCCATTTTTTCAAATCCTGGATTCACCCCTGCTGACCCCGTTTGACAGAGAAACATGAAACATTTGCATCAGACATAACATGCCATTTAAAAATATTTTCTAATCTCCCATGTCAATTAAGCATATTTTAATCCATAAAGTATAAGACTTGACAACTGAAGTTATTATAGTAAAGCATTCAATGTATTCCCATTTTGGTTTGTTGGTATTCTTGGTGTGTAAAACACGAGTTCCATCACCTATCACCCTCACTACTGCTAAGAATAAAGTTCTCAAGAGACATTTACATATTTTTATGCAGCTTTGCAAACTGCAGCATTAAAAGAACAAACTGGCATAACATATTCCCTTGCACTATATTCAACAGAACACATGCCTGTCACAAGTCCCTGAACCACATTATTTTCCCTACTGCCTCGCCCTCCCTGCAATGCTGAAGCCCTAAATAAAGGGGGCAGTGGGTAGCCTAATGGTTAAAGTGTTCGCTTGTCACGCCGAAGACCCAGGTTCGATTCCCCACGAGTACAATATGTGAAGCCCATTTCTGATGTCCCCCGCCATGATATTGCTGGAATATTGCCAAAAACTGCGTAAAACCCAACTCACACCCTAAATGAAGGACGTCAGATTTCCTCCAGTTCTGAATCTCCCATCTCAATGGGGCTCCTTTGCAATTAAAATGGGTTCATTCGTTACTATCAGAATTATATATATTAGAGACTGAGCATTAGTCTAGCTGTCATCTGAAACACCTGGTTAAATTATCTGTAATATTGTGACGCAGACAGCACTGATGACCGACACACCTGTCCTAACAAGCAGCGACTACCTGCGTCCAGTCAGGTAATGCAGACCCATGTGTCAGATTCCCGGCAGTGAGGAAATGACTAGAATCAGACCAGTAGCCCAGAAGAGGAACGCTTGTACTTATCAGTGAAATGTACGTGATGAACACCTCACAGCCGACTGTTACATGTCAACACACACATAAGCTGTGACCTATTTCTGTATTCTCCACACATGGGTCTTTATCTTACAACTCTTCCGTAAAGGTCTTTACTGAATTTCTATGCCTTTGTTTCATCAAAATAAGATAAAAGTCTTTTACGTGATTATACAACAAAATGGTTTGTAAAGTGAAACAAACCAAAAAGAAAAGTGTTACAGGCATTTAATCAGATTGCAAAATATCCTAAAAAGGTCAGTCCCATATTGGGGATAAAATAAACTAAACTTTTGCCATGTCAAGCCAAGATATTTGGCTGGAGTTATCACCTTTTGCAGTCAACAATGCACTGTCATGCTAATTAAGAAGTGATTGCTCTTGCAAAGTAGTGAGGTTTGATGCCAAAATCATCTTGTTACACTGCTTTGCAAGATTCTAGAAATCCATTTTTTATTGCAATGCAAGCTAACATTTGTGAAGGTATTTAAAAGTATTTTTTGAAAAAGATGTTTATGTATTTTTTCCTCTCCTCAATAGTCTGGATCTAAGGTCCCACAAACAAACCGAAAAACAAAAGGCTGGATTGAAAAGTTGGTTCTTGTTGACTCAAATTGCACTGAATCAATCTTGGGAAATGACAATACTTCTCATTCCCTACAAAATGGTTTCTTGAGAATCAAACCCCCGGAACTCACGATGAGCAACACTAGATCCACAGAGCCACCTTACTTCTCCCTTATTACCCCAACCCTGATAAACACAATGGCATCTGACAGTACTGCACATACATCAGCTTGTCATATGCTGTCATATGCTGTCATACGTAGCGGCAACACAATGTCACGCTGGTTGTAAATGTACATGAAACTGACAGTCTGTAGACACAAGGTGAGGTGAGGTGAAATTGGGTTTAACATCGTGCTTGAGAATATTTCACTCATATGACGACGTGCATGCGTGTGTATGTGTATGTGCGGCTGCTTGTACTAGCCCAGACTTAAGCTGGTTTTATAGTGCTAGCCCACTGAGATACCATGCCGCAGTGGAGCATGAATATCCCACTCAGGCACATTATACTGACTCCGAGCCGACCAGTCCTTGTTGTACCCATTAATGCCGAGCGCCAGGCAGGGACCAACAAGTACCATATTTTAACGTCTTTTGGTATGACGCGGTCGGGGATCGAACCCGCAACCTTCTGCTCTCCGGGCAGACGCTCTAACCACTACACCATGGAGGCGGTGCTGTAGACACAACATAGGAACTGTCAAAACATCCGACATGTGTACCATAAACCAGCTTTAAAATTATCCAAGGTCAAATTTCAGATTCAAGAATAACACAGTGATAGCTCTTACAGTGTGTCGCTAACATCCTCTCCATGTGGTAGGATAGTGGGAGCAAGTGCAGTATCTGTTTTGTTAAAATATAATTTGATGACAGTCAAGGTGAGAAATATTTTATTTGTATCACCCCAAAAATGTTGAAAACCCTGACAAGGTTACTGCTTAGAAGTGGTACTCCCAGTAGAGTGAGTGAGTGAGTGAGTGAGTTGTGTTTTACACTGCCTTTAGCAATATTCCAGCAATATCCCGGCAGGGGAAACCAGAAATGGGCCTCACACATAGTGCCCATGTGGGGAATCAAACCCAGGCCTGTGTCGCTAATCTCTCTCTCCATGTGGTAGGAAAATGGGAGCAAGTGCAGTATTTCTTTTGTTAAAACTTAAATTTGAATATTGTCATGATGAGAAACATCTTCGTATTATAACAAAAAACCTGCAACTGGTTACTGCTCAGGGGTCTCCTGAGGTCTTTCGTCCAAGCCACTGTGTCCACCTAATACACATGAGAACATGTTTACTGCTCCCGAATGCTTATCCACCCACACAAACACTGATATTCTTCCCTACTCAAATACGCAGTCCCGATCCTACAGAAACAAAACAATTTCAATTTTCTTTCTTAAAGATAAGACACACTTGGGATTCCACTTCATAGTGAGTGAGTAAACGATGCTTTAATCTTCATCAACAATATTGCAGCTACCATATTAGAATACCAAATTTCCCATAATAATAATGGGTGCTTAGAAAATGTGTACAAACTTGAAGTTCCATTAACCTAAACTTTTTGAAAATAATAATACTAGATATTGCTAGGCAATAATGCACTGTTGTTATCTGTTAAAAACTTTGCAATATACACAGATACAAATAAGCTGCATTATCTGCGTAAATTACGCCAATATTTATATGAAAACTCATATATATTGCGTACAAGTATGCTTTAAGTTTTGAAAATACTCAATAAGTTTGATCTTACATGCATACGTACACACATAAATGTAACATTTTAGCTTGAGATGTTTTATTTCAAAACGTGAACATGGCTACTTGCAGTCGTTCTTATCGTTTCTCATATTACAGATCAAACATTAAAAACAAACATGTAAACCAGCATTTAAACATTATTATTTTTATACAAATTTATGGAAAATGGCAAAATACCCAATTGAGTTGGATTGAGGTGGGTACAATATATTTGGTTACTCAAAGGAAAATGAGGATACCCAATTGAGATGAACACAAGCGAGTACATAACTCAATGACCCAAAAAGTTATCTGTAGCTCTGATTATATACACAAAAATGTTGATTGTCATTGAATTTTCAGTTTTACTTGTAGGGGAGTCGCATATATTACTCAGACTGGCGTTGGTCAAAGGGAACTTACTGGGACAGGACACTTAATATGGTAAATATGGTAAGTTAGTTTCCATGTAACCAATGATGATGGTTAGAGATGGCTCGATGAACTGGGTGGTCTAGGCTAGGTCTAGTGTTTGGAATTGATTGAAATCTCACAATTGATGATTGATTCAATACCAACGAACAATCATCAAAAATAATTGGTTAGTGTCAATTTTCAGATTTTCCTATCCAGGTTGTTATTGCAGATATGTATAACATGATGCAACTTGCTACTTTAAAGTGATGACTAATATATCATGAAGATAAACTTCACGGAGTCTTCAAGAAATATTCAGTCATGGCTTTTCGGTTAGTGAAGTGAGTTTTCTAAGAATTAAACACGTTTTCAGGCCCTGACACTTCAACGATATGTTCCATTGTCAAGTATTTCAAAGACTAAAACAGTAGTTCCAAAATCGTTTCGATTATGAGAAAATGTGATCGATTGCTTGGTCGTTTGGTCACTGCGACCAATCTTCGATTATTTCAATTAATCGGAACACCACTAGCTAGGTCAGTTGATTTCATGTCTTATCTTAATTCCGTACATCATAATTTCATCTATTTACATATCACTATCATATACCAGAAATATTGCTGAGTGTAGGATCAAACAGTAGATAACAGAGAGATAAATACTGTATGTGCAATGGATTTATTTTTGGTCATATTTTTGTTTTGTTTGTATTTTACATATATTTCCACATGATAAAGCCAAACTATGATCATCTGTTTTCCCCTTTTTAATTTTATAATTTTTTGTGTGGCAAATACGTTACTTTGCACTCGATGAAATAAATCACGATGGGTTTTTTTAGAATGTATTTCTTCTATGTCTCAACTTTAGTAGTTCATGGCTCTCAGAGCAAGTTTCATACCAACTGGTGCCAGTGGAACTAAGGCTTAGTCTCTGAATATATATAATTTTGATAGTAACAAACAAGTCCATTTATATTGAAAAGGAGCCCTAGGGAGGCCAGAGATTCAGAGACTAAGAACATCTGCATTGGGGCTACACGTGCTGGGGTCATTACCAATTAGAAGTCACATCATACAACCATCAGATAACGCTATAAGTGAAAGGCATATTTATTGGCCCTCCTGTTAAGCCCTGTCCTATCTCCATGCTGTCATCACCT
This sequence comes from Haliotis rubra, assembly GCF_003918875.1. Taxonomy (NCBI): domain Eukaryota; kingdom Metazoa; phylum Mollusca; class Gastropoda; order Lepetellida; family Haliotidae; genus Haliotis; species Haliotis rubra. The sequence continues at coordinate 420,634 of NW_025767018.1, forward strand.
CATGTGGGCCTGAACCTGCGGAAATCTAGACTTGCTTTATTTAGGGCTTTAGCACTGCAGAGAGGGCTTGGCAGTAGGGAAATTAATGTGGTTCAGGGACTGTGAGACAGACTAGTTCCACAGAGAATGGCAGAGATATCATACTGGATGTGTTCCTCGTCACAGATAACGCAACAGTTGCTGCAGCCAAACCACCTTGGCGGCAGTGTGAGTCCATGCCGCCCACCATCGCTACTCACTATAACCAACTTGTTCCCCATCTCCAACACTAACAGTCTGTCAAACACTAATTTCTGGTATGCATTCCTTGATGCAATCCCCAGCAGTGCTGAAACCTCCAGATGACTATCTCCCCTGTGTTCCACCTCTTACAGACCTGTGATGCTTGTTGGTGAAGCCATTACCATCAGTGATGATGTGGACCTCGATGGAGAGCGTGTTTGTTGTGTCTACGATGATTGAAGCATAAGTTATCTCCCCTGTTTAGATCTTACGCATTATCACCTCATGGATGTGAAATGGAGTTTGAAGTCAGTTTTCTTTCTATTTAAGAGCTGTTGTGGAATTTATTCCACAGAAAAACCAACAGATACATGTTCTATCATCACAAATGACTAAAAGCTAAAAACTTTAGAGTTGGCTTGCCAGAATCCGTCTTTTAGCTGACATCTTGCAAGAGATGCAAGTGTTAATGAATGGCAACTCAGATACGGACTGGCAGTTAAAGTATGAGTGTTGACAGGTTCTTACAGCAAGAGATAACATGTGAACTCAGAAAATCATTGACATTAATCACACCTGTTTTTGTGCAAGCCTTCATTCATTTATGGAAAGTTGTCAAAATATTTCATCGTAAAAATCATCATCTGTGAGGGAATGGAGTGGAGTAGAGCGGTGTGAGTGGAGTGCATAAGTGGAGTGAGTGAGTAAGTGGAGTGGTGTGAGTAGAGTGAGTGGAGTGAGTGAGTGAGTGATTGAGTGAAAAGCTGCTTTGAACTATATTCTAGTTTTATTTTAGAATGTCAGCTTCAAGTGGAAGGAAAGCACAAGGTAAGCAAGTCTGAAAAGTTTATGACTTAGGTACAACCCACAAGCATGGGTAACCATCATAGTTTTGACAAACCTAGAAACCTAATCAGGGAGAGGCCTAGTCTGTCTCACAGTCCCTGAACCACATTATTTTCCTAACTGCCTAGCCCTCCCTGCAATGCTAAAGCCTTAAATATTAGGGCTCCTTTTCACTTGAAATGGGATTATTTGTTACTATCAAAATTATATATTCAGAGACTATGCATTAGTCTCAGAGAGACCCCACAGTCCACTAGGGGTTCTTGATCTTGACAATATTTTCTTGTAGAAAACTGAAAACATATTGACATTTATCTGCTGGTCTTAAAAGACTGAAACACATTCTACTGGTCTCAGGTTTAGTACTCGAGGCACGGAATTGCCATCTACCAACAGGAAAATGTGATAGTTCACAATACTGTCACAAGTCTCAGGCTAGTGATCTAATCTGAACTTCAAACTCATACATGGGGGACTGAGATCCTGTCAGGGGGCCAAGATGTCTTTTTGGAAATGAGAACTGACCTTCAAAAGCAGAGGCATTTAAACAACAAGAAGTCAGCATGAACCTTTGTCTTTGATACAAAACGCACCTGGTGCAATATACTGCACTATCATGTTCAATGCATCACACATTCCCACACCTTAAGATCATTCAAATCTGGATATTCTCCACACAAATACAACCACACCGCCACAGGACATAATACTAGTATTCCTTGATTTCAAATTCCACAGAAAAGACAAAAAGAAGGCCAATGCAAGGACATTGTCAGTTGAAAGCTGGCTTAACTATTTATAGTGTGAATGTTTACCACTGAATTCGCCTGAGTGTTAATTAAGTGTCTGTCTCCAGCAAAGCGGATAACTTGGTTTTATGGGCAGCTGGGAACTGTCAATGGTTGAACATCTTTATCACCGTGCCAGGGTGTATTTCAACAAGGATTAGGAACTTGAATGCTTCCTAAGATCATTATTAACACTATGTAATCAAAAACAGTTCACAGAATACTATGGATTATTAGATTCTGAAGAAATGGTGTTAGCTAATATTAAGATGGCTTTAGCAATATTTCCATATGGGTTTTCTTGTACAGTTTAGCAGTCAACTGATTGTAGGTCATATGATTGAACAGAGTGGGGGATACTGTGACTGTATCAATGTGACTGCTTTTAAATATTATTTCAGAAATATCACTGAGTCTTAGCTGAAGGACATTTATATAAAATCACATTGTATCTCAGGACCTTTTAGAACTTTGGTTGACAGGATTGTATTCTATAATATATTTGGTAGTTTTCAGACAACAGTACTTTTCGGTCCCTGAAATGAGTGAGTGAGTGAGTGAGATTAGTGTTACACCGCACTCAGCGATATTCCAGCTATATGGCGGCGGTTTGTAAATAATTGAGTCTGGACCAGACGATCCAGTGATCAACAGCATAGCATCGATCTGCGCAATTGGGAACCAATGACATGTGTCAACCAAGTCAGCGAGCCTGACTACCGGATCCCGTTTGTCGCCTCTTTCAACAAGCATGGGTTACTGAAGAACAATTCTAAACCGGACCTTCATGGGTATCGGTCCCTGAAACATGCTTTCTGGAAGACTCAAACTGTGGACTGACTGAGAATGATTTTACGCCGTTTTTAGCAATATTCCTGCAATATCATGGCAAGAAATGGACAAGAAATGGACTTCACAAATTGTACCCATGTGGGGAATCGAACCTGGACCTTTGACATAACGTCAAATCCTGGAACTCATGATGAGAAACACCAGATCCACATAGCCACCCTACTTCTTCCTTATTACAAAACCATCACGAACCTGATAATGAGACTGTCCTGTCAGAAAGCTTGAACTTCAAGCAATAGCATGGCTTATTTCTTCAGGCTATTCGCCAAACAAATTACCTCTATATCACCACTCTGGGTCACTTCATTAAACAAAATGCAAGCTAATATTGTACAATTCAACAATAAAAAAGAAACCTTTCAAATCACAAATGCCTTGAAAATTTAATCAAAATTCCAAAGGGAAAAAGACGTCCTAAATGTCAAGATCATTCATCTATAAAAACATCTCTTTACAGAGGATTTATTAGAAAACAAGGCAGCCAATCTGGAAAGAGGATCGCACAAAAAGTAGGAATGGCTCAAAACAAGTGAGATGCGGATGCAAAAACTGAAGCTTCATTGTACCATCTGTCGAAGCCCAAAACTACAAAAACAAGCATTAATCACTACGTAGACCAAATCAACTTCGAAAAGAGCTCTCAAATAATCTGAAAGTAAGTTAGACTTCTGGTTCAAGAAATAATAAGCAAAATAAAATGTAAATATTACATGTAAAGCAGACACAACACATGGGGCGTACACTGACATGTGTTAACATGGTGACGGTGTTGTGAGGAACATCACGGAGATCCACTTCCTTGTTCCTTGAACCAGGAAATAAGACAAGACACTGAAGGTTTCAATGACAGACAGATTATACTTAGATTTTCCACTCAGTCAGGGTTTGACTCACAAACATGAGGCCATGGACCTCCAATTATTAGTTTTAGGGGTCCTTGCGGGCACTATGAGGGTCCTGAAAATTACATTGTAGAGAACTGTTCGTTTTGTTATTTCCTTCGAGCCTGGAATGAATCGTTGATCATGTGGGCTCATGGATGCACGTAACTGCTCTGCAAGAAACAATCAAACACTTAGCAAAGTCAAAGATGTGTTGTGGGTACAATGGATAATAATGTGCATCCTTCTGGACGCAGTGAATGATTTTTATGGCGTCTATTTGCGGGTTGTGTAAAATCCTGCAATCCTGTGTGTCAGATGTGGCTGTCAGGGTGTTGTCGATTTCTTGAAATAAACGACATTGTTCAGGTGTTGAACACACGCTGATTCAGCAGATGTTACATCACAGGGCGTAAACTGTGCGGTAGAACTATAGTTTGGCATGAAATGCATGTGGACCCGGTTTTTTGTAAATATCTCTTCATCCAATGATCCAATCGATCTCAAACTGTGCAAGTGGATGTTTTGTCAGACAACCTAATCACATTGTAAATCGCCGATTTTATGCATTTGTATTAAAGAATCTGTCTATGTAACTGTCAACAAAATCAACAGCAGAACGCAGACGGCTTGCAGAGGGAGGGGGGGCAATGACCTGTAACAGCGGCAGTGTGGGTCATGCCAAACTATAGTTCAAGACATTGAATGAGTGAGTGAGTGAGTTTGGTTTTACACCACTTTTAGCAATATTTCAGTAATATCACCGTGGGGGACACCAGAAATGGGCTTCACACATTGTACCTATGTGGGGGATCCAACCCAGGTCACTAGGCTACCCCTCCGCCCCAGAAAGAAATTTAGAAGTGATACACATAAAGGCAATAATTTATGGATGTTAATTTCTTTATTTTGAGGAATACAAAGATTTGGAGTATATTCTTACCCCTTTATCATTGTTCATCAGGTGAATGAGTGAGTGAGTGAGTGAGTGAGTTTTACGCCGCTTTTAGCAATATTCCAGCAATATCATGGCAGGGGACACCAGAAATGAGCTTCACACATTGTACCCATGTGGGGAATCGAACCCGGGTCTTTGGCGTGACAAGCGAATGCTTTAACCATCAGGCTACCCCACGGCCCCGACATACTCAAGAAAATACAAAATACATCTGACAAAATGTTCCCGGTTTTCCTGTCAATTTGTTCTAATCTAAGACATGTTTTACAAGGCTTAATAACCCATAACCATCACATGTTTGTTTCTATAACCTTTTAGATTTATTACATTTGCACATATTTTTGGATGCAGCAGAGATGGATAACTTGCCAGGATAACAATCTATAAAGTTGTATGTTTCATTTTTGACTCACAAACTTCGAGAATGCTGATCAAACAATTAACAATCAAAAGGTTGTGAAGTTGAGACTAATTCTCCACCGATAAACTCAGGTTACTTCTGACCTGTAACATGTGACCTGAGCTACTGAAAGATTGAAGTCATCTTGTTCAAATTCTTAAAATGTTCCTCATACACATATTTTCCTGCAAAATGTCCCTCGTTCAATACAATCTGATTCTTTAAATTTAAAAGGTACAAACATTCTATGCTGAAGTGTAACTAAGTAAACATTTTCACATTATAACTGTTATTTCACATCATTCATTCTACGAGATAAAGGTATTTCACTCAAACCCGGCCATCTTCAAAAACCCATATTTACCTACCTCCAGAGTAATCAGACACTTGGCAAGTCTGATACACTTATTTTCAATGTGATGAAAATTTCAAAATTCAAAACCAGTTCAGCCTTCGAGGAGTCAATTAAACAAACATGTGACAGGTCCACAGAGAACTAACAGCGATGTCTATATCATACTCCCTGATTTGAAAACCTGACATCAGTGACAGTAACAGCCCGGAACATCATCTTCGTGCTTAGCAGAGGGAGTCTGCATCAACCACAAATACCTATTAACCATATTAAATACACGTTGTATCCTGATGAATAAATTCCTGTCACAATTACATAAAAATTTAAAATGTCCTTATCAAGTGAGTATGGTTTTAGACCTGCAATTTGTGGCAGGGTTTAGTTTAGTTTAGTTTTACGCTGTTTTTAGCAATATTCCAGCAGTATCATGGCAGGGGACACTATAAGTGGGCTTCACACATTGCATATGAGGGGAATTGAGCCCTGGGCCTTTATTCTCGAAACGTTCGTAGTCCTAAGAATTCTTAACTTCGATCGTAGCCAGTGTGTTAAGTGAGTGAGTGAGTGAGTTTGGTTTTACGCCGCTTTTAGCAATATTCCAGCAATATCATGGCGGGGGACACCAGAAATAGGCTTCACACATTGTACCCATGTGGGGAATCTGCGTGATGAGCGAACGCCTTAACCACTAGGCTACCCCACTGCCCCCAGTGTGTTAAGAATGGGCTTAAGAAGTTCGTAGGGTCATGAATGTTTCGAGAATAGCTAGCCTGGTCTCGATGTGACAAGCGAATAGTTTAACCACCAGGCTATGCGGGGAACACCAGAATATGAGGATGTATATAAAGCACCCATGTGGGGAATTAAACCTGGGTCTTTGGTGTGACAAGCGAACGCTTTAACCACAAGACTACCCCATCGCCCAGATCTTAATGAGGTTATCTGTTAGATTTCTGTTCTGTTCCTTTTTCCACATCAAGATTGGTATATAAGTAGCCTTTAACAAGTTTCATGAGTGCCACCCCTGAATTCACTTGTTACCCGGTACATCAAATAAAGTTAACACATCAGGGGCAGTTATTTGAGATCTTTCTGTAAATATCCAAGATATTTTTATGGATTAAACTTCTGTCGAGATAAGGAGATCAAGGTGTATACCTGCCAAGTGCGTGGGACCTCTTGATTAACTTTTAATGAACTTTAGATAAAAGAAAAAATAAGTCTACTATTCTTTTTGGAAAGCCTGCTATCAAGTAACCTTTGTGTAATTAGCAGTTGTTGTGTATTGACAATTCAACTTTCAACTCTATTATTTAGCATAAATTTCATCATTATGTAATTAACTCTTCAAACTCACTTATACAGTACTCTCCCTAGTGTACTGTGATGTCACTTGCATTGTGACGCCATAACTCAGTTATGACGTCATAGCGACGACGTCATAGTCCTAACTGCTAGTTCACCTTATGAAGGGACCTGGAATGGTCTCGAAACGTCGTGAGAGAAATTAAAAAGAACTTTAATCCAAAAATATATCTTGGACATCAATGTACAACTTCTAAATGCCACTGAAAGACATTTCTGTAAATAATCGAGTCTGGACCAGGCGATCTAGTGATGAACAGCATGAGCATCAATTTATTCAATTGGGATAAAATGACATGTGTTAACCAAGTCAGCGAGCCTGACCACCCGATCCCGTTAGTCGCCTCTTCTTACGGGTTGCTGAAGACCAATTCTAACCCTGATTTTCATGGGTATATTTGAGATCTGAGTGAGTGAGTGAGTGAGTGAGTGAGTTTAGTTTTACGCCACACTCAGCAATATCCCAGCTATATGGTGGCGGTCTGTAAATAATCAAGTCTGGACCAGACAATCCAGGGATCAACAGCATGAGCATCAATCTGCGCAATTGGGAACCGATGACATGTGTCAACCAAGTCAGCGAAACTGACCACCCGATCCCGTTAGTCACCTCTTACGACAAGCATAGTGGCCTTTTATGGCAAGCACATGGGTTGCTGAAGACCTATTTTACCCCGGATCTTCACGGGTCATTTGAGATCTGAAGTGCCACAGGGTAGGGATGGGGTGGTTGAGAGATAGAGGGAAAGGGATTCTGCCATTTTTTCAACTTTGCTTGTGACATTCCTTGAAGAACACTTTGCTTCAAGTTTTCACTCACACATAGAATGACCTGAAATATTCTCTCTATAACATCTTCCCTTTCGTCTAACCTGCTTAAATTAAATGATTATGCCCTAACTCACAGTAACAGGTGATTCGGTCATGGACAGCCAGGGAGACATCACGGGTGTGGTTACATCATCATAACAGCACAACAGTTGTCAACATCATCAGCACCAGCAGGTGACTACATCGACCACCACCATTACCACTGATATACTCAAGAAAATACAAAATACAGACATGATATCCTGTTACTTTCACTTGGGTTCTTTTTACACATGTTCATAAAATAACGTAAAGGTAAATCTTTTGGGGTCAAAAACAAAACCCAAACCAAAATTTTATGAGAAATTAATTTTGGTGTTTTTGACAAATGTTGACTCAAGCCAAATAAGGACTAGAATCTACTTTACAATAAAGTGTAATCCAAAATATAGTATATGTTACATTTGACCACTTTTTCTAGACTGACAACTAGTCTCTGAAATGAACATATTTTACAGAAAAAACATTTTATAACACTGACTGAGTTTGGCTTTACGCCACTTTTAGCAATATTCCAGCAACATCACGGCGGGGGACACCAGAAATGGGCTTCACACGTACCCATGTAGGGATTCCAGCACCATCACTTCGGCATGACGAGCCAACGCTTTAACCACTTGACTACCCCCGCGCCCCCATTTTATAACCAAAGAAATAAAATATAATGAAAAGGAGACCTGATACTTGCTTCATTTTCAGAGGAAATCTAGACTTGCCACAATCTGGACTTGCATGGGCTTTCTTGGATATGATTGTTTCAGGGTCTCTATGACAGATACACTTTCTCAACAGGCACTGTGTATTGATATCACTGACCTTTGTACACCTGTCCAGAGAGGGCTTTGAGGACATTTGTACTCAGGTCCAATGTTAGAAGATGTCTGACATATCCAAGTCCCACTTTCAACCATGTACTGTTCTAGTCCGAACGGGGTGGTGGGGTAGCCTAATGGTTAAAGCGTTGGCTTGTCATGCCAAAGACTCGGGTTCGAATCCCCACATGGGCACAATGTGTGAAGCCCATTTCTGGTGTCCCCCGCTGTGATGTTGCTGGAACATTGCTAAAAGTGGCGTAAAACCAAACTCAGTCAGTCAGTCTAGTCCGAACTGGGTTAATATCTACCCCGATTCACCTCCATATAATGCTTCTAACAATAACAAACATAACTTTACACAGTATAATTCCTGTTCATACACAAACACACAACCACACTTAAGTTTATTTCTAACTCACGACATCCTGATCTTGCCGACAAATACACATTCAATGCAATCAATTCACCAGTGCAATGGCACCCATGACACTTACCCCCATATTACTTAACGCTGATACCCTTAGCCTAAATACCTCTCTTTGAAACTGACGACACCTCCACGCGATACAATAACCAGTTTGATTGATGACCAAAGGTTCAATATAAACGCTATCAGTGATATCGGTCAACTCACTCTGTCAGCTGTACAGAATGAGCATAAATCAAACTTTCCATTCGGCTTGTTACAAAGCAATTCTTACTATATAATGACCACTCCTGATATGGCACCCACTCTCTGTAGTTGTAAAATGTTATAGAAACATTTTTAAAAAACATGCTTTCCGAATCTGATTCCATTTTAACACTAATTCCAACTTTTTGAACCGGCAATGCAATTTAGAAAGTGTGAAGTTCAAAGGTATAGTGTGAAATGAGGCTTAAGATAACTGCACTTATCGCAGTTTTACATAGTCAGGGTGACTCACAGAAAATGCTTTTAGGAATCATTTTCTAAATTAATGAATATTGAAAATGTTACGTTAAAAATATATATATTCAGTATTAATTTTAAATAAAACACAGGCTTTTAAAGCCCAGCATATTGTTTTGCCCATAACCATTGAGAGTCAGAAAACATGAATTTATTATTGTATTTAGTTGAGTTATTTGGATTCAAGGTACATTTGAGATACAGCTACAACTCATACAAGTTATTTGGGGAGTAATTTACAAAATCTTTGAGTCAAATAAGGCCAGACCAATTTTATTTCTTGTTTTACGGATCCGCCTGTTGTATTTTTTCAAGAAAAAGAAAAAAATATAAAAAAATGAATTTTCCCTGCTCAAAAAAAAAAATCCTAATATTTGTAATGGCCAAAAATGTAAACATATAAGAAATTTTGTTTTTAGATTGTATTTTGCCCCATATACACTTCATAAATTCCCAAAAGGAACATGCTTTGAGTATTTAGAAGGAATATTACATTGACTGGTGATTTTATTTTTATTTTTTTTCCCTCCTGCCTTTAGGTTTTCTGAGGACAAAAATCCGTAAAACAAGAAATAAAATTGGTCTGGCCTAAACAAGAAATTAACATATTGTTTGTGACTGCGTGTCTGAATGTACTAATCAGGATTAATGCACTCATGAGTTTTATACCACACCAGAGTATAAGGTGGATGCCTTGAACAGACACAGTAAACTGACCAGTCCGAGTTTTAATCCCTAACAAGTATTCACATTATCTGTACAACACAATAAGGGCTGAACCAACAATTTTCTGGACTCCAGGCAGAATCGTTATCCACCAGACTTTGGAAGCATGTATCATTTTCATAGAAATATAATCTTACCTCCCACTCAGGTTTGAAAAAACTAAAATGAACGAGAATGCTGTTTAACTGCCCATACACACGATCACAAAACATAAAGGAGTGTCTCCAAACCACAAATGTTTACCAACAGAATAGAATAACTTTGGTTGTAAAAAGTCTGAAAAACAAACAAAACCTGTTTAATGAATTACCTCTCACAGGCAATGTAAAAGGTATTTGAATCTATTAAAGGACCCCTGTATTAAGATTGTTTAACTGTTGTTTATTATGCCATAAGCATTCTAAAAGGGAAAGAAACTAACCTTTATATAATGAGTGTACAAGCTATTCAAATATAGTTAAGGTTTTATTTCACAAAGTCATTTACAAGTAAAAACTCAACATGCCACACTGGGTTAATTCTGATCCACATTTTCACTTCCCTAATCGCCCAGCTTGCAGACCTGCCCGCCCACCATCTGAACTTCCTTTAATTCTGAAGTAGGACATGTCAGACTCATGAATCTCGAAACCTGCTTCTATATCTGTAGTTGGAATAAGCTTTACATGTAAAGTATAGCCTAAATAATTAAGCTCTCCGCAAGAGCCGCCTCACAGGAGTTGATGTAGAATGGCAGTAGGCATTCAAGGGGCACAGTTACTGCATTCATGTGGAAATTACTTCTCATAGCTACTTTATCATTTATTCATATTTTTTGTTCCGATACAGAAAAAGGAAACAAAGTTTAAGAAACTCAAGACATGATTACAAAATTAGATAGGAGACTGTCATTTTAGCATGTCGTTACTCGTATTCAAGTCAAGAATTTTTTTTTCTTCAACACTGACTTTGAGAACAGTCTGCAGCTAACCTTGACTGGGCACGAGGTTGTATTTGAATAGAATTGCTTTCTCAGGTTATGATATGAATATACCTGTACAGTGAGTGAGTGAGTGAGTGAGGATGGGTGGGTGAGGAGTGAGTGAGTGAATGAGTGAATGAGGATGGGTGGATGAGGAGTGAGTGAGTGAGGATGGGTGAGGAGTGAGTGAGTGAGTGAGGATGGGTGGGTGAATGAATGAATGAATGAATGAAAAAATGAATGAAGCTTTATTAATTATCACATCAAAAGAACACATGAAAAAGTATGAGGATTGACATGCTCAAAGGTTGCTCACAAATTGCTTAGTACTTTTCAGCATAGTAGACTAGTGCAAATTTGCTTCACTCACCCATTCACCCACCCAGGGTATTCATGTAAACATTCCACCCCAAGTACCAGTGTGTCAAATAGTTTCCAAATTTGGCTAGCCAGTCGGGCTTGCTATGCCTGAAAGTTACTAGCCCACAAAATAATTCACTAGCCTGAAATTTGAAGTAGAATACAAAAGATTACATGGAGATGAGAATAAGAATAAGATATTGTTGATATTTCATCATTAAGCTGCTAATATGATGATAATTTTCATCAGGCCATAATCTTTAATGATTTAAATGTGTGTTCTAACTTACCAAGTCAGAGAGAGTGATATATTTACAAAATGACCCCATGAAAATTCACTAGCCAGTCAGGCCAGTGACTGTGGACATTAACTGGCCCGACTGGATTTTTACTAGCCACGGGCTAGTGGGCCAGTGGCTATTTCGCACACTGCCTAGTACATGCATGTCATGGTATCCCCATTGCTTAGGTTGATGCTCATGATGTCAATCACTGGATTGTACGGTTCATTCACACAGACCACCCACATAAAGTGTTTGAAATCAACCGGGACAGCATTACCCTAAATCTAAACGAAGGGACCTTTAACAGTTTTAAATACCTTAGCAGCACAAAACAAGAACCCCTAACCTGCAAATGCAATCAAACAGAGAGCTAACCATCTGACTATAACGAATTAACGACAAAATTTGCTTTCATTCCAATAACCAGCCACCAACGATCCAGTAATTCAGTTTTGAAACGTTGCAAATGTAAGTTCAACCAAGCAAGAGTCTGATGTCAAGTATGCGGAGGACTGTCAAACACGCTAAGTGCTGTTGTCTGGCAAGGAAGAACAGCCATGTGACAGGTCACGCTGACATGACAGAGCCTTGTCTATTTCGAAATAAATTACCTGAAATTGACACTTTATCTAGTTAAAGACCAGACAGTAAATAACGCGTATATCAGCGTCAGATATTTCAGCCGTTAACCTTTCGCAAAGAACAACCAACATCTGAATCACACCCAGAACACAGATGCCTTGATTTGTTTGTTAAAAAACAAACATAAATATACCGAATGTGGGGCATCATGAACATTTTGGGGGATATTTTTGTTGTTGTGAAGAGCACACAATTCCATAAAAATATTCTAAAACCATTCATTATCCATGAACTTTTTGTGAGGTAAATTTTGCATTTTTTAAGTAAATACAAACGTGTCCTGCTTCAATTTATTTATTATAAATTTGGATGAAAATTAATTTAATTACAAATTTGTTAGTGCCTCCCCAATTCACCACAGCTTACAATATAACCTAAATATAAAAATCCGAGCTCCTTAGTTACAGCAGGACATAAGTCAGGTAATACAAGCTGTATTAGAGGCCTACCACATTCCCTTATCAAGATCTCCCTATACTGTGTCCTAGTGTGCATGTAGCCACTGCCATGGCTCTATGACAAGACGGTGATAGAGACATGCAATGCTATCAGCTGAGTGGGGCTTTCTCTGAGACAGAAGGCGTGCAGGTAGACATGTACATGCATTTTGTGGCTGACCTGTGGTTGGGGTCAGTTGTCTTTCCTGACAGCTGACATACTTCATGCCTGCAGCTTGTTTTTATCAGCTCACCCTTCTGTACTGGGCAAGACAAAAATCTGAGGCACTGGGCATGTGAGTGAATGTTATTTTGTGGCACATACAACCTTTCCTGACATTTAACATACTTCATGCCTGCAGCCAGTGTGCGAAATAGCCAGTGGCCTGCTAGCCCGTGGCTAGTAAAACTCCAGTCGGGACAGTAAATCTCAACAGTCACTGGCCCGACTGGATAGTGAATTTCATGGGGTCATTTGTAAATATATCACTCTCTCCGACTTCTTATATCATGCAAGATTGTGATACAAAAATGTTCATTATATTAGCAGCTTAATGGTGACTTATTGAAGTTATTTGAGCAAAAGTAAAATGTTTCAAAAATTCAGAAATGTGTTTATTCATTTGTTTTTGATGGTATTTCACCTTTGTGTAATCATTTCTACATTCAAATTTCGGGCTGATAAATTATTTTGTGAGCAATAGTAACTTTCAGGCATAGCTAGCCTGACTGGCTAGCAAAATCTGGAAACTATCTCGCACACTGCCTGCAGCTCACTTATTCCGGCTCCCTTTTCTGAAACTGTCCGAGGCAGTGGGCGAGTGAGCAAATGAATGTTATTTTATGCCACACCCAAACTATCTTATGGCACAGACACTGAGGAAGTGGGTGAGGTGAGGTGAAATTGGGTTTAACGTTGTGCTTCAGAATATTTCACTCATATTGTGTATGTGCGGCTGCTTGTACTAGCCCAGACTGAAGCTGGATTCATAGTGCTAGCCCACTGAGATACCACGCCGCAGTGAAGTATGAATACCCCACTCAGACACATTATACTGACTCCGAGCCGACCAGTCTTTGTTGTACCCATTAATGCCGAACACCAGGTAGGGACCAACAAGTACCATATTTTAACGTCTTTTGGTATGACGAGGTCGGGGATCGAACCCGCGCGACTTTCCGCTCTCTGGGCGGACGCTCTAACCACTACACCACGGAGGCGGTCGAGGAAGTGGGTGAGAGAGTGAATGATGATTTATGCCATTCATCAACCTGCCTGAGAAACTGACCTTGATCAAAGGGAAGCAACTTCTAATGCTTAATCTATGAGACATTCCACTTGTTAAGTGACCGCTGTCCTGTTGCAATGTTTTGAACTTAGAATTCTTACGCACACACACTAACAAGCCACACTCTTGGTATAACAATTATTTATTTCTAAACTTTAGCGTGATAAGGCCTAAAAAAAAAAAGCTTGTGGTTCCAAATATTCCGCTGAGCCTAACAATTTTACTCACCACATAATAAATTAAATTTATTTTTTGACACATGAGTAATGTTAAAATATTTTTCAAAAAAACCCAAAAAAACTACCTACCTACCCTAGTTCTGAAATGTAAGAAATCGGAACCACAACATTTATTTTTGGGGGCCTAATGTAAATCTGACAATCAGTGGAGGTTGTAAATTATGACACTGACTCTGAACACAGGGCAACTTGACATACAAGCAGGATAGTCACCTATCACAACCTTCACGTCAATTAATGAAGTCACAGCTCTTTGATAGGGTCTTACAAGTCACTGATAACCTATTCCATTAAAAACTCAAACATTTGTCCTTGTTCTACACCCTCCATTCTCTAAACGAACATAAAGATAACACAAAGTTCTGACGACTTGAAATTATGTCAGTTTCAATGTACAACCTGATACAAGTGTAGAAGTGAGCACAGCTCACATACCCCGCCTCCCACTTTGGGACATGGAAATGACTGATATTGATATATATAATGTGACATGGATCAGCAGCTCACAAGACTTTCTCCTTGACTCTACTAAACTTTATGTACATGTTAGATAATAGTTTTGCCATGTACTGATTACAGTAATAATTTATGGAAACATTATTTTTTTGTGTTTTCCGTGGAAACCTGATATACAATTGAACTTGTTGCACACAATGAAGTGGACATAGATGAAGATTGTTATTTTTTAGCACATGGCATATCTGTGGGTCATGATTAACTTGTGTATTAAGTTTGGTGAACCTAGCATATATAGTTTTGATGATATGCTGTGGCCAGGTAACCATCAAACATATTTTGCACCAAGTCATGTTTCCATGAAAACAACAACAAAACAAATTCTGAAAAAACTTTAAAATAGCAAAAGGCACATCAATGGGTAATGATTAACATGTGTGTGAAGTCTGGTGAACCTAGCAAACTTTAAGAGATATGCTCCGGACAAAACCATCAAACACATTTGGCACTAAGTCGTGTTTCCATGGAAAGAGCAATAAAACAAATGAAAAAAATTTAAAATAGCAAAAGGCACATGCATGGGTAATGATTAACATGTGTGTGAAGTTTGGTGAACCTAGCATGTAAACTAGGTTTCGGGACGGACGGACAGAATGAACGCTATATACCCCCGTTACTTCGTAGCGGGGGTATAATAAATGTTATATATATATATGATGTATATGCGATTCCTAATTATTAATTTACATTTGCTATATATATATAAATATAGGGGCGTGGTGGGTGAGCTGTCTAAGGCGTCAGGCTAGTGATCCAGAGAGCATGAGGTGTCGGGATCGAGCCCACCTGTTGCCGAGTGTTGAAACCTTGGAGTCAACTTTGTGTGCAGACTATTTCCGTGTTGTCACAACCCCTAGTGTACAGTACACAACCCTGTGCACTTAAAAGAACCCACGAATCTGTTGGTATATGACCAGATGGTGGCCACATGAATACGTGCAAACACCTAGTTGCTGGTACAGCAACGTGCAGTAAACTTGGACAAAGTACTGTGACTATGTGTCCCAGTCCACCCATCTGTGAATGGGTACCTCATAAGGATGGGAAAGCCGCAATAACTTCGGTGTGCCTTGTGGCAGCAAGAGTTGTATGATCCCCAGGGAGTTGAGATTGATAATAAGATGTGCTGTTGAGATTGACATCCAATGACATTCAGCAGTCAAGGCATCCATTTTGCCCACATGGAGGGTACTAAATTTTACATAACAATGCTGGAAAATATCATCACATCTCAACCATAAATTTCACAACCTGTCGTTTTTGCTTCGGCTATCAAATTTTTGCCAATTCCTCTTACAGTTTTTCTGCCATAATGAATCACTACTGCCAAACAAGAACGTTTTAGCTGTTCACTAGGGAATAGTATTTTTTTTAGTGGTAAGAACGATGGCTCCTCACAAAACTATATGAAACCATCAGACAGGAAACGTATACTCTGTTTGAAATTATCTGTTTTAATTTCGAGAAACCTAACTATGGTCATGACGATCTCAAGGCCAGACTAATTTTAGTTCAATATAAGCATCAGGACTAAGATATACAGCAAGCTATTGGGACTAAACAATAGTTCAATCTATTGTAAGCTCGGGATATGGCTGAGATAACAATGTGAGTTCATTATATCTGTCAGTTCATTGTAAGCATATTCATTATAAACATTAAAACTATAAATATAGTTTACCATATGTATATTTTGATAATAGCTTTCCACATCTGGGCTTCACACATGATACCCATGCGGGGAATCGAACCTAGGTCTTCGGCATGACAAGCCAACACCTTAACCATGAGGCTACCCCTCATTTTAAAATAGAAACATGTCATGGACAGTTGACAAATTTCAAACCTTAACATACAAATAATTTCTATTTTAATTATATCACTTGGATTATTCTCTATAGCCAATGTCCCCTCTATAAAACAAGTTATTTTAAAATGATTTGCAAAGTTTCAAATTTAAAGAATTCCCTTTTCTTTAATAAAATCTTTTTCCAACCTACAATATTTTTAAACAACATATTACGATAATCACATTAACAAAACAATTTTTAGGCCATAGTTCAGGAAAATCAATTAAATTTAATCCAATAAGTGACAATTTCAACACAATATGACAGCTGAGAATGATTAAATGGTGAAATGTGCACTATCTTTCCTGAAACAAGGAAGTAGGTTTTGCTGAATACCTAACTGATCCTAATGAAGCTGATTCCAAAACAAATGTTGCATAATGTCGGCAATAGCAAGTGGGTTAGCTGGTGAAAGACTAAGTGTTATTGAACACTGCAAAATACAAAATTACAGTTTGTAACCATGGAAACTAATCAAATCTACAAGTGGTTGATATTGTGAACAATGGCTGAACCACTAGGGTACAATGACAATCAGTCTCAGGACACAATGTAACCACTTCAGTCAACCAATACAACTGGCATGAGGTAATTGTGTATATGAGTGAGTGAGTGAATTACGTTTTATGCCGCTTTTAGCAATATTCCAGCAATATCACGGTGGGAGACACACGAAATGGGCTGCATACATTGTACCCATGTGGGAAATCGAACATGGCTTTTTGGCATAAAAGCGAACGATTTAACCACTAGGGCTGCAACAATTCGAGTAGATTCGATTCTTCGAAAATCGAATGTGACACCTTAGTTTCGATTTTTTTAAATCCATTATCACTATTTTGTTTCGATATTTGAATACCTATTAAAATTATTTCCACACAACCAGAACATAATTTTGACTCCAACTAGAGCAGTTTTGAGTGCTAAAATAAGGCGAAACATGATTGGTTGACGCCGGGCTAATTATCCAATGAGAACTGTTGTTAGTAGACATCGCTAAGTTGACAATGGATTTCACGCTAAACAAGCCGACTCTGAGAGTGAAATGAAATCTGATGTTTTTCACTTGTATGAAGAATCGAATTGAAAATGATCAAATCGAGGGTCCAATATCGAAAATCGAATCGAATTGAGGCCTGCGTGAATCGTTGCAGCATTATAACCACTAAGCTATCCTACCTCCTACCTATGAATAAACAATACCATTTAGAGAGTAGTCAAGTGTAACATGATCGGTTGAGTCCCATCGGATACTGACGCATGTAATCGCCAACACACAAGGTCAGTGATCTAAACCTTGATGGAAGCCACAGTGGCTGAGTGGAACTTTACCACCCAAGAGTACAAGAATCTGTCAGACGTAAAGATAAGCTGAGTATCTGAGTAAATTATGCAAATATTTATGTGAAAACTCAATTCCTATTAAGTCTATTACGTACAAGTAAGCTTAAATTTTTGTAAATACTCAATAAATGTGATCTTACCTGCCTACACACAAAAATGTCAAATCTTAGCTTGCGTATCGGTGGATTGATAAAATAACTGAGGCATATTGAGAGGTTCTGTTTCTTGACTTCATGAACTTGACAACTTGCAGTCTTTCTTAACGTTTAACTCATTTAAACTTATAAAAATTAATGGAAAATAAAATACCAATTTGTTTGATTACAATTTATTTGGTTACTCAAAGGAAAATTAGGAAAATTAGGATGACTGACTTGAGATTGGTTTTATCACACAAGCTTGAGATAACACAACTCATAACTCAACGACCCATAACGATATCTGTAGCTCTGATCTGTACTTCACTGAAAAAGTGTATTCCCAAATATAATATGTAACATTAGGTATTTGGACTCCACCAAATCCATGATTTATATAAACTCAGGAAGCTATGGAAATGAGAACAATATCATAATTCCATAATGAAACTGAAATGGCAAAAACATGAAGGACAATGTACATAAAACTGAATAGTTTAATATTGATAAGTTTGACACAAGTACTGAGGAAATAAAAACAGAAAGATACTGACAAGGAAATGGTGAGACTAAATTTAACAAATTTGACAAATTCCCATTTTTTCAGAATCTCGGAAAAACAGATGGTTTTCAGTCATATTATTTACACTAAGTCACCTACACTGACAATACCGAAGATGTATGTTAGACAACTTGAGTTTGAATCTCAATACTGGTTGTCACATAGAATTACTCAAATGGAAAACATGTTAGCTCACACGAAGTAGAGATTGAGCGTGACTTGCAATACTTGCAAAACTTTTGCTTTATTAAGTTTTTACGTACATGACTGTTCTCCTCATTCTTACTCTTACATGGACTGTGGTTTGCTGGTAGCAACAAAACTTATCGAAATGGAAAGACTCATTTAGAGTGTTAGCTTATTGTGTCATTATCGGAACAATTGTTTTATTAATCAGTTCGTTTAGTTGATGCTGATAAAATAATTTTACTCTTTGTTGCCAAAAGATTTCAGTTTGTTGTTTAACGCTCCACTCAGCAATACTTCAGGTGCACGATTGTGATCTGCATGAAACATTGTCTGGAGCATCTACTCGTGAAGATCTTCAGTAATCCATGCTTGTTGTAAGAGGCGACTAACGAGATCGGGTGGTCAGGCTTGCTGACTTGGTTGGTACATGTCATTGTGTCCCAATTGCGTAGATCGATGCTCATGCTGTTGATCACTGGATTGTCTGGTCCAGACCTGATTACTTACAGACCGCCGCCATACAGCTGGAATATTGCTGAGTGTGGCGTAAAACTTAACTCACTCACTATTCACTTTGTCTTCAGTTCATTTCCACCAAGACATTTAGGTTACAAACAGATTAAGACAGAAAACAGGGAGTTGTCCTTCATTTGACTTGTAGTCTAGCGGCTGTACATAAAGATGGCTGGGTTAATTTTCTAACACTCCAAATTTTCTATATCACGATAAAGCTGATAATTAAACTACAAATACACTGAGACGAACCATAGCTGCACCAGAGCGAACCAGTATAGCACCTCGGACAAAGTAGAAGCAAGGAAGTTAAATCAAGTATACTGACTATAACATCACCCTTGCATCTCGGTACATATCGCCATGTTTACCAGCAAACTGCAGCTTCCTTGGTTCAGAGTTTGTTAAGTCTCATATTGGGGATTAGACTCACATTTACTCCCAGAAATAAAATTATCTGATTAAAAAATATATCCACAAAATAAAAAGTTAAATCCAAATCGAGTCCAGAACAATCCTTAACAATCAATCAATTTCAACAATAATTCCCCAAAATATATTTATCTTATTTAAAATATTCATTTAAAAAAAGAGTTAAATCCAACAATTAATTTAACATTTTGTCAGAGAAAAAATGCTTTATCACTTAAGATAAATATCTACAAACTGAAAAATAATCCCAATGGAGACCAGTAAACTTTTCAATTTCAGGTATTGCGATAAGGCAATATAGACTTGCCAAATCTTTCTAGACTTCAGTTTGACTTATTTTTAATCTATTCTGGGGTTAAAACCAACGATCACAGGCTCCTGGCACACCCAAGGTACGCATCAGCATGCAGCACATCAGACCCATGTACCAAACATATACTGAACCATCTTTCCCTCTCTGTACTTAGGGCAGTACACCCTCTAAGTCACCTCAACATGTAGAAAAGTACATCAGAGAGTGAGTGAGTTTAGTTTTACGCTGCTTTTAACAATATTCCAACAATATCACAGCGGGGTACACCAGAAACTGAGTACAATGAAATCGGTAAGGGATTAATTTAGGTTTCTTAACTAAGTGCACATGCAAATCAAATTTGTAAAGAAAATCATTCTTTTATTCAAAATTGAGATTTTTTTAAGCTCTTTATAAATTTCTTTAAATCAGAAGTATGTCGATATTGTATTTTGAGATTCTAATTCAATGAACAACATAAAACGAAGCATTTGAAAAATCTTCCCGTTTAAGGGTCCTGTTATCAGAGACACACAAGCAACCTCTACAAAGCCATAAAATTAGTTGTTAGGTTACATAGATTATCAGGATTTGTAGGGGTTTTTTATGATTTGGAAATGTTTTACTAACATCTGTTGCAGACATAGTACAGAACATCAGCATGATCAGCCTCTGAGCTGGTCTAGATAACTCCCTGTACGTTCTGCAACATACATGTATTACGGAGTAACACTCAAGTGGGCCAAGATCAGATTATGCTTTCATATTTCTTACATAGTCTGGTTGTTTTTAAGGCACAAGATAAGAACATGAGCCAAAGATAATTTTATAATGTTTATGAAATAACACACCTGTAAAAGCAAAGGTCTCTGCTTCTGAAATCTGTGCCCTGAGCAAACTTGTGAAGGGGAGGTTTCAAAAGAACAAGATAGGGCCAAACCACAGATACCAAGGTAATCATATACACCAGCTGTATATATTCTTCATGAACACATTTTCACACCAGACAAGAAATATATCTGCCTTTTCCCAGTCAGTTCGATCCTTGCTATATAAAATCCTCCAGAAAGCTGAATTTTGTATCTTAACTTTTTTCTCAATTCATTATCATTATCAAGCCAGTTTTTGGTTTCGGAGTATCTAAAAGTGGTGCAAAGTTTTTGAGATGCTCCCTTCCAAACTAAAGACTCTATGGTGATTGGGTTAATTGGATTATCAGATCTGCTGGTATCGTGGTGACAGTTGAGTGACTTGGTTTGATAAAGGCTGTATGCAGTAGTCATGCATGACTGACATCTTTGGAATCAACTGCCAGGTATATTGGTTCCAGACATTGCGTACCAATAAAGCAATTATCATTTGTGAATAAAGATGATTAGAATCAGTGCCACAGGATATAAGTAGGTTCCAACCTTCACCAGTACCGAAATAGATTTTGTTTGCATGGCAATTCACAACCACAACTCACTCAGTGTTTGCTCTTGAGTGGTTTTGTAATGAAATATACATGCTATATACACAAGGGAATATGAAACATACGTGTTTTGTCCACCAACACATCAAATAACAGTTCGTGAGTGCTTGCTAATCTGTCTCAGAGTCCTTAACCATATGATCTCTCCCCCTGGCCAGGCCTTATTATGATGCTATAGTCCACAACTGCGAAATTATAGATTTTCCGGAAGTTTCGAGCCTCCAATCTGTGATTCCTTTTCAATTTCTTTTAATTGTTTGTTTCTATCAAATTATATATCTCTGAGAACAAGCTTTAGTCTTGTAAGCTGGCTTGTGGGAGAAGTTTTGTTACACAATTTATATCCTAAAGACCCATGAGATATAAAGGAATAGTATGCAATGTAGTATACAAGCCATATGAAATGTACAAGCCCCAGACACACAGGAATTGGAAACTGACATGAGATTAATGGCAATCCAATGTATTTCTGTACCCTTTACAACCATTCGAGATAACAACATATAGTGTATATAGTAGTCAGCAAATGACATTTTCTAATCTCTTTTCTCAAATCCAAGCGATATATGCCTACGTGTTGGAATGAGTGATATTGATCTGTGATGATTCATTGACAAGGAAACATCATCGATGACTTGTCCTTTTCTGACAATGCAGTGGAACTTCCATTCAATCCAGATGAAATCAATTCTGAATTTGAGCTTCAGAGGTTATAGCAATTTGGTAAATGTAAACTGTTAGAATGTGCCCCATAAATCAATTGTGAACGATTATGTTATGGGTGAATGGAATTTAATCAGAGCGCTGCATGATCTTTGGCACAGACGAGTATGACAAGAACACCTAAACTCAGACTGACTGACTGAGTTTGGTTTCACGCCGCTTTTAGCAATATTCCAGCAATATCACGGCGGGGGACACCAGAAATGGGCTTCACACATTGTTCCCATGTGGGGATTCGAACCCGGGTCTTCGGCGTGACGAGCCAACGCTTTAACCACTAGGCTACCCCACCGCCCCCCTGAACTCAGATGGTTAAATGTGAACCCTTAACCCTGATACGCCCCAGAAATGTGATTTTCATCAGTAACCTTGGAATACTAACCTGTTTTCAACAATGTTCAAGCACTAGATCATAAATTGATGGTTATATTGAATAATGATCCTACCCAGACATCTTTATATCATTTGTGATGGTTATAACTATTAAAATGTTATAATGTTTAACAACCTAAACAATGTTGCACTTTTCTTCTAATTGTTGATTGAAATCTTTTTGTGACATGACAATTTTTCATTTTTTAACTTTGCTATCGCTCTTTAGACTATATACATTACCTTCGTTTCCATGGCGATATACTGACGAAAATAGAGCTATCCGAATGTGTAATGACATCAGCTATCTCAGAAACATGACCATCTCGTTCTCTGGATGTTTGACATTTCAAGAATATGAACTCAAGATTTACACTGCACGCTCGCGTTTAAATTTCCATTTCTTGTGAAAGCTGCTATTTAGTTCGCCACAAATATGCATGTTGTGTTTGTTTCTTGTGTATCTATTTCAGATCCAAGAAAACTCGCCGGTTTAGCACAGGTGGCTAAGTTAACTGACAAAGAAATTAACATTGACAACTGCACATTGACACTGTCACGCGTGCCGTGGATACTGTGTTGCCCACTCGGTCGCTCCCATGGCGTTGGATTTTCATCATGATTTGTGAAATCAACGTGTGTTTGCATTTATGTCACTGTCACAGTGAAATATACACTTCTGCATTTCATCTCAGTACAAAGAATATGAAAGAAATATCGGTTCGTACTTACAACTGAGCAAGGTACTGCTGCACCCAGTACAAGCATTCTCCTTCGATTTCTGATGTCAACACAAAATCCCAAATCAATCTTATTGGTGGGTCATCTTCATCAGTTACAGAAGTGTCTATTTCATTACAAAATTTATCCAGAAACTTCCTGAATGAGGAGAGCAGTTCAGCTCGCTGGGACCCCTCCATCCCGTAAACAAGCACTGTCACACCATACTCGAAGAAAAGCTTATATGTGCACATAAAGCAGTGACGTCACAGCGACAGGCAGCGGCGCCATTTTCGAAACATGTGCGTGATGGTGTTTGTAAACAGAACATATGTTGACGGTATATGATCAAGGAATTTGACGTCATGTTTGATCATTGTCAGCCTGATAACCCGGTTTATCCATAGTTTGATTTGTTAATGAGATTATTGAACTGTTTGGTTGTAACAGTGCGCAGTGACGTGGCGACTGACAGCTAGTGTCGTGCACTGACCTTGACAGCTGAAACTTTCAGCACCAGGAATTCGGAAACATATCACAGATTACCCACTGGTAAGAAGTGTCATGCGAAAATTCCCACAGGGAAGTTGCCTTCCTCGTGTATTTTCATGACAAATGTGTACTTTTCCGGTGCACTTTTAGGCGCTCGTTTTCTAGTTTTACATAGCTCTTTCTCAAAACACCAGATCTTGCCCACGAATTATGAACTTTTAATGAAGGGATAAAGTCATTATCACAGATGTTTGTATTGAACAGGTATACCCATTTTATTGATCTGTGAATAATTACACATACAGACTATAGAGTGCATTCACTTCGTCCAATATCACCATATAATTTTTTTAAATTATTTTTACCTACAGCATGATTCCTTACATGAAGTCCCAATAGGCCATTTCATCCTCTCGGCTAAACTTGTATCTATCACTACTAAGGATGGGTTCTTTAGGGACTGGTCTATGATGGGCACTTCAGCTACACAGTTAGAAGCCCCTGTTAGCAGCTATAGACCCCTAGGATGTCAGTGTTCACAATTAGAAGTGAAATTCAAGGGTTCCTCATGACCCCTCATGATGTAAATGATTTAATGAGTTCTGAGATTAAACAACATATAGGAGAATTAACATATCACGAACCCCGGGACCACAACCAAACTCTGAATACACACACATATTTCTTTATATTCCCCATCCAAATGACACTGCTGTGTGATTACACCACAATGTAGCTAATTAATTGCTCCCTAATTTTAATTACTGCACAGTGTAGCTGATTGCATGGTAATTATAAGTACTTCACCAAAGAACTCATTGATTTACATAACCCCATTCATACGATCAGTTTAAATGAACTCATTAAGCAACATTGATAATCCTACCTTCTGATTTATTATTATCAATTTTGGATAACTGTCTGTTTTTGAAATACTGAGGGAAACAGTTAAATGTGGATATCCTATTTAGAAAGTTACCCTTTTATCTTTTTTGATTGCCATCTTAGAACGTGATGAATTCTTGGCTCCGAATCAACCGCTACAACAAATGGTGGGGTAGCGTAGTGGTTAAAGTGTTCGCTCATCACGCCAAAGACCTGGGTTCTATTCCCCACATTGGTACAATGTGTGCAGTGATTTACAGGACGCGAATTCCTGCGTCCTATACGCATAAAATTGACAATGGACGCAACAAAATTTTCAGCACATCCACAGGGACGCAGAAAAAGTCCAAATACTTTTTTGTAAAAATTCCAATCAAGTAACAATAGGTTATCACAGAGTTTGCTACTAGCTGGGTTATGGTGTCATTTGCAATAATTACTGTAACAATGTGATGATCATGATACACAATACAAAAACAGTATTAATAATAATGTTTAAGTGTCTGGGACCCCATTTTGTTGTCCAGGACTCCTGAAAATTAAGAGTATGAGTCCCAGGGACCCTCAAATACAGGACTCAAAGTAAATCCCTGTGTGTGAATCCCATTTCTGGTGTCCAGGACTTGATGTTGCTGAAATATTGCTGAGAAAAGCCATACTCATGTACTCACTCCAATAATATAAGTGCTATATTGTTTTCTTAGATGAACCTAATAACACTTCATCTGTAGTTGTGATGATAAACCACAAAAATAAATATGCAGGGCTCCAGATAATTTTTCAACATCAGGAGTACGTACTCCATATTTTTTCACTACAGGAGTACTGGAAAACCTTAGAGTACATTTAGAGTACTGAGTGGAATTTAATGGCGTATCAGTAATCTTGTGTTTCGTTTCATATATGCACCACAACATTGCTAGTCTTGTGTAAACAGGTCAGTAAACAATAAAACAATACTTTTTCAGATAAATACGTCTGTAAATGATTCTAAGACCATACACCATTGCTGTGGTGCGTACCTGCTATGTTTTCTAAATTATTTGCTACCGTATCATGCATATTTTGTATCCGTACATACGCCGATACGGCCCTTATCTGGAGCCCTGAATATGTGAGAACAAAAATAGTGTGATGTCATGTAAATGGTTTTATATATATTAGTTCCCAGGATGCCGACTCCCCGCAGCCTAGGGACGTTCCCCATCAGCCCTGCAATGAAGGCTAAGTTGACCACCGCAGGCTTCCTGACCGTCTCCGATCTGCAGGACCTCAAGCCAAGCGAGCTCAGCAAGGGTGGGGAACATTGTTGTGTACAGGCTCAGGGATTTACCTGAACAGGCTCAGAGTCTCATATTCAACCTTCCGTCTGCATGCAGAAAATGTCTCTTGGAGTGAATGCATGATTAAGGTTTAAGCTGCTTTGAACATAAGCTGACCATAAGCTCAGACATACAATTTTTGTTGAAAGTATATGATACTGAAGCACGAAAACTGAACTCGGCGGCCAGTAATCTCTGTACATGTTGAGAATCAATTTATGGGTAAGCGTACCATGCACTTTGTTATGTTGTGATTAGTGTTGGGAATTGGTTAAAATCTCATAATTGATGATTGGTTGTGATGCCTCAAGCGAATTGAGACACCCTATGTATACAGCATTTTGTTTGTACTTAGAGTTAGGCGTGACTGCTGAAGCGGCCCTCGAGGTCATCAAGACAGTGTTCCAGGAGGACACAGGGGGGAGTGGCAGCAGGAGGTCGTCGACAATGAGGTCAGTCACGGCGTTGGAGATGTTGCAGGTTGAACAGAGTCTTCCAAACATTTTCACCTTCTCAGAGAAACTTGATGACATCCTAGGTGGAGGTGTACCTCTTGCCAAAATCACAGAGTTCTGTGGTGCCCCAGGAATTGGTAAAACCCAAGTTTGGTAAGTTGGAGAGGTGAGGTGAGGTGAAATTGGATTTAACGTCGTGCTTGAGAATATTTCGCTCATATGACGACGTGCATGCGTGTGTGTGTGTATGTGCGGCTGCTTGTACTAGCCCAGGCTGAAGCTGGTTTTATAGTGCTAGCCCACTGAGATACCATGCCGCAGTGAAGCATGGATACCCCACTCAGACACATTATACTGACTCCAAGCCGACCAGTCCTTGTTGTACCCATTAATGCCGAGCGCCAGGCAGGGACCAACAAGTACCATATTTTAACGTCTTTTGGTATGACGCGGTCGGGGATCGAACCCGCGACCTTCTGCTCTCCGGGCGGATGCTCTAACCACTACACCACGGAGGTGGTCGGTAAGTTGGTGAGGAAACACATCCAGATGTATAACACTTCTCTGTATGGAGGCCATTCTGTACATGTGTCTCACCAGTAACAGTACAGTGAGTGACATCATGAGTATAAATCTGCTGCGTTAGCATAAAATGACACACACAAACCAAGTCAGTAAGCCGGACCACCCAATCACCTTTGTTGCCTTCTACGATTGGTTGGTTTGATTGTTGTTAAACACAGCACTCAGCAATATTCCAGTTATATGGCTGTGGTCTGTAAATAATCGAGTCTGGGCAAACAATCCAGTGATCAACAGCACGAGCATCGTTTAATGCAAATTTGTATGCCATGACATGTGTCAACCAAGTCAGCGAGCATGTCCACCCGATCCCGTTAGTTACCTCTTACGACAAGCATGGGTTACTGAAGAACAATTCTACCCGGGATCTTCAGGGGATTCTCAAGTGGCTTCCTCATTCAGGCTTCAGAAATACTTGTATTTGGGTACCAATGGCTCACTCAGAATAAGACACTGCTGCCTGAATGTCATACTTTGAAATACATTTACTTAACAGAGATACATTGTGACATGTTTTGATATAATGTACCTTTGCACACATTAATAATAATAATAATAACTAGGATTGTTCAAATAAAACTCATTTTGACTCTGTACTTACCATGTGTACTAACGCAGACTTGTTCTTATCACTATATGGCTGGCTGGAATAAAAGCGGCGACGTAAAGCCCAACTCAACTCAACCCAACCTTTAAAAAAATTACTGTGGTGCGGTTAAAGGCGGGGTTCCAACCTGAGATTAATTTGGCATTGATTCAATGCTGCTGGCCACAAACGGAAAATTCACAAACTGCAGAAAAACATATACTATAAGAGAGATTACTGGTACATGTTGCAGACTGCTGGAGAGATCACATCCTGGCAATTCCAGAGCACTAATTCTTTTTAATGTAGACTTATGAACAACAGAGTTACGGCCTTTTAAAGAGGGAACTATTTCTGTGGGCACTGGAAAACCAGGACACGGGCAGTGGTGCTAGATTTTACGACACTTCCTCCAGCTATCTCACAACTGAAAAAATGCGAAATCCTAATGTCCCTCACTGTTTGTGGCGTAATTGTGGCGTAACTATTGACTTTTACATAATGATAATGTGAAGCAAAATTGTTCCACATTTTATTGTCTACAGTTTGGTACCTTCAAAAAGAAAATCCATTGTGTTTTCGCAGAGCTGTGAACCCTATAAAAATGCGTTTGGCCAAAAATTGACCAACTTCCAAGGGCAATAACTCCGACACTGTTCAAGATATCGATATGCATTGAACAACCTAAGTAGTCCAGAGTGTGGGCTTTAAAACGATATATAGAACACTATTGTACTATTTGCCGTTCAGGAGCAGAGGATTGTTAAACAGAGGCACCGGCAAAAAGGTGCAGAAATTTCTTAATCGCTAAGGCTGTGTTTAAGGCCGTAATGGTGACGTTATTATTGATTTTTCATAACCATGATGTGAAGCAAAAATGTTTCCCTTCAATTACCTACAGTTTGATACTATGGAAGATGGAATTCATTGATTTTTCGCAGAGTTGTGACCTCTTTCTTAACCCTATAAAAATGCGTCTTAAAAAATAAGACCTAATAATTGGCTTGTATAGTGCCTAGTTTACATCATAGATGTTCAACGGCGCTGCATACATCGTTAAAAACACAATAAGTGTGAAAAGAGTTCTATTCAGAAGCCATCTTGAAGAAGTAGGTTTTGAGCAAGTTCTTGAATAATGAATGGGACTCAGTTCGTCTGAGGGTGACTGGAAGATTGTTCCATAGAGCTGGTGCTGCTACAGAAAAGGCTCTATCACCCATGGAGGTTTTAGTGCTGGGCTGTGTTAGTCTTAACGTATCTATTGATCTAAGAGCTCTGGTGGCTACATGCAGATGTACAAGCTGGCGAAGGTAGTCACAGGACTGGTCATCGTAGAGGCAGTTATGAGTCAGTAGCAGAATCTTGAAGTAGATCCTGTACTTTACTGGAAGCCAGTGAAGGGATTTCAGAACTGGCGATATATGGTCATGGCGATGGGTTCGAGAGACCACACGAGCTGCTGCGTTTTGAATTTTCTGCAATTTAGAAAGTGTTGAAGATGCCGTGTTGCAAAAGAGTGAGTTGCAATAGTCCAGCTTTTAATTGTACAAACACATATAATGACCTTTAACTTAAGAATCTTCTAAATGTTTAATGTTTATGATTAGAACAAAAAGAGCTATTGTTTGTACTATGTGTCAATTGCAGCATGCAGCTCGGCATTGATGTCCAAATTCCTGAATGTTTCGGTGGTCTGGATGGAGAGACTGTTTACGTAGACACAGAAGGGAGTTTCATTGTTGAGCGGATGGTGGACATTGCATCTGCTACAGTTGAACATTGTAACAATATCGCACAAATGGATGGCTCAGACGGTGAGTTGAACATCATAATTACGTCGTAATAATCTCTAATACACAAGCAGCAGTGATATAGACTCTCAGTTGTCACTGTATATTACAAAATGTCATAATTATAAAGAAAACTTGCAGTTGGTTTTGGAACATTTTGTATTTTAATTCTTAAGAAAAATACCCGAGAAGATTGGGGTTAGAATTGTTCTTCAGTAACCCATGCTTGTCATAAGAGGTGACTAACAGGATCAGGTGGTCAGGTTTGCTGACTTGGTTGACACTTGTCATTGTATCCTAATTGGGTTGATTGATGTTCATGCTGTTGATCACTGGATTGTCTTGTCCACACTCGATTATTTACAGACCACTGCCATATGGCTGGAATATTGCTGAATAATGCATTAAACAACAAACCAATCTTAAGAAAAATCCACCAAGACTCATTGAGTTGAAAGACCTGGAAGAGTTACCTCCCTTTAGAAGTGATTACTTATTAAGTTATTTTGGAACTGCAGATTCTCATATCAGCTGTTCTCAGGTCAGCACTCAACAAAGAACAATGTTGGATATTGAGCACTTGTAAAAGACTTTGCAGTTGAAATGTAATATATATAATAATAATCATTTAATAAAATACCTTGTGATTATCTTTGAAAATGTGGAAATGAAGAACATATTGACAGGCTAAATGAACTCAATTTTATTTACCCAGTGGCACACACATGGAAGTATTAATGATGATTGTGTATATCAATAGTAAACATATTTCAACATTTTAACTCACTTAGTAATATATTTGTAACAGAATGAAATGTTACTAAGAAGTAATGCGGAAGTGTCAAAAGTAACAGTGTTGTTATTCAGATTGTGATCATGAAGTGTTTGTGAACGCACACGCACACACACACACACACACACACACACAGACAGACAGACAGACACACAGAGAGAGAGAGAGCACCGATATCCAGCTCACTTGCTCAAAGGCACTTTGTTTTTCCCCCGATCACTGGATGTCAATCTCAATGGCACGTTGTATTATCAATTTCAACTCCCTGGGGACCATACAACTACATACAGGCAAGGAGGAATTAAAGATTCCCAGTTAACTACATTCTGAACCTTGGCAAGGAACTTTCACCTTATTTCATTAGAGACAGATAATCCAAACTTCCAAGATATGAGTAGGTTATTCTTGATATTACCAATTGTCGTTTGTTCTTTAGAAGTGTAGAAAGTGTGGGTTACCTGATCTATTGTAAGTAAATTGTCATATAACATTAACACTGGATGATGTCATCTTCAGTTATTGGCGATTTTGTGTTCATTTGGATGGTGGTCTCTTCAACAAATGGTGAAAGTTGTTGTAATGGTCAGTGATACTTATGAAAACCTCCCGTATTATTGCAGTTATATGTGGCTGCTGACTCGTGAAATGTATTTATTCCAGATGTGAAGAGGCTGCCAGCAACTTTAATTTAGAAAAACTGTTATCGGGGATCCACTATTTCCGTTGCCATGACTACATAGAGCTTTTGTCCACTGTACACCTATTGCCAAAATTTCTTTCTGAGCATAAAAAGGTAAGAATTCGGACATCCAGTTCTACGAACAGCCCTGCCAGGCTGCCCAATTCTAATATGTTGGTATCAGCTATTATGAGTGGGCTTGAATATTTCAGCAGTGAATAGGTAACAAGATGGTCATAATGTGTTTTACCCTTTATCACGCAGTTTGGATTAACCATGGTAATACATGTATAATAATAATGTCTGTGAGGTGCGTGTGATTTATTAGGCACTCTACAAATGTATTGATTTGTGGATGGATGGATGGGTGAGTGAACAGAAGGATGATAAAGGGGTGGGATAAAGGGGTGGGATAAAGGGGTGGGTGAATGGATGATGGATGGGTTATAGATGTAACATATGTTATAGTTGGAATTACACTTTCTCAGTAAAGTACGGATTCTTGTACTTTTTGGTGGCTTGATTCCCATCCAGGATTCGAACCCACATCCTCAGAGTCAGGCACTCAGCCACCGTGACTTCCACAGGAAAGTGTTATCCCAAATATAACATGTTACGTTTGACCACTTTCTAAATGGCACTGTGGATTATAAATGGGCAGATGGATGGTTGGGTGGGTGGATAGATGGATGGATGGATGGATATATATCGACAGATGGATTGATATATCAATGGATGGATGGATATATCGATTGGGCGGATGGATGGATGGATGGATGGATGGATATATCAATGGATGGATGATATATCGATAGATGGATGGATGGATGGATGGATATATCGATGGATGGATTGATATACTAGTATCGATGGATGGATGGATAGATATATGGATGGATGGATGATAGATATATCAATGGATGGATGGATAGATATATCAATGGAAATATGGATGGATGGATGGATATATATATCAATGGATAGATGGATATATCAATGGATAGATGGATATATCGATGGATGGATGGATAGATATATCAATGGATGGATGGATATATCAATGGATGGATGGATATATCAATGGATGGATGGATATATTGATGGAATGATGGATGAATGGATGACTGAGTGAGGGTAAATAACCATGGGAAGGAGGGAGGGAGAGAAAAGTGACCATTCCTCAATTTACAGATTAGAAAGACATTATTATAACTCATTCATCAAATAATATTAGGAGGATATATATTGATATATTGATTGCCAATCGTTTGAGCAGGTGAAGCTTGTCATAGTGGACAGTATCGCATTCCACTTCCGTCATGATTTTGACGACATGTCGCTGCGAACACGCCTCCTCACATCCATGGCCCAGAGCTTCATCAGGCTGGCAACAGAGCACAAACTAGCTGTGAGTCAGTGCAGTACTGCTCGTGAATAGTCGACACGATAACCTGTTATGGGATAAAGTTCTTTTGTTTCTTTATGCAACTTGATCAAGTCAAATGCAAGTATTGTTACTTGATTCAGTTCTCCGATTCACTATTATTATTTTTTGTATCATAGGGACGGTGGGGTAGTCTAGTGGTTAAAGTGTTCGCTCATCATGCTGAAAATCAGGGTTCGATTCCCCACCTGGGTACAATGAGTGAAGCCCATTTCTGGTGTCCTCTGCTGTGATTGTTGCTGGACTATTGCTAAAAGCGGCATAAAACTAAATTGACTCACTCACTTTGGTATCATCTACACAAGTGGCAGGAAAGTTGCTGATGCGGCATAAAGGAACAGTTATTTATTTATTCTCTGGTATCAGGGACAAAATTCAAATATGGTCAGATATCTCCCAGGGGGTAATGGCTCCTTTAAGATCATCACATTTGTTTAGGAATTTGCATACAGATTCAAGTGTCTCGGTTGTTGAGGCAGTTGCTTCCTTAACTGGAAACCCCAAGTTGAATCTCATAAAATTAGATCATAGTTCACACTCATGTCAGACCAGAGGTTGCTTACTAGATCAGTCAAGTAGCAGTGGTTACGTTTTTCAACCATGCGACCACAAAAAGGTTAATTCTTAATGAGAGCTACAAGCTGTACAAATTATATCATCGAAATCATTGTCTGTTTCTCCTTTCAATATTTCAAAGGGAAGAGAACCTTTTTTGAAAAATAATTCAATCTTGGCATTCCAGAACATTTGTTTGTTCATTTATTCAAAGTGTATTGGGGTAGCAAGTGGTTAAAGCGTTGCTCTGGAATGGAAGTTGCCCATACTCAGTCAGCAGTCAGTCAAAGTGTAAATGGAAGTTGCCACTAGTGTCATAAAGCAAGAAAATTCCATTTTGATTGGCTAATGCTGACTCCTCACAAGTCAATTTATTGGCTGATCAAAGTTTATGATCAATTCTGAACGGTGGCACAGAGGTTTACATAAATACCATTTAAACAGTTAAACAGTCCTTAAACCCAGGTCACTCACTCACATACATACATGTTTCAGGTAGTGCTGACCAACCAGATGACCACCAAGATGGGTGGGGGTGCAGCTGGGGGTTCCCACCTAATCCCCGCCCTGGGGGAGAGCTGGGGACACGCCAGCACCATCAGGGTAGTGCTGTACTGGGAGGGCAATAACAGATACGCCCTGCTCTACAAGTCACCCTCAAAGAAAGAAGCTGTGGTGCCGTTCCAAATTACGGTAAGTTAATATCAGTTGGTCATATTAAGCCTTTTACAGTCATCCCTCACCATTATACAGGTCTCAGGTCCATGAATCACTCTACATTATCTGAATTTGGTTAGGTATCTCCCTTATGCAAAATGTACATTAAAGCATGACAGCTAATTCATGTCTATTGGGTGAAGTCATTCTGCTTCAGAAACGAAAAAAAAAAGATTTAAAAAAACTTTTAATGAAACTTTTCTGTTATGTGCTCCGTTCATGTACAGTTGTTCCTGGGGTGGTGGGGGTAGCCTAGAGGTTAAAGCGTTAAGCTCATCTGAAGACCGGGTTCAATTCTGAAGACCCGGGTTTGATTCCCCATATGGGTACAATGTGTGAAGACCCATTTTTAGTTGTGCAATCAGCTGCGTCCCCATTCCGCAAGGCCTCGGGTAATATTGCTGGAATATTGCTAAAATGAGACAGAACTCAGTCATGTTAAACCCAAAGTCACTCACTCCATAAGTTGAATCAGTTGTCCCCGTGTTCTGATTGGATTAATTAGTTTCAGATGGAAATATGGGTGGTATGACAAGTAACCTCTGTGGGAAAGAGAATGGGGTACAATGTGAAGCCCATTTCTGGTGTCCCCACCGTGATATTGCTGGAATATTGCTAAGGTAAACCCAAAGTCACTCACAGAGTGTCATGGAGTCATCAGGAGACAACCCACCCAGAAGGAGGGAACCCACCCAAACGCCAGAGAGTCTCATGACATGAGTGTTTGACAATACCTACCTGTGTTAGTAAATGTGCATGATGAAAGCAATCTTACATACTATACTCCAGCCATATAGACCTATGAACAGATGAGGAACAAGACGAGAATCTGGCTGCTATGATGAGTGACCTATGATAAGTGTCATCAGAACCTGATGATCTGGCTCCCTCCCAGTGTTTGCAATACTTTAATTTGACAGTTGGCCATCAGGGCCTGGTGCCTCCTGCAGGCTTTATCTACAGGCCCTGAATGAAATCTGCAGGCCCGTTTTGTTAAGGTCAAACCAATAATACAAAATAGACTACACTGTACACAATTTCACACTGTTTCTACAAAATCAGTTAACGCAACCCTATGGTTGAGAACTTGACATTCCTATGCGGAAAACATTGAAGCCAGGAAGTGAAACTGTAAGTTATCGTAATATGATGGATCATGGATGATTTACGAACCTTATTAAGAACGAAATTATGGGAAAGATTCAAGGTGAAAAAAAAATGACAAATAATTTACAGAAGGCACAAGGGCCTGTAAATATTTCAAACTGCCGGCGAGATACAGTAACAACCGGCGATGGGCCTCCGGGACGGCGATTATTTTGAACACTGCTCCCTGCTCATGCTGTTAACTTGTTGGTCTGAACAAGATGTGATTGTTTTGTCATATAGGATATTGCTATGTCAAGTAACAAGGATTCGACAGTTTGCCCAAAGCAGTGTGTTGCACAGGTACTGAGTAAATGTCCTGAGAAGTGAGGTGATGTCCAGTTAAACATTGTGTTCAAGATTACTGCACTGATCTCGTGATGTGCATGTATAGGTGGGATTGTTATGCAGCTGCTGGCACAAGTCCGATTAATGCCACTGCTATAGTGCCAGTGCCAGCCCATACTGAGTTGCAGTCTAACAGATATTCTCATGAAAACAGGGGCAGTGGGGTAGCCTAGTGGTTAAAGCGTTGGCTCGAGTTCGAATCCCCACAAGGGCACATTGTGTGAAGCCCATTTCTGGTGTACCCAGCTGTGATATTGCTGGAATATTGCTAAAAGCGACGTAAAACCATACTCACTCACTCATGAAAACACATCCTCGGGTATACGTTACCATCACTCTCCACAATACCCTGGATGCATCCACAATTTGGCCTGATGATTTTATTACCTCCCTTGGCTGGCTTTATATCCAATCAGGTGTCTACGCTGGGAAGTTGAGCAAACCAATCAAAACTCACTTTTGCTTCTTAAATTATCTAACCATTTAAACTTGGCAGCACAGTTGATGCAGAGGTATTCGTAAAGAGGTAGGAGGAGTTCTTTCATACATTTTTTAAAGTTTCAAATCTGTGAATTTGTCTGCATGATTTCCTAAAAAATCTGAGTGGCACTGCGAACAAACCTTCGCGACTGTGACCGCTATCTTTGTTGACACTGGCAAACTCGGATGTAACAGCAACTTAGCTGATTGGCTACTGTGAGAATGCGGAGCCAGCAAAGGGAGGTAATATAATTATCGGGCCAAGCCGTGGATGCATCCAGGGTATAGTGGAGAGTGATCATAACGTATACCCTGGAGATTATCGAGGATGATGAAAACAGTATACTGACGCAAACTGGTCCTTGTTTTATCACCTTAATGCCTAGTGCCAGCAAGGTAACAATAAGTACCATCTTCAGGGCTTGAAAAATTCAAAAATCTGCACTCGCCCTGTAGGGCAAATAGCATGAACTTTCCATTCGTCCTTCTAAAATTGTACTTTCCCTATAGATCATGCATCACAATGAATATAAATTTAATTTAGTTTATTTTCAAAATGTTTGAAATAAAACTACAATAAACATTTCTTACTTTGCCTTCTGTACAAAATCTTTGACAAAATTGAATTTGTTCACCATTTAAGATAGCTGAACTTCAAGGAAAAAGAAAAATATTACTTTTGGGTCAGAAAACGTACTCGTCCTCTAGGACGAGCAAATTATGTTTTTCACTTGCTCGAAACAAATTTTACTTGTCAATACGAGTGGACGAGTGGAATTTTTTAGCCCTGCATCTTGATATGACATAGATCTCCAGGGAGATGCTCTGTCCACTACACCATGAAGATGGTCCTTCTAGACAAGCAATACATGTATTGTTAGTTGTATGCAAACATCTTATAAGGTGCTGGTTGCATCTCATGTTAATAGGACAATCATGTGACTATTTGTGATTGTCGGTAAGGTAATATCCACGTGAAACTACCATCAATACTAGATGACTCTATCCTTATGTACATCGTGACATGGTTTTGTTATTAAATTGTTTATGTTTTCAATCAGTACATGTTGGTTGTTTCCAAACAGTGTGAAGATGTCTCCTGAAAGAGACGTTTGTACTTGAAAATCGATCTTCGTTAACAGAATGTGAAAATTCTAGTTGATTTGACCAATGAGGTCTAATCCTGAAGCAGCTAGAACATTTTGGCCAGAACAGATTCTTACCTGGAATCATAACAGGTTGTTACAACAGGGAAAACTCACAGTTCAAATAATGACATACAGTAGTTTATTTACAACTCTATATTATTCATCATTATACATACACTCTGCAGAGCATCATTGACATGATTTAGAACATGATAAATAGTTTACCAAAACACTTTTCAGCCAAAACACATTGCTGACACAAAAATGTTATCGATTTACACAGCTGACAAAATATTTCATTGCAAGAATATGCAAATTTCTGAAATACTGACTGTACATTTAACACAAATTTACATTCAGCTCTGTTAAGAAACTTATATTATTTCTTTTTTCCCTTGGGAGAGCTAGGACTCTTCTTGGGTGAGGTACTACCGTCGGTCAACTCGATCTTCTTGTTGATGCTGTCCTCAGTAGATTTTAATCTGCTCCTCCACTGACATCTTCATCTTCTTTATCTCCTCTGACAGGAACGTCTGGATCATCGTCCGCAACTCCTTCTTGGCTGGAGACTCCTCTGTTAAAACACATGGATTTTAGTTGTGGTACACCTGCATTTCACTGGACTCTCTGGCATGTTTGTTTGAAGCTATTAATATAGCAAGTGTTGATATTCGAAAAATAGGGCAGTAGAAAATCCAAATCCACTTGCATTTAGTGTGCTTAATATTATTAAATCTTGAGTGGACAGTCTTCTGTTAAAGAGAGTTATACATCTAATTTGGGTTCATGGGTCAAAAGGCAATTTAACGCATCTGGTTTGTCATATCTGAGTATAAACAATGATAAACATAGGACTGACTGACTGAGTTTGGTTTTATGCTGGTTTAAAGTAGCAATATTCCAGCAACATCTAAATGGTGTTGTACCCATGTGCAATGCGAAATCAGGATTTCCACTACCCCTAACCAATCAACAACATAGGAGTTTGTAGGAACTCTTAAGGTGAGTGCAAGGAAATCAGGATTTCCACAAAACCAAGTTTAACACAAGGTTCAACTATATATATTGCATGAAAACATGGTATTGTTGCAGTGTATTGTGGGTAAGTAGCACTACCTTTCTCTTCAGACTTGTCTGCTCCACCTTCTGCACCACCATCCCTCTTCTGGTTTCTCCTCAGTTGTCTCCCCTTCCTTTGCCTCGGTTTCATCTGCCTTGTCTCCAGCTGTCGATTGTACAAAAAGCCCATTTTTAGGAATCTTTTCCTCTTACTGAGTTTGAACACTGGTTTGTTTGGATATATGTATATTTAAGTTCATCGGCACTCATTAGTTTCACCAAAAAGGTAAATATCTGAGGCCAACATCGCTTAAGGCTCTCTTTTCACATTAAGTTGACATACCTCAATACAATTAGAAACCTAGTTAACTAAACTGTTAAAATCAGTCTCCAACCCAAATCACTTACTCATTTTATCACATAGATTAAATATTAACTCCCACTATTTATTCCTTACTATTGATTAATGTGAGGGGATTCCACATATCACAGCACACCACCAAGCTAAGATACATATGCATATTCCGATATATTTGTGTGCATTCAGTCTACAGAAAGGTACTTGGTGTAGGTATCTACAACTCCCTTAAACCATGCCCGTTTCCACTGGTTGACTATTCTGCTTGATACATACCTTCAGAAGGTGGGGGAGATGGCATGGGAAGCCCGATGTAGTTTATTGCCAGGTCCAACTTCACCTGAAACCAGAACAGAATCATACACAAATGATTCCCCTTGACGAGGTCAGTATGCTCAAATTAAGGGCCCAAGCACCTGGGCACCGTTCCTCAAAGCGATCGTAACCCTAAGGTGATCGTAACTCCCATACTTTAACATAGACTTATGACAGTCGTAGCACTACGATTGCTTTGAGGAACAGGGCCCTGAGCTCCGTTTCACAAAGCTCTCATGAACCTAAGATCTCTTAACTTTTCTCGTAGCATTCGTACTCCCTATGTTACAGTATAGGAGGTACAAATGCTACAAGAAAAGTTACGAGAACTTAGGCTTACAAGAGCTTTGTGAAACGGGGGCCCAGATCCCTGAGGTGGACTGACTGGACCATGGCCAGGACTTGACCCTCAGGTGGTCACGTGATTTGGGAGTCTACATTGAATTACATGGTATATATGTCGCTACATGGTATATATTAACCAACAAAATTGATTCTTAGTACCAGTGTTAGGAATTGGTTGAAATCTCACAATTGATGATTGGTCCTTTACCAACGAGCAATCATCAAAAAATATTGGTTAGCGTCATTTTTCAGATTTTTCTGTTCCCACAGGTCTCCAGAAATATTCAGTCATGACTTTTCAGAAAGTGATGTGAGTTTTCTAAGAATTTAACAAGTTTTCAAGCCCTGAGAACATCTAAGGTATGTTCCATTGTCAAGTGTTTGAAACACTAAAACTGTAGTTCCAAAATCGATTATGTTCGATTATGAGAAAATGTGATCGATTGCTTGGCCGTTTCGTCATTGCAACCAATCTTTGATGATTTCAGTTAATCTGAACACCACTACTTAATACAGATATCAAAACTGTTACTGTTGCACTAACAACTTGCAGTACTGATTTAACTTTACAATAAAACTAATCAATTAAACATAAATCACTTTTTCTTTTAACCTATCAAGAAACGAAATGTGATAACCTGTTTATAATGTGAAAACTATAGACAATTTACAAGGTATAAAACGTGCTTCTCTTAAGTACGTGAATAGATGTTAATAAATGTAATGTCTAATACTTAATGGTTATTTGACTCTGGCTAAGGCCTACTGCAGACTACTGCCAACCAACTAATTATTTGCCATCGTCCTAAACCAGACCAAAAACCTCAGATTTCATGTGCAGTCATGTGACAGTATGTTCACATGCCCTGAGGGGTGGTGGGGTAGCCTAGTGGTTAAAGCGTTTGCTCGTCATGCCAAAGACCCGGGTTCGATTCCCCACATGGGTACAATGGGTGAACCCCATTTTTCTGGTGTCCCCCGTTGTGATATTGCTGAAATATTGCTAAAAGTGGCGTAAAAACTAAACTCACTCACTCTCTCACTTGCCCATACAGGTACATAGGGTATATTTGGGCAAACAGTTTAGTTAGTAAAACCAAAACATGTCTTCATCAGATCAGGCCTGTTAGTCTGTTGAATACCAGAACACAACTTCTTGATTTGACAAGCACCAATAAGCAGTACCTTCCTACAAGTTAATGACCTTCATTGCCAGAACCTTTCACCACTCAGAGTCATCAAACTCGCTCCCCTACACCTCAGATGTACCCCTTTAATCCCAATCCAATTGTGTAGATCAATACTCATGCTTTTGATCACTAGATTTTCTGGTCCAGACTTTATTATTTACAGACTGCGCCATACAGCTGGAATATTGCTGAGTGCGGTGTAAAACTGAACTCAATCGATCAAACTTTAATCCAAACTGAAGATTCATGTATTTCTGCAGATCATTTCTATTATACTTTTACTTGAACAGTTTTGTCTATCAAACTTAAATTCAAACTCTCGCTTGCTCACACCAACAATCTGGTTTCTGAATTTCCCATTGGCCGTTAGATATCAGTTTGTGGAGTTATGGTGCATGTCTTACTGTCATGTCTATGGTAGACCCATTTCTGGTGTCCCCCGCCATGATGTTGCTGGAATAATGCTAAAAGCGGCGTAAAACCAAACTCAGTCAGTCAGTCTATGGTAGACTCACCAGGGGTGTGAAGGCGTACTTGTACATCTTGAAGTGGCGGAAGTAGGTGTTGATGGTGTACTCTGTAATCTTCCTCACCTCGTCAGCACTGAACAGCTCGATGCTGTGTGGTGGACGCTGGAACAACAAGCCGACTTACAGATAGCTTTATGGGATAACAACCTGCCTTAGTAGAAAGTAGTAGGATAGCATCATACATTAGTGCTTATCTTTGTAAGATAACAACCTGCCTTAGTAGGACTTTTTGTTTTGTAGGATAACAACATGCCTAAGGGCATATCTTTGTAAGATAACAACTTACATTGACAGCATGACAGAGTATCAGAGCTTTGAAGTAGTTGAAAGTCTGGTCAAGATTTCCAAATGGGGTTTCTGAAAACAATCATTAACATTTAGTGGTAATAAATGTATATGAGATTGTCAAAATGCTGATACATGCAAACTAATTATGCTTACATCAAGTTAGCAAAAGACTCTACACAAAAGTTTGACTACCCTCTGCAGTCTATCCCAAAGGTTTAACAGCAATTCAAATAGGAGAGGGAACAGGGTTTCTGTTCTCCATGTAGATGCTCTATTCACTTGACAATGGAGGTGTTCCTATTTGCTGATACCCAACAGAACATGATAGGGGAGCTGACAACTCATGGGACAAAGGTTAAAAGGATCTTGCTGCTCCTAAGGGATACAACTCTCCATGGTTAAGTACCCTGCCTCAAGCCACTGACATGACTCTAAAAGGCTGCCCCATTAAATAGTTTTCATGGGTGGAGACAAACTAATACAAAGTTTAACTGAAGGTAACAGTCACTTTCTAATATATAGTGAGAGGCACACATCAGGTTTATATGACCAGGAAAAATATTTTCCAATGATTCGAAATGTACAAATAAGGAAAGTAGCCATGACAGATTTGAGCATGAATGATATTAAAAACACAGCCTCATCAATTTACTGAGGAACTGTTTTGTTACCGATGCAGACTTCATGGGTCTTCTTGATGATGGAGAAGAATGCTGATGTCTTCTCCCTGCTGAAGCCGTTATCACGGGCAAACTGGAGTGTGTAGTAGTACAAGTCCATGATGATGCCGGTCTTGAGGTCATCCCGATGGTCACTCAGTCCAAAGATGTCGGACAGGACACTGAAATATACATACTCTACAGTCAGCTAAATATCTCACAGTTTATTTGATGCCAATGAAATTTTAGTATTATTTGCAATATGTCTTGATGGAGTGCAGATTGATTTACACACAATGTTACCTCTTTATTCATCATTAATTAGCATCAAGGATTCAAGGGTGATCAACTGAGACACTCATTTATGTACATTTAATCATACATTCACTTCAATATATTCAATAAAAGGTGAAATCTTGTATTCAACTATGATTTCATTGTACACATACTTTGACAACTCATTTTAGAAAATGAAAGATCGGTTGTATCCTTTTGTTAGCATTTCTTATTTGACTAATTATTTTTACTCAGATCTCGAAGACAGAAGCAAGTATTATTTTACTTGACTAGGGAAATACTTTGTAATACATTAATATGGCTGTATGTTCAATTCAGCACTTTTCCAGCCATATCACTGCATGAGCCGCCAATGCCAAGCTTCAGACAATGATATCGACGTGGGAATAAACCCCGCACTATCAGCTATTGGTTGATGTGTCTCATTTTCCCTACTGCAGACCCATAAATGATATATTCTCAGGATACTCTAAGATTTTAGCCTTATACAATTCCACCCTGCATTGAGATCTGCAGACACGTGCAAGAGGTGGTAGCATATGAAGATTGTAACGAGCCAAGGCTTCTCAAGTTTTGGTACATCTAAGCAAACAAGCATATCAAATTTCTGTACCTCACAAATGAATACAATCGGTAAATTCAAAATGCTAAACCTGAAATGTGCTATATTATATTGTGGATAATACATATATCCTTTATTTTCTGACAACCATGGCATCTAGACACAAAAAGGTTAATTATCATCTGATGGTAAATTCTGATTGGCCCAGAAGTCATATAGCATGAAGTCTGTCACTTACTTCTTGATGTGATCTGCATTGAGAGATTCATTGATCCTATCCACATCATCCACTGTTAAGTCAGCCCTGCAAACCAAACAGTTACTTATTACTACACGCAATAATAATCAGGATGATATCTAAAGCTTCGTCTGTTGGTTTGTTTATAACACCACACATAGCAATATTCCAGCTATATGGCAGTGGTCTGTAAATAATCAAGTCTTGACAATCCAGTGATTGACATCATGAGCATTGATCTACTCAGTTGATATACAATGATATATGTCAACCAAGCCAGCAAGCCTGACAGCCTCATCCCGTTAGTCGTTTGAAAAGTGCAACTGTTGAATAGGAAAATGACAGGTCCAACAATGGCACAAGCTTATCAAAGTCTCAATACAAGGCCAAATAAATGATCCAACTTACCACACACATATTTTGGCTTTGTGATCTCTGGGCTGCAACAAAAACAGGACCACAAGATTAACATTTGATACTTTTGAGTTAACACGTTCCACATCTGTTAAATAGTTTAATTCTACAAATTTACAGCTTTTGAATTCGCAGCATGACAT
This sequence comes from Haliotis rubra, assembly GCF_003918875.1. Taxonomy (NCBI): domain Eukaryota; kingdom Metazoa; phylum Mollusca; class Gastropoda; order Lepetellida; family Haliotidae; genus Haliotis; species Haliotis rubra. Next base: position 463,799 of record NW_025767018.1, read on the forward strand.
GAATCGATACCACTGAATTGTATTCCTGCTGGGTTATGCACGGTGCATGGTAGAACGTATTACATCAATACCCGCCGATGCTTTAACTTTTACAGAAGTGTTATGATAAGGAAGCATTCTGCAACAATAAAATGTCTGAACGCTTTTATTCCTGTGCTATTTTCTCTTGCATGTCTCACCTGGATGATCTTCGGAACTTCCTGTTGTGTTTCTTCCTGTGGCACATCCTGTTTTCCCCCAGTTTCCTCCGTAAGATGCATCCTGTCAAGTTACTCCAGACGTCGAAGCTGCATGTGCGAGTTTACAAATAATGGCGCCGTTGCTAAGCACCTCTATTTTCGTTTGTGCAATCCACAAGAGACGGTGTCGCTTAGAACATACAAGACGGGAAAGAGTTATCTCCCATCCACCATTGGCAGATAGCGACCACGTCAAAAGATAAATGGCTGTACACGTTTTTCACACACCAATAAACTCATAATTATTATTAATTATGAAATGGACTATAAATTACAAAAATTATCTCATCTCAAACATTCACTCACAGTATATCAAATTTGCACAGAGTATTCTGTATATTTCTTTGAAATGTGACTAGACGGCTGTATTAATTTGTGTTACAATGGCGACTGTCTCTTGAAGGAATGGAACTTAAAACTCGGAGAAGCCAAACAGTATCAAAGGGCCTAATCGATTTTTTCATAACACAAACCTTGTCTAACCTTAGCATTTTCATTTATGTGTAGCAATACAGGTCTAAGCAAAGACAGTTCTATCAGTGAAAGTGACATATTGTTCTGTGAAATTAGACCAGTTTTAAACTGCAAGATAGTTATACCTATCCTAGTTTGCTTGCGTGTTATTCTTCCAAGATTTGGAATAAATATGTAACAACATCTCTATCATATAACGCCATTCTTAGAATAATGCTCGTCCCTGTGTGGCTGAAATAACGACTATGCATCGTTAAATTGTAGCTCACTCTCTTAAAATAGGAGATGTTTAAGACGTAATTTTACTCTGTCGCGTATCCATAGAAACTGCGCCTGAATCCAATTTCTAGTGAATTTGTCATACAGTTACAATTGACTTGCAGTCATGATTCCGCTACACGCCATGGAAACATATCTGGACCTTTATACATGTATATGATAGTTTATAGAGAAAGTAGACACATTACGGACCCTTAGTAGGGCCACTGTGAAATATTTTTGGTCTCATTATCAGGAGATATTAAGTGAGATAGTGAGGCCAAAATTTTCACCGTGGCATGGCCCTACTACGCTTCCGTAGACATATACTATAGCATGACGCGTCGTGGTAGTAGCTCCTGCTACGGGACTTCATTCACATATTGACGGTACCACGTTACCAGTTGACTAAAGAACCGCGTCAATAGCACAAATTTTCATTTGAGAAACTAACATGTACAGTACATTTTGATTGAGTAAACAAAATCCTAGGGACACCGGTAATGGGCTTCACAAATCGTACCCACATGGGGAATCGACTTTCAGGGTAACAAGCAATGCTAGAACTATTAGGCTACACATCGTCGACCATAACGGTGTACGCCCATTAAACATACCTTTAAAACAGAAAGTAAAGTTTTAAAGTTTTTATTCACTCTGTGTTATTCCATTCAGTTGATGATGACACGTGTTTTTATACAGGGTATCATGCAATAATTTACCTATGGGCGAGGGTTTTATACCCTGTCAGAGGTCTAATTGTCTTGGATACACCAGAAATGGGCTTTACACATTGTACCCATGTGGGGAATCGAACCTGGGTCTTTGGCGCGACGAGCGAACGCTTTAACCACTAGACTACACCAGGTTGCAGGTAGCAGGCTATATTTACTATGCTTATTATGGTGTTCAGTAACTAAATGTGATCCCTACACTGCAAAGGCTCCTTAGTAGAGTCTCGTACGTGTTGAGTAAGTGAGTGAGCGAGTCAGTGAGTGAGTGATTTGGGTTTAACGCTGTTTGAACAGTATTCCAATTATATCACAGGATGTCAGCATAATGTGGGACGAAAGCCTTAAGTGTAGTTTTGTGTGTGCCCTTTCATGAATCCCACGAGCACGGTTACGATGCTGACAACCCTAGCAGCATAATCGGGCGAGGCGGGATTCAAACACACGATCTGATAATTCTTGTGTGTCCAAGGGACGTAACTCTGTACAGCGACTGGACTAACTGTGACCCCGACTTAAACAAAGATTTGATGGTCACCGCTCATGCTATCATAGCTATTCTATTCCGGTACAGAACATCTGATATACCTGACACATTTCCGTTATTGTAAAATTTTACAGGCGATTTTTATTTTTTATCTTTTTATATTTTTAGTTCTGATGAGTGTGACTGAGTGAATGAGTTCAGTTTTACGACGTTTTTTGTGTGGCAATAATCCATCAATATATCACGGCGGAGGACATCAGAAATGGGCTTCACATATTATACCCATGTTGGAGATCGAACCCGGGTCTTCGGCGTGACGAGCGATAACATTAACCACTAGGCTATCCGCACCGCCCTGGGTTTGATGAAGGAAATACGGTAGTTGGGATACCACTGAATGTGGCTTAAAGCACATTCATTCACTAATATCTGGCATTCGAATAAACAGAAAACGAGTGAAACAAGAATAGAAAGGTGCGTGGCAAGTCATCTGCCGTAGAGATGGTTTTCAGGTACAGGTATACGAATGTAGATGATGAAAGTGACACCATCACCGATAATTAAATTGGAAAAAAAAAATTAAATTAAAAAAAAAAAAAGTCCCCAAGAACAACATTTCATTAGATGGATTTTGATAAGATGATACGTCATATCATGTTTACGTACAATTGACAAGGGTTGTTTTACGAAGAAGCTATCTTTTTCTTGATATAAAGTATCGAATCACATAAAACACTTCTGTTTTGCCATTGAAATTGCGTACGATAAAAACGTTTACGATTTCATGGTTTTTGTTTTATTATGTACTGCCAGTGTCGTTTTGAAGTAGCGTACCGTAAACCCTTGGAATTACAACGGCGGTTAAACCATATGGTCAGTTACACCACAGCCAGTCAGTCTGATTTGAGAGGAAACCCCGAATGATTATTGTTATTATTATAGGATATTTTTATAGTGTACACATCCACGCAACTAGTACATGTTCAAGGCACTGGAGTGTTCCCTTGGTCAACGGATGTCTTTTTTTCTGGCATTCTTTTAACCAACTCAACTCCCTGGGGAGTATTCACCTCATACAGCCTGTCAGGCGCAGCGTGTTATCACACAGCCTCAGCCCACAGGAACCCGTTATCGGCATGTAGGTTAAACATAGACCATAGATCTACACGCACGTCACATATATAAATAGAGTATATATGTGACGTGCGTCAAATCTATGATCTATATTTAATCTATACCAATTCTTCAAGTTCTCTCTCAACTACTACAAATTAATAATGCAAGTCTCAGAAACCACGAGCAGGGATATCATACTGAGAAACCTTTAAACATACAAAGTGCTATTCCGAGTTCGAATCCACAACCAGAGGCTTCTGATGCGCACAGTCGACGTTACTCCTATCCGCGACTTGCGATCCTTGGCCATTGTGTAATGACCGTAGACCCTGACTTTAAGGCACAATTTCACATATTTTCGACGACATTTTGGCCTATATAATACATATTGGGGCATATGCACTCACATTAGCTTCCCATTGATGCAATAAAAGACTTACTTAGTATTATCCCTGATTATGCCTGAAATCGATAATTGAAACTTCGAGGCGAACAGCTTCCAAACAGTGAACACTTGCCATTTTAGGAATATAAACAATTGCTCCGTGCATCGGAAACTGTCGCAAGCGCTGTTGTCGGTGTTTGCCGAACTGGTTACAATCACAGGTTGTGCGCAGGATATTCGTAAAGAGCTCTCCAAGGGACATAACTCTATGGGGCTAGCGTGAAATAATGTTCATGGCGCGAGAGTCGATTTAATGCAACGTCGCATTAATTCATTCGAACTTTTTAATAAAATTATGTTGTATAAATGCGTAAAATTGATACTTTTTTTAATAAATTATATGGTAGATTCCCCGAGGGCTGATAGTTAGTATAATTGAAAGAAACGCAGTGTAGTGTGAAATAGTGCCTTTAAAGAGGCAGGCGTTTATTTCTTTTATGCACGGAAGGACCTCTACCAGGCGATTATTCAAGTATTTACGGTAAGTCAAACTCCCCTTAACACCAAGTGTATATAACACCCCTTGATATTGAGCACATGGGGAAATGGTAGTACCACGATTCCTGCGGAGTTGTATCAAATTTGAAGCTTTGTTTTGCTCGGAGACAAACAGGGTCACCTTTCTCTACATGGTATCGATATCAGGACTCTCACGTGTGGTCTAGCCGGACGTTTAGGTATTATCGTTGAACGCTTATAGTCCTAAGCAGCTGCACGCATATTTCTTGTCAAGAGCACAACTACATTATAAAATTTGAGAAAGTAATTGCATGGGCACGATTGAGTGAGTGAGTATGGTTTTAAGCCGCTTTTAGCAATATTCCAGCAATATTACGTCGGGTGACACCAAAAATGGGCTTCAGACATTGCCAGTACCTACACAATGGGAATCGAACCCGGGTCTTCAGCGTGACGAGCGGACGCTTTAACCAATAGGCTACCCTACCCGAGTACGACTGAGATTGAATGTACAGTATTGAGTGAGTAAGTATAATTTTACGCCGCTTTTATCAATATTTCAGCAATATCACAGCGGGCGACACCAGCTATGGACTTCACACACCGTACCCATGTGAGGAATCGAACCCGGGTCTTCGGCGTGAGGAACGAACGCTTTAGCCACTATGCTACCCGACCGCCCCGACAGAAGTGGGAGTGTCCTGATTTAGACATAAATCGTTTTATGACGATGTATAAATAATCGAATCTTAACCAGTCAATCCAGTGATCATCGATCTACGTAGTTGGGATACAATGACATGTGTCAACCAAGTCTGCGAGCCTGACCACCCGATCCCGTTAGTCGCCATTTATGACAAGCATGGGTAGACGGAAACTTCAGGGCATCTGCTTTTCCGGACATATACCCACCCGGGCATCTGCCATCAGGATATCTATTAATCCCGACAACCGTTAAACCAGACACCTTCCACCTAGAATGCCTTTATAGATATTACGAACTCACTGCTGGGCATGGAGCTACCCTGATTCAAGAAGTTTAAATCTGTATGAATTATACTGAATTTTAATTGAAACATATTTAAATTAATCAGCAAACACGGAAACAGTTGAACAATTCTCTCAGTGTCAAGTTTATCCAACGAATAATCCGTCTCACCGTACCCGAATTGCATTATTTTCCCTTCTACCAGTTTTTTTCTTCCGTAATGATAAGACCGCCTCCGTGGTGTAGTGGTTAGAGCGTCCGCCGGAGAGCTGAAGGTCGCGGGTTCGATCCCCGACCGCGTCGTACCAAAAGACGTTAAAATATAGTACTTGTTGGTCCCTGCCTGGCGCTCGGCATTAATGGGTACAACAAGGACTGGTCGGCTCGGAGTCAGTATAATGTGTCTGAGTGGGGTATTCATGCTTCACTGCGGCATGGTATCTCAGTGTGCTAGCACTATAAAACCAGCTTAAGTCAGGGCTAGTACAAGCAGCCGCACACACACATACACACGCATGCACGTCGTCATATGAGCGAAATCTTCTCAACCCAATTTCACCTCACCTCACCGTAATGATAAAGCCTTAAATGAAGCAAGTCTAGATTTCCTCAGGTTCTCACTGGGCTCCTTTTCAATGCAAAAGTTATTGTTTGTTTCTATCAAAAGTACATATAATCAGAGACTAAACGTTAGTCTAGAATGTAAGCACTACATTGAGTTATTTCAATAATTTGCTTCCATATAGTTGCCAGGCCCACCGAGCAACAACATATGGTGTTTACAGGCTATAACAGCACGATATAATCACTGGGTCAATGTGGTTTGTGACCTGTGTTTACATTGTTAACAATAACACATTCATTGTTTCAGGAATGCACCTAACTTAAAGTCTAAACCTCGACACACGTATTTTCTCAGGAGGGAACACGCATCAACATTACCAGCATTCACTTCGCTCTACCAAAGACCCGTGAAGATCCGGGTTAGAATTGATCTTCAGTAACCCATGTTTGTCGTAATTAAGAGGCAACTAACGGGATCGGGTGGTCAGGCTTGCTGACTTAGTTGACACATGTCATTGTATGCGTAAAACTAATCTAACTCGCTCACTCACTCAATCACTCTAAAAAAGCTGTATCCGCCCCTGCCCTTATATGTTTCTACACAGTCTTGCTGTATGCATTCCAGTCTAACTAGTAGTGGGTGAATGAATATGGTTTTATGTCACTTTTACAACATACTGTCACTTTATGACACTTGTGCAAATTGAAAGATATATTTCCTTAGATATATTCTACAGTATTATAAACATGTTTTAAGCTAGTCCAGATATAATAGCTTCCAACCTCCAACTGTAACAGGGAGGCATAATACACTGCACTGTAATAGACTCTTGCTATACCAGTAGTTGAAGAGGAATACCATTTAAATGGTCAATGTTTAAAAGATGCATAAGATAGAATGTTTTCCACCTTACCTATATATTGGTAACCCGTGTAAGGATAGTTTTGTTAGATTTGTGTCATCTAAGGATGATGTTTTGATAAGTGTTGCTACTTTTTCTTTAGAAGGGTATATTATGCATGTACATTGTGCAAAAGTGGTTCCATAGCTTTCAAAGGCATTAATGTATGATTATTACTGGTTTTACCAGCATCAAACAAAATGTAAAATTATTCTGTAATGTGGGCCATGGCCTTGTATACTGAAATAAAACTCTGTGTGTGTGTGTGTGTGTGTGTGTGTGTGTGTGTGTGTGTGTGTGTGTGTGTGTGTGTGTGTGTGTGTGTGTGTGGTGTTAGCCAAGTGGTTAAAGCGTTCGCTCGTCACGCCGAAGATCCAGGTTCGATTCCCCACATGGGCACTATGTATAAAGCCCATTTCTAGTGTCAACCGCCGTGATATTGCTGGAATGTTGCTAAAAGCGGCGTAAACCATACTCACTCACTCACGCACCCATGCACGCACACCCAGACACATACATAGACGCACGCACATATGCATGCATCTCGCAATAATCTTGAACTCTTTACCGCATTTGATCTTAACCGACTCGTCAACTCTGGATGCTGGTAAGAACGTGTGGGCGAGGCTGGCGGGTGATGCGTTTTGGACATAACTGTTTATTTCATTGCCCTGTGAACTTAAAAACTAATGAAGACTCGCCAGTCCAACGAAGGACGTTTTCATTACGGTGATCATCCACTGACGTATTCAAACAGTGCTTCATATATCACCAGTCGACATCTCCTGCTAGTGGGGACATATTAATCTGCGGCTGTGTAATCACGGGTGAGTGAGTTTAGTTTTACGCCGCTTTTAGCAATATTACAGCAATTCCACTGAGGGGGACACCAGAAATGGGCTCCACACATTGTACCCATGTGGGTAATCGAACTCGGCCCTCAAGAATGACGAGCGAACGCTTTAACCACAAGGCTACCAAACCACACCTGTAACCAAGAACAGTTGGTTCTCGAGAACAATAGCTTAAAAAAGCTTGTGCTTACACTGTAAAATCATTTCAACTATAAACTAAAACAAATGGATCATTTGATTTAGGTACATGTCATTTACTTGACCGATACTAATGTGAAAATGTGGATAAGTTGATTCGGATTTGTTGTCTGCGTGTTGCATAGATTCGTTCTTGAGGAGACCACTTGTGATCAAACTGTCCTATGTCCAAAAGAATGGAAGGCTTTGATCCCAATGATCAAACTGTTCTATATCACTTACTCACACACTCACTCAAAACGATCAGTCTTGATATATTTTTAAGGTCGATGGGTTTACGATGTTGATATAAACTGACGTCGAAAAGAAAGTATACACTTGGTGTTTTGGGATTTTCTTCCAGAAAACGGTATAAATATTTTGAAAATTGTTTTGATTATGACTTACAAGTCACAAACATTGTGAACGTATCGCCCAAACACCACAGATATCATATCCAAATACAACGTTGTCAGCGTCGGACGTTCCTCGTCCAACGTAGACGATTCCGTTGCTGTTGACGTGCCCTGAAATGGTCGGGTGCCGAAAAATCGCTGTTGTGAAATCACCATGTTCTTCTGATGCGGTGACTCAACGCTGTTGATGCTGCTGTTGTTACTGTGAGCATCCGGTTGCGCAGACGGAACATGCGCAGGTAATGGTCATCTTGCGTGGTAGACCCTCTCAGTCCACCAGTTCTGAGACTGTCTACCCGCAAAGGTCTGGGTTAGAATACTGATCTTCAGTAACCCATGCTTGTCGTAAGAGGCGACTAACGGGATCGGGTGGTCAGGCTCGCTGACTTGGTTGACACATGCCATCGGTTCCCAATTGCTCAGATCAATGCTCATGCTGTTGATCACTGGATTGTCTGGTCCAGATTCGATTATTTACAGAACGCCGCCACATAGCTGGAATATTGCTGAGTGCAGCGTAAAACTAAACTGGCCAGTCTGGTCTTGTCTGCCTTGTACTGTCAATATTCTGGCAACATTTGGCTGCGGTATTCCAATGGCTCGTTCTCGCTACCACAAACAACCTTAGGTTCCATATTTTTTACGCTCAACATGAACACGGGATCCATCAAAATAATAATGTTCATGATGTTCCACTTACAACACTGTAAATGATATCTCTGGTGTTTTAGCAACACGTACACAGTATCCGTATCTTGTACATCACAAACCAAACACCCTTGAAAATATTTATGGGTTGTTGTGTTTTTAAAATAAAAACGTACCTCAAAACATCAGGTGTGTAGTTTCGTTTATACGTCAGTCTATGTTAACGACATGTACTTTTCATGATGTTGACGTGACAATCCTATCGTAACTAAGCCTATATTGCTTACAGACTCTCGTCCACATAGTTTTACCTTGACCTTGTCCCAGTGTGACCCTTTGACCAATCCCAGGAGGAGAAATGTATTTTTGAACTACGGACCTCAGACGAGGTGATATTAAATCACAGATGTTTCAAGCGAATGTCGCGCGGAATATCCACTAATGATTTCGCACTTAGCTGACCAAGTTAGTAATGAAAGATGCATTATTTCGAGACAGATCTCTTTAAGTGATCGATACTTCATGTAGAAGATCGATCTGAATTGGGCAAACCACTTGTCCACATTACCGGAATACGTAAACTGCAGCCAGTTGTCGAGTTTCTGGTCACTGACAGTCATACGAAGGCTCAAGCGAATTCTTTTGAGAAATTGTGCGAATATTTTCTGCTGTTTTCTTTTAGTTTTACCGATTTTACACAGCGTGTTTTACCAACATTTTCTTGGATGTTATATGTTTTCTTTTGTGCGTGTGTGCGTGTGTGCGTGTGTGTGTTTAAAAATGCTTAGATAGAACTGGGGGTGATGATTTAATACTTCGGAGTATGAATTGTACTTGATGGTAGACACAACGACCGTGAATTGTACTTGACGGTAGAGACAATGACTACACAAGTGAACAGTGTTTGATGGTAAACACAATGACTGTAAATAGTACTTGATGGACGAAACAATGACTATGAATAATACTTGATGGTAGAGACAATGACTGACTGAGTGAGTTTGGTTTTACGCCGCTTTTAGCAATATTCCAGCAATATCAACAGGGGACAACAGAAATGCGCTTCACACATTGTACCCATGTGGGGATTCGAACCCGGGTCTTCGGCGTGACGAGCCAACGCTTTAACCACTAGACTACCCCACCGCCCCGGTAGTGACAATGACTGCAATGTGAATAGTCATTGACGGTGAACACTGTACGTACAGCTGTGAACAGAACCTACTGGTGTCGTGATATAGTATTCCTTCCATATCATAGGCGGGTCCAGAAAGGTGGGGGGTGGGGGTGCAGGGGTGCTCACCCCCCCCCCTTTTGTCCTGAAAGTTTATTAAATGACCATTGAAACTCTGGTGAAAGTGAAGTGTGCACCCTCCCTTTTCTCAATAGTGCACACTTTTCTCAAAAGCTGTATCCGCCCCTGCATATAAACGTGGTTTTGCTGTAATACTACCGTGATAGGAGACATTCAAAGAAACGACTCCCAAATGATGACGGAATTGCAAACAAACAGTGAGAGAAGGTCAAGGTCAGATACGAAGGTGAAGGACGAAGGGTAACGACAATCCACAGAACTTGATGGCGGTTGATACGAACAGCCGGCTAAGATGACAACGGTGTGGTGTCAAAAAACGTGGACCTTTGACATGTCTTCATCTATCATGTCCCACACGACTGGCCAGCTATTCGGTTATTTTGCGTAACATGGCTCCAGTGACGATTTGGAGGGAGTCTTGTTTAAACATCTGACAAAGCCCTAAATGAAGCAAGTCTAGATTACCTCAGGTTCAGGAATCTCCCATCACACTGGGGCTCCTTTTTAATTAAAATGGGATTATTTGTTTCGATCAAATTATAAATAATCAGAGACTAAGCGTCAGTCTGGGCTTTTGTGTACTTCGTCATTTAAACATTCCCACCTGTAAAATGGGTGAAACAGTGACTACCTGAGGGATAATTTTCACCTTCGGAAAGCAATTGTCTGTATTATCTGGTGCAGACTCGATTATTTACAGACCGCCGACAATCTCAGGACTATATTGTGGAGTAGGTCGTTATCCGGTACAGACAGAACTGCCGTGGCATCAAGTTTATTTAATAATACAAGATTTCAGTACCAGCCAGGGCCTAGATTTTCGAAGCTCTCTGGGCGCTAAGATAGTCGTAAGTTAATGTTAAGGCATGGCACTTCTGACTATCTTAGCGCTAAGAGAGCTTCGAAAAAAGTAGACCCTGGTTCCTGGGTCTGTTGCGACACAGTGTCGGAGCGTAGCGCAGGCGCAACAGACCCAGGGAACCAGGCTGTTTCTTTCGTACATGCATCGTTGGCCATTATACCATAGTACACCATCGTAATGGGGCTGCCTGTGATTAGCAATGTACCAACCGGAATAATTTGTCCTTTTATACAAACAGTATTAATCTATCTTAATAATAAAATAAAGAATGGCAGTTACTTGCGCCACTGCTTAATGTCAAAGTGAGTTTGTGCCTTCCGTCTTGATTTTATTCAATAGTATTTAGCTTAATCAATCTATCAAAAAATATAAATTAAATTCGTTTCGTTTCAAAGCGTTAAGGAAACCAAAGAACTAGTTGCTTCAACGCTAACACGATAATACAAGACAAATCACACACTCAATTAATCAATTCTAACAATGCAGGAAACGCATTATATAAACGCACCCTCCCGTTGTTGAAAGCAATTGATTTAAGCCAGCATTGATACAAGCCACTGCAATTGATGCTGTCGTTTCTTTGCTAAATGAGCAAGAAAAGTGTTTTAAACTTGATACTTTGAAACAGAATCTGTCCAGAAAGAATAAAAAAACCTGAATGACTATGAAAGAAAAAAGTAATTTGTCTTAGCAATGAAACAAGAATGTCAGCGGTAATCGACTGAGTGGGAAAAAAATCTTCATGTATTTCTTTCAGATTCACCTGTAACTTGATAGCTAAAACGGATGATTTACAAAACGTTAGATAATCCTCTAAATACGGACATTTTGATTGATTTCTCACTGCAGGTTGGTGTTTCTTAGATTAAGGGTGAGTCAGTTCTATGCCGCTTTTTTATTCATTCTAGCAATATTGGCGAAGCCTATTTCTGGTGTCCCCGCCGTGATATTGATGGAATATTGCTATAACGACGTAAAACTAAACTCACTCACTCTAAAGTATCACGACCGGGACTCCACAGAAGGACTTTACACATTGTATCCATGTAGGGAATCGAACCCGGACTTTAGCGTGACGAGCGAACGCTTGAACCACTAGGCTACCCACCGTCGTCAGCTTAAGTGACTGATTTCTTTACATTAACTGCCGAAGATAAAAACCTATATGTCCATGTTTTATGATTGTTAAAGATTAAACAAACCAGGAATGGCTATTCGATGGTGTATTCAATAAAGGGGGAGGTCGGGGGTAGCCTTGTGGTTAAAGCGTTCGCTCATCACGCCGAAGACCCGGGTTCGATTCTCCACATGCTTTCATACAATGTGTGAAGCCTATTTCTGGTGTGATATTGCTGGAATATTGCTAAAAGCGGCGTAAAACCAAACTCACTCATTGTATTAGAGACGGGTTATAGATCGTTTTACACCATAAATTTGCTGTGCTTCCACGACTGTTTTCAGCCAAAATAACGTTGTAACGATTTTGAAATATTTTTGTCAAGTTCAAGCGTATATATACTTTCTTTTGCACGGTAGTATATTTTAGCTTGGACTCCTCAGCCTATAAACCGCCTCCGTGGTGTAGTGGTTAGAGCGTCCGCCCGAGAGCGGAAGGTCGCGGTTTCGATCCCCGGCCGCGTCATACCAAAAGACGTTAAAATATGGGACTTGTTGAACCCTGACTGGCGCTCGGCATTTATGGGTACAACAAGGACTGGTCGGCTCGGAGTCAGTATAATGTGTCTGAGTGGGGTATTCATGCTTCACTGTGGCATGGTATCTCAGTGGGCTAGCACTATAAAACCAGCCTACGTCTGAGTTAGTACAAGCAGGCGCACATACACATATACATGCATGCACGTCTTCATATGAGCGAAATTTTCTTAAGTACGACGATAAACTCCATTTCACCTCACCTCACCTTCCGGTTATAGCACTGTCCAGCCGTACAATATCAACTTCTGTCCTAAACATTTACATGTACATATATACTCATGCCAATAATGGTTGTCACCCCCTTGTGTGGTGTGGGTGTGTGGGGGTTGGGGTGGGAGGGGGTGAGTATATTATATGTATTATTGTTATTATTGGTTACTGTCATTATTATTGTTGCTGTTAAAATCAAGAAATTATACTTTTAGGAACTATGGATGACAGTCAAAACTTAAAATCCACACCTAATTATAATTATATTTGAAAGATCACGAAAATAGAAAAAGTGTTGCCAGTTTTCACTGTTTGAATAACACCCAATTATTTTCTTTCGGGGTTAATCTAATTAGGGAATGTAACTTTAACGACAACTGTTCATTGAAATAAACCATTTAATAAAATCAAACATTTTGCTTCTGAAAATGTTAAAATCCCGAATATTCGAATCGATAAGTGTCTTTCGATAACATACTGACACAGCTAGGAGAGCAATTAGGAATTTGATCTAACTAACTGACAGTATATACTTCTAACATAGCACTAAGATAGGAACTATGAACCTGAGACCCTCTATGTCGATCCAACATGTATTTTGTCATTAATATGATTCCTTCAGAATATTTACTTGAAGGTAAGAAGGTATATTCTTACTATAACATGATCCCTATTAAATTATAGAAATTAATTTGCCATCTTACCCCGAAGGGCAGACTGGGCTTCGTGTTACAGCTGGAAAGTGCTGTACTGGTATTTGAGACTTGGGGACCTCAGCAGTATCTGTATGGAGGATGGTATTATATGGGTGGTGGTAAAATAAGACTGGAGGGAGGAGGGGTCGTTGTGTGTTGGGGTGGAATGAGAGAGAGAGATATGAGAGAGAAACGGAGGGAGATAGAGGGGTAGGGAGTGAGTGTGTGTGAGAGAGAAAGAGGGAGATATGAGAGAGAGACACGGAGGGAGATAGAGGGGTAGGGAGTGAGTGTGTGTGAGAGAGAAAGAGGGAGATATGAGAGAGAGACACGGAGGGAGATAGAGGGGTAGGGAGTGAGTGTGTGTGAGAGAGAAAGAGGGAGATATGAGAGAGAGACACGGAGGGAGACAGAGGGGTAGGGAGTGAGTAGGTGTGAGAGAGTAAGAGTGAGAGAGAGATAGAGAGAGAGAGAGAGAGAGAGAGAGAGAGAGAGAGAGAGAGAGAGAGAGAGAGAGAGAGAAACATTGTACTAGTGTAGATGGTATCCAGCTATGTGGTGACGGTCTGTAAATAATCGAGTCTGGACCAGACAATCCAGTGATCAACAGCATGAGCATCCATCTGCGCAAATGGGAACCGATGACATGTGTCAACCAAGTCAGCGAGCCTGACCACCCGATCCCGTTAAGCGGATCTTCACGGGTCCCCAAGCGAGAACACGAACCATAGATTTAAGATCAGGATGAGAATGAATTGATGAAGAGAGAGAAAACTGTTTTCGACAGATGACATTTGTTTAATCCCACCATGGTTACAAGGATAACACTATTTACACCCACAAACATTTTCCAAAATAGATTACATCCATACAACAGCGAAGAGAACGGTGACATTAAGTGTGGATCAAGAACCATGGACGATCAATCTGTCATATTTCTATATTTAACATTCAGGATATATTTGCGGAATAAAAGCAGCACAACAGGGAGGTATGAATCTATTCCTGGCATAAACATGAAATACACACTCTCCATTCTCATGTCAATAGCATGTTCATTTCACCCCGTGGAGACAATGTAATTAATTAGTGCTAATCTTGCCCGTGTATAGCTATAATAACCAGATGACTTGGCTGTGTACAGCTATAATAACCAGATGACTTGGCTGTGTACAGCGGGATATCCGATACACCCCATAACGCCCGCTTTGTTCGGTCTTAATTGCAAATATGAAAGCTGGGCGGAGCGGTGTGGGGACTATTAGAGGAGTTATTAGCTTTAAAAGCCTTTCCCAGTGACAGGGCGTTAGTTCAAGGGAGTGATAATAAGCATGATGATGTCGCCAGTTTCTGAACAATTTAATTATAGGAGGAAGTGACATGTGTGGATGGAGTTGGCACGTCATTGCTGAAAATACGACGGGAGTGTTGTGGTATTAGATCTCCAACTTTGGTCACTATGTATCTGGAATTGTGCTTATTAAAAGCAGAGATTTATTATATGGTCTCTGTTAAAAGTGACATTCCCATGGACCAGGGTGCCGTTGTACAAAGCGACCTTAGCGCTACGGTGACCGTAACTCCCATACCTTAACATAGACTTAAGGTAGTCTTAGCGCTAAGGTGACCGTAACTCCCATACCTTAGCATCGACTTAAGGTAGTCTTAGCTCTAGATTGTTTTGTACAACGGCACCCTGGCGTTCCAAATACTATTTCTTGCTGATATGGACCTGTAGTATTGGTTGTACTTAAGTATTTTTTTTTTTTTATTACGCCATAGTTTGGATCATACTAATCGTGGTCTGTCTGCTCCAGACACGAACTCTCTCAGTATGCTGTTACCTGTATAAGTACGGCGGGGACCAGGTCAATCGATGTATGTAGCCTTCATCGATTTTAAGAAAGCGTATGATGGAATTAATCGGGAGAAACTATGGGAAAGACTGATGAAGTGCAGAGTCCAAGGAAGAATGCTGTCAGCAATCAAATCTTTATATCCCAACGTTCATTGCTCAGTTAGAGTAAATCATCTACAAACAGCCTGGTTCAACGTAAACAGAGGTCTTAAACAGGGCTGTATATTATCTCCGCTGCTGTTTAACCTGTACATGGACAACCTCATCAGAAACATCAACGCAGTTGGAAAAGGTGTGATCTGTGGAGGACAATGTATAAGTGTGTTAGCTTATGCAGATGGCATAGCACTGCTTGCTGAGAATGAGGACGATCTCAACATATTACTCTCCATTCTTTACAATTGGTGTACTACAGACAAGATGATAGTGAACCAAGATAAATCCAATGTTATTCACTTCAGGGGTCCTTCAGTTACAAGAACAGGTGCCGCGTTTACTTGTGGCGACAAGACTCGGGATGTAGTTTACAGTTACCAGTACCTTGAAGTGCTCCTCACCGAACATCTGAATTACAAACTCATGGCATAGGTAGCAGCTAAATCCGCCAGTAGAGCACTCGGTATCGTGATTTCCAAAGACAAAAGTTTTGGGGGACTACCTTTTAATGTTTTCACTAAACTGTATGGCACTGGTTTGGCCAGTTATTGAGTACAGCTCGTCAATCTGGGGTACATCTACATGTTCATGCATCAACGCAGTGCACCATCGAGCCATTCGCTTCTATCTTGGTGTAGGTAAATACACACCCAGCTTAGCAGTAAACGGAGATTCGGGATGGATTCCTCCTATTGCACGGCAATGGTCTGCTGTAGTCAGACAGTGGGCTAGATTCAAGAAAACGCGAGAGTAAGAACAAATAAAACCACGTTTCTATGGTCTGATAGCATCAGGGGGGAAAACTGGCCTCACAGAATATAAATGTTCCTGGAGGAATATATTCTTGCCCACTTAACAGCAGCACAACGAACTGAGTCACGCTTACTTGTAAGAACCGTTAAAACACTAGTCTTTAATGACTACAAATTCAGCTGGAGGGAAAACGTTCAACATCAAGAAACAAGGAACGGAAGAAACAAGTTGCCAAACTGCAGGCATTTTGAGCAAGATTTCTGCACAGAGTCATATTTAGTAAATTATTTAAATGCCCCCATACCGAAAACTCAGAGAAGCGCGTTTGCGAAGTTTCATTTTGGTGTCGCCCCTCTGAGGATTGAGACAGGCCGCTATGAGAACTTAATTACCAGTAGAAGAAAGAAATTGAGGACGAATCTCACACGCTGTTCAAATGCCCAATATACGAAGAGGAGAGAGCTGAACTTTGTAGGAAAACTGCCCAGATATATCCTGTTTTTACAAACCTTAATGATGTTTTAATGTTTTATGTACTTTTTAGTGATTGTTATATTGTTTTACACACTGCCAGAACCTGCAATCTTATCGAAACACGCCACCTTTTATATTCCTAATTATACTGTTTTACTTTTATGCATGTTAGCAGCATAATACCAGTGTATGAAATAAGCCAAAAATCCAGCCAGACATCAGGGCTGGTAACTTCAAGATGTTACCAACCCAAAATGGATTTAACCAGACCAAATATGGTGAATTTACTCAGATATATGGAAGATCAATTTTTTTTACCAGACCATAGGGCTGGCTAGCTGTAAATTTAGACCGTCCGTGAGAAATCTAGACCGTCTTGGGCGGTCGGACGGGCCTTATTTCATACACTGATTATATGCGTTCACATATGTACATATATTCATATTTCTATATTTATCTGTATTTACTATTATATATATTCGGTATTTAATAGCTTCTAGTCTCTCATAAATCACTAAGTGATTGGTTGTGTACTTTTAGCCTCTGTGTATTATATTATATATATGTATCAATCAACTGTGTGTACATAAGTGAGACTGTAATAAAATCTTTCTGTCTGTCTTCATTAATTAGTGGTGACCAGCATGGCCCAATTAATTTGTGTGCTATTTTTATCTGCGTTTTCGGAGGTCTGCGTTATGGGAGTAAACCGCGAGTTTTGTCATTCTGGATGGTGAAATTCATAACCTGTATCATCTAGATTAACAGACCATAATATGTTGGTGTGGCTATATATATACTAGCAAGAAAATAAACGCATAACCACACATTCAGAGCAACTTGATAAATGATGACATCATAAACACAACAGTGGCTGAGTGTCAAGTATTCAGTATGTCAGATTGAATTAAAATACATAACATAAAAGTGACCAAGGGCAAGGTCGAAGTCACTAATATCCATTAGTTTAACATTAGTATCAAGAACTTCGTCTATAGACTGTTAACCCAGTACCAGGACTGAATGTTAACCCAGGGCCGGGACTGAATGTTAACCCAGTACCAGGACTGAATGTTAACCCAGTGCCAGGACTGAATGTTAACCCAGGGCCGGGACTGAATGTTAACCGAGGGCCAGGACTGAATGTTAACCCAGGGCCGGGACTGAATGTTAACCCAGTGCCAGGACTGAATGTTAACCCAGGGCCAGGACTGAATGTTAACCCAGGGCCAGGACTGAATGTTAACCCAGTGCCAGGACTGAATGTTAACCCAGTGCCAGGACTGAATGTTAACCCAGGGCCGGGACTGAATGTTAACCCAGGGCCGGGACTGAATGTTAACCAGGGCCAGGACTGAATGTTAGCTTAGGGCCGGGACTGAATGTTAACCCAGTGCCAGGACTGAATGTTAGCAGGGCCTGGACTGAATGTTAACCCAGGGCCAGGACTGAATGTTAACCCAGTGCCAGGACTGAATGTTAACCCAGTGCCAGGACTGAATACCGTTACCTATAGGGCTGGACTGAATGTTAACCCAGTACCAGGACTGAATGTTAACCCAGTGCCAGGACTGAATGTTAACCCAGGGCCGGGACTGAATGTTAACCCAGGGCCAGGACTGAATGTTAGCAGGGCCTGGACTGAATAGCAACCCAGTGCCAGGACTGAATGTTAACCCAACCAGGACTGAATGTTAGCTTAGTGCCAGGACTGAATGTTGGGAGGCCGGGACTGAATGCCAGGGCCGGGACTGAATGTTAACCCAGGAGCCCAGGACTGAATAACCCAGGGCCCAGGGCCTGAACGCAACCCCAGTGCCAGGACTGAATGTTAACCCAGGGCCGGGACTGGAGAATGTTAACCCAGTGCCAGGACTGAATGTTAACCCAGGGCCTGGACTGAATGTTAACCCAGGAGCCAGGACTGAATGTTAACCCAGGGCCAGGACTGAATGTTAACCCAGGGCCAGGACTGAATGTTAACCCAGGGCCAGGACTGAATGTTAACCCAGGGCCAGGACTGAATGGTTGCCAACTCCAGGCCAGGACTGAAGGTGCCAACTCCAGGCCAGGACTGAATGTAACCCAGGGCCGGGACCCAGGGCCAGGACTGAATGTTAACCCAGGAATGCCAGGACTGAATGTTAACCCAGGGCCAGGACTGAATGTTAACCCAGGGCCAGGACTGAATGTTAACCCAGGGCCCTGGACTTGAATGTTAACCCAGGGCCAGGACTGAATGTTAACCCAGGGCCTGGCCAGGCCAGGACTGAATGTTAACCCAGAGCCAGGACTGAATGTTAACCCAGGGCCAGGACTGAATGTTAACACAGGGATTGAATGTACAACCCAGGGACTGAATGTTAACCCAGTGCCAGGACTGAATGTTAACCCAGGGCCAGGACTGAATGTTAACCCAGGGCCAGGACTGAATGTTAACAGGGCCAGGACTGAATGTTAACTTAGAGCCAGGACTGAATGTTAACCCAGGCCAGGACTGAATGTTAACCCAGGGCCAGGGACTGAATGTTAACCCAGGGCCTGGACTGAATGTTAACCCAGGGCCAGGACTGAATGTTAACCCAGGGCCTGGACTTAGCAATATTAACCCAGGGCCTGAAATGAATGTTAACCCAGCAGCCAGGACTGAATGTTAACCTTAGGGCCAGGACTGAATGTTAACCCAGGGCCAGGACTCAATGTTAACCCAGTGCCAGGACTGAATGTTAACCCAGGGCTAGGACTTGAATGTTAACTCCAGGGCCAGGACTGAATGTTAACCCAGAATATTAGCCAGGACTGAATGTTAACCCAGACCTGGACTGAACAACCCAGGGCCTGGACTGAATGTTAACCCAGTGCCAGGACTCGAATGTTAAACTCCAGGCCAGGACTGAATGTTAACCCAGGCCAGGACTGAATGTTAACCTGCGGGCCAGGACTGGGAATGTTAACCCAGGGCCAGGACTGAATGTTAACCCAGGCCAGGACTGGAATGTTAACCCAGGGCCAGGACTGACAAGTTAAACCTAGAGCCAGGACTCTGAATGTTAACCCAGAGAGCCAGGACTGAATGTTAATCAGGGCCAGGAGGCCAGGACTGAATGTTAACCCAGAGGCTGGAGACTGGAATGTTAACCCACGTCCAGTATAGAGAATATCCACGTTTTACAGTCTGTGGTTCATGATGATGATACGGCAATTCATATCACCCACAGGTGTTCCAGCATCCTCAAACTTTTGAATTAATACAACCTAAGACCATACATTACGACTGTTGTTCTAATGAAATAGCATTCTCGTTCAAAATATAAACCTAAAGAGTTCTCCGTTGCCGATTAGGCCAAGACACCGCTTTCATCACAATGCTAGTCTGTCTCAGCACAGTCCCTTAGAACCACATTAATTTCCCTACTGCCAAGCCTCCTCTCTGCAATGCTAAAAGCTCTAAATAAAGCAAGTCTAGATTTCCTCAGGTTCAGAATCTCTGAGAAAGTTCCCTAGGGCCTTTTTCAATATAAATGGGCTTGTTTGTTGCTATCAAAATTATATATATTCAGAGACTCAAGCCTTGAATACTACACAAGTGCCAATCTTACCTCCAAACAATACCTCTGTCTGTACTTCTTTACGACCCTCGCCATGATATTACTGGAATATTGCTTAAACTCAAACTCACTCACTCACTCACTTCTTTCAGCCTGATCTATATTTGGATTGTACTTGTAGAGGTTGCTGTTGTACACTTCTAGCGGTTGCTGTTGTACACCTCAGACGCAATGGAGGCATCCATATGAAACGCTTCCATGCAGTCCTTGTATCACGGAATTGACCTGATCTGGATTTAAATGGATTTAACCAGACCAAATATGGTGAATTTACTCAGATATATGGAAGATCAATTTTTTTTACCAGACCATAGGGCTGGCTAGCTGTAAATTTAGACCGTCCGTGAGAAATCTAGACCGTCTTGGGCGGTCGGACGGGCCTTATTTCATACACTGATTATATGCGTTCACATATGTACATATATTCATATTTCTATATTTATCTGTATTTACTATTATATATATTCGGTATTTAATAGCTTCTAGTCTCTCATAAATCACTAAGTGATTGGTTGTGTACTTTTTAGCCTCTGTGTATTATATTATATATATGTATCAATCAACTGTGTGTACATAAGTGAGACTGTAATAAAAATCTTTCTGTCTGTCTTCATTAATTAGTGGTGACCAGCATGGCCCAATTAATTTGTGTGCTATTTTATCTGCGTTTTCGGAGGTCTGCGTTATGGGAGTAAACGGCGAGTTTTGTCATTCTGGATGGTGAAATTCATAACCTGTAGCATCTAGATTAACAGACCATAGGTAATATGTTGGTGTGGCTATATCTATACTAGCAAGAAAATAAACGCATAACCACACATTCAGAGCAACTTGATAAATGATGACATATCATAAACACAACAGTGGCTGAGTGTCAAGTATTCAGTATGTCAGACTGAATTAAAATACATAATATAAAAGTGACCAAGGTCCAAGGTCGAAGTCACTAATATTCATTAGTCTAACATTAGTGTCAAGAACTTCCTCTATAGACTGTTAACTACCAGGACTGTTAAATGTTGACAAAACCCAGGGCCAGGACTGAATGTTAACCCAGTGCCAGGACTGAATGTTAACCCAGGGCCAGGACTGAATGTTAGCCCAGGGCCAGGACTGAATGTTAACCCAGGGCTAGGACTGAATGTTAACCCAGGGCCAGGACTGAATGTTAACCAACCCAGGGCCAGGACTGAGATGTGGCCAGAGGGGCCCAGGACTGGAATGTTAACCCAGGGCCAGGACTGAATGTTAACCCAGTGCCAGGACTGAATGTTAACTTAGGGCTGGGACTGAATGTTAACCCAGTGCCAGGACTGAATGTTAACCCAGGGCCAGGACTGAATGTTAACCCAGGGCCAGGACTGAATGTTAACCCAGGGCTAGGACTGAATGTTAACCCAGGGCCAGGACTGAATGTTAACCCAGTGCCAGGACTGAATGTTAACCCTAGGGCCAGGAGAATGTTAACCTAGGACTGAATGTTAACCCAGTGCCAGGACTGAATGTTAACCCAGGGCCAGGACTGAATGTGCTAACCCAGTGCCAGGACTGAATGTTAACCCAGGGCCAGGACTGAATGTTAACCCAGGGCCAGGACTGAATGTTAACCCAGGGCCAGGACTGAATGTTAACCCAGGGCCAGGACTGAATGTTAACCCAGGGCCAGGACTGAATGTTAACCCAGGGCCAGGACTGAATGTTAACCCAGGAATGAATGGCCAGGACTGAATGTTAACCCAGGGCCAGGACTGAATGTTAACCCAGGGCCAGGACTGAATGTTAACCCAAGCTACCCAGGCCAGGACCTGAATGTTAACTCCCAGGCCAGGACTGAATGTTAACCCAGGGCCAGGACTGAATGTTAACCCAGGGCCAGGACTGAATGTTAACCCAGTGCCAGGACTGAATGTTAACCCAGTGCCAGGACTGAATGTTAACCCAGGGCCTGGACTGAATGTTAACCCAGTGCCAGGACTGAATGTTAACCCAGGGCCAGGACTGAATGTTAACCCAGGGCCAGGACTGAATGTTAACCCAGGGCCAGGACTGAATGTTAACCCAGGGCCAGGACTGAATGTTAACCCAGGGCCAGGACTGAATGTTAACCCAGGGCCAGGACTGAATGTTAACAGGACCAGAGCCAGGACTGAATGTTAACCTTAGAGCCAGGTCTGAATGTTAACCCAGGGCCAGGCCTGAATGTTAACCCACGTCCAGTATAGAGAATATCCACGTTTTACAGTCTGTGGTTCATCATGATACGCGGCGATTCATGTCACCCACAGGTGTTCTAGCATCCTCAAACTTTTGAATTAATACAACCTATGACTACACATTACGACTGTTGTTGAAATAGCATGTTCTAAAAATAAAACCTAAAGAGTTCTCCCGTTGCATTATCGTTCAAAATATCACAAACCTAAAGAGCCCTTCTCCGTTAAAGCCAGATTCAGGTTCAAAATCTCTGGAGGCACCGCTTACAACACAAGTGCCAATCTTACCTCCAAACAATACCTCTGTCTGTACTTCTTTACGACCCTCGCCATGATATTACTGGAATATTGCTTAAACTCAAACTCACTCACTCACTCACTTCTTTCAGCCTGATCTATATTTGGATTGTACTTGTAGAGGTTGCTGTTGTACACTTCTAGCGGTTGCTGTTGTACACCTCAGACGCAATGGAGGCATCCATATGAAACGCTTCCATGCAGTCCTTGCTTCACGGAGTTGACCTGATCTGGATTTGTCACGTGACGTTATTTGTTGTTGATGCCAGTACCACTGAAGACCATGACTGCGCCCGGCTGCAATTGCTTGTAATCGTCCGGCGATATTGCACCGTTCTAGTTCAGTCAATCACATTGTCGCTCGTTCGAATCTCAGATTTGCATCGAGTATGATCCTCTACTCATGTTTTTTGTCACCATCTACTGTTATCATGGTCGTTGTATCTGCACCACATTCTGACAAAACACTCTGGAATGTACATCCCACCAACCAGCGTCATTCCACAGTATTTCTATCGCATGTTTGTCACGTGATGTTTTGTTTTAGCGCCCTGCCAATCGGACCCAAAGGCGACAGCGGAGGTGTCCAGGGTGTTTTCATAACATAATGGATGCGGTAGGGTAGCCTAGTGGTTAAAGCGTTCTCTCGTCACACCGAAGACCCGGGTTCGATTCTCCACATGGGAACAATGTGTGAAGCCCATTTCTGGTGTCCCCCGATATTGTTGGAATATTGTTAAAAGCGGCGTAAAACTAAATTCACTCACTCAAAACACAATGAGAAATATATCACACTGCATAAACGAGGATGGGGTTTCACCTACAGATATGACTGACTGACTGAGTTTGGCTTTACGCCGCTTTTAACAATATCCCAGCAACATCACGGCGGGGGACACCAGAAATGGGCTTCACACATTGTACCCATGTGGGGATTCGAACCCGGGTCTTGGGCGTGACGAGCCAACGCTTTAACCATTAGGCTACCTCGACGCCCTACAGATATGAATAATTCTGGTTTCATGTAATACCTAGACAAATGTTGGAACAAACCCCAAATACAGTCACGACTGCAGTGAAAAAAACCCCAGCCCATTGCTAATTTTGTTTGGTAAAACATGAAAACATGTTTACAGACAGGGAGGGCGAGGTTGGATTCCTTCGTAATTGGAAAGAAGCTGCATATGAAGAATTAGATTAGGTAACCAAAGACGGAATATCATCGTTATATGGAAGCGGGATGTACGTCACATCCGCCCATGAAGACTTGAACACTTATTGACAAGATGTTTTCTGTTTGAAAGGTGTTTTTTGTCTAGATATCAAAGCAGCATATTGTCAATAATGCCGTTGGCTTTCAAAGACAGAATCTAAGACCTACATATTAATGTTACTGCTGAAGATTGAGCGTAGGCATAACATATTAGATCAGCATCTTTGGGTTGACAGACCAGTTGCTCTGTCCATATCAAGGATGATCAATTTCTCTGTGTTAAAATGCGGGTTAGAATTGGCCTTCTGCAAACGATGCCTGTTTGACCTGCTCTTATGCAATCATTAAGAGGCGACTAACGGCAAGGCTTGCTGACTTGGTTGACACCAGTCATCGCACACCAGTTGCGTACATCGATGCTCATGCTGTTGATCACTGGATTGTCTGGTCCAGACAATATAAAATATATATAAAATATGAGTCCAGATATTTCTTCTTGCCAAATCTCCTTTATATCTGCACAACATCTTTCGCCGTTTATATAGGCATTTATAAATTTATATATAAATATGTATAAATATATAATGAATATATATAAAATATAATAAATATATATATGCAATGCATATATAAATATATGCATTCAGTGTACGGATAGACATATAATTAGGTTGTTTGGTTACTGGAAGTGTCATTATAATCTATAGAATATCACGAAATATATATACATATATAAATAGGATATACAGAATATATATATCCTCTTATGACGTCACATCATTGTTCTCTGCTAGGTTTAGTTTTTCTCTTCACAGCAAGTACTTGCATGTCTTGCACGAAATCAAACACTTTGGTAGCCGGGAGCGAGTTTGAATATACATAGCGAGGTTTTGATTTTAGATATGCCCTCTTTTGAGGTTTTACTTCTCACAAGTAGGACCCGCTTTGAGGATTATCTTCTGTCATGTAGGACGTAAGGTTTTACTTTGAATCGGAAGTAGGTACACCTTTGAAGTTTCCCTTTTGAAGCACATCAATTAATTCGCACCAGATCTTGAATTTGACTAGATAAAAATCAAGATTTTTCACATGAAATTATCTTTGAAAGGAACTGAACCTGCAACCACATGTATCATGGTTAGTGTTTTGACCCAGCGTTTCCCCACTTCGTCACTGGCCAGGTGGTAAAATTGAGGTTCAATAAGTACAGTATTGGCGACACAATGCGTCGCCCACCGGTTGGGTGAGTGGTGAGTGAGTGAGTGAGTGAGCATGGTTTTACGCCGTTTTTAGCAATATTCCAGCAATATCACGGCGGGGGACACCAGAAATGGGCTTCACACATTGTACCCATGTGGGGAATCGAACCCGGGTCTTCGGCGTGACGAGCGAACGCATTAACTACTTAGCTACCTCACACACACACACACACACACACACACACACACACACACACACACACACACACACACACACACACACACACACACACACACACACACACACACACACACACACACACACACACACGCACGCACACACGCACACACACCGAGGCGCGCAGTGCCCTGGATGCTCATGGATTTTAATGAGATTCAGACGAGCCCATTTTAAACCAAGGGAATAGGTATAAGATGTAAACAATGTGTTTCATTTCGCGCGTATCAGTACAAGAGGTTGATTGTTGGTAAGTCATGACTTTGAATCCATTCTTGGTGCGAGTGTTTGTTTATTTGCTTGCTTGTTTTTGTTTAACGCCTCACTCAGCAATATTCCAGCTATATGGCGGCAGTCTGCAAATAATCGAGTCTGGACCAGACAATCTAGAGATGAACATCATGAGCCTCTATCGACGCAATTAGGATACAATGACATGTGTCAACCAAGTCAGCGAGCCTGACCACCCGATCCCATGAGTCACCTCTTACGGGAGCGTCCGCCCGGAGAGCGGAAGGTCGCGGGTTCGATCCCCGGCCGCGTCATACCAAAAGACGTTAAAATTTGGTACTTGTTGGTCCCTGACTGGCGCTCGGCATTAATGGGTACAACAAGGACTGGTCGGCTCGGAGTCAGTATAATGTGTCTGAGTGGGGTATTCATGCTTCACTGCGACATGGTATCTCAGTGGGCTAGTACTATAAAACCAGCCTCAGTCTGGGCTAGTACAAGCAGCCGCACATACACATACACACGCATGCACGTCGTCATATGAGCGAAATATTCTCAAGCACGACGTTTAACCCAATTTCACATCACCTCACCTCTTACGAGAAACATGGGTTGCTGAAGATCAATTCTAACCCGGATCTTCACTAAAACCTGATGCTACCGAAGCAACATTTGTGTCTAATGTCTCACATAGGAGCACACAGGAACTTCTCTAAGTCTCTAACTGTATTAAGTTGATATCTGTCGTGAAAGAAGGGGCGCCTGGGTCACCCAACAACTTATTGTCTTGTTTAATATTGGAACTCCTCTGTATCGAACGCCATTCCGAGGATATCTGTCGTTACGGACGTTTTCTTGGCCCTCATCGACTAACGGTTCAAACGGGACCTCCTTCCGTCTCGAATTCGAAAATGTGGTAATACATCGTAAAATATTTTTACTTGTACTGAAACAGCAATTATAGTCAACTGTCTCACATGGAAACTCTTTTTGTCTCGAATTCCAGTATATCGACAGACGTCCTTAAAGACCTTAGGTTAGCGGTACAGACACAACCTTACTGTCAAATGTCTCAACAGATCTCCCATTGTCTCGAACTATGGATTACACGATATAGCGTTGATGATCCAAGGTACATCTTGTTAATAGGGGTTCACACTAGATGAGGGGCGTTGGGTAGCCTGGTGGTTAACGCCGAAAACCCGGGTTCGATTCCCAACATGGGTACAATTTGTGAAGCCCATTTCTGATGTCCCCCGCCGTGATGTTGCTGGATTATTGCTAAAAGCGGCGTAAACTAAACTCACTCACTCACTCACACTAGATGGCTGTTGTGAGCATTTTTATAATCATAAACATGATTAAAAATAATTTTATCATACAATGGATAGTGTTCTCGGCAGGATAAAGCGAACGGATATTTTCGGTATCTGTTGGGGTCATATACGGATATCGATGCAAATTAGAGCGGTCATATGCAAATTTTAGGGACTACTTTCACAGTGTAAACAAACATGGCGTCAATGGTAGGCGGTGGTGTCCGGATTGACGGCCGTGGTTACGGTACTGTCAGTGCTTTGATCCCAGAAAATTCCTGTCTGGTTATGATAGATGGAGTAGATTACAAAGCGAAGATAGAAATTCATAGGTTTACGAAGATACCAACATCGACCGCCTGTCAGTGTTAGCGAGAGAACGGCACTAGGAATCCAGATGCACAATGTCACGAGAACATTAAAGTGTATTTGTTGTTCAAAAGGTTAACTCAAGGTTTCTGAAGTTCCACGCGAGTTTGTTGTTATTTTTCAAACATAAGCTAAGATTTGTTGACAACAATAAGTACTTTAACATAACAACTGATGAGGAACTCAAAGATGACGTAACGCAGTCAAAAATGAGTGATCAGTAGAAAATTGCGTCACCGAGCTTGTGACGTCAAGTATTACTACGCACATATTTGTGACGTCATAGATATGTGGACACATTCCACGAAGTTTAGTTTCATGATTTGTGGCAAATGAAATCGCATTTTTTAAAATTATAAAGTAAGAATGACATTGTATGATAAAAAGGTTATCACACTCGTGTGTTTTGAGATGGTTAATATCCTGCATCCTGCATAATGAATAAACACTATGTACATGTATTTAGCTCGCCAAGGTTCGCTAAATACAATGTTTATTCCTAATGCAGGATATTAACCATCCAAAAACACAATCGGGTGATAACCTATATATATTCTTTTTTATTATTATCCCATTCAGTTCTGACATTTTTGAAAGCTCACATATTGTTAAAAATACATTGTTGAATTAATCAGTTATGCGTTTTATTTTATTACATCTATTTATGATGAACTTTTCTATATGGTAACAAATATAAACGGCTTTTCATGTAAATACAGTCAGGTTGACAGACATCAGAACCAAAGATAGACACCCCCCACTAAACATCATTATTACGGTTCAAAAATACTATTTTCTAGTGGGCGCTCAGTATATTTCCAGCATATAGTAACGGGGGAAAAGGGCCAATAGCATCGAAATATACGTAATCAAATTTGCTAAAATAAAGATGCCAATAATATTTAATTTAACCAATTTATGCATATTGTCCCTGTTTTAGGACATGTACTTAAAAAATGCATGTCTCTTTTATTGTTCAAGATAAATACTTGCAGTATATATAGAAGTGAATGAAGCTGAGTAAATGGTTTAGTGGTTGAACCATTCACATTACTTGTAAAGTCACGTCCCTTTAAGCATGGCGACCTCCCCTGCCAATTCGGCCGTCCCAAAAATTGGACAATATGCGGATTAGTGTACTTATTTTATGTAATTGGTTAGGATCTGTATGATCAACTTCTAAAACCATGTATCATCATGGGCGATCTGAACGGACACAATCCACTTTGGGGAAGTGTCCATACTAAATATAAAGGCAAAGCCTTTGGGATTCTATTTCAGAGAATAACCTCTGTAGATTTAACGATGAATCGTACACTTATCTAAATCCAGCTACTGGAACATATTCTGCCCTCGATCTGGCACTCGCCGATTAACCTTATATAATGAATTTGAATGGCTGGGCCATGATGACCTATGTGGGAGTGATCACTTCCCAACCATTCTTAAAACTCTCAACCCAGGTGATGATCCTCCTTTATCAGGAAGGAACTTCACCAAGGCAGACTGGTCAGTATATAAGACCATGTATTGACCACTTGAAACATGACCTTTTCACGAAATACTTTAACGTGCACACAAAGATGTGACATCTTTGTGGAAAAATTTATCACATCGTGCGCACGAAATGTATCACCGCTAAAACGTTATTATAAAGCTTGATGCCTCGTGTGGTGTCCAAGCCATTTGAAAAGGCACGAATATAAAGTACCTGCTGTACGACATGATTTTCAAGTTGAGGAATGGAGAGCTATTGCCATGATCAGTTATAAAGGTTGGCAATCTGCTAACTACTTCCCAACCTACCTGACACCTGTAGCAGTCGTAGAAGCAATGTTTGGTGGACATTTCTGTCATGTAACTAAAGCGTTTGTTCCACCTCCAGACCGAAAAAACATCGAAACGGCCTTGGAAAACTTCTCATCAGATGACACTTATCAGCTACTGGAGGTGTTTGATAATCTGAAATGTAGAACATTTATTTCCAAAGAAAATGTTGTCAACATTGTACTAGAGATTGCTCACAACGAGCTGATACAGAAGCCAGAGTATATCATTGACTGTTGGACACACATTCTTCGGGACCTGGGATCTGTAAAGAGTCCGCAAGACCTTAACAAGGTCTGATCTTTTACCAACCCCAGAAAAGTTGCCCAAATCCTTGTTCCTCCAGATGAGATATCAGACACTGAAAGGGAAACAATGTCTCACCTCAGGCGTTTTGTTCGAGACAAGAATTCTGATCAAGTCGAGAGGTTTCTCAGATACCGTACTGGATCACACCTTATGCTGCAGCCGCCGGATGCTATTCCATTATGTTTTCTTGAGCTGACTGGGACAGCAAGGCGTCCAGTCGCACGTACATGTGGCCGCATCCTCAAACTTCCCTCCCGTTACGAGAGCTACACGGTCTTCAGATCAGAGTTTAAAAACGTTTTCACGAGTGGTGTTGGGTGATGGACATAGCACAGGACGATTTTCTGGTCTCTGGTTTCTCATGTGTGGCAGACACACTACAACGTGTTCCATGTTCTGTTGATATGTTTCTTTATACGTTTGATTATATTGGAAGTGACATAGTCCTTGGAGGTTTACATACGTTTGCGCCCAGTATGTCGTCCTTCGTACTTTTAGGTTGTGCTCCTGCTATGGTAGATACCGCCATTACACCGAGTACTGATGTTACAGCTTGATAGGCTGTCATAATCTGCATGTTAGACTTTCTCACAAAGATCAGTTTCATTTTTGTTAATCGATGCGTTGATTTTGTCACAAGAGAATTTGTTATTTTAACTTTGGGTAACAGAAAAAGAAATAAAGTCTAAAATATTTGTGTGTGTGTGTGTGTGTGTGTGTGTGTGTGTGTGTGTGTGTGTGTGTGTGTGTGTGTGACTTATGGTGTTACTAGATATTCTTGTCGCCATTGTTACCATTAGCCAAATCTAACATGACGTCGATAAATCAAATGACGAGAGGCAGTTACCACGAGATAGTGTGTGTGCCAGTTGTGTCAGTCATGACTAGGACTTGCAAGGAACCTAAACTCTGCAAGTCATTATATGTATCGCACAGCTTGTGAAGAAATCAGGAATAATATTAAAAGAACGCTTGTGCTTTCATGTGATCCCTTATGTTTCCCTCAGTATACTATAACACCTTTAGGGGCCGTGGGGTAGCCTAATGGTTAAAGCGTTGGCTCGTCACGCCGAAAACCGGTTTCGAATTCCCACATGGGCACAATGTGTGAAGCCCATTTCTGGTGTCCCCCGCCGTGATGTTGCTGGAATATTGCTAAAAGCGGCGTAAAACCAAACTCAGTCAGTCAGTCAGTATAACACCTTTAGCCAAGGTACTTTACTCCACTTGAACGACCATGGTAATATGCATGACTGAAAGTTTCGAAATGGCACGTTTTGTGTTTCAGTACAGGTTTGACAAAAATATGAAACTATAGAAATACTCAAAGATTGTATTTTAATTCTTTTGGAAATCAGACTGACACCAAGAGGCCGTATTCTTGAACAATGCGTACTGAACAGTAGGTTTCGACACATTACACTACATGTGTAAATCCTGTCTCAAGGTCTCTCTCAGAATTGTGTACAACGTTGCTGCTTTATATGGATCGTCCTGAAGTTCCAAGCCACGTTCATGCATGTATATCCTCGCCAGCTCGTAGACGTCACCATCACATGGAACTTGGTCATTTATAGTGCAGACATCTAGGCAGACATATAAACGTTCAGGTTCCACCTCACATATAATTATAATCTCTTGTGAAGTAGATTTTGGGAAGGGCCTTCCTCCAGCACCATTCCTGGAAGAACGTATGCGATGCGCGTTCCATACTCTCTGGTCTTCTGTCAAAGATACACAATTTCCAAGGTTTTATCGTGTATAGGATGAATATCATATCACATATATTTACTTTCAGGATATGGAGAAAGCAGAACTGGATCAAACTTTTGTCCAGCATGTCTCCTGTGTAATGCCCGTCTCTTCAAACAGGTTCATCCAAACCTGTATGTTCTCTCTTCTCAGAATGCCCCACCAACACTCAATTCTTTGATTATGCTGGCTTGTTCCAAAGAAGTAGCTCACGTGAGGATCACCTGTAGTTTCGCGCTGTAAAAGGGCAACTGTTCGAATTTCAGTCCGCATGTCACTGCGCATGCATACATTAGCATCTATACTACCCATCAAAAGTTTAGACTCACTTAAAGCACTCACTATATGTTATGTATCAATATGTGGTTACATTGAAGATGAATTACTCCACTAACGTGGGGGAACCAACTGCAAACCTTATGCAGATGAAATGCACGAGGATCATGCATCAAATTGCTGAAAAGCATGTGCAGATATCGTGCATGTGAACAGCTGCGTTTTGGTGTAAAGTTTGTTAAGAACTCGCCAATTTGCACCGAGTTTCATCATTTATCGAACTCATGGCAATAATCTTTTCAACGTTATGAATGCGTTTTACAATACATCAGTTCATGTGTAAACAGTACCTTTAAACAGTATTGTATATTTTGACAGTTGACTGAAAAAGGTGGCTACATTTACACTAGTGAGTCTAAACTGTTGATGGGTAGTATATATTAGCCTTTATGTTATATCCGGCAATAACCTTTGGGTCTCTATTTGTTTAAGCAACTTCCAGCCAGACGATTTGGCGGCAACATCCATCGATACAGGCATTAATGCACAAACTATAAGGTGGTAGTTTGTCATAGGAATCCAAATGCCACATGAAGTTTGGGCCATTTGTTGAATATGTACGTCTCCGGAGTC
Organism: Haliotis rubra; assembly: GCF_003918875.1. Classification (NCBI taxonomy): domain Eukaryota; kingdom Metazoa; phylum Mollusca; class Gastropoda; order Lepetellida; family Haliotidae; genus Haliotis; species Haliotis rubra. Next base: position 496,077 of record NW_025767018.1, read on the forward strand.
TATACGGCGTATCTCCATCAGTCTGTGCAAGATTCGCACAGTTGCCTTTTTAACGACTAGTCCTGACTGGATGCATTTTTGATGCATCCAGCGATAGCCAAGTCATATATATCCAGGATGTCAGTACAGTTTTTCTCAGTTGTGTCAGTAACCTTTTCCAGAGGTGATTATCCTGTGCTTTCTGGCCAAGAGAGGTGCAATCTCCTGCTAGGTAAAACCGAGATGAAATACAGACGTGTTACATCAGATCTGACATCCTCCATGTCTCCCACACGTGTCCGCAGGTGTGTTCTTTGCAGTGCGCAGTTTGGTGTCCTGTATCATGCCTTGAATGAATCTCGACTTGCGCACGATATCCTGTATATGTTACAGTCAATGTCTACAATCAGTCATTGTGTACATTGTCTAAAATTTCCAGGCATTGTGTACATTGCCTGATTAATTAACCCAATTATTGTACAGATTGACTGATTGTTGAACAGGGATTATTGAGAAGACAAGATTAGCATGGGTTTAGTTCCGTGGCGAATATCTAACAAATTCATTAATTGAAGCACAAATGACTTTATTTCAAACAGTATTAAAAGCACGTGATGTTCTGATGTAAAAGAAATATACTGAGTCAAAAAGAAACTTCACATTCTTTCTTCAGGGCACTATAAAAGAACAAGAGATGGTAAGATGGTTAAATTGTTATTATTTCATTGCTGAGATCTGTGTGATGTACTCGATACACTGACAGTGCCATAATCAGTTCCATTAGGCTACACCGCCGTTCCAAAACATGGGTATACAGAATGTCAAGTCACAAGAATAAAAATGCGCAATTTCTCAGTTCAATATCGTGTATGGCCGCCTCGCGCATTCACCACTGCCAAACACCGTCTCCTCATCGACTGCCTGATGCTTGTGAACACGTGGTTGGGGATTCTGCGCCATTGCTCTTGCAAGGCAGCGCCAAGTTCCTGCAAATTCTGAGGTTGGTTCCTAAGACCACGAAGCCTTCTCCCAAGAGCAGACGTTGACGTTGATGAAACGGCGTCAATATTGGCCCACGATATGGACGTCGAGAATGGAGATTGGCAGCCCGCAACCGATTTCGAATGGTCTGTGAGGACAGTCGACCTCTAAACATCTCAGCCCTGGTTCGTGTAGCCGGCAGAAATCTGTCACATAAGTGACGTAGGACGATTTGACGGTCTTCTGCTCGTGACGTCACACGTGGACGACCCGACCTTGGGCGATCAGAAGTGGTGCCAGTTTGTTGTAGACGACAAGTCATACACAGTACGACGGCTGCATCCCATTGCTCTTGCGACGTCAATAACTGATCTTCCCGCTTGCAACATGCCAACGGCACGTTCACGTTGCACATTTGACAATCGTGGCATTTCAAGTACCGTTAGAACTGTGGTTAAAAAGTGTTTTTTCAATTCTTGAGGCCAATGCAAACACGTGCATATGAAGAAAACTTCGATGCGAAGATCACGTGATCGACTGCACGTGCAAAACCTGATTTGGCACTTACGTCATTTGCACGACGAATGGATGGGTTTGAGTGGGTTTTGCTAACGTTTTTCTAGAGCCGAAAGATAGGGATCCCATTTCGGATACATAGATGTATCATCAGAGAAAAATTATTCATTATTTTTCAAATTACATTTTGTGAAGTTTCTTTTTTGACTCAGTATAGTATCAGCTACGTAACACAAACATTCATTTTCACTCCTGTCTAGAATCACACCCAGAATGTTACGTAGATCACCTTTTCCCCAATCAACCATGGGAATAGGGACGGACACATTGTCCCCAGGGTCAGCAGCATCATTGATTATATGGCTACGCTTGATCATTCTCTCAGCTTGTGATAGTATACCATCAGCAGCTCTCTTCCGACTAGGGCTGCGCAATATAACCGGTTTACCGGTATTTACCGGTTCAGAAATACGTATTGCCATACGTATTGCGATACGCTGATCGAAAACCGGTATTTTGACATGCATTCGGAAAACTTCGTAACACTCGGAAATCTTCGGATATTTCCGTTTTTTGAATTGTTCTCTTCCCTGTTTCATTAGTGCCAAATGTTAGTTACATTTTTATTTTGTCATGATTAAAAGTTTTTATAACAGGTTAATCAATTATAGTGATGTTGTTGTGTTTTTGCTTTATAATCAAGCATTAACTCGATTGTAAGTAGTTTTTGTTAAAAAAATAATCCTTGCAATATATTGCAATACATATCGCAATATATGCTTCCGCATCAATATATGGCAATATGAAAATTCTCTGCAATACCCACCCCTACTTCCGACATGACAGGATATTGGCATGTTGTACCTCGAGTTGCTGTGTTTCTGTCAATGATGTCTCTGTTGATGCTATCTGAGATGTGGATGATGTCTCCGCTGCTGGTGCTGTCTGAGATGTGGATGATGTCTCCGCTGCTGGTGCTGTCTGAGATGTGGATGATGTCTCTGCTGCTGGTGCTGTCTGAGATGTGGATGATGTCTCTGCTGCTGGTGCTGTCTGAGATGTGGATGATGTCTCTGCTGCTGGTGCTGTCTGAGATGTGGATGATGTCTCTGCTGCTGGTGCTGTCTGAGATGTGGATGATGTCTCTGCTGCTGGTGCTGTCTGAGATGTGGATGATGTCTCTGCTGCTGGTGCTGTCTGAGATGTGGATGATGTCTCTGCTGCTGGTGCTGTCTGAGATGTGGATGATGTCTCCGCTGCTGGTGCTGTCTGAGATGTGGATGATGTCTCTGCTGCTGGTGCTGTCTGAGGATGTGGATGATGTCTCTGCTGCTGGTGCTGTCTGAGATGTGGATGATGTCTCTGCTGCTGGTGCTGTCTGAGATGTGGATGATGTCTCCGCTGCTGGTGCTGTCTGAGATGTGGATGATGTCTCCGCTGCTGGTGCTGTCTGAGATGTGGATGATGTCTCTGCTGCTGGTGCTGTCTGAGATATGGATGATGTCTCTGCTGCTGGTGCTGTTTGAGATATGGATGATGTCTCCGCTGCTGGTGCTGTCTGAGATGTGGATGATGTCTCTGCTGCTGGTGCTGTCTGAGATGTGGATGATGTCTCTGCTGCTGGTGCTGTCTGAGATGTGGATGATGTCTCCGCTGCTGGTGCTGTCTGAGAGATGGATGATGTCTCTGCTGCTGGTGCTGTCTGAGATGTGGATGATGTCTCCGCTGCTGGTGCTGTCTGAGATGTGGATGATGTCTCTGCTGCTGGTGCTGTCTGAGATGTGGATGATGTCTCTGCTGCTGGTGCTGTCTGAGATGTGGATGATGTCTCTGCTGCTGGTGCTGTCTGAGATGTGGATGATGTCTCTGCTGCTGGTGCTGTCTGAGATGTGGATGATGTCTCTGCTGCTGGTGCTGTCTGAGATGTGGATGATGTCTCTGCTGCTGGTGCTGTCTGAGATGTGGATGATGTCTCTGCTGCTGGTGCTGTCTGAGATGTGGATGATGTCTCTGCTGCTGGTGCTGTCTGAGATGTGGATGATGTCTCCGCTGCTGGTGCTGTCTGAGATGTGGATGATGTCTCCGCTGCTGGTGCTGTCTGAGATGTGGATGATGTCTCCGCTGCTGGTGCTGTCTGAGATGTGGATGATGTCTCTGCTGCTGGTGCTGTCTGAGATGTGGATGATGTCTCTGCTGCTGGTGCTGTCTGAGATGTGGATGATGTCTCTGCTGCTGGTGCTGTCTGAGATGTGGATGATGTCTCTGCTGCTGGTGCTGTCTGAGATGTGGATGATGTCTCTGCTGCTGGTGCTGTCTGAGATGTGGATGATGTCTCTGCTGCTGGTGCTGTCTGGAGATGTGGATGATGTCTCCGCTGCTGGTGCTGTCTGAGATGTGGATGATGTCTCTGCTGCTGGTGCTGTCTGAGATGTGGATGATGTCTCTGCTGCTGGTGCTGTCTGAGATGTGGATGATGTCTCTGCTGCTGGTGCTGTCTGAGATGTGGATGATGTCTCTGCTGCTGGTGCTGTCTGAGATGTGGATGATGTCTCTGCTGCTGGTGCTGTCTGAGATGTGGATGATGTCTCTGCTGCTGGTGCTGTCTGAGATGTGGATGATGTCTCTGCTGCTGGTGCTGTCTGAGATGTGGATGATGTCTCCGCTGCTGGTGCTGTCTGAGATGTGGATGATGTCTCTGCTGCTGGTGCTGTCTGAGATGTGGATGATGTCTCCGCTGCTGGTGCTGTCTGAGATGTGGATGATGTCTCCGCTGCTGGTGCTGTCTGAGATGTGGATGATGTCTCCGCTGCTGGTGCTGTCTGAGATGTGGATGATGTCTCTGCTGCTGGTGCTGTCTGAGATGTGGATGATGTCTCTGCTGCTGGTGCTGTCTGAGATGTGGATGATGTCTCTGCTGCTGGTGCTGTCTGAGATGTGGATGATGTCTTTGCTGTTGTTTCGGTCTCAGCTGTGGACGATATCTCTGATGTTTCTGACGTTGATGCTGTCTGAGATGTGGACAATGTCTGTGCTGACGTTGAAGCTTCAGGCGATGTGTCTGTTGCTGATGCTATTTAATATGCCGTGCGCACGATATAACATTTCGTGCGCACACTATATTACATCGTGCGCACACTATATTACATCGTGCGCACACTATATTACATCGGGCGCACACTATATTGTATCGTGCGCACACTATATTATATCGTGTGCACACTATATTACATCGTGCGCACACTATATTATACCGTGCGCACACCATATTACATCGTGCGCACATTTTAGTATCTCGTGTGCACGATATTAAAAAAATATTTTTCTCCTACTCATATCCCTTCAACGCTTCCGTACCATTCCTTTCATTTGATGAAATCTAAGATCCTATGCATATATGGGTTAATTAATGTGGTCGTTCAGTTCCATGTGTCATGTGCAGAGTTTCGTGACAATAGCGATCTGAAACAAAATATCAACGCACTTGTCAATGTTGGGGTGGAGGTTATCCGTTTTCCAGCGCAAAAGTAACCATAGACGTATACTTTGCCATAGCAACCATGTACATGAAAAGAAAATATTCTAACCACCCGTTCTCGAATTTTTCTATAGTAAATATACTCTCCCCAAAAAGAAACGCATCATGAAAATAGCAATTTCATGTAGCAATGAATTCAAACGTGATTCATTTTACAAAAGGTTTTGCTCTGTTCATGAGTCCTATGGTGTTTATGTTTTGAAACATTACAACCAAACGCACCATCCGTAAAATACCCGTATTTAACAGCATGATTTTCAATTTCGGCGTGTAGCGTCACAGAATACACAATTCACATGCAATGCACGTGAAAGTTGGGGATCAGATAGTCTCAATGATGGGTATGAAAGGTTGATCGCTGTCTGTCGATTATTCACTGTATTTGGAATATTGTTGACGAACGCAAAATGCCACGTCTAAGTGAAGCCAACCGTCATATCGCCATTGGTTTGCTTGAAGCTGGCCAGTCTCATCGTGCAGTTCACCAAAGCACCATTTCACGGCTCTGGGAGAGATATCGCCGGCAGAATGCGGTAGCAGATGCCCCTCGTAGTGGGCGATCTCGAGCGACCACTGCGGCGCAGGATCGCTACATCCGGGTACATCACCTGCGTCATCGAACAGCTACGGCGACCAGTACCGCTCGACAAATACCCGGATTGAGGAGGCTTTCTGCACAGACCGTCAGGAACAGGTTGAGAGAGTCTGGTTTACGTGCCAGAAGACCTTATTTTGGCCCTGTGCTTTGACAACAACATCGTCGACATCGAGTTCAATGGCGCACCAACGTTCAGACCTGGAACCTACCGAATTGGCGTAGAATCTGGTTCAGTGATGAATCACGATTTCTATTGGAACGACGCGATGGAAGAATGCGGGTGTACAGACGTGAACGTTTCACCGACGCTTGCGTTCCACAGGTGGACAGATTCGGCCTGGACAGTGTTATGATGTCGGGAGCGAGCACCTGCCGTAGGAGAAGTGCTTTGGTGATGATCCAGGGCAACCTGACAGCTCAACGGTACTGTGACGAAATCCTACGCCCACACCTCTTTTCAATCATTGATCGCCAGAGGGAGTTGTTTCAACAGGACAATGCCAGGCCCCACACAGCACGTCACACTAGAGACTTCCTCCAGAACAACAACATCAATGTGCTCCCCTGGGCCTCAAGATCACCGGACTTAAACGCGATCGAACATCTGTGGGATGCCCTGGACAGACGGGTGCGACGCCGTAACCCTCTGCCCCAGACACTTCAGCAACTCGCACAGGCACTACAGGCAGAGTGGGCTGCGATTGGGCAACACGAGATTCTGAGACTTATTCGTTCGATGCCGAGGCGATGCCGTGCAGTTCTGGATGCCCACGGTGGTCACACGAGGTATTGACTTCAGCGCCACCACACGTCTCCATGTGACACTCAAACTGACTTTCCTCGAGTTAGTGCCAAAGACGGATAGGTCTGCATTCCCAGCGTGCAATTTCGCTATATTTCATTGACTCATAAAGCCTACAAGATGTTTCAAAATAAACATAAAAATACAGTTGAAATTCCTATATGCGTTTCTTTTTTGGGAGAGTATATATGGTGAGTCGCCCAGTAGGGAAGGCCACCATTGTGCAGACCTTACCGTACTACTGTGTCGAAGCGTAGCGCACCATACTCCGGGAACCAGGCTTATCTGTCCTCAGATCTTCAAAGGCTGTGAAATATCTGAATTTAAAAGGAATGGGAGAACGCTGCGGGAATTGTCAAGCAGTAACCTACCATTGCTTCCAAAGAGTTTAGTTTATGTGCGACTAGAATTCTCACCAAACATGGCAAACCCGGGTCCCGAACCTGACAAGATTGGATGTTTCTACATATAGGCAACGACTTGAACTAGTATTTCGACACTGCAGTTTGGCTGAATTTGTGGATTTGTGGATACATGTTTCTTTCATATTTTTAGTGAAACCCACTTCTGGCGTTCCCCGCCGTGATATTGCTGGAATATTGCTAAAAGCGGCGTGAAACTAAACTCACTCTCATATTTTACCACATCTTTTCGTGGTGTAGATTTGAAGGATATTGGCACCGGAACGGAAGGAATCAGAATTTTAATACTAATCATTCCAGCATGCCTATCGTTGGTTTATTCCATCCATTTTACATGTTTTTGTAGCTCTTTTACGACGTTTGACGTACAGTCCAGCTTTTCTCTTTTTGCGAAGACTTTTAAGAACGTCATTTGAATCCTGCTGAAGACCAAAATTACAACATTCAAGGTTTAAGCAAAGCTTCAAGACGTTTTATGTTACATGCGAGGACATTTCAAAGTTTGATCACCAGTGACACTCGTGATGCAATTCCCCATGTTAACTGCATCTGTCCCTGTCTGTTTTTCGGGTGAACATATGTATACTAGCCACATAAAGAAACATATAAAGATAGGCAGACAGCGTCTTTATACAGAAATAAAGGTGTGAACATAGCAAGTATTGGAGACAATCAAACGCTCATGCAGGTACTAGGCGACGTGACGTCAGTGCAGCTGCACACAACATGTCAAACTCAGAAATTGATGTCACTGTCGAAAGCTTGATCTTTGGTCATCCAAACGTTCACCAATTCACATGAGAAGTCACATGCACATCATGCCAAGATTAACATCTGCTCAACGTCATGAAGCCATTGGAATGGTTCGAGCAGGAATGAGCCAACAACAGGTGGCAGCACATTTCCAATGTCATCGTAACACGATATCTGCATTGGTCAGACGTTATGGAAACAGTAATGATTTGCCGACCACCCACGTTCTGGGCGTCCCCGAGTAATGACGCCAAGACAGGACAGATGGATTCGGGTGACTCATCTCAGATACAGGTTCCAGACGGCAGTGACTACGTCCCAAACCATTCCCCAGGCCTTCAATGCTCATTTGGTAGCCTCTATGCGTCGTCCATGCACTGCTGTGCATCACGCGCATGATGGTCATACCCGTTATTGACTTTGTGACTTAACCGTGTGACCCCCTATACAATTTTGAACTTCTGACGTCATCGTTACGGATATTGTTCATGTTCTTTTGACATGTTGTTGTGGCCCGATACTTCAGCTTATAAAGTGTCTACATCATTTCGTCTTTACTGTGTTGTATTCCAGTTCTGAAGGAATTTTCTGTGTGCACAGTTTCTTTATGTGGCTAGTATATGTGACGGGCGCTGTCGGCGGTGCATGATGCGCTCATCTTTTCCCGAACAGCTTTTATTTTTACTATATGATTCATAATTGTATGCTTATGATACGATCCGAATCGTGACCTGAACTCTGTATGCGGTGGGCGCGAATAAGTGCAAAATTTCTGATGCGGCGTTAAACAATCTTCACTCACTCACAATTGTTGAGATTCTAATTATGGAAAGGGTTTTGCCGCTTGTCACTCGTCAGTAAGTCGTTCATCTTGATTCGAGTGAGTGAGTATGGTTTTACGCCGCTTTTAGCAATATTCCAGCAATATCAAGGCGGGGGACACCAGGAATGGGCATCACACATTGTACCCATGTGTGGATTCGAACCCGGGTCTTCAACGTAACGAGCGAACACTTCAACCACTAGGCTACCCCACCGCCCTCTTCATTGAAAAATTACAACTTCTTATGTAGTTTGAATATTTCGGAAAGAAATTTGAGCCAAATCTTGACGTGCTGCTTTGAATATGGTTATTGTGTTCTTCTTATTTCCTTATCTCGTACATATTTCGCGAATAATATGGCTGTATGTTGGATGAGAAACAAGAAAATTGAAATGTGAACCTAGGAAACGTGTTGCATTTTGACTACAAAGGCACAACTGGGTAAACTCCTCCCACGACATAAGCTGGTATTACTGACAGACTACCAAATCCCACAATTTCAGGTTCTGGCATTTATAGTTTTCTAATCAAGTTGAAAATACATAAGATTATACGCAAGAATGCCCTACTCTTTTCTCAGCTCAGTTTGTTAGAAATGGAGGGTTAGCATATCAGTTGCCCAATAACGTTTCAAAGAGTGACCTGGGGTGGTGGGGTAGCCTAATGGTTAAAGCGTTGGCTCGTCACGCCGAAGACCCGGGTTCGAATCTCCACATGGGTACAATGTGTGAAGCCCATGTCTGGTGTCCCCCGCCGTGATGTTGCTGGAATATTGCTAAAAGCGGCGTAAAACCAAACTCAGTCAGTCAGTCAGTCAAAAAGTGACATAAAAGGGTTTTTGCCATCTTGACTTATATTATCCCCAAGACATGTCACATGATTAAATATATCTGGTTTCAAACTGTCTGACCTCGTTATTTAGTGTCGTTCTTATCCTGTATCAGAAGTATCTACATCAAATACAGCATCTCTAGGGCTATTAACGTCTCTTTTTTCATTTGGATTTTATAACACAAAATGAAGAGAAATGTCATCGCGTTGAGTCAACTGAGTAATGCGTTCAAGGAGATAATATAAAATGAAAATAAAAGTCTTGAGTGAGTGATGTGTTTTATAGCAACAGCTCAGCGATGTCAATACTCCCCTACCACCCCTTCCCGTTCCCCATGGACTATACGTTGCCGGAGTCTCTGTTGGGGAAGTCGCACCAGGGTGCCGTTGTACAAAACAACCTTAGCGCTAAGATTGCCTTACCTCCTTAAGTTTTAACCTTAGGCCTTAAGCCGATGTATTGATAAATTATAATATTAGTCGTCGGCTGATACGAGCAGGGGAGATAACTCACAACCGTAACCTCGGTGAGGTGAGGTGAGGTGAAATTGGGTTTAACGTCGTGCTTGAGAATATTTCGCTCATATGACGACGTGCATGCGTGTGTATGTGTATGTGCGGCTGCTTGTACTAGCCCAGACTGAAGCTGGTTTTATAGTTCTAGCCCACTGAGTACCATGCCGCAGTGAAGCATGAATACCCCACTCAGACACATTATACTGACTCCGAGCCGACCAGTCCTTGTTGTACCCATTAATGCCGAGCGCCAGACGGGGACCAACAAGTACCATATTTTAACGTGTTTTGGTATGACGCGGCCGGGGATGGAACCCGCGACCTTCGGCTCTCCGGGTGGACGCTCTAACCACTACACCACGGAGGCGGTCCCGTAACCTCGAACATAATTGAGTCTCCGGCACTGGAGATTTCAACCTTAGTTAAGGTTGGCCATAGGTAGCTTTGTGCAACTGACGTAACATATTGTTAAAGTTACCTTAAGGTTAACCTTAGTTACAAGGTTCAACTTTAGAAAAGGTTGTTTTGTACAACTGCATCCAGTCAACAGGACCTCCCTGTACAATCTGTATTGTTGGTAATAACTGTGGCATACCATTCCTGAAACATAAACCCAAGTGAACAATACCTTGCATTACCTTCAAGTAACGGAAGACAACCGTCACCTGGAGCGAAGCCAACTTTATGAAAGACGGGGTGAACCCATGGCACCAGATAACACCGAAGTCACGAAGTGACTCGGCCATGAGAACAGTTTGCATCTAAAGTGTCTGAAAAAGGTGGGTGCGCAGACTCTCAACCTCCTCCAGCCCACGTGGGACCATTGTTCTTCCACAATGGCACTGGTTCCTGCAGGGGATTTTAGACTTTGATTTGTAATCCGATATTTCACTAAGGTAATGATTTGGTAAAGGGTAGGTAGGTAGGTCACGTTACGGTTCAATTATATCATATCTTCCTGTTTGGCTAGAATAGCTCTAGCGTCACCAGTGATTATCCAGTGTGCTATTTCCATTCTGTTCTGACATTCGCCCTTTAACGTAATATATACTGAACAACATTAGAAACGCACCGCACTAAAATGCACCGACGATGCTCAGATATCATGGGTACAGTTCAGTCTGACGGGGATATTTCGTACCATATGGGTGGTGCGTTTCTAATGTTATTCAGTATATATGCTTTCTCCTGAGTGAGTGAGTGACGGGTGACGTGTTGTCATTTTCGGTACACCATGTCCATTGCTAAAAAAGTCAGGTGGCTGCCTTTTATCACGGTTAGACCAGTGAAGATCCGGGTTCGAATTGATCTTCGGTAACCCATGCTTGTCGTAAGAGGCGACTAACGGAATCGGGTGGTCAGGCGCGCTGACTGGGTTGACACATGTCATCGTATCCCAATTGCGTAGATCGATTCTCATGGTGTTGATCCCTGGATTGTCTTGTCCAGACTCGATTATTTACAGACTGTCGCCATATAGCTGAAATATTGTGTGTGGCGTAAAACTCAACTCACTCACTCACTCACTTTCATTGTCATCCTATACATTCGCGATAACTGATTTTTAACGTATGTTTTTTATGTTGTGCTATATTGGCCATATTCGTGTAGGTGTTCAATTATTGACGTTAAGTTGTGTTTGATAGATTTCACGTATCATGTCTGATATCGAGTTACAATGTATATCTATTGAGAAAACTCATTAATGACATAAAGAGTTATCATAGCTGGGGCTGATTAATTATTCACCACATCATATCATAGTTCAGTCAGGTTTTGCACGTAGCTGTGTCATAACCCACTGAATCATAAATATCAAATGCAGAATCAATAGACAGTGATTTCAAATGGTCTTGATCGAGGACTTTGCATAACAGGTGATATTGTGACATAATTACACCGGCAGAACGAAGAGAGTAAGTGTATAGTGTGGAAAACGAACGTGGATCGAGTGTGCTGCTGAAACACTGGACTCACCTAACCGATGCCCACAGAGTGAGTGAGTGAGTGTGTGTGTTGGGTTAACGGGAGGGTGAGTGTGTGACTGGGTTGGGTAGGTGAGTGAGTGAGTGGTGAGTGAGTTCGGTTTGCGGGAGGGTGAGTGAGTGCGTGAGTTAGTGGTTTGGGTGGTTGAGTGAGTGTGTTTGCGGGTGAGTGAGTGAGTGAGTGAGCGGGGAGAGTGGGAGCACGCACATATTACTGAAAATTCCAGAAACACAATCGTTGCGAACTGAGATGCGAACCTTATGATTCTGTGTATAGGCACAAGGGACACAATCCTAACAAAATGTTTTGGGATACGCTTTAAGCATTATTCCAGCAAGGAATCACCGCGAGGGACACCAGAAATGGGCTTCATATGGGGAATCGAACCCGGGTCTTCGGCGTGAGGTACTTGTGTCCACCTGCTGTAACGGATACTTTGGTCTGATGCAAAAGATGAACTTTTACGATTTTGTTGGCATTTGATATTTGTGTGTTTTTGAAAACAGGTTTCTACAAATTCCTTAACAAGCATAGCAAATCCTTATCGTTTTGTGTAAAGTCTAATTTGCATTAATATTAGCATTAAGCTTCTTGTACACTCCGATAGTGATCTGTTGACCGACCAATCGCCAGGCATGAAAATAATACTGATTTGGGCGGTACGATGTGACGAAACTTAGTTCACGATACGACACATGGCATAGCCTGATTCACTATACGATGTGCGACACAACCTGGTTCACTATACGATGTGCGACACAACCTGGTTCACTATACCATGTACGGCACAACCTGGTTCACGACACGACACATGGCACAACCTGGTTCACTATACGATGTACGGCACAACCTGGTTCACTATACGATGTGCGACACAACCTGGTTCACTATACCATGTACGGCACAATCTGGTTCACGATACGACACATGGCACAACCTGGTTCACTATACGATGTACGACACAACCTGGTTCACTATACGATGTACGGCACAACCTGGTTCACTATACCATGTACGGCACAACCTGGTTCACTATACGATGTGCTGCACAACCTTGTTCACTTTACCATGTACGGCACAACCTGGTTCACTAAACCATGTACGGCACAACCTGGTTCACTTTACCATGTACGACACAACCTGGTTTACTATACCATGTACGGCACAACCTGGTTCACTATACGATGTACGACACAACCTGGTTCACTATACCATGTACAGCACAACCTGGTTCACTATACGATGTACGACACAACCTGGTTCACTATACCATGTACGACACAACCTGGTTCACTATACGATGTACTGCACAACCACCTTCAGTATACCATGTACAACACAACCTGGTTCACTATACGATGTACGGCACTACCTGGTTCACTATACCATGTACGGCACAACCTCGTTCACTATACCATGTACGACACAACCTGGTTCACTATACGATGTACGGCACTACCTGGTTCACTATACGATGTACGGCAGAACCTGGTTCATTATACGATGTACTGCACAACCTGGTTCACTATACCATGTACTGCACAACCACCTTCAGTATACCATGTACAACACAACCTGGTTCACTATACGATGTACGGCACAACCTGGTTCACTATACCATGTACGGCACAACCTGGTTCACTATACCATGTACGACACAACCTGGTTCACTATACGATGTACGGCACTACCTGGTTCACTATACGATGTACGGCAGAACCTGGTTCACTATACCATGTACGACACAACCTGGTTCACTATACGATGTACTGCACAACCTGGTTCACTATACCATGTACTGCACAACCTCCTTCAGTATACCATGTACAACACAACCTGGTTCACTATACGACACATGACATAACCTGGTTCACTATACCATGTACGGCACAACCTCGTTCACTATACCATGAAAAACACAACCTGGTTCACTATACGATGTACGGCACTACCTGGTTCACTATACGATGTACTGCACAACCTCGTTCACTATACCATGTACGACACAACCTGGTTCACTATACGATGTACGGCACTACCTGGTTCACTATACGATGTACGGCAGAACCTGGTTCACTATATGATGTACTGCACAACCTGGTTCACTATACGATGTACTGCACAACCACCTTCAGTATACCATGTACAACACAACCTGGTTCACTATACGATGTACGGCACTACCTGGTTCACTATACCATGTACGGCACAACCTGGTTCACTATACCATGTACGACACAACCTGGTTCACTATACGATGTACGGCACTACCTGGTTCACTATACGATGTACGGCAGAACCTGGTTCACTATACCATGTACGACACAACCTGGTTCACTATACGATGTACTGCACAACCTGGTTCACTATACCATGTACTGCACAACCTCCTTCAGTATACCATGTACAACACAACCTGGTTCACTATACGACACATGACATAACCTGGTTCACTATACCATGTACGGCACAACCTCGTTCACTATACCATGTACGACACAACCTGGTTCACTATACGATGTACGGCACTACCTGGTTCACTATACGATGTACGGCAGAACCTGGTTCACTATACCATGTACGACACAACCTGGTTCACTATACGATGTACTGCACAACCTGGTTCACTATACCATGTACTGCACAACCTCCTTCAGTATACCATGTACAACACAACCTGGTTCACTATACGACACATGACATAACCTGGTTCTCTATACCATGTACGGCAAAATCTGGATCACTTTCCGATGTACGGCAAAATTTGGTTCACTATACCATGTACGGCAAAATCTGGTTCACTATATGATGTACGACACAACCTGGTTCACTATACGATGCATGACAAGACTTGCTGCACATTACGATGTGTTGGGGCGGTGGGGTAGCCCAGTGGTTAAAGCGTTCGCTCGTCACGCCGAAGACCCGGGTTCGATTCCCCACATGGGTACAATGTGTAATGATCATTTCTGGTGTTCTCCCGACGTGATATTGCTAGAATATTGCTACAAGCGGCGTAAAAGCATACCCACTCACTATACGATGTATGACAAGACTTGCTGCACTATACTACATGTATGTATGACAAGACTTGCTGCACTATACGATGTATGACAAGATTTCGGTTCACAATTCAAGTCAAAACATTGATTACACAACAGTCTCGTTTCCTGCTGACTGAGTGCGCATATTAGTACAATAACTAGTCCAGAATTTTGATACCAATTCATTCAACTGGATACATAAATATTAATCAGTATTATATGATACATCTAAGCACTTGTATATTGCAACACTATGCTCCTTCTAATCCTTGCAAACACGTCGTGCAGCGGGCTCTGTCGTACAGCGTGCTCTGACAAACGGAAATCGTAGAAATCTCAAAACGAGGCTCTGCCGCTAGAAAAGTTTGGCGGTCTGGTACGGACTTGATATTATATCAATCACATTGTACGTTGCAAAACAACACTGAATAAGCGCAAAGAACGCATAACAGGTGTAACCGGTGAGCCAGATGAATTGTAAATAATTTTACGACCTCATCAAACGTGACGTCTTAGTTAAGGCCATGCTGCCAACACCTCGCCATAAAATATAGAAATACGATGTTATTTATGTTTAAAATTAAAATTAACTTATAAATACCATTTTCTTATGAAACTCGAATTCAGTGTAACCATAGATGTTTGTCTTTTCACGAGAAAATTCGGATCGACTGAAAAGTAAGTCATTGTCTGAATAGATTAATGAGACTCATGTTTCGGTTTGAGTACTTTTGTCATTTTCATATCGCTGGTTGCCAGGCAGGGCAACATTAATTACCATCATTTGGTATCACGTGGTTAGCCTACATAACATTTAGGTCAATATCATACTTTACGAAACAAAATGAATTATAAATCCTTGTCAAAATAGTATAGATATAGACGGCAGGTAACGTGTCCACAGAATGCAGGTAGAGAGTCCACATAAAGATGACATTGCTGTGTTGAACTATGTAGGATATCCCAGTGACAGAAGCGTTCGTTGATACGGCACTGGACACGACTCTATGCATACATGAGTACAACGTTTGGAGGTCGGATGTAATTGTGTCACGAATTGTAATACTAGTTTCATTTTTAAAGACTCCCTCACTCACTCTGGGGGCATCGGTTGATGAGTCCAGTGTTAAGCTGCACACACAAGTTCGGGTCCGACACATCCACATTCGTTTTTCACACTATGCACTTACTCTCTTCGTTCTGTCAGTGTTATGTCACATTATTACCTGTTATGCAAAGTCCTCGATCAAGTCCATTTGAAATCACTGTCTATTAATTCTGCATTTGGTATTTATGATTCAGTGGATTTTGACACAGCTACGTGCAAAACCTGACTGAACTATGATATGATGTGGTGAATAATTAATCAGGGTATCGATGACAGCCCGAGCTTATGTGCTAAACCATAACTCTTTAATGTCATTAATGAGTTTTCTCAAGAAATATACATTGTAGCTAAATAACTTGATATCAGACATGATACGTGAAATCTATCAAACACGTGCACAGTTTAACGTCAATAATTGAACACCTACACGAATATGGCCAATATAGCACAACATAAAAACATACGTTAAAAATCAGTTACCGCAATGTAGGATAACAATGAAAATCTTGCCACTTCCGGGATCTAACCGTGATAAAAGGCAAACCACCTGACTTTTGCAATAGACATGGTGTAACGAAATTGACAACCCGTCACACTTCGTGCTGCCAGCTGACAGTCACCTGCAGTGAAATCGACAATAGTCGAGCTAAGATTAATAACACGTCCTCGCATGGCGCTAAGGCGGAACGAAATCCCGTTTCCCAACCCAGCGAATGAGTTTGGCTGAACCTAACACTGTGGCACCTACACGCTGTCAATCAAACGACTCACTGGACACAGGTTGTCGATATAACATGACGTCACGGACCAAAGCGATAGGAACATGCTGACGAGCTCTGGCTTTCAGTGTGGGTTGTAGGTGGAGATTATTCCGTTAACCATCTGCGGATTCTCATAAATAGGTGTGCTCGGATAAGACTTTGTGGGTTCCTAGAATGTCTCCGGTTGTACTGTTAGTCTTTACATTGACGATCGTCAATGGGGCCCCGACGAAAGAAAGCCTCCTTCCAAGGGTTATAGATGCAGTTGATCGCGCTATTAAGTTCTTCAGCTCAGATTATAGTAGCATCAACGTGGATGGATTGTTTGGACTTAGGATTGGTCAAGGTGAGTGAGATATCTGATCTCTGTGTCTATCACTATGAATTTACAGAGAACGTCCTCCGGTATCTGAGCGGTAGCTTGGTCGTCAATTTGGCAATCTTTCAGATTTGATCTCCGAAAAAGTTTTTTTAGAACATATTTATATTTTAATTTGACATTTGTAAATTCTAATTTCACATTTATGTTGTTCAGTGATTCAGTGATCAATGACAAGTGAGTCACATCATGCAGACTTTAAACGACTGGGTCAAGGATAGTTAAAACGTGAAAACAGTGTTACAGGATATCGAAATTAGAACACACTAATGATTAAACAAATATGAAAAAAGGTTGGAAATATCCAATTTACACATAGATATTTAGATATAATATTCAATACAGAGTACCTTGTAGTCGATGGTCGTCACGCCGAAGACAATGTTTCTAATGATGTATAGAGATAATGGGTGCTAAAAGCGGCACCAAATTCAGTCAAGTCAGTCAAACAGTTCTAACATATGTTGAACAATACCGACTAACATATGTTGAACAATATTGTGTTACTGATAAAACACAGCCTAAACTCACGTGGTGGCAGGTGTTGTTATAACCTATATAATAACTATATAACCCATAACATGATAACAGTCCTCTACAAGATAAGAGTTTATGCTGAACAAATACCCATCAGAACGCAAGACAACAGTGTAGAATGACTTTTTAATCCTAACCATATCAAATGCCTTCCTTAAAATAGTGCTCAGCGGCAGAAGTACGAGGATTATTAAGTTAGAATCGGATTTTTAAATTACAGTACTAAGTCTTCATTCTGCGTTCGAGAAGCTGATTTAAATTATAATCTCAAAGAACGCGATTATTTCTCATAACTACCTTTATCGCGGTATAACGAGGCATATGCGTGTCTCGTTGTAACACCATCCACGACAACCCGGACGTAGCGGTTTGTTTATGCAATGATTGATCTGCATTACTTATGTTAACCCTTTGTAGGGTAATTCTTTTTTTGTAAAAATATCAATTCAGAATTGATCTAAGGTGTGCTTGACCAACAACATGATTATAATGTAACGCCTGACTTAAAAGTAAGTCATAAAATCCTTGTAGAGGAAAAACTCTTATAAACAGCTTTATTAGTGTCGTGGGGCGGTGGGGTAGCCTAGTGGTCAAAGCGTTGGCTCGTCATGCTGAAGACCCGGGTTCGAATCCCCACATGGGTACAATATGTGAAGCCCATTTCTGGTGTCCCCCGCCGTGATATTGCTGGAATATTGCTAAAAGCGGCGTAAAACCAAACTCAGTCAGTCAGTCAGTCAGTTATTAGTGTCGTTCTAATATTTAGGAGTATAAGTTGTCGGAAGTTGTTAATGTTTTGGGATTTATTACGTGACTGCTTCCAAAAGAACACAACGCTTGTAGGGTGAGGACTATTTTATTTTCGACGTCCATCACAGGGCATGAAAACATATCACCCTGCAACATTTGGCATAAATAAATAACAATTCACTGCAAGCTGTGTAGTCCATTTCTGGTGTCCCCCGTCATGATGTTGCTGGAATATTGCTAAAAGCGGCGTAAAACTAAACTCATTTCACTCACTCATTGCAAGCGTTCACAGTAGTGAATTCACAATTGTACTGAGCAATACATTTTTCGAACAGTAGTTGATCACTAACATATACCGGTAACTCACAAAGCTTACACTTTATGATTAATTGATTTAAAAATCTACATAATGACATTACACAATCGCATACATTACATCTCAGTAGGGAACTTTCACAAAAGGTAACTGAGTAGCGAAAATAACAAAATTAACTTTACCCCTTTGTGGAATGCAGTTTATATTAACTGAGGATATCTCTGGGCACCCTATTCTACAATATGTAGGGATGGTGGGGGTAGTGTAGTGGTCAAGTCACGCCAAAGACACGGGTTCGATTCCCCACATGGGTATAATGTGTGAAGTCCATTTCTCGTGTCCACCGCCATGATGTTGCGGGAATATTGCGAAAAGCGGCGTAAGACTAAACTCACTCACTCACAAAATTAACTTTACCCCTTTATGGAATGTAGTTTATGTTAACTAAAGATATCCCTGGGCACCCTATTCTAATATGGCGGGGTGGTGAGGTAGTCTAGTGGGCAAAGCGTTCGCTCATCAAGCCAAAGACCCGGGTTCGATTCCCCTCATGGGTGCAATGTGTGAAGCCCATTGCAGGTGTCCCCCTGATAGTGCTGGAATATAAACATTCCAAGAAGTGACATTATTGAGACGTACCCTAACCATATACCCCCCCACCCCACCCCCAAACCCACTACCAACCGTTTTATAAACTCTTTTAAGCAGAATGCACATATCCACACGTTCAAACAATGACCTTGAACCAATAAAATCCTTCATCATATTGTTGGAGTTTAGCCGTAATTACTTTCAGCTTTCATAACTAGATGAATGCATAAAACACTACCACCTGATAACATGTTAGCCTAATGTGTCAATCCATTTATATGTACATTGTACTGTTACGTTCGTCTCAAGTGGAAGCATACATGGCGTTGATTCTTATTGGCACACAAGAGTTACTTCTCTTTTCTCTTACGCACGTACATAGATGTTGCAATAACGAATCATCATTTATATATATATATCTTGAGAGAGCATATTTATATAACTGTTTGTGAGTAAATAACATTCTTAGTGGCCAGTGTGCACACGCGCTGGTTATGTCATTTGTCGTGTACAGACAGGAGTTACTTCCCCTTATTCTTTCACACTGTCCCATTCACACTTATAAATACATTATATCTACCTACTCCCCCCCAACGTCCTGCACACTGTCCGATATTTCATGATTCCACCCTATAGTTTGTTCTACATGCAACACAATGATTTAACCACAGATATAAAAAATAGGGCGTTTGGCTCAAAAGCGGACCGATGCATTGCAATCTAACTCAAAAACTAATAAACATATAATACTCAATGAAACGCTGATCATAATCAAAATATCAGACCAACTCTGTGAGTTTTTTGCAGAATTTATGTCCTAAAATTAAAAAAGTTGTTTAACAAACTATCATTAAAATATTGACACAGTTCACTATTTGTTACGAGGGAGGAGTGAAAGGGACAGCCAGGTGTTAGAGAAGCACGTGCACAAGTGCCGACAAAGTTATTGATTCATTAACCTGTGCTGTGCAGTCTCCATCCTTTCTCGCGGACCCGGCTGTCCCTTTCTCTGCACTCGTCCCTCGTAACAAATAGTGAACTTTTAATGATAGTTTGTTAAACAACTTTTTTATTTTTAGGACATAAATTCTGCAAACACCTCTCAGAGTTGGTCTGACGTTTTCATTATGATCAGTGTTTCATTGAGTATTTTATGTTTATAAGTTTTCGAGTTAGATTGCAATTCATCGGTCCGCTTTTGAGCCAAACGGACTATAGTATAAGTTGATTCAGATATATTTACAGTAACTTATAGTTACAGGCTTGGTGTATGTCACAGAGAGTCAGCTATGGAATCCTAGAAGGGACATTGTCGCGCTGTCGCATTGTCGCGCTTTGAATAATATTGTTGTTACCCTCACAAGAACAGACAAAAAGTGGCAAAATTAACCAAAACACGACAATGCGTCATTTTGCCAGTTTGTCGCATTCTCGCGCTTTGAACAATATTTTGGTATTCATCCAAACCTACTCGCCACTTCACTACCTCACTCACACTCACACATCCACAGACACAGTCAAAGGGCGACAATGCGACATAGCGATAATTTTCAAGGTCAAAATATATCGCGTTGTCGCACTCTGGTTGAAGGATTCCATAGTCAGCCGCCAGCCACACTCACCTACAAAGCTGTGTAATGCCGTGTGTTACCGGCAGAGATTGAGCGACACCAGCTAGCAAGTGCACTATAGACGCAGTGATACTTCGTCCAGCGTGTTTGCTGTGTAGAATGGTATTGGGAAGACGCTGCCATGTTTCGTATATTTAATGTTTAATGTATATTTAATTACTTGCTTACTAAGAGTACACACATCTTTGTGCACGTCGCCTTAAAAAAATGTAGTTGAAATCTATAGATCTATGTTATTTTCCCCCTTAACCACAACAGCTAAGTTGACACCCGGTGAACGATCAAAAGCAATTGTCTTTGTACAGCTGGGATACAGCTGACTGGGTAATCTTGTTGTATTCCAACCAACAAAGTGGGGATAGCATCATCAATGGCTTCTAGGTATGAATAATACTGATCTGGGATTTCTTTGTTGTTTTTTTAAAAAAAGAAGAAAGAAAAAACCCTCGTCCGAACGAATTAAAATGTATAAAACAACAAAAACTAGACGGACAGGTCCTAGAAGCAAATTTGAGTGAACAGAATATTTATAATATGACCCCTTTAACGAAACACTCTCATCTTTCATTAAGCTGTTTTATTTCGACACTCAGCGCCCCAGTTGCGAAAGGACTCGACATCACTTGTCAATTTCACGGCCGTTTCAAGTATTTAACATGATGACAGGTGCTTTTCGAAACCCTGTGTCACATTAAAGCCATCACGTGTCAGTAACGAGTGTCGTGTTCCACGTTGTTAGTTACAGATGTAATGCTGTTTATTGTTCTCGAGTGATGTTATTGCAGATTGATTTTCACATAGAACAACTGCGGGTTTAGTAACCCTCCAAACTATTCCTTTGGGCACCCAATTGTCATCAAGAGCTACATGGTACTAATTATAAAAAGAAATAAACCATTTAAAACAAAATGCCATCATAACTAAAGGAGCATTATTATTTTTACAAGTTGGTTTGGGGACAGTTAATCTTTTTCGATAAAATCATAGAGGATATATAATAATCGGTCCTTTGTGGTTCAATAAAATTTGCAGACCTTAGAAGATCCGGGTTATAATTGATCTTCAGTAACCAATGCTTGTCGTAAGAGGCGACTAACGGGATCGGGTGGTCAGGATTGCTGACTGGGTATCGTATCTGACATGTCATCGTATCCCATTTGGGTAGATCAATGTTCATGCTGTTGATCCCTAGATTGTCTGGTTCAGACTTGATTATTTACAGATCGCCGCCACATACTTGGAATATTGCTGAGTGCGGCGTAAAACTAAACTCACGCACTCAATAAGATTTACAGTCATTGTATGACTGGATTGTCAACGATGGTAAGAATTTATGCTTATTTATGATATAAGTGTGACAGAATGTCCATTTGCTAAGGACAGCAAATATAACAGAATGATCAACGTGGTAAATAGCCGATACCAGAGAGATCAGTTGAAATAGGGTTGAACGTATACGACCTCATCTGAGTCTAGACCAGTCAGTCCAGTGATCAACAGCACGATCTACGCAATAACGATACGATGACAACCAAGTCAGCAGACCTGACCACCCGATGCCGTTAGTCACCTCTTACGACAAGCATGGGTTGTTGAAGAGTAAAGACCAATTCTAACCCGGATCTTCGATTCACGGGTATATGATGGTCTATGGTTGTACATGAAACAATTAGAACGCTCGCTGTAAAAAAGGGGAAAAAAGTCTGAGGTTGTCTCTCCAGCCGTTCACAGGCACCTCCACCCCCACACCCCTCTCTCTCGTTCACGCTGTCTTTCATTCTCTCCTACCGTTTTCCAACTGTCTTCTCCACCTTCAGCGTCAAGCTATAACGAGAAATCAGCATCAACGTACTGATAATAATAATAATAATATGTTCTCGGTGCTCTAGGTTTGGTACCTCCTGGTCTCTTGGCGCAGATCAGGAGAGTGCCCGGGTTCTCCACCGGGAGCACAGCCCTTCTGACACTCTGGGTAATGCAGAAGGCTGCAGTGTTGGGGAGCCTTCATATTCTCCGGAAAGTTCTTGGTGGGTTCGACAAGGCAGCGTTTCCTGGGAGAAGTCCCATTCGCTGTCTGGGCTGCGTGTAGAGGGGGCCAGGGCCCTGAGCTGATGATGAGCCTTACCAGCCTGACTGTGCCAGGATCACCCGAACCCTCTCTGCTGCATATTATATTTAATCTGTAAAACAAAATAATAATAATCTTTGATGTGGACTGGCAATGAATTCCATAGTCGTTGGGCTGCATGATAGAACGATCGTTTACCAAATGAGGAAAGTCGAAAAGTTGGTACAGTAAGTAGGAGCTGGTTCTGAGATCGGAGAGTTCAGTGAGATAGGATGGGGCTTAATTGTGGAGGCATTTGTAGACAGTACAGAGAACTTTAAAGTTGATACGTGATTCAATTGGGAGCCAATGAAGTGATTTGAGGACTGGAGTAATGCGGCATGATTTTGACTGTAACGAAATGATGCGGGCGGCCGTATTCTGTCTTTTATGCTGATAACGAACTACTTTCCCAGATCAAGATATTTGTCAACTGTCGACACTAGTTCCATCAGTTTACATTAGGATTACCGTTGACATGGATACAGGATTAAGCCACACGATGTTAACGGGTTATTTCAATACATCCTTCTTATCATATCTTCTTAAAGTGAAATAAAATATATAAAATGCCACAACTATTTTTTCCCAACCGAGTATTTTGACCCGATATTTTGGGATCGTCTAACCATGTGGTGTCGGGGAAGTAGAACACACAACGGTTTTTACCTCGACACCAACCGTCGGTGGTTGATTTGTTACAGCGATTCCGGATTCGATTAGAGATTATCTTGTAAGATCAAAGCACATTAGCTGTCAAAGATAATTGTCTCCGAGGTGACTGTCTGTTACAGATCTATTTCAATCGTAGGTTATCAACTTGAAAATGACAAGGCTTCATTTCATACTAGACAAGGAACCTGACTTGGCTTGTCGCTCATTGGCTTGTTCTCAAGGTAAATTCAATAACGCCTTTGAACAAACTATACGCTGTGCACCCTGCCTCCACCAGTATTATGGATAATGATAGACACCGTAGAAAAACAGAATTTTTGGAGAGAACAGTCTTGTTTTTATGTCAAAAAAAATCTTTTTAAATTCAAAATGTCGTTTATGCAATAAAAAGATTGAGTTCGAAATAGAACAATGTAGACAAAAAACATTTTTGTAAGAACTCTCTATGAGCATAAACTGTTACGTAAATTTCCCTGTTTAAGTGAGTGAGTGAGTATGGTTTTACGCAGCTTTTAGCAATATTCCAGCAATATTACGGCGGAGAACACCAGAAATGGGCTTCACACATTGTGCCCATGTAGGGATTCGAACTCGGGTCTTCGGCGTGACGAGCGGACGCTTTAACCACCAGGCTACCCCACCGCCCCTTCCCTGTTTAAAGAGTTGTTGGGTAGCCTCGAGGTTAAAGTGTTCGCTCGTCACGCAGAAGGCCCGGGTTCTATTGCCCGGTAAATGTGTAAAATATTTTTATGGTGTGCTACAATTTGGGGTATGGCGTAAAGGTTTATTAGCAATTGATAATTATACACTCGCTGATTAAGATTTATTACATGTAGTTGTACTAAATGCCAGTACCTATACCCAAACCAAATATCTGGTTATGCGTTACATGTGTTGAGAAGTATAGTTCACGGCTGAGGGGCTTGTAACGAAGGATATATTGTCACTGACCTCATCCTGTCGTTTGCTGAAATATACTCATGCCAATAATGGTTGTCACCCCCTTCAATTTTTTTAATTGGAGAGGGGGTGGGGGTGAGGTGTGTGGGGGTTGGGGTGGGGAGGGTGACAACCATTATTGGCATGAGTATAGTGTTGAAAATCGGTTTAGTACACAACTCATTCATTCATTCATTCACCCACCCACTCACTCACTCACTCGTTCACTCACTCACTCACTCACTCATTCGTTCATTCACACAACCACACATTCACTTTATCCTATCGAAAACACGCGTTCCCCGAAATAGAACATGTATTTTTCATCACACTGTTGGTTTATAATTTCTAGAAAGGACACCTAGTTTGATTCACTACAGATGAACATTTTACTCGTTGTGTAGATGTTAATAAAGGATGAACACTAAGTTAATGTTGATTAAATAACCTTTTATTTGTGCATATCAACTTACGAATGATAAAGAAGCACTGTAACACTATTATAATGGGTGCTTTAATGTGCAGGCTTGTACTAATACATGTAGGCATCACGTGACACTGTCTACAGTAGGTTGTACATGTAACTCTTGAAGAATGAATGTTTAACGCCGCACCCAGTTATATGGCAGCGTTCTATAAATAATCGAGTCTGGACCTGACAATCAAGTGATCAACATCATGAGCATCGATCTATGCAATTGGGATACGATGGCGTGTGTCAACCAAGTCAACGAGCCTAACCACCCGATCTTGTTGGTCGCCTCCTACGACAAGCATGGCTTACTGGAGAGTAATTCTGACCCGGATCTGCACGGGACATAGGTGTAGGCATTGGAACATTGTTTAGTGCGGCGTGAAATAACAAACATTATAAACCTCCAGTGACGTCACTCTATTGTTCTAGCGAGGCAGTATTTCTTGTCATATCCCGATGCCCCGTCGATTAGGGGCATTACTTCAATATCGTCCCTCTGCCCGGGGATTTTCTGAGGAATAGCCCTTGACTTTGAATTATTACTTGTTTTGAAGATTGATACGACTTTGTCTTGTCATCACTGAATGCGATCGTAAAATATGACATCATTGAAAAGTACCAACATGTAGTGCCTTCACCATGTTTCCAACCCGCAGCCCTTCGCTTTTCTAGCTTGGCGGTTTTATCCACTAGGCTACGAAGGATCGCTCTGAAGACAGATTGATTGTCGGCATGAACCGTGTGTTCCTCCCAAGACGGGTAGTGCGGGCAGCACACGTGCAGGGCACGGGTAGCGCGTGCAGAGCACGTGCATTGAGCGTGCAAGGCAAGGCGTCGGCTGCCAGTCTCATCCCAGTTGCTTTCAACAGTTAATACCAAATATTGAAATTATATCTAAAGTATAACTTCGGTCGGTTTAAAAGTTGGATAAAGCATGACCCTCGGGCATTACGAAGGAGTAAGGTCCCTCGGGCATTTACTCAGGAAAACATCCTTACTTCTTCGTAATGCCCGCGGGTCATGTTTTATCCTAGACATATATCAGGAATCGTAAAATGGAATCATTTTGGCGAAGTCTCATATCATCACTCTTTTCCAGTGACGCATAAACACATGCTCCTGATACAGGTGGAATTGTAAAATCGAATTTTCTTATGAATATGTTATACGTGTTGGTTGCATTTATTGTAATGCATACAATTGTCGAAGATTATACTTTTGCTAAAACAATTCAGTTGCACATAGACCAAGCGGTTATCGAAAAGGTATATAATGAGTTTTCTGTACATCAATATCGAAAACCGAAGTTTGACACTGGTGTCGATAATGAATGTGTCCATAAGTCTTAAACGATATATCGAGGTCATGAATTTGGAATAAACAAGAATTCTCTTTTGCTGCAATATCCCAAAATCACAAACCCGCAGAAAATGCCAGCAAAGAATGTTGAGTCGAAACGCAATTAAGTACTTCTCCTCCTCTTGATTGAAGAGGATTGGGCGTCCAATCTTGACGTTAAAAATGGATGGCCAGTCTCGGCGTTGTTTAAAGAGGGTTTGGTGGTCAGTCTAGGTGCTGAATAAAGAGCATTGGGCTGTCAGTCTAGGTGTTGAATAAAGAGGATTGGGCTGTCAGTCTAGGTGTTGAATAATGAGGGTTGGGCTGTCAGTCTAGGTGTTGAATAAAGAGGGTTGGGCTGTCAGTCTAGGTGTTGAATAAAGAGGATTGGGCGGTCTGTCTAGGTGTTGAATAAAAAATATTGGTAGGTCAATCTAGGGGTTAAAATGGATGTTCAGTATCGGTGTTGTTTAAAAAGGATTGGGTAGCGAATCTAGGTGATGAATAAAGATGATTGGGGGACGGGGCTCAGTCTCGGCAACACAGATAATAGGGATTCATCGTACCCAGATGGCCTGATTGCTGGACTTGAGATTGCACACAGGTTTGCCTTATGTTATCAAGACTTCGCCCCCGTGCTGTTTCAGCTGAACAGTTGACTTGCCTTTGCGTGTGTTGTGAAGGGTGGGGCAGGATACACTCACATTTTAGTCATCACCTTGCATCATCACTATTTAATACTGATTCACAGACACATCCTATGCCAGAAACGTATAATGGACTCAAACTATATTCGATTATTATGTAACCCCACCCCCCATCACACACACACACACACACACACACACACACACACACACACATTTTAATTAACACACAAAGCAACACACACAAAGCAACACACACACACAAAAGCAACACACACACAACCACACACATACAAACATACACCACCACCTCCTTTTATGTAGATACCTTTGATATTCTTTGTAACAGCTACGGTTAGCAAGTTTTACTCTATCGATGTATTAATGCCAATGTCGTTAAAATGTGGATTTCTGGATTTCGACAAAGCTTGGATGTATTTTTTTCCGAAATAGGACCCTGATGCTAGATTGAGCACAATTTATTAAACAAACTGTTTTTTAATTCTCTATTTGGTTATCCCGTAAGTCTATTACCTGAGTCTGGCATCGACAGGTGGTACACCATTCCAGGATATTGCCAAATGTCCACCATGCAACTCTGTTCCAGCTCAGAGCGTGGATACATTCAAATAGACAAGAGCCTAATTCCTGTAGATGATGATCAACGAGCTTTGTAATCGGCTTGAGAGATGTGTATGGCAAACAACAGTATCTCATTTCATCTCCATCTCAGTCAGTGACAGTTCACATCAGTCTATTTCAACCATTAGTTTCCGACTGTACACGCTGAGAGTCGCTATGTAGCATGGACTTAACGCTTTATTAATGGGTTGTGTCCAGGTGAGACGTGTATTTACTTATGTAGCAGTAAGAGTTAGGGAGCGATTTCATGTGATTATTAACAGAGAAGATGGCTTTTGTGAGTCATAACGATCCTAGTTTGGAATTCTCATTCTTCCTGTTTATGTATCTCGATTTATCAGCACTTACACTCTTATGGATTAGACCACAGTGATAATCACCTAAGAAATACCTCACCTCCCACTTCCTCTTACAATAAATGACATTACAACTGAAAATAACTGAATCATGATTCCAACTTCCGTCATTGAAACGATCCTGACGTGTTCGTTATTGTTTTCAAGAGTATACTTTCTTTTGGGCGTCAGTTTAGAAAAGAGAGCTAATTGTGCCGTCACGATATATTGACCGACCATTCTTTTGTAATAAAGAGGACAAACTAGGGGTTAAGGGTTTAAAATATATTACTTTTGATGGTTTTGAAAGATAAAACCTTTATGCTTTTACTCCATATATTAAAACATGTTTGATGTCTGTCAAATAATGGGTTGTGGTCGAAAAGAGTGCGTTCGGTTTCATTCATTCACGTAAAAGATGACAAGTCACATTGTCAGAAAGCAAGCCCATCACAAGACACAGTGGCAAAAATAATACCATAACAAGATACTATGCCAGGAAACACACAATGGTGAGAAACTATGACAAGACCTTATGCTAGGAAACACTGCCATCACAAAACAATGGCGTGAAACAATACCATGACCAGACCATGGAAACACCATGACGTGAAACAAATCATGAAGAGATGCTAGGAAACAAACGAGAAACAACACTGACAAGACCTTATGCTTATGCTGACGTGAAACAATATCATGAAGAGACTACCATGACAAAATAATGGCGAGAAACAATACCATGACAAGGCCTTATGCTCAGAAACACAATTGTAAGAAACAAGAATCAATGTCATGGCATGCCATTTACCAGACAGCAATGCCATGAAAATACACATCATGGCAAGAAAACGTGTTAGAAAACAATACAATGACACACCCTGTGCCAAGCAAGAATCTCCATGCTAAATATTTCCAACATTCGTAACAATGGCAACAGGTACAACTATACTGTCGAGAAAAAGAAAGAATACACTCGAAATCGGATTTGAACAGAAAATTACTAAAGTTATCAAAACGTTACTCGGCCAAAAACACCGCCCTTCTAATTTCGAGAAAAAGAAAGAATAAAATCAGAAAAACTTATGATACATTTTAACTTTGATATCGTATATTTCTCGTATGTTTCATGTTTAAACACCATCAAGCATGGATGTATCTTTTCTTTCGTCGGGCAGTTTATAAAATCAGTGAAGTGTCATTGATATCTGCATACAAGGTTATCTGTGTTCATTTGACAATGATATATGTTTAATGTTACATTGATTTACACCATTCTCAGCATATATAGTAAGATATACACGTCCTTATTTAGGTACAGACAGTTATTCCAGAAAACCATTGATCTTGTCATTAGCAGGTGTAATCTCGGCTCCGCCAGCCAACTTTTGTCTACACTGGTCTACCAAACTGACGTGGTTATTCTGCCATTAAAGAATAATGACTATAAACCAGATTAATCTTAAATGTGTGTTGGAAACGTAACGATGCATATGTTGTGGCGTCATGGCCGTCGTGCTACTGATGCACTCGACTCACCTTCATCCCACAGCTTTACGAGGAATTCATTTTGAATGTGGATGCACGAGTTTGACACGTTCATGTGTCCATTAGATCTCACGATGCAATCTGGTCGCAGCTTTGACCCTTGGGTTTTTTTTCTCGCCATGTGTGTTTTGAATCCTCTCCGTTTTTATAATTTAGAAACAATATTTCTAATCTATATGTACATACATTTGTTTCGTTGTTTAACTGTTGCGTTAACCGACAAACACCTACTTGTTTATGTAACGCGAGTGGCGTTTGATACGTGTGAGACAAAAAATGATTACCCTTTTCGCGAACGCCTGGTGCCATCTGTGAATTCCAGTGATCCATTCATATAATTTTATCGCTATTTTGCATTATGGATCTGATTCGGAGAATAATCAAGACCAGTTATTCTGTATCGTTGATGCCTTATACAATGAGTGAGTGAGTGAGTGAGTTTGGTTTTACGCCGCTTTTAGCAATATTAAAGCAAAATCACACCACACCAGAAATGAGCTTCACACATTGTACCCATCTGGGGAATCGAACCCGGGTCTTCGGCGTGACGAGCGAACGCTTTAACCATCAGGCTACCCCACCGCCCCCCTTATACAATGGAATGACCAGAGCCAATGAACGTTGTTTAACGACGCGGGCACTCAGCAATATTCATGTTATATCAAGACGGCTTGTGTAGCCTCTGGGGTGAAAACAGTGACAAATAGCATGAACAACGACCGACCCACGCCATCTTGAAACGGTGACTGATAGCATGAGCATTTGGAAACAAACGAAACAGGAATCATACTATAAATTCTGAACCTCCTATTTTTTTTAATTATCGTAATTATCGCTTACACTTTTCAGCAATAAAGGGTGAGTGAGTTATGATTTTAAGCCACATCGTCAATATTTCAGCCATACAGTGACTGAAAACAAGCTATAATTTCATAATAAGTAAAGGTAAATTATAAAACCCTGTCAACGAAGGACAGTAAAACAACTAGTTTATCACAGATTATAGATTGCCAACAACTGAAGGTGTTTCACCATACTAAGGACTCAGCAATAAAGAAACGTCCTTTATATGATAGAAAACAGAAAACGTATGACGTCAGCATGTCCTGAAAAATACACAAGGCGACAGACAGTTCGGAAACTTTGATTAATTCAAGTAATGTGAAGCCCGTGTTGTTTGTCTGCGAACTTTAAGTGAATTATAAAATCTAATCTAGCAATTAATGAGTACCCGTATAAAACCAGCATAACGTCTCAGCGTAACGCGTGGAGCTCATTACAACGTTTCATCGTGCCATGGCGGACTATTACTCTTTAAAGGCAGAATGTCACACATTTTCGACAATATTTTTGCCTATCTTATAGATATTGGGGCATATGCACTCACTTCAGCTTCCTATTAATGCAATAAATGACTTAATATCCCTTACGACTTGCCTGAAATCGATAATTGAATCTTCGAGGTGAACTGCTTCCAAACAAAGAACGCTTGCCATATATGGAATGTAAACTATTGCTCCGTACATCGAAAACTGTCGCACGCGGTGTTGTCACAAGTTGTGCGTAGGATATTCGTATTCGGTTGAAATAATGTTCGGCCGGTAGAGAGCGCGAGAGTCGATTTAATGCAACGTTGCATTAATTCATTCGAACTTTTGAATTTAATATTGTAATCTAAATGCGTAAGTTTTTGGAATAAATTATATATATGGTAGGTTTCCTGCGAGCTGATACTTAGTATTACTGACAGAAATGTATTATTTATTTTTAGAGAAGAGTGGTGTGATATAGTGCCTTTAAAGAAGAAAGAGTTTTGCTTTCCTCGACATTTATCAAGACATTTAAACAATCATTTACTTGTCTGCTAACTGTAATTTACCAGTAAGTGATATCCCTGATCACAAATATCAGTTTCAACCAAAGGTCTAGTGACCATGTCTAGACGTTTGACTCAACAACCGCCGGAAATAGCCTGTTTTAGATAGATCTAAGATAACCGTGATATCGTTTCTTTAACATGAAGAATGGTTCTGCAAAAACAATTGATGTTTCTTGAATAAGAAGAACGTTTCTGCACGAACAGTTGTTGATGTTTCTTAAGAAAGAAGAATGTTTCTACACCAACAGTTGGTATTACTTCTTAAAAAGAAGAAGTATTATGATAATTATCTTTTAACCACTAATGCTGTTTCTTATAGAAGAAGAAAAATTCTGAACCAGCCATTGATTTACTTTCTTAAAAAGGAGAATTGTTCTACAGCAAACATCGGTATTACTCCGATTAAAACAGGAATGATTATCTTCTAACCATTGATCTTATTTCTTAAAAATGAAATCGGTTCTGGTGAGCCATTGGTGTTGTTTCTTACAAAAGATGAACGGTTCTGGTGAACCAGTGATGTTGTTTCTTAAAAAAGATGAACGGTTCTAACGGGGGCATTGGTATTATTTCTAACAAAAGATGAACGGTTCTTGGGGAGCCATTGATGTTGTTTCTTACAAAGATGAACGGTTCTAGGGGAGCCATTGATGTTGTTTCTTACAAAAGATGAACGGTTCTTAGGGAGCCATTGGTGTTGTTTCTTACAAAAGATGAACGGTTCTAGGGGAGCCATTGATGTTGTTTCTTACAAAAGATGAACGGTTCTTAGGGGAGCCATTGGTGTTGTTTCTTACAAAAGATGAACGGTTCTAGGGGAGCCATTGGTGTTATCCCTTACAAAAGATGAACGGTTCTAGGGGAGCCATTGGTGTTGTTTCTTACAAAAGATGAACGGTTCTAGGGGAGCCATTGATGTTGTTTCTTACAAAAGATGAACGGTTCTTGGGGAGCCATTGGTGTTATTTCTTACAAAAGATGAACGGTTCTTGGGGAGCCATTGGTGTTATCCCTTACAAAAGATGAACGGTTCTAGGGGAGCAATTGGTATTATCCCTTACAAAAGATGAACGGTTCTAGGGGAGCAATTGAGCAATTGGTATTATACAAAAGATGAACGGTTCTCCCTTACAAAAGATGAACGGTTCTAGGGGAGCAATTGGTATTATCCCTTACAAAAGATGAACGGTTCTAGGGGAGCGGTTCTAGGGGATCCATTGAACGGTTCTATGTTGCAGGGGTTTTTACAAAAGATGAACGGTTCTTGGGGAGCCATTGGTGTTATCCCTACACAAAAGATGAACGGTTCTAGGGGAATTGGGATGAACGGTTCTAGGGGATCCATTAATGTTGTTTCTTACAAAGATGAACGGTTCTTGGGGAGCCATACAAAGATGAACGGTTCTAGGGGAGCCATTGGTGTTATCCCTTACAAAAGATGAACGGTTCTAGGGGAGCAATTGGTATTATCCCTTACAAAAGATGAACGGTTCTAGGGGATGAATGTTGTCTTACAAAAGATGAACGGTTTCATTGGTGTTGTTTTACAAAAGATGAACGGTTCTAGGGGAGCCATTGGTGTTGTATTTTCTTACAAAAGATGAACGGTTCTAGGGGAGCAATTGGTGTTATTATGAACGGTTCCTTACAAAAGATGAAACGGTTCGGTTCTATGAACGGGGGAGCCATTGAACGGTTCTTGGGGATGTTGTTTCTTGGGGAGCCTTATGTTGTTTCTTTAAAAAGATGAACGGTTCTTGGGAGCCATTGTTATGTTGTTTCTAGGGAGCAATTGGTATTAAAAAAGATGGACGGTTCTAAGGGAGCCATTGGTGTTGTTTCTTAAAAAAAAGATGAACGGTTCTAGGGGAGCCATTGGTGTTGTTTCTTACAAAAGGAGAAGGTCAATTGGAATCCAAACAAACACACACACACGACTACCAACCTCAGACAATAGTACAACCTAATGTCAATAAAAACGTACTTCCAGTGCACCATTTAGCCTAGTTGTGCGATTGTTATTCCCAGCATGCAGTGCGCGGAATTAAACGGCGTCGGACTTTAATAATTTGATTTGTTAAGTATTTCTTCACCAAGGCTAAAGTGCCAAGGCTCAAATAGCTATTTACTAAAGTTGTTGCCATTGACATGTGTATTAAGAAAAAGAGTATTTTTGCTATGAATTAGTTAATTAGTTAAAAGGAAACTGACATCGACAGTCTATAGAACTCAGCAAACCTATATAGATTCAATATATTTCAGAGAAGAATACACAAAGAGTAGTTATGAAAATAAAAACATTTTTTTCTAAAAATGCACATAACTATGGCATTACTACAATCGAATTAAGTGATTGATTAGTTAATAGGAGGCGGTCTCCGATTGAGTTGATTAATTAGTATTCATCATTGAACGCACCACACTCTGAAAGATAGTAAGATATCGTACCCTGACAAGCTACGGGGTGTCTATTGATTTACTGGGCTGTGTGTGGTATACCAGAAGAGCCAATAAAGCCCATGTATTGCTTGAACTGTACCTCGACACTGGTGTATATGGGATCGATTATACTTCGACGGTTGATGTAATACATCTGTGATGTAATTGGAACGTAGATGTCTTATATCTGTATTATACGGGTTTATATACTTACTGAAAAATGTATATGTGCCTAATATAAAGGTGCATAAACTATAAATTATCTGAAAAGTTATAAAAATATACCTAAATAAAAACATGTAGCAAAGCACTTTGCATGAAATTTGATGGCACTTTGTGCACATTTCCTTGGTTTCACATTACTTTTCAACTCGCTGTGCGCATGCGCAGATTGTGTGAAAACGTCCACTGACATGCTTCCGGTTTGGTCGTATGTTTATCAATGGTGTAAATGCACTCGAAATAAAAGCTGTTTTGAAAATTATTTACGTTGTAACAACTGTTCATAGCTGAGTACATACTTCCGTTTGCCTCTGTTTTTCAATAATTGATGTCCTATTTTGGTTGCAATTCCATCAGAGATGTGTTTGTTTAGTTGTGAGAAGGGGATGTGCGGGAAGGACGGTGGAGGTGAGATGTCTTTATACAAGAGCTTCTTTACATAAGCTATTTATTTAACTATTCCCGGGCTCTGTGTCATAAGTCAGTTGGGATCAGTTGTATTCGACGTAAAACTATATATTTGTTTTTGTTTTCTTTGGAGCGTTTACACTATCGATAAACATACGACAAAACCGGAGCATGTCAGAGGATACTTTTCACACGCTCTGCGCATGCGCACAGCGAGTTGAAAAGAAATGTGAAACCAACGAATGAACTCTCGCACTTTTTGTATGCTTTTTGACACCTGAAGTTTACACTCCTGATATTGAGAATTGAAGAACGGTTGATCATTCTCTGTCCTCTGAATGTTGTGGAAAACAATCTTAACTGCGCGTACGTCATGCACGGCTTACAGAAAATCAGCGTCTATGCTGGAGTAGGGGGTGCTGGAGATTGGAATGACCCAAAATGAAGTGGCCGGGTTCGATTCCCCATATGGGTACAATGTATGAAGCCCATTTCTGGTGATTATTGCTAACAGCGGCGTGAAAACCATACTCGCTCACTCATTAAAATGGTATAACATCAAATAATGCACAGTTACTTTATTTCAGTAGTATATAATCAAACTGAGAGGTGCGGTGGGGTAGCCTAGTGGTTAAACCTTTCGCTATTTACAAATATTTCAAAGTTAGTGAGTGACTGTGTATGGTTTTTCGCCGCTGTTAGCAATATTCACGACGGGGACACCGCAAATGGGTTTCACACATAGTACCCATCTGGGCAATCGAAGCCTTGTCTTCGGCGTGACGAGCGAACGCTTTAACCTCAAGTCTCCCCCATTGCACCTCTACTGAAGACAAAAGCACTGATGGTCTGCGATGCGTGATTGTCT
Organism: Haliotis rubra; assembly: GCF_003918875.1. Classification (NCBI taxonomy): domain Eukaryota; kingdom Metazoa; phylum Mollusca; class Gastropoda; order Lepetellida; family Haliotidae; genus Haliotis; species Haliotis rubra. Next base: position 531,455 of record NW_025767018.1, read on the forward strand.
CAGCGTACAAAGCTATACAAAGCTATACAAAGCTATACAGTTCAAATATTCTCGATATCTAATAACAATGTTATTGTGACATTCACCAATCTTCTTGTTCTTCAGGATATTATCAGAAAAATATATTGAGTTGGTGTTTTATTTTGCATACAAGATATATTCCTTTGTTCATGGAAGGCCACACCTTTCGATCTTTTGGGAACGTCATCGTAGAGCTTTAATGAGACAATTCATGCTTAATACTTGGTAAAAGCGTTATCTGAAGGAGATATACGTGAGGACTGAGGTTATTTCGAGGAAGCATTAGTAAATTACATTACGTTTAATGTCCTCTCTCAACATAAATAGACCTCGGTGGTATTTAAATTCTATTTGCATTTTCAAGAGATGAAATGAACCACTGTGTTCTAAAATGTCATCTTAAAAAGTAACAGTGTTTATCAGAATTAAACATGAATCTATTACGTAATTAATAGTTATTGAAGTTATTTAAGTTCCTTGTTTAATTTAAAGTAGCTTATGGCTCGATTGTCTACAGCACTGAAGTTCGCTACGCATTATTGTGTCGCCTAGGCGTGACAGAATCCGGTAATGAAGGGTTCGAACCCTAAATTCGCCTTGATGATGATCTTTAGTTGTCAATATCAGCACCAACTGTGCCACCCGTGAAGGTCCGGGTTAGAATGAACCTTCAGTAACCCATGCTTGTCGTAAGAGGCGACTAACGGGATAGGGTGGTCAGGCTCTCTGGATTGGTTGACACATGTCATCGGTTCCCAATTTCGCAGATCGATGTTCATGCTGTTGATCACTGGATTGTCAGGTCCAGACTCTATTATTTACAGACCGCCGCCATATAGCTGGAATATTGCTGAGTGCAGCGTAAAAGTAAACTCACTCACTCACTCACCGACTGTCCCCCCGGTTTTCACAAATATTGTTAACGTAATACCTCCATCAATTATCTGAAGTTGCGCTTTTTCTAAAGTATCCTTAATCAAACACGAAAATACTTATAACATAAGCTCTCACGGGACAATTACCCAGATAGCATTCGGACGTTGGCACAACGTTGGCAATGTTGGCAAAACCATTGCCAACGTTGGGCCAGGGTCTGAATGCTATCTGGGTACTTCTTGATGCAACCGGTAGACGAGGTGCCTGTAGGTGTCTTGACGTAGCCAATCCGTGAAGACCCGGGTTAGAATTGGTCTTCAGTAACCCATGCTTGTCGTAAGAGGCGACTAACGGGATCGGATGGTCAAGCTCGCTGATTCGGTTGACACATGTCATCGTATCCAAATTACGTAGAACGATGCTCATGCTGTTGATCACTGGATTGTCAGGTCCAGACTCTATTATTTACAGACCGCAGCCATACAGCTGGAATATTGCTGAGTGCATGTAAAAAAACAATCAATCACTCAATCTTGACGTAGCAGGGGTGTTTATAATATATCACCATCGAAAATGACGTGTGACGGGGACAACTGTTGCATGTCACTGTCACAGATGGTGAGTGTGAATGAATGGATAAATAGCTTTCACGCCTGTCCTCAGTAACGGTACATCATGACAACTTTACACGCACTAACAGTATATATCGACAAAGAAACGTTTTAGCAATATTCCAGCAATATCACGGCGGGGAACACCAGAAATGGGCATCACACATTGTACCCATGTGGGGAATCGAACCTGGGCCTTCGATGTGAGGAGCGAACGCTTTAACCACTAGGCTACCCCACCGCCCCTTTTTCAGATGAAAAATTGGCGTGCCTTTGCATGTGTTTGTTGAGGTTGCCACCGGTGACATGGCATCATGACTGTATGACTGTGATTCATAAACACATACAGTATTCCCACATTTTTGTGAAAAAAATATTCCACAATTTTTCTAGACAAATATTGCTTTTTCCAGTCAAAAATATATGTCCTAGGGTACTTTGATACCTTTAAACATATATTACTGTGAGGAATGAGGACAATTTTTATGGATATACAACTTCTTTATTCTGTATAGGCGACGTTTCGACATGGATTCTAATGTCGTTGCTTGGCGAAACGTTGCCTATACAGAATATAGAAGATGTATATCCAAAACAATTCATCCTCAAATTCTTGAATGCCAATCAAAGAAGTCATATATTACTGTGTCTGAAATAAAACAATATCTTAAATACAGCCTCCATCTCCCTTTACAGCTGCCCAATCACACCTATTTACGATAAGATGACATAATACAAAGTAAACGTCAAGAGTAGCAATTATTCGTTTACTCTTTAACTATCTTTCTTGACATATAACCAATATGTTAATGGCTGCCACAGCCCTTGTGGTACTGTTAAAATATACAGCTTTGTTTGATAAAAACAACAAGATTATTCCTCGATTTTCCATGATTCCATCCATGTTATTCAAATTCCATGATGTTTCAAAGACTACAAAATGGTGTGTGTGTGTGTGTAATTTCCAAGTTTTCCAGGTCTTCTCGGAACCCTGACATACTCCAGTGTATGGTCGGAATGGTCGGAATCGTACACCGTGTTCTGTGTTTAGTGGATAGTTCTAATGGAAATGTTTGGTATGATAAGTGTTCTCATTATGGTGGATTAACAGGGTCCAGGAGTATGTTGTAACCGTATATCGCCTAATGGTTAAAGCGTTCGCTCGTTACGCCGAAGACCCGTGTTCTATTCCCATGTAGGTACAATGTGTGAAGCCCATTTTTGGTGTCCCCTGCCGTAATATTGCTGGAACATTGCTAAAAGCGCGTAAAACTAAACTCACTCGTAGGTGTTTGTTTTTGTATTAACTGATATACAAGTTTCATAAAAATTCACAAACTGCAAAATTACAAGATCTGATAAAACAGGAATTCTGTATTTCTCAGAAGTTTAAATCGCAGTAGACTACTGAGAAAGGACCATCTGTTTGGGAAGCCCTGTCAATTAAGTAGAAAGCATGTGTAGCAGTGTGTCATCGAGCGGAAGCGCCGTCGACACATATCGCCAGTTTAGGGTCGGATATGGACGAAACGGGGAGCACCCGTTGTGTTAATTGTTCCCTCAAGTGCTATTATCACTGCAAGTATCATTTTTGTGATTTTTTTCGCTCCTCGTGCTTTTGAGTGCCAATGGAATGTAGTGTTGGTGGAGTCCCTGTCATCGTAAATAGTTACTCTTGAAGTTTGCGGTCATCGAAAAAAGTACATATCGTTTTCAGATAGGGCGTGCTGAGAGCTCTTTGAAATGCTTTTAATATGCCTGGCTATGATTCTGAATGTGTCAACTTGGTCATTCAGTGAATGTTAGTTTCCTCCGCAATACGTTTTATTGACGTGAGAACAGTTACGAGGGGCGGTGAGGTAGCCTAGTGGTTAAAGCCTACGCTCCTCACGCCGAAGACCCGGGTTCGATTCCTCATATGGATACAATGTGTGAAGCCCATGTCTGGTGTCCCTCGCCGTGATATTGCTGGAATATTGCTAAAAGCGGCGTAAAACTAAACTCACTCACTCACTCGATAACAGGTTCGAATCCCAGTTGGCCCTGAATAAGTCGTTTAGGGATGGTGTTCGGGGGTTTCCCCAGGTCGAGGCCTGTATCACACTCACTAACAGTGTGTTAGCATAACTGGTAGGGCCTTTGAGCAGTTCTGCAGTATTTTATATGAGACCGTTTGTAAGAGCAGTGTCATTTCATCACCCGTTTTACGGGGAGGTTGGGTAAGTGCCAAGTGGTTAAAGCGCCAAGTGCCAAGTGGTTAAAGCGTTCGCTCGTAACGCCGAAGACCCGGGTTCGATTCCCCACATGGTACAATGTGTGAAGGCCATTTTTCGCCGATATGATGCTTCCCTGAGTCAATAATTTATTACACCATCACGTAAGGTTGCTTACACAGCTCAGTTTTAAAAGGATGCGTGGGTTCTTAAGTCAGATGTCAAATATTGTACGATTCAGCTTAATTTCTTTAAAATACCTTGATTCAGAAATTTCAATCTTAGCAAACACGGACGCACTATTCTCTATTTACCCTTTTGGTTGGTCATGCCTTTACTCTAAAGTGAGTTTTTAAAATTATCTACAATAATAGATGGAGGGCCTGTTTGATTTGACATGTTCCACGAATATGACAGTTTCGAGATACGAAATCAAGAAGGTTTTCTCGATTGCTTCTCTCATTCACACCGGAATTTAGAAGCCACGACTCCGTTCACCTGACACGATCTCTTGTTTCCAAGCTGAGAGCAGTAAAACATTCAATTTCAAGGTTACCACCCTTGTCCAATTAGCTGTCAAATAATGATAATAATTATATTAATACAAACACTGTTTCAGTTTGGCACAAGTCAATAATTAAGACGTCACTCCTACACTGGAATTAGTGAGTGAGGTGTGGTGGTGGTGGTGTGGTGTGGTGTGGTGTGTGGTGTGGTGTGGTGTGGTGTGGTGTGGTGTGGTGTGAGGTGGTGTGGTGTGGTGTGAGGTGGTGTTAGGTGGTGTGGTGTGGTGTGAGGTGGTGTGGTGTGGTGTGATGTGATGTGATGTGAGGTGGTTTGAGGTGAGGTGAGGTGGTGTGGTGTGAGGTGGTTTGAGGTGAGGTGGTGTGGTGAGGTGAGGTGAGGTGGTTTGAGGTGAGATGAGGTAAACCGTCGTGTTAATCTTACACAGCATTATTCTTTGATTCACTCCTTACATGCCGGGCGTTACAACAGCTTCCATAATTAACGTCTTTTTGTATCACCCGACTTATGATCGAACCCTAGATTTTCCCCTTTCCAGAGACACTATCCTCTACACCGTCACCTTCACGTACAATGAGCATGCCACTACGTAGCCTTGATCCTATATATTCTCCACTCAAATGACAAAATACCTAATGTCATTATCTACCCAAACAGCGAGTAGAAAGCGTTACCGTAATGTTTGCTTGATCAATTTACGCCTAACATAACACAAGGCTGATGACACTAGGATCGCTGCATCAATGTTTGTACATCAAATTTCGACGAAAAAAAAATGAAAACTGGAATCTCGCGAAGAACAGCGAGAGTTGACCGATTTGAACATTGATTCAGTTAGTGACTGAAACTCAATGTCTAGGATACTGCGAACTATCAACATAGTATAACTGCATTATTTTATACGTGATTAAATTATTCACCTCTCATTTACCTTTTGCGCCTGTTCTTGTGCTTAGGTGCTTAATTGGCCCAGCACAGAACATTATCATCAATAATAAGTACAAACGTCTTGTCAGGGAATTGACCCATGCGGAGGAAGGTGCTTAGCGGATGACATGACAGTTCTCTGGACGCGTTGCTTCCTTAGTTTACGAGGGCATGGGCGTCTAGTGTGAAATCAGGAATAGGTATTGAAAGCATGTGTTATTAATAATTCCAGCTAATTGATTTCGCACTATAGACATTAATAGATTCGCCGTTCAAGCGGAACAGACGAGCGTCAGTGGGGGCAGAATATTACACAGATGCGTGTTTATGATAGGGACAAAATATCTTGTTGTGTTTACTTGAGGGAGACATATTGATTTAAAACTATTTGAAGTGCGTTAAATGGTCACAGAAAGTACATACTTACAACCCTCCCCCGCTCCCCACCCCGCAATCAACTATCTAAATATATATATACTATCCCCAAAAGAAACGCTTAAGCCAGAATCTGTTGCGAAAATGTTGTATTTTCAAACATGTATAACTCGACCACAAATAGGCTTCAGTGCATGAATTTTTACACCAGTTTAGAAGAAGGTAATGTCTATACAACCAAGTGGGTACTTTTAGATAACGAAGACGTTGAGCGCGATGGTGACTACGTAGCACGGTCCCGACGTCGGGTCTCCTGGCTCTCCAGTAGGTGAACAGATCTCATTCTTAAATTGGTGATCACTTTTCGCACCTGAGTTCAACTTTTGGTGATACCCAGACTTTAATCCCTTGAAACAACAACGCTAAAACAACATATCACATCAAAGGAGTTTTACCCTCCACCCTAGGGGTCGACGTTTCGGTAAGACACCTTTCTGGTGTCCCCCGCCTTGATATTGCTGGAATATTGCTAAAAACGGCGTAAAACCATACTCACTCACTCTTTCTTTTTTAGACCGCCGCTACGTTGAGAACATATTGCATAGTGCGGCGTTAAACAGCAACACAACAAACTACCAAACTTTACCATTTATGTCTTTTTCAGTTGGTGATAAAAGCATTGCAAACGTCTTAATCCAATCATTATATAACACTGAAGAAACAGAATATGTTCAGATGGTTGGACATCGAAACTTGCGTATAGGACCAATTAAAAAAAGCAACTTCTACGTGGGATCAAAGACAAGCATTAGTGCATCAATTATTTACTACAAGACGTCCTCGTTTCAGTTCTACATTCACACGGAATGTGTCTCATGTTAACGATAAATAAATATCAAACACTACACGGTTGAAGAAAACCACGAAAATTGGATCGTTAGCTCGGTGGGAGATCAATGCCGTGTTAAGTATTTATGAGATGCAAACAAATCTATAAGTAATAGAACCGAGGATCTGCCCTAACGCTTTGATTATTGTGTTTATTCGCTCACGGGTTTGTTCAGTATTGGGTTTATCATCTCGTGGGCGTGGTGTTATAAACCAACTGAGCAAAACGGGGTAGATGTATCATGTGTTCATCTTGGGAATGCCACGTGCATATGAATATTTTATGGATTATTATATGTATGTGATTATACTTTGTATGCAGTTTCTGCCAATTCCTTTGACACCACAAGCAGTTGATATTGATGGTATGATACAACGCAGACTAAGACAATACTTAAATTGTGGCAGTCTGTTTGTATACTTTATACTTAGACTGTGACAATCCATAGCAATACAACGCACTTACACTGTTCATATTTATGTCGGGGGCGGTGGGGTAGCCTAGTGGTTAAAGCGTTGGCTCGTCACGCCGAAGGCCCGGGTTCGATTCCCCACATGGGCACAATGTGTTAAGCCCATTTCTGGTGTCCCCCGCCGTGATATTGCTGGAATATTGCTAAAAGCGGCGTAAAACTAAACTCAGTCAGTCAGTCATATTTATGTCTGTACCCTTTTCTTTGGTTGTGGCGATGTATATCTACGATTGTTATTACTGCATATATTTAGAATGAAACAATCAATACACATGCTATTTATGTAAATTATGACAATCCGTATCATTAATACATACTTAGACTGTGAAAATCAATGTGATTAATACACACTTAGACCGTGACAATCTATATTCTTACTACATATACATACTAAGACTATGAAAATCAGTATGATTAATGCATGCTTAGACTATAAAAATCAATATGATTAATACACACATAGGCTGTGACAATCCATATACTTACTACACACATAGGCTGTGACAATCCATATACTTACTACACACATAGGCTGTGACAATCCATATACTTACTACACACTTAGGCTGTGACAATCCATATACTTACTACACACTTAGGCTGTGACAATCCATATACTTACTACACACTTAGGCTGTGACAATCCATATACTTACTACACACATAGGCTGTGACAATCCATATACTTACTACACACATAGGCTGTGACAATCCATATACTTACTACACACTTAGGCTGTGACAATCCATATACTTACTACACACTTAGGCTGTGACAATCCATATACTTACTACACACTTAGGCTGTGACAATCCATATACTTACTACACACTTAGGCTGTGACAATCCATATACTTACGCCACACTTGGAATGTGACAATCCATATACTTACGCCACACTTGGAATGTGACAATCCATATACTTACTTACTTAGACTATAACAATCCATATACTTATGACACACTTTCACCGTGACAATCCAGGCAAAAACTGTGTATTAAAACTATGTCAGTTAATATTACAACCATGTGTGACTGTGACAACGAACTGCCATATTACTCTAAAGACGCATGGATTTATCCATCCATCCACCCATTCATCCTCTCTAACTCCCTCTCTCTCTCCATCCATCTACCATCCACCCATCCATCCATCCATTTATCTATCTATCTGTCTATCTATCCATTTACATTCATCGTTTGTTAAACTTGTATGTCACAGGTACATTGATGATATGTCATTTATCAGTGTCAGCGTATAACATATATCCCCGCTATGTGAAGCGTGCTTCCGGGTTCTGCTACCGTGTTTAGTTGAACTTGAAACGCCATAATCCAAACAAATCACACTCAATTCACCAGTGCGTGAAATGTGAAACAGTGATGACAACTCACACAAAGGATCACTGAAAATTCAAGTGATTTTCCCGAAAGATTATGCGTTTCAACCTTTACCGAAAACGTTAGCGTTAACAAATTGTTTCTTTCTTTTTAATAAAAAGTGCAAAAAACAACAACTTAGAAATGTTAAAAGTGTCAACTAGAGCCGAAGGTATATTCTGTGTTCTGGAGGGAAAGTTCCAGTTTGGAAAATCGAAATCCTCCATCATACAGCTTGGTGCGGCTGTTGCCAGTATTTGGTATGTATATTCACAGATTCAGATAGGATCGGTCATTTTGGTTAATCAGTTGCATCCATCTGTGGTAGATCGACGATCATGCGGTGAAGATGCTAAATATTCCTAGCATTGCTGAACGAAATGTGATGTCTTCTACATGTCCAGACCTGTAGGTAGACCTTTTGGCAACAGGTTTTTAATTCACTAAAGTGGTAATAACGCCTATTGTTTTGTAAAGGGATACATATCGGATAGAAGAAAGTCAAAACTAGTAATAACAAACTAACCAGTGTAAAGTTGGATGAAACAAACTTGAGACCATCTTTCTGGGGACAGTCTTCCTTGTTGATTATACGTTTCTTTCACCCAAAGGCCTCAGACGCACTGCACTGACGCCACTTTGAACAGTATTTCAGTATACAGGATACTATGGTTACTAGGGACGTCTAATGTTAGTTCGATATAACAGGAGTTCCTTAAACACATTTCATTTCGACTAAAATATAAAGCAAGTGGTCAAATAAATAAATAAATAAATAAATAAATAAATAAATAAATAAATAAATAAATAAATAAATAAATAAATAAATAAATAAATAAATAAATAAATAAATAAATACATAAATACATAAATAAATATGGACGGATAGCCGGAAGTACAAGACCACGCATTCACAAAACCCATCATGGATACTTTCCCCAAACAAGTAACACAACACCAGGTCGAAGCTCATCTGATAACTGCACATACATCACCAACCACTAACTCTGACGCATGCTAAGTGAGCTACATTTCTTTGTCCGGAAACAGGAAGTACTGTCTGGACAGCAGGTTCACGTTTTGGTCATCTCAGTGGATGGTGTATGGATTTTGTTAACTCTCCGTTGAATGCAAATACTTTGTTTCACTCTAGAATGTTTGTACACGTGTTTGGGAAACAGCTGGAAAGGGTTGGCTTCATTGAATCTGTGCTAACTGATTTAAACAGTGTTCTCTTGGTATATGTTATGGGAACTGATGGTATGGATGCAGGTACATCTACAATACCATTGGGCAGGTTGGGTAGCCTAGTGGTTAAACCATTCGCTCGTCACACCGAAGGCCGGGTTCAATTCCTCACGTGGGTACAGTATATGTGGCCCATTGTTTATGCTTTGGACATTTCTGGATATTTGACTAACCAGCGGTGACAACATTCTGCATCTTGTCATTGTTTTGTACCATTCGCTAGAATTAATCAGCGGAATTGTACAACAGTAAGAAGGCCATGCCAAACCACATCCTTCCAAGGTCGTCATCAGTTACTAGTATTGGTCTGGCCCGCTAGTAACTGAGATGTTCTCGAGACCCAGTACTCGAGACCCAGTACTCGGAAATGCGGCCCAGTTTAGGGATAGATTCAGTAGGAATTGAAGGCAATACATCAGCAATATACAGTCATGGTGTCTTACATGTATCGCCCAACACATCCTATGAGTGTTTACAAACATTCGGGGGCGTAGCTACCATTATAAAAGAAACCCGGGCGTACCCATGATTTTTGCTTAAAAGTTTGGACAAGCCATCAATACTATCTAGATATAAAGCTTTGCTACATATCGGGCTTAAACGAAACAATTGGCTTGTTGCGCGCCTGACATTTACCGTTATTAAACGCCCACTTTCGTTTCATCGGTTCCCTTATTTCTTCTGTTCAGTATGTTTGGATAGTTTCATTGAAATGAGAGAATGTCCCGATTTTAAAGCACATGTATTAATATTCCAGTCATAATAACGAAGGCAGTCAACCAAATTGGTTTCACACAATAAACCTATTTAGGTATCGAAACTGCTATTTCAATATGACAAACGCTGTAACCATCGAGCTGCCCCAACAAGGCATTAATGTCCTTGGAAACATTGCCGTTTATCTGACAATTTGCATACCATAAAATAAGTAATATTGAAACCCTTGGCCTTAAACCTCTTATTAACACGAAAGACAATTTTGCACAATGCTTAAGCCTTGCATCAAAATGTCTTGGCTGACGATGGCTTTATGAATTACTCAAAGCTTAGCGTACCACCTCTCCTGTCATATTTGATGAATGTTAGAACCTCTGCTGTAATTCACACCTAACAGAACAGATACATTAAAGATTACACGTCTTCTGTCTAGACCGTCTGGAGTGAACACGAGACGCTCTAAGTCATGCTTTGATCAACACGTGGAACACTGAAAGGGTTTGACTTAATTTCTGTCAGCCAGATGCCTCTAGAGAATACAACTTCGTCATATACTGAAACCATATCGGACAGGAACCTTGGAGGATACCACATGCGGTACTGTGTGTGAACGAAGATTAGTCGTATTGGTGAGGTTTAGGATATATAATTCATTGTGTGCTGGAGCATCCTGAGTGGTAATGTCTGAAGCCACTACTGCCATTACTCTTGGCTCCCAGCATGACGCAATGAAACGTTGCATATCTGGGCCAACCATTCCCTATCAAACTGAAAAAAGTCTGTCACTCAGTTATGTATAGTTAGCGAGTGTGGTATTATGGTATCATTATTGTGGTATTATGGTATCATTATTGTGGTATTATGGCGCTATATGACTGACTGACTGACTGACTGACTGAGTTTAGTTTTACGCCGCTTTTAGCAATATTCCACCAACATCACGGCGGGGGACACCAGAAATGGGCTTAACACATTGTGCCCATGTGGGGAATCGAACCCGGGTCTTCGGCGTGACGAGCCAACGCTTTAACCACTAGGCTACCCCACCGCCCGGCGCTATATGAAGTAATTACAACAAGATTCAGTCATAAAGACTCGATTTTCTTAATAAATATTTGTTTTCTTCAGATACAGCTGCAAAACTAGACATTTGGTTTTTGATATTTGATCATTAATTTTGGTGGGAAACATTTCTTCTTTCACAACATCCTTAAGCATAATTGTTTTATGTTTTTTAAGCGACAATCAAACCTATAAATCTAATCACAACCTTTGAAGATTTAGCCCGTGGAGATCTTGTTGCTAAGTCATAACCCTCGAAGATCTGTCCCGAAGAAGATCTGGTCATGCACCGTGAAAGTCATGACATAACCCATGAATATGTTGTCATAACGCACGAAGGCCTCGTCTTAGCCCATGAAATTCTCTCTGTAACACATGAAAAATCTAAAGTCCATGAAGATCTGGTCTAACCCGCCAAGATCTGTTGTTACAGACGACATTGTCAAAACCCATCTGGTCAACCCTTACAGAGTTGAGGATAATCCATGAAGACCTTGTCATAACACAGAATGATCTGTTCATATTCCATGGATGTCTGTTCATAACCTATGAAAATTTGATCGTAGCCCATGAAGGTTTCGTCAAAAACGGGGTATTCCTGGGAACAGAATGGCTAGTTTTAATATAACCCCTTTGATGTGGTGGTAATGTGATTTTAAGGGATTAAAACACTGGGTGATGTAAAAATCTGGAATGTGAAGCGAAATGAGAATTGATTTTTCTGTAAGCTGAGTTTAGAGTAACTGAGTTATGTTCACTGGAAATATAGCAATAACTTATTTTCATATTATTAACATATCTCATATTATTGTCACTGGTTAATTTTCCCATTAAATTTGTAATTGACTGAGTTCATTTGTCCAAACAAATAAGGACCTATTCATAGTGCTAGATCATCTGTTCACTAACTATGATGATCTGGTAAAAAACGCGAAGAGCCTATAACCATGAAAATATGATCATAACCCATGCAGACCAGGTTATAACAACTGAAGACCTGATCATAACTCATGACAACATCATCGTAGCCCATGATGGTCTGTCAATAACCCATAAAGACCTCGATATAATCTGTTGAGATGTGGTCCAAGAGCTCTGAGATCTCAACATGGTGGTAACCCTTGAAGACTTGGCCACTGCCAATTAAGATCTGGTCCTAGTCCGCCGAGATCTCGACATGGTCTTAATGAAGGCCTGGTTCTGGGCCCCGTTCCTCACAACGATCGTAGCGCTAAGATGATCGTAACTCCCATACTTTAACATAGACTTACGACTGTCGTAGCGCTACGATCGCTTTGAGGAACGGGGCCCTGATCCACGAAGCGTTCGTAACGTCAGGACCTATCGTAGCTCTATACTACAACTTACGAATGGAGATCAGAGCCCCGTTCCTCAAAGCGATCGTAGCGCTACGACAGTCATAACTCCCATACTTTAACATAGACTTACGACTGTCGTAGCGCTACGATCTCTTTGAGGAACGGGGCCCAGGACCCTTATTCTCGAAACGTTCGTAGTCCTAAGAATTATCAATTTTGATCGTAGCCAATGTGTTAAGAATGGGCTTAAGAAGTCCGTAGGGCTACGAACGGTTCGAGAATAGCTAGCCCGGTGCTTGTCCGGGGAGATCCAGGTCATAATCCATGAAAATCTAGCCACTACCAATCGACATCCGGTCTATGAAATACACAAATCAGGTCTAGGAGATCAAGACCAGTTCATATCCCATTAAAATGTGGCTACGATGTATGTTTGTCTCTTCGATCATGTTGCTTTTCCCAAGTGGTCGCGAGGCAAATACGGATCCTCTGTATGTCACTTCACTTTGTGTGCTCGGTCCATAAGCTAACAATGTGTTTGCCCCAGAGTGCCTTCGGCGGGTTGAGTTGAGTGGATAGTAACCTGGACGCTTTCTAGTGCTCAATAGTGTTAGGACAATCAAGTTGACGTTACAGAGATTATTTGGATAATACAGGCTCTGGTTCCTCAAAACAACCAAAAAATAATATTATCTCTTTTTGCGGTAGTTCAAGCGTGTCTTCCGCTAGGTGAACCAGAAACCTAAAATCATGGGTTTGACTCCCCTACTCGCTCTGAGTATGTTGGCTAGTTAACACCTTACCATTGGTTTCGTGAAAGTGGCACACCAAGGCCTGCATCGCTTCTGAGGCAGTGGGGTAGCCTAGTGGTTAAAGCGTTCGCTCGTCACGCCGAAGACCCGGGTTCGATTCCAAACATGGGTAAAATGTGTGAAGCCCATTTCTGGTATTCCCCGCAGTGATATTGATGGGATATTGCTAAAAGCGGCGTAAAACTAACCTCATTATAGTGTTCGCTCTTCCCGCTGAGGACACGGGAACAATGTGTCAAGTCTATTACTGGTGTCACCCATCTTGGCATAGCTGAAATAGTTTTTACTGTCACGCTTTGACACACATGAAATTTTGTTCAAAGCGGCGTAGAAATAAACGCACTTATCATTTAACCTAAATTTTGTTATCGTGAAATATATAAATTTAAAAAGAATTGATTTTAATCAATGGATTCTACATCGCTTCTAACAAAATTTGTTGAGAAGCTGAAGTCTCTATTACTGCCAATATCTGTGCAGCTCACTCACTCACACTCCTTATCTAGTTGACGCCAACAGCTTTACTATTGCTGATAGGTAGTTTACCAAACTCATTCACTCACTCACTCACTCACACCCCTTATCTTGTTGACGCAAAACAGCTTTATGATTGCTGATCCGTAGTTTATCAAACTCATTCCCTCACTCAAGTATCTAGTTGACGTCAGCAGCTTCACGATTGCTGATCCGTCGTTAACCAAACTCATTCACTCACCACTCACTCACTCACTCACTCACTCAATCCAGTATCTAGTTGACGTCAGTAGCTTCACGATTGCTGATCCGCCGTTAACCTCACTTACTCAATCCAGTATCTAGTTAACGCGATTGCTGGTGGTTAACGCATAACCAATCTCATTCACTCACTCACTCCATCCAGTGTTTCCTGAGTGTCCTGCAAAATGACAGCGGTGATTTATTCTCTCTTCATATTCAAGAAACTCACGCAACCATTACGTGTCCTCCCATGTAATGCTATCTAAGAGTCCATCACTGTGAAGTATTTTTCTTGGAAAGTGTGGATCTAATCTAATTATATTAAAAAATGATCAAACACTGGTTAACTTTGATCTAGGAAAGCTTATTAAGTCTGCCAGCTTTGTTGTTGGCGCCATTTACATCAAGTGTGAATGTGGATAATAAGGTCTTTCTATTGTTGTCAGCAGTTTCGGAAGGGCTTTTTTTAGGTTAATTGTTACTTTCACGATTTCAACAATTCTGTATGTTTTACACAACAACTGCACCAGAATGGAAACTCATTCAGCGCTTTAAAAAAAATTATATTTCCATAATGTAACATACAATCGATTTAATAACTTAAGAGTACCATATGTTTAAAGACTCCGTTTTTTCATAATGAGAGAAATGTCTACCGACAATTACGTTAACCCGGGAAGATCCGGGTTAGAATTGGTCTTCAGTAACCCATGCTTGTCGTAAGAGGCGACTAACGGGATCGGGTGGTCAGGCTCGCTGACCTGGTTGACACATGTCATCGGTTCCCAATTGCGTAGATCGATGCTCATGATGTTGAACACTGGATTGTCTGGTCCAGACTCGATTATTTACAGACCGCCGCCATATAGGTGGAATATTGCTGAGTGCGGCGTTAAACAACAACCAAACACAATCATGTAAGATACTACAGATATTTTTCATTCACATGCTGTGGGTGTGAATATTTCTAAGCTCTTAATATTGCAAGATGCCGTTGATCATTTCTAAATTCGACGGTAGTATTTTTTCAGCTCGAGGCTAGGTTATTTTTTAACCTGCTTTAATGTGTTTCCAACATTTTCGGATAGATCTTAATATGTTTCACAGCCTTTGTTTGCAGGTTTTTTTCTCATTCCATGTACATTTCACGGCCTGTCAGTGCGAATATTTCTTCTAAACCCTTGTATATTCCACGAGCCTGTGGGTGTTCCCATTTTCCGCCCAATGTCGATTTCACTCATCCATCATCGATCGCTTTGACGCAATGTTAGAGACGTGATGCAATTAGATCCACGTTATGCGTACCACTTAGTCCGCCATTAGTCACGTGACCGGTATGTGAATATCGTCATAATGCCATACCATGTGTTATTAAAGACATATATTCCTGGCAGGGGTCACAGACATTTCGTCTGTCACGTCGCTTGTCAACTCGCGCGATGCCATCTCATGCTATGACCTTTACCCGAGTTTTAACACCCCCTTAACCAATGACACTTTTCAAACTGAAGACTTTTAAAGTGACACGTGCAACCTGTACAGACAAAATTATCATTTTCTCCAACACCACACGTCATCACTTATACTTAGTGATCCATTCATATTATGTAATTTTCATCACTACTGCGAATTTTACTCCCAATGGGATCTGCTTCGGCAGAAAATCCAGAATGATTATTCCCTGGCGTCGACGTTTTCGTTTATTTGTTTGTTGCTTAACGCCGCACTCAGGAATATTCCAGTTTTTGACTGCGGTCTGTATATAATCGAGTCTGGACCAGACAATATAGTGATCAACAGCATGAGCATCGATCTACGCAATTGGGATACGATGACATGTGTCAACCAAGTCCGTGGGCCTGACCACCCGATCCCGTTAGTCGCCTCTAAGCATGGGTTACTGATCAAGACCAATTGTAACCCGGATTGACGTTGACGTTGATTCGTCACGTGACCCATTTGACAGACTCGCTGACTCGGCAAGCGCATTAAGTCGCATCCATGTATCGTAGATCGATGTTCATGATGTTAATCACTGGACTGGATTGTATTATCTAGATTATTTACAAACCGCCTTCATTTAGCTTTAACATTGTTCAGTGTGACATCAGGTTAGGATGTAACACGTTTTTACGTGACTGATACACGGATGTCGTCATCTTGTTATATGTTATCAGTACTAATGTACCAGAGTGGGACGTGACGAATAGCCTGCCATTTGTCACGTGATGAGTATCAAACTTCAAACTTCAGCACAATAGATATGTCAAGTAATACAGTGGACTCCCTCTAAACCGACATCCCTCTAATCCCATATTCCCTGTAAACCGACATATTTATTTGGTCCCGAATTCGTCCCTATATAATATCATATAAGAAACTCTCTCTAATCCGACATCCCTCTATTCCGAATACCGAAACTAAAATCCTGTTCCAAAACATGTTTTAGTGCAAATTGCAAAACCAAAATTCACGCCGTCGGTTCCAAATGAAATCCCCGTGCTTCAAATACTCAATAACACCCGGAAATTGGCCAACGAGGTGTGTTTATCTCCTAACTGACTCTCTCTAAACCGACATGTTTCATATCTAACATTATTACTTCATTAAAACCGTTTTCTGTTTGTGAGTCGAATCAAAGACGTGAGACATGTTCAAATACAGACATATATAGAAGCTAATTGTTGAGACAATAAACTTGCTTCGTTCGCGACATATAACAAAACTATATTTCAAGTTAATGAAATTTCATCTGGCAAATAATTACTTTTGTCTTGAAGTGGAACATTATTTGCTTTTCTTTGACGCCATATAGCTCGAATATTGTGGCGGTAAACTCCAAAGAAAGCTCCAAAACAGGAATTCAGGTTTAGAATTCGTAAGCCATGCTTGACGTAAGAGTCAACTTAAACAGGACTAAGACTTGCCTTACTCAACAGATCTCGAGGAACGTCTCCAAGGTCCTTGGTGCTTTGAAGCTCGATGCACATCGCTTTCGAGTCGGATTTTAGAACCGTGCCCTGAGCGGTCTACTCCCATTTGTGAGAACTCCCAATTGTGAGACTCCCAGTTGTGAGACAGTGGAGTAGGTAATTAACAAAGAAAACACCCCATACTCCCCTATCTGATAGAATGGATTAACCCTAGCTAATTAGGGATAGCTATGTAACTGAACCTTGTGAACAGAACAAAACAGACATTTTATTCTCACATATCATTTTATAATCACATTTTACGATCACATATAGTTATACAGACAACATTCAGCATATTCATACATTATAAAACATTGAAGAAAGTCCAGTTTTGATCAGTTTGGCATCTTTAGATTCTATTACATCTTTTGATGCCGTACCAACGTCATGTTTCAATGGGCAACCTGTGGTTTGAAGTTCTAAATTGTGGTTTGAATTAGGTATCTACCTAATTCACCGTAAATCATAAAATCTGATTGCTTTACATTCTTCAAACTGGCTACAGATCATTCTTGCGCTCCTCTGGAGTTAACTTAATGAAACTTAAAATAATAAAATAATTAACCTACTCAAGTAAATGTCTCTAAAAGATAAACGTCGGAAACGTGATCATTTGAAAGAGAAACAAATATACCTACTCAGATTTACGTGTTTAAATAATGTAACAATAACTGTTTTTAACTTAATAACTTAATTATAATTAATATAAATCTATTTATTAACCTTTGTCTGCTCTTTTCGATCAGCAAGTACCGATGTCGACCTACCTGCTTCCTATCTTTTATAATCTATTTCATTGTTTCTGTATCTATCGATGTTTTTTATTGAAAACAATAAATGCTCTTTAACCTTTAACAAACAATGTCTTCTGTGTTAATTAACTCATTAATGACGCATGTCTCCTGTGGGTACTATTCAACAACAGGGTTGTTCCCACTTTCATTGTAGGGATGTGGAAACACTACCCAGGTGCACTCGACCATTAATTAATGTGTCTCACGACTGGGAGTTCTGACAAATGGGAGGACACCCCCTGAGCTATAGTCTGTCTCTGGCATCCGAACGCGCTGGCACTGTACCAGTCACTCTGATAACTTGGAGAAGGGAGCTTGAGGTCAAGGTCACTAATGTCCGAAATAAAAGTGATGACCAATTCATCAACATGGTGAACAAACGTCATTACCATATAACAGTAAATGAAAAAGAGTTGCACAATTTGATGTTTGTGTATGGGAAGAGCTCGAGGTTTACCATAGTCAGAGCACATAAGATATGACTTTGCTTCATTTAATTAATATGTTTAATGTTTTAATTGTTCATAAAGAAAATTCGCTGGATTGTGTATTGTGTCACCGAACTCGTACTGCCAAATCGGATATAGATAATGATTTGTCACAACTGGAACACCCTTGGGGAGGGAAGGAAATCACACTGAACTTCCGTAATCATGTTGGCATTATTTCTCCGCTGTTTTCTCTCGTCCTTATTAAGGACAGCGCGGTTGCACAGAAACTAAGCGTTCGCCGTCTATCCGGGTTCGCTTTCATGTGAAATTACTAGGTTATTGCTAAAACGACGTGAAACCTTACTCGCTCTGTCATCATCATCATCATCATCATCATCATCATCATCATCATCATCATCATCATCATCACCTATATCTTTATTATCATGCGTGTAGCGTGGCCTTAAACAGCGAACAATGTTAACCATCATGCAAATTGGTGTTTTTGACCAAATTCCCTGTTGGCGAAGTTCAGATGTTGAGTAATTACCACAGCAATCTAAAGTAATGAATCCACTTTTCTTCGAAATTGGAACACGATTCAAAAGGATCTAAACGTGTGCTGGCTTGTCGAGAAAATCTTGTGATTAATCTGAGGATGTTACAACCTCCTTTATGTAACAACATCGCCGGCTTTTTCATATACAAATCCTATGAGTTGCAATTACTTGTAAGAGATCAAGGGTTGGCGGACGTGATTTGAAATTGCATTTCACATCGCTTTGAAGATGATTGCAGTAATACAACGACATGTGCATGCATGTGTGTGTGTGTGTGCGTGCGTGCGCGTGCGCATATGTACATGCATGTGTGTATGTGTGTGAGCGTGCTTGCATATACATATACATGGATTTGTGTGTTTGTCTGTGTGTTTGTGTGTGTTTCTCCCTGTGTGTATGTGTATGTGTGTGTGCGTGCGTATGTGTGTGTATGTACATGTATGTGTGTATGTGTGTCAGCGTGCTTGTATATGTATGTATATGCGTGTTTGTCTGAGTGTGTACGTGTTTGTGTGATGTGTGTGAACATGCATGTGTGTATGTGTATGTGTGTGATTGTATTAGGCCCGGATACTGCCAGGTTTATATTGCTAATGTACTGAGCCACCATGAATAACATCGATAACCCAGTCAGCCTCAAGCCCTCCAGTCCTTGTTTTGTCCCGGGAGTGTCAACAGCCAGGCAGAGTAGCAACAAGTATCATCTCTTGGCCGAGGATCCAACCAACGACCTCTACAAGCAGACACTCTATCAACCAGGTGTATATGTGATCTCCCAAAACCCCACCCGAAAACGGAATTTCGCGGATTAACAGATCGACTCCGTGGCCATGATTCAGTTACCTTGAGGAGTGAGTGAAAATGGTTTTACGCCGCTTTCAGCAATGTTCCGGCAATATTGTGGCAGGGACACCAGAAATGGCCTTCACATATTGTACCCATGAGGGGAATCGAACTCGGGTCTTCGACCTGTCGAGGGGATCCTTTAACCACTAGGCTACCTCACCACCCCTTCAGTTCATCATCATCTCATCATCTATCCCGTAGTCTTGTGAACCGTTGGGGCGCCACAGGTGATCTGGCAACCAGCATCCTCCAATCCTCTCGGTTTTCTGACCTCCTGATTGTGTATCTCAACCTCAAGCCCGTCCATTCTGGGATGTTGTCCTCCCATCTCTTCCTCTGTCTGTCTCTCCTTCTCCCTCCTTGCACTGTGCCCTGCAGGAATGTCTTGGCAAGCCCTGATGATCTCATGACATGGCCATACCATTTGAGCTTGCGTCTCTTGATCGAGGTCAACAGGTCTTCGTAGGGCCCAACGACTTGCCCCTTCAGTTACCTGGATGCTATACTGGATCTTTTCACTGGAATCAGATCTGATATTCTCTTGACAGTATATGTCATAACGTGCATTTGACTGAAGTGTTGTCAGTGTTGAAATATAGAAGATAGGAAAGTCTTAACGCTAAACTCGCTTGGTGCAAGTGGGACTAAAACCCAGACTCACAATGATATCCTCGAGCCACGGCTAAGTAAATCTGTCTTAAACCTGAGATACGACGGTCGACCCGGTCTTATCGCTTTGACTGTCATAATTCCAGACATATATTTACTACAATCCCCGCACTAAGGTCTCTTTGTGCATACGGTCCATGGCTATTATCCATTCAGTTGATGTTGTTTTAGTTGTTAAGATCCTTGTTCAAATTCTGTTTTTGAAATGTGGCTTTCCCGGCCTGTAACCGTTCGTGTTAAGTTGCCTGGAGAACTTTGTCAGCCCTTGTTCTACAAGGTCATGTGAAAAATATGAGATTTAACAAATGGAAATTGCCACGAAAAACGTCTGCTGAGAAATTCAGAAGTGTTAAACGAATGGATGAATTTCCTCCATGTATTTATTCAAAGTAAATTTGTTTTAAGGAAACTAGTTCCGGTACCAAACTATACAGAACGCGGGCTTGAAAACTTTGAAATGTTGAATACAGAAAAATGTCGAAAAGGTACACACTCCAATGAATATAAAAATCGATTCTCCTGAGAAAATATCAACCACTTCTTCTACACAAGTGATATGAAACACTGGACAGGACATGCCTGTCAAGGGCGGCGGGAGAACTAGGTCGACTGATGCATGAGGGAGCGCGGTGGGCGAGCTGTCTAAGGTGCCAGGCTAGTAATCCAGCGAGTTTGGAGGTGCCGGGATTCGAGCATATGTTTGTTTAATTGTCCCATTAAATTTGCAATTGACTGAGTTTATTTGTCAAAACAAATAAGGACCTATTTATAGTGCTAGATCATCTGTTCACTAACTAAGATGATCTGGTAAAAAACGTGAAGAACCTATAACCCTGAAAATATGTTCATAACCCATGCAGACCAGGTTATAACAACTGAAGACTTGATCATAACTCATGAGCGCGGTGGGCGAGCTGTCTAAGGCGCCAGGCTATTAATCCAGCGAGCTTGGAGGTGCCGGGATCGAGCCCACCTGTGACCGGGTGTAAAAACCTTGGAGTTCACTTTGTGTGCAGACTATTTCAGTGTTGTCACAACCCCTAGTGTACAGTACACAACCCTGTGCACTTAAAAGAACCCATGAATCCGTTGGTAGATGACCAGATGGTGGCCACATGAATACGTGCAAACACCTAGTTGCGGGTACAGCAACGTGCAGTAAAGTTGGACAAAGTACTGTGACTGGGTACCTCGTAAGGATGGAAAAGCCACATTAACTCGGTGCGCCTGGTAGGCAGCAAGTGTTGTATGATCCCCAGGGAGTTGAGATTGAAAAATACGATGTGCCGTAATGATGGATATCCAATGATCGAGGGAAAAAGCGCCTTTGAGCAGTTGTACTGGATATCGGCGATATGTGTATGTGTGTATGTGGTATGTATGTGTGTATGTATGTAAAGAGTTAAACTTTAGCAGCTGTTGGGACCGGTATATCCAGTAACACTGCATGTCTCTCTCTTAAATTCGTTAACTTTGATATAAAATGATATTAAAATTTTTCACATATCGAATGCTTTGTACAGTTATTAAATATGTATATAATTAAATTGCAGTTCCCGAATGCAAAACGACCTAACGTGGTTCCCGACCATCCTGTATATGAATATTAAACTGTCAAGTGTCAAACACTGAACAAGCTGCATTCCTTTTACAAACAGAAACTATTGTTAATCCACTGGCCGCTACGGTTAACCGTATGTATCGGCGTAAGATATCATCCCAATAACATATTTTATTTTATTTTTTTAATTTTAGGGGTTTTTTGTTCTGGATCTTTCATATGTGTGATAATCCTTTTATGTTTTAAGCTTATATTTTATATATTTTATGCACATATTGTCTAGTGTGTCTCATTGGCCATTTGGCCTGGTGTTGTATATTTAATGTTTTTACCACTGCCTTTTTAATTACAATGTACATTCACGTGACACAAAAATAAACTATTTTGTCTGTCTGTTAAAAAAAATCAAGGGCAACATTTGTTCACGTAGCAACGCGATTAAAAGTTAGGTCGGTCGGTTTGAAATGTAAAGCAATTTAAATTGAAAAATCTTGCAATCCATGTAAATTCAAATGTTCATATGCAAATCAGAAAAGAAGGCAACACATCTGTAACTTCGATTCTGATTCCCTTTAAGGGAGTCAAACCCGGACCTTCGGCGTGACGAGAAAACGCTTCAACCACAAGGCTAACCCACATCCCAATCAAGCTAAGGCTAGAAATAATTGTTTTTTTCCTTTCATGTTTTATCCTGTGTTATGATTTACAGATTGGTGAACACATATTAATGCTGGAAAGAATTGAAAAAACAATTAGCGAAATTACCCGCAATAAGTACTGCCTATCCTGTTACCATGGCAACGTACAAAGTGCATGATGAACATCTGTGACCAGCACTACATCAGTAGCTTCACCTGTATCATGTGACCTGTGTTGCGATAGCAACAGATTATTGACCTATGAATTTAATCTCCCTTGAACTAGTTCAAGTGTTCGCGACCAGCAGGTGTGATATGGTTCTTTTACGTTTGGAGATGGCATGTGATAACGGTATATATCAAGCACGTGAAACATGAAATATAGTAAGAAGTAGTTATTGATTTTTTATATCAATACTTATATTTCTATATTAATTTTAATGGGAACAAAATAGATAAGCTTTCTATCAGTTTTTCTTTTTTCTTTACATAATCAATCATAATGAACAGTTAACTTTAACTCCTTGATCCAAGATACTATGCAACATTAATGTAGGATTTTGCGTACTCGGGCGCTGGCGTAGCCGTCACTCCGAAGACCCAGGTTCGAATCCCTACATTGGTTCAATGTCTGAAGCCCAATCCTGGTATGCCCCGCCGTGATATTGCTGGAATATTGCTAAACACGGCGAAAAACCATACTCACTCACTCACTCACTCACCCAGACTCATGCAAACTGTGCCAACCTCTCGGCATACGACCATTATTTGCCTTAGCATCCGGTTCACGAAATCATAAGTCATATTAGTGTACATCCTTTTCATGACTTATTTGCCTACCTTGGTTTTGATGATGGTTTGAATTAGGAACCGATGTTGGCATTCGTCAGATTGGCAAGATTCATCCATAAATATAATATAACTGATTTGTCGGAAAATAAGATTATGACAAATGAATATTATCATCGTCGTATATAATATTTGTGGTACATATCATACCAAAAAAATAGTTGCTCTATATTTATGGTTCTTACGGTTTTAGGATTACATTGTTTCTTTGGTTTCTCACATTTATTTCAGAATATATACTGACGTACCTAAGAAAGCACACACCTGGTGTTTTGGGACTATTTCCAAAAAGAAGCATAAATATTTTGCTAGCAATGTTGTAATTCGATACGATATCTGTAGTGTTTTGGAAACACTTGCACAATGTTTGTGACAAGGCAGAATCAAACCACTTTTTAAATATTAATGTTGTTTTTAAGAAAATATTTTACCAAAGAAATCAGGTGTGTACTTTCTTTTGATCGTCAGTTTACATTTGAATGTTTTTTACCTCAATGATCTCACAACATGTTTTAACGCAGAAACGACCGTACTTCCGTCTCAGTCATAGTTTTTGTTTATTTCAGGACAAATCATAGAAGCTCTGGAAGAATGTGAGTCTAGGTCATGCTCTCCTGAACTGAAAGACTTATTACGTCGCTTCCGGTCCGAGCTTGAAGTCACCTGCCAAAAGGCCATGCCCTACATCGAACAAGAGAGCCCGGACTACTTCGCCAGATTTCGTGAAACCATCTCCAAGCCTTACATCCTTAAATACCGTCCATTTAGGTTCCATGGAATGGAAGATGTAGAGATCGGCCACAACAAGGAGTATGATGAAGAAGAAGGGGATCGATGCTACGCCAGGCTGCTTGGAACCTTCCAGGAAAACGACCGGTAACGGAGTTTCCTGTCTAGATATTTTTTACATTTTTTATTTATTTTTAATTTTAAAATGTATCTAATTTTAAAATTTATTTTCAATTCTTTATGTTGCCGTTATTTATGGTGTTTAACACCGCACTTTGAAATATCTCAGCTGCATAACGATAGCCTATCAATAAACACCAGAGAACCTACTGATTGACATTAGGAGCCTTCATCTAAGGAGTTCTCTGTCTCATGGGTTTACCTGGCCTAGTTTTTTTCATATATTTGTTTCTTAATTTTTAATTTCAAATTTAAAAAAAATTAATTCTTTTTTTAATGTTTTCTTTTTCTATATATTTCAACAAATGAACATAGTTGGACGTAATGCCTTAGCAATACGATCCTTAGCATACTTAAAGTAGTATACGTTCTAGGCCCGGGTTCGATCCTCGGTGGAGGCGCCTAAGTATGTTCGGGTCCCAAGGTGGGCACATTTGCCTCCCTAAGTCCGGTACTTTGGCGAAAAATTGAGTGTGGAAAAAATGCAAACCATTTTCATTTAATTTTTCTATTTGAACAACGAAAGTTTTAAACACATTCTAATGAACATAGTTAAAATAGGGACCACTGAAAAAATCATCTTACCTCACAATTCGCCGAATTGGCAGGGGACCCGTCTTGCCACTGGAAGTGACCATGCCTAAAGAACTTAAACTCTACAAGTAATGTGAATGGCTCAACCACTAAACAATGTACTCAGCTTCATTCACGTCTAAACTGCAGGTTTCTATCTTCAACAATAGGAGAGAAATGCTTTTTTGAAGTACCCGTCCCCAAAACGGACGATATGCATAAATGGGTTAAATCCACATTGTCTCAGTTCACCCAGCTGTAAAATGGGTACCCGTGAGTGATTAGTTCATTGCGCCTAACAGGCAGCATGGCTGTATGGTCCCCGGGGAGTTGAAAAAGTATCGGATAGTACGATAGTGTCCTATGACCGGGGATAGTACTGTACGTAGCGCCGTGAGCAGACAATGTACCTGGATATGAGGGTCATATTAGCGGACTATCACTATTGCTATACTTTGGCAGCAAATGAAATGAGGTTTATGACTCACGGAATTCAAATCAGCCTTACTCCGGGCATGAACTTGATGTCAACCCTAGCACTGCGTGTCAGTTAAAACTGGGCTGTATTATAAACATTACACGGTCACGTATCTGGAACAGTGCCGAGGTCGACGTTAAACAACAAACAAAACACGCTTACATTGTTGACAAACAACACTACAACAATGAATACAATCTGGGCAACAACAATTTACAAAGAAATACACCAGAGAGCTCAATTTGGAGGTGAGGTGAGGTGAGGTCAGGTGAGGTGTGTGAGTGTCAGTGTGTCAGTGTAGTGTTTGTTGTGTGTGTGTGCGTGTTTGTGTGTCTGTGTGTCATTGTCTACGTGGAGTGTTTGTGTGGGAGCTTGTTCTCTCTCTCAATCGACTGACTGACTGACTGAGTTTAGTTTTACGCCGCTTTAAGCAATATTCCAGCAACATCACGGCGTGGGACAGTGAAGTGTGTCAGTGTAAGAGTTTGTGTGTCTGTGTGCGTGTCGAACCCGGTGTCTTCGGCGTGACGAGCCAACGCTTTAACCACGAGGCTACCCCACCGCCCCTCTCTCTCAATCGAGATACCAAGCCGCAGATAACCTACTCGGACACTTGACCACGCAGAGATAACCTGTTCTTGCTGCCCTGTTTTATCATCTTAATAAGCACCATCCAGGGCAACAACAAGTACATATTCAGCGTCTTTTGGTATAACGCGGTTGGGGATCGAACCCAGTCTATCCACTAGACCACGGATGCGGTCGTCAGCTGTCACAAGTCCTGTTGCCTTGACTAAATATTAAATTAGATACAGAAACACTGTTACACTATAACCGCATGCATTTGTTGTACGACAAAGTACAAATTTGGCATTACGTCACACTGTATTGACGTCGCTAGGCCATTTTCGTCTGTTTTCACGGCAACGCAGGGGATTCAAGCGTCCTCGTACTTTAACTATAATAGTTCAGGGCGAAAGTATACTTTATTAAACTATACATGGTGGTAGAGCGAACTGTAACTAAAGATTAGTTTACGGCCCCTCATGTTTGTCCATCTTTGTCTTTAGGACCATCCCTCGCTGTAACGTGACCCAGCCGTGCCTTGACCTTGTGACCAAGGGGGACACCAAAAGATACACCATCACCCACCAACTGCTCTACTTCATCGTCGTGGAACATGTGAGTACACGTGCATTCGGCCTTCCTCGTTAGTCTCCGTGAACTGGCAAGTAAGCTTATGGTGTGAGGTGTGAGGTGTGAGGCTTGTTTTACAGCTCCTCTGAAACCTCTTGTGCAACTTTATCCGAATAATTATTTATATCCAGACAAGTATGGGCCTAAATGTATTAACAGACTTCCGACTCTAATAACAAACACGTTATACAATCTGTTTAAGACACCGATTATTTAGTGAGATCCCACATTCTTGCAAACCTATCCCGTAGAACCCAGCTTTCACGAAGGTATGATCCCAGTACGTTTTCTCTGGACCAATTGCAAGCATGTCTGCCACGGCGGCCATATTGGAAATAGATATCTAGGGTGTTTAATGCATAGTGTATGTCTTTGGTGTAAAGAAGATGGTACGATGTTAGCATTTTCACCCATTTATATTTTGAAAATCCAATAATTCAATTTATTGGAGAACATTCAGGACCTAATTAGTTTCGTGATGAAACTGTGGAAAGAAAAATTTCTGCTCAGCTAGTAGGACACCTGTAGTAATCAGAGACTCAGTGTTGATCAACTGGGGACACCTGTGGCCAAGTTGTCCACGGCGCAGTTCGATATCGTGAGTTGCTTCAAATATTAAAAGAATTCATATGTACATAATGAAAATTCCGTTGTGATCCTTGTAAATTCCTGCATTTTCATTGGCTGAACTGGTCACGTGTTATTGCAGTCATTTCCCAATGAATATAAAACCAAAGCGGACCACTTTCACCATTACGGATTGTCAGAGAATCCAATTTACATCTACATTTCCCAAAGCCGACATGTAACAAGTTAATAGAAATCCGTTTTGAGGCACGGTTTAGTGAAATCGATAAACCAGGTGAAATCAGTTACGTTCTATAACAAAGTCGTGACAAATGGCTTCCCAATTACCAGAATGTTGGATGATGGATTGGAGCCCAAATCGGTTAAGTTCATGTTAATCCGTTACTTTAGTGATTTGAACAATCTCTTTAACTGATCACCCCCCTTAAATCAATATCCGAGAAACGTCATGTGGAGGTTATCACATAATTGTTGACGGCGGCTTTGCGTGTTGTCCTGTTCTTAGCATTGTTTAGGTAAATGACTTGCCTCAAAACACCATTATCACATCTAACGTAAATACCTTTGTTAGTTACCTTCACAAGAGTACACCAGTACTGTAGTATCCCAGTACCCCGATATTCGAGTACCAAAGTACCCCAGTACCCAAGAATCCCTGTGCTCCGGTACCCGAGTACCCCCGTGCTCCAGTACCTGTGGAGATCCGGGATAGAACTGGTTTATAGAAACCCATGCTTGTCGTAAGAGGCGACGAACGGAATCAGGTGGTCTGGTCATAGTGTAACTTTGTTTTAATACCAGCTATGGATCTAAACGGAATTGTGAGACAAAATATGTTACTGTGAAACGTTGGGTTTTTCATATTATGATCAAACTCGTGTGGTGACCGAAACACGATCCGTGAAGATCGGGGTTATAACCTGGTCTTCAGCGACCCATGCTTGTGGTAACAAGCGATAACAAGATCGGGTCATGCTCGCTGACTTGGTTGATGCATGTCATTGTGTCCCAGTTGCATAGATCGATGCTGGCGATGTTGATCACTGAATTGTCTGGTCCAGACTCGATTATTCTCAGACCACCTTATCGCTGGTATATTGCTGAATACGGCGTTAAATAACAAACCAACCAGCCTGTATTGCCCAAGCACCAACGTACTTCCGTATCTCAGTACCAAAATTGTAGCATCTTAATACCCCTGTATCCCTGTTCCCTAAGACACACGTTCCCCAGTATCCGACTATCCCTGTGCCACGAGTACCCCAGGCCCTTGTCCTCAGTACCCAGGTGAACATGTGCACCAATACCATAGTACTCCCTGCATGTGCCCCAGTACCTGAGTAACCTAATCCCCAGTACCCTTGTACCTTGTAATCAAGGCATCCATGTGCCGAACACCACAGTACCCCTTGTTTTGAAAGACTGGTGGATCTCGTAGTTATAATGTGTATCGGAGCAGTGGGGCAGCCTAGTGGTTAAAGCGTTCGCTCGTCACGTCGAAGACCCGGGTTCGATTCCCCACATGGGTACAATGTGTAAAGCCCATTTCTGGTGTCACCCGCCGTGATATTGCTGCAAAATTGCTAAAAGCGGCATAAAACCATACTCACTAACCCCAATGTGTTTTGTTTGATTGTGTATCGCGGAACCCCGACGGTTCCATTCGGTACACGAGCTGTCAGCCATCTATTGGACTCCCCATAAACTGAATCCGCGTCTTATATATGGATTGTGGCTTTAACATCATACCTGCCATTTGACGCCTGACAAAAATGATTCAAAGTGTTCCGTATCATGTAGACTGCACACTGACTGCGGAATTTATGAGAATAATTGAATTTATAAAACCCAGCCATATTCGACGTGTACACAAATTGTTGATCACGTGATTATCTGGTTTGTGTACAGGACGCCGTCGCGAGGCAGGAGCACTACTGTACGGCGTCAGGGAAGAGATACTTTTTAAGTAACGTGTAGGGCAGAGCATGCTTACCCTTACGAAAACACCCGGTGTCATCACTGAGTTTCCATCGTCCATTCCTGGAATCGTCACAGCTATTTTGCCCTTTTACCCTAAATTATTTTCTTCCTGAGTATTGTGAAGCCTGGTTATTCTTCATTGACGTTTTATAATATATTTTTAAATTAAAGATTTAAAGAACCATATATTATACAAGTCAATCCAGATATGCCCATATACCAGGTGATCCGTGACGTCACACTTGTATGTTACAGACTGGGTGTGACGAGAAGCTGAGCGAACAGAGCTCCTCTCTGAGCGCGTCAGGGATCCGTGAAATAGAAGACAGATTCTGTCAGAAGATATACAAAGAGGCCAGCATACTCGCCAAAGAGGGATCGGTCAACATAGGATCTCAGGACCTCTTTCTGGAACAATGTAATAATGCACATGTAAACTAGTCGATGTTTGATAGGCTGGAATTATTTCATAGTGTAGTGTCACGGTTTTAACTCGTCTCAGGGGAATTTTTCGCTGTTAGGAGTTGTCTCCGATAATCGTTCCAGGATCCCAGGATCATACGTATGCTAGTTGATATTCGATATGCAAGAATTATTTTGGTGTATACTGGCACTGTTTTTACTCGTCTCAGGGGAAGTTTTCGCTGTTCAGAGTTGTCTCCCATGATCGTGCCAGGATCCTATGATCCCGGGTTCGAAGTCGCCCTCAGCGGCTAATTTGGATTTGCGCAGTTGTCTCTCATAGCCTCGCAAGGATCCTATGACAATGTGATCAAATCCGCGTTTCCCGATTTACCAAAGTGGCACACGTCTTCGACCTAGTTTCGTTTATTTCTCCTTCCATATCACGCTGAAAAGCCTTGGAAAGTCTGATATATAGTTCAAAGAGGCGCTGACATAAGTCACCTCTTGACAGAAATTCTTACAGAGGCATAGGTAAATAAGACATATGATTTTCATATGACATATGTCATATTGTATTCCACAGTGTCAGGTCGTATCCCACAGTGTCAGGTCGTATTACACGGCGTTACGTTGTATCATACAGTGTCAGGTCGTATCACACTACGGCAAGTTGCATCACACAGTTTCAGGTCGTATAACACAGTGTTAGGTCGTGTCACACAGTGTCAGGTCGTAGAACACAGTTTCAGGTCGTATCACACAGTTTCAGGTCGTGTCACACAGTGTCAGGTTGTCCCACACAGTGTCAGGTTGTACCACACAGTTTCAGGTCGTATAACACAGTTTCAGGTCGTATAACACAGTGTCAGGTCGTATAACACAGTTTCAGGTCGTATCACGCAGTTTCAGGTCGTATAACACAGTGTTAGGTCGTGTCACACAGTGTCAGGTCGTAGAACACAGTTTCAGGTCGTATCACGCAGTTTCAGGTCGTATAACACAGTGTCATGTCGTATCACACAGTGTCAGGTCGTATCACACAGTGTCAGGTCGTATTACACGGCGTTACGTTGTATCATATAATATACAGTGTCAGGTCGTATCACACGACGGCAAGTTGCATCACACAGTTTCAGGTCGTATAACACAGTGTTAGGTCGTGTCACACAGTGTCAGGTCGTATCACACAGTTTCAGGTCGTATCACACAGTTTCAGGTCGTGTCACACAGTGTCAGGTTGTACCACACAGTGTCAGTTCGTATCACACAGTTTCAGGTCGTATAACACAGTTTTAGGTCGTATAACACAGTGTCAGGTCGTATAACACAGTTTCAGGTCGTATCACGCAGTTTCAGGTCGTATAACACAGTGTTAGGTCGTGTCACACAGTGTCAGGTCGTATTACACGGCGTTACGTTGTATCATACAGTGTCAGGTCGTATTACACGACGTCAAGTTGCATCACAGAGTTTCAGGTCGTATAACACAGTGTCAGGTCGTATAACACACTGTGACGTATTACACAGTGTCAGCCTAGTGTCAGGTCGTATCAGACAGTGTCAGGTCGTATCACACATCGTGTCCGGTCGTAGCACACACTGTGAAGTATCACACAGTGTCTTGTCGTATCACGCAGTGTCAGGTCGTATCACATAGTGTCAGGTCGTATAACACAGAGTGTGTTGTCGTATCACACAGTGTCAGGTAGTATCACACAGTGTTAGGTCGTATCACACAGTGTTAGGTCGTATCACACAGTGTCAGGTCGTTATGCACAGTGTCTGGTCGTATTCCAAAGTGTCTTGTCGTATCACACAGTGTCAGGTCGTTATGGACAGTGTCAGGTCGTATTACAGCACCAGGTCGTTTTGCACAGCGTCAGGTATCACACAGAGTCACGTCATATCACACAATACATTGATATTTGCCTATCGAACAGCTGCAGAAGCTACAGAGAAAGCATATTTGATGAAGCTGATCAATAATCAGCTACACGCCCCCTGCTTCATCCGGATATGGTGTTGAAAACAATAACACAACTTATTTTTTTATCCATATGGTGGAACATAACCAGTGTCATATATAACATATGTGCACATGTGACATATCACTTTGTTTCTGTATTTCGTCGTCATTAAACATTGAACGTGACGTCAATGAGGTGCGTCGTCACACTTGCTTTACCGTGTTTTACTGCGCAAGTGAATAAAATGAATAATAAAGAAATTATTGCAGTATTATCAAGTGTGTCATATTACATACAAAACTCGTGCAAAATTATGTATTTGTATTTCACAATACAAAATTTCACACTCGATTCGTATAAGTTGTATGACACATGCACGTGTAATAATCTCTAGTCTAGTAATAGACTAGTAATAGTCTTTTGTATCCCCAAGCTTGCGTGTGAACTGAAGACTATTTTATTGTTGATTATTTTATAAAACTGTTTCAACAGTGGAAGGAAAATATAAATAGACCCCTCCTCCATTATGTATATAGATATATGGTATTGTACGAAATAGTTATCTAGTCGATTATCGATGTTGCGAAAATATCCAGTTTTGAGTTAGAGGAAGATATTTCAGGTAATAAATTCGTTAAATGTTGACTTTATATCGAAATTTATTAGTTTGAGTTCTGTCGTTGATTGTACGTGTTCTGTTGCAGCCGTCTTGTGTGGGTCCCTAGGGTATGAGAATTTCTTCAAGCCAGGCTACATTGACATGGTGCTAAAGATGCAGGCCCCGGAAGGATGCTTTACAATGGGTTTTGAGACAGACAGTGAAATATTGGCGACGTTAGAAAGGTGAGTCCCTGGGGGTTAATTCAGTTGTGGTTGAAGCGGAAATATAATCCCCATGGCACGAGAAAGCATTAATGGCACACTGAGTTACCTCCCCTCTTGCAAGATTCATAAGTAACAAAAATCAGATCACTTTGAAAAACAAATACTTTCTGTCTGTCAATGATTGTTGTTTTACTAGAAGTAGTAGTTGTGCTAGTCTGTTGTTTAACGCCACACTCAGCAATATTCCAGCTATATGGTGGAGTAGTAGTGGTATTGGTTGTAGTAGTAATAGTAGTAGTGGTAGTAGTAGTAGTGGTAGTGGTAGTAGTAGTAGTAGTAGTAGTAGTAGTAGTAGTAGTAGTAGTAGTAGTAGTAGTAGTAGTAGTAGTAGTAGTACTGAGGTGAGGTGAGGTGAAATTGGGTTTAACGTCGTGCTTGAGAATATTTCGCTCATATGACGACGACGTAGTGGTAGTGGTAGTGGTAGTAGTAGTAGTAGTAGTAGTAGTAGTAGTAGTAGTAGTGGTAGTGGTGGTAGTAGTAGTAGTGGTGGTGGTAATGGTAGTAATAGTAGTAGTAGTAGTAGTAGTAGTAGTAGTAATAATGGTAGTAGTAGAAGTAGTAGCAGTAGTAGAATCGGCAAAAGCAGCAGCAGTGTAGTGGTAGTACCTGCAGTGTCAAAGTCATCGGCCCGTTCATGTCCCTGATTTTATTAAAGTTGGTATTCCCCAGTTTTTCAAACAAAACATAAACTGAAGCATAGTCAGTCATACTTGTTACATGGACTAGCGTCCGTATAAACACGATGTCCGGTTTAGAAAACCGACCTTATGGATAACACATGTACACCTCGTTAATCCGAATGGTAGCATCACGAAGATTGGTCCGTCCGGATCATCACATGTAATTAATATTTGTTTGTTTGCTTGCGGATTACTCAGAAATCATTATAGCTTTGTAAAACTCCAGACAATCCAGTGATCATATATGATAATTAAGATATACGATGATACCATGCTAGCGAGCCTGGTTGCCCGATCCCGTTAGACAAGCGTTGGTTGCTGGGGACTAATTCCTGATTGGCAAGGTGTAACTGTATGAGTGTGTAAATATTCTCTAACAACATTGTCCGCTATGTTAGATGTTCAAATTAACGTTGCGTTCACTAAACATATTTCTGATTTGTCAGGTTGAGGACGTCAAGAAAGCTCCAGCGAGAACAAGCAATGAAAGGTTTGTTTGTTTGTTTTTTAGTTTGTCATGTCATTGTTCCTGGCGTCCTGGATCGTTACTCGTTGTGTGCCATCGTACCTCGACGTCGTGGATCGTTGCTCATTGTGTGCCATCGTACCTCGACGTCGTGGATCGTTGCTCATTATGTCATCGTACCTCGACGTCGTGGATCGTTGCTCATTGTGTGCCATCGTACCTCGACGTCGTGGATCGTTGCTCATTGTGTGCCATCGTACCCGACGTCGTGGATCGTTGCTCATTATGTGTCATCGTACCTCGACGTCGTGGATCGTTCGACTCATTGTGTGCCATCGTACCTCGACGTCGTGGATCGTTGCTCATTATGTGTCATCGTACCTCGACGTCGTGGATCGTTGCTCATTTCTGTGCCATCATTACCTCGACGTCGTGGATCGTTGCTCATTGTGTGCCATCGTACCTCGACGTCGTGGATCGTTGCTCATTGTGTGTCATCGTACCTGAAAACTCGTTGTTCATGGGTCATCGTACCTCGGCGTCGTGGATCGTACTCCCTTGTTGTACCCCGTGTTAGGTGGTATAAACCTACACATGTTATTTGTCATCATTCACTTGATGGTCAGTTAATGAATTTATAACAGGTATAATTAATGGTAACACACTTAGATTACCCGACAAAGGTTCCCATTTGGCATTTCTTGTGTCTGGAGTAAATATTCAACATTATAAAACATCGATCAAAGGATTAACCGATAACACGCTGATTGATTAATTACTTTTATCTTACACAGCGGAATTGTCAAAAGGTAGTGTTTATGTATGTAGATTTACTAATCTATACTGAATACACTCTGTCGTGTCGGTGTCTGCGTAAAAACAACGTCCTTCTTTCAAAGGATTAACCGGCAATACATTGATTGATTGCCCATTATTGGCTAACTAAATTACTGCTTTTAAAGAAAGGCGGACATTATGCAATGTGGTTGCCAGGTGTGCTATCTTGGGTGACCAATGAGACTATACCTGAAAAGATTTATCACTTTTTCGTATATTAAACTGTTAAAAAGACACATCATTTGGAACAGTTTTGTGGATATTGATGGATACATTCCTCGAACAAGGTAATGGCCTGATATTGTTCCTATAACTTTAATCTGTTTTAATTTTAATATTTGCATTTTGTTTTATTCATTTGTCGTAGCATTCAACAGAATCATTGTTTTCGCCGTGAAGTGTAATGAGACAGACAACATGCACTAGGGTGTGTGTGCGAATTATGATTCACATTGGCAAACTATAAAATGTCTAGATATTACAGTTCTGTTATAAATTCACTATAAGTATCAGCAGATCGTCTGCTTTTTATTTAGTTTCAAAATGCATACAAGTGTGATAATAAACTAATTAGGATTATAAGACCAAATATAAAGACGCACATTGACTAGTATCTACATACTGGTGAGTGAACATTAACCATGGGAATGTAGCAAGAAATTTATCGCGCAGTATTGTGACTTCGACCCCCCACCTCGCTTCCGTGGAAGAAATCGTTATGTTATAAGTTGTGTCATGCAAAATCCGTTTGGTTATGATTCCAATACATATTTAACAACGAGGTAGAAAGTAGTCTTGATTTTCTAACTTGATGAAAACAGACTATAATCTCATTAATTCTAACAGATTTTTTTATTTTTAAAAATGGCGGCGCCCTGTCGGGAACATCCGCCAGTCTGAGGATAAATGCTATTTAGGTTTGTTTTCACCGAGTTACAAAATCAAAACTACTTTCTACTGGTAGTAAAATATGTATTTTATTGATAGCCAATAGGATTTTGCATGACATAGCGTATATCATAACAATTTCTCTCGTGGCAGCGAGGTGGGTGTCAATATAATACTACTTACAATATTATTGTTACTTCGACCACAACCTCACTTCCGAGGAAGAAATCGTTATGTTACAAGTTGTGTCATAGAAAATCTTTATGGTGATCAATCATATGCATATTTTACTACAACTAGTAAGTAGTTTTGATTCTTTAACTTCCGTGAAGATATCATTTCAGGCTTCCACAACGCTCGCTTCGCACTCACAAACATAACCCATTTAGCACGAACTGCGGGGTCCTGTGGAAATCTGTGCATGGGGACACCATCGCCCGACCCCTAGGAGCAATTGACGACAAAGCAACGATTCGGCATGTCGTCGTTGATGTCGAGAAATCATCAAAATGATGAGCGTGCTACACATTTTCTATACAACTAACTGAAAATCGTTCCTCATATGACGTCACTGCAGTGCTCTGGCGACAGAGTTACGTAACCTGTCTGTGGTTTCGTTGGCGGGCGAGAGGGAAGCAGGCGACTTTTTGGCCACTTTTAATCGTTCGGTATTAATTAACCACATGTTTTTAAAGAATAAATTTGGTGTTCCGCATAAGACTAACCACAAATCTGTCATATGTAATGGTTAAAAGAGTAACAAAAAACAAAGTTTAGTGGTTCTTTAACGTCGTGCTTGAGAATATTTCGCTCATATGACGACGACGTAGTGGTAGTGGTAGTGGTAGTAGTAGTAGTAGTAGTAGTAGTAGTAGTAGTAGTAGTGGTAGTGGTGGTAGTAGTAGTAGTGGTGGT
The DNA here is from genome assembly GCF_003918875.1 of Haliotis rubra. Taxonomy (NCBI): domain Eukaryota; kingdom Metazoa; phylum Mollusca; class Gastropoda; order Lepetellida; family Haliotidae; genus Haliotis; species Haliotis rubra. The sequence continues at coordinate 567,714 of NW_025767018.1, forward strand.
GGTGATGGTAGTAATAGTAGTAGTAGTAGTAGTAGTAGTAGTAATAATGGTAGTAGTAGAAGTAGTAGCAGTAGTAGAATCGGCAAAAGCAGCAGCAGTGTAGTGGTAGTACCTGCAGTGTCAAAGTCATCGGCCGTTCATGTCCCTGATTTTATTAAAGTTGGTATTCCCCCAGTTTTTTCAAACAAAACATAAACTGAAGCATAGTCAGTCATACTTGTTACATGGACTAGCGTCCGTATAAACACGATGTCCGGTTTAGAAAACCGACCTTATGGATAACACATGTACACCTCGTTAATCCGAATGGTAGCATCACTTGAAGATTGGTCCGTCCGGATCATCACATGTAATTAATATTTGTTTGTTTGCTTGCGGATTACTCAGAAACATTATAGCTTTGTAAAACTCCAGACAATCCAGTGATCATATATGATAATTAAGATATACGATGATACCATGCTAGCGAGCCTGGTTGCCCGATCCCGTTAGACAAGCGTTGGTTGCTGGGGACTAATTCCTGATTGGCAAGGTGTAACTGTATGAGTGTGTAAATATTCTCTAACAACATTGTCCGCTATGTTAGATGTTCAAATTAACGTTGCGTTCACTAAACATATTTCTGATTTGTCAGGTTGAGGACGTCAAGAAAGCTCCAGCGAGAACAAGCAATGAAAGGTTTGTTTGTTTGTTTTTTAGTTTGTCATGTCATTGTTCCTGGCGTCCTGGATCGTTACTCTCGTTGTGCCATCGTACTACCTCGACGTCGTGGATCGTTGCTCATTGTGTGCCATCGTACCTCGACGTCGTGGATCGTTGCTCATTATGTGTCATCGTACCTCGACGTCGTGGATCGTTGCTCATTGTGTGCCATCGTACCTCGACGTCGTGGATCGTTGCTCATTGTGTGCCATCGTACCTCGACGTCGTGGATCGTTGCTCATTATGTGTCATCGTACCTCGACGTCGTGGATCGTTGCTCATTGTGTGCCATCGTACCTCGACGTCGTGGATCGTTCGTTACTACCTCATTAGATCGTTGCTCATTGTCATCGTACCTCGACGTCGTGGATCGTTGACTCATCGTTGCTCATTGTCGTACCTCGACGTGTGTCATCGTACCTGAAAACTCGTTGTTCATGGGTCATCGTACCTCGGCGTCGTGGATCGTTGCTCATTGTGTGTCCTCGTACCTCGACGTCGTGGATCGTTATTTATTGTGTGTCATCGTACCTCGACGTTGTGGATCGTTACTCATTGCGTGTCATCGTACCTCGACGTCGTGGATCGTTGCTCATTGTGTGTCATCGTACCTCGACGTCGTGGATCGTTATTTATTGTGTGTCATCGTACCTCGACGTCGTGGATCGTTACTCATTGTGTGTCATCGTACCTCGGCGTCGTGAATTGTTATTTATTGTGTGTCATCGTACCTCGACGTCGTGGATCGTTGCTCATTGTGTGTCATCGTACCTCGACGGCGTGGATCGTTGCTCATTATGTGTCATCCGACCTCGACGTCGTGGATCGTTACTCAGTGTGTGCCATCGTACCTCGACGTCGTAGATCGTTACTCATTGTGTGTCATCGTACCTCGACGTCGTAGATCGTTGCGCATTGTGTGTCATCGTACCTCGACGTCGTGGATCGTTACTCAATGTGAGTCATCGTACCTCGACGTCGTGGATCGTTGCGCATTTTGTGTCATCGTACCTCGACGTCGTGAACCAGTACTCATTGTGTGTCCTCGTACCTCGATTACGCTATGATCATGTTACTTTACAAAATAACGCATGTAATTGCCGAAATAATACGTGTTATGATTATGACTATGCATGCATGTTACATAGCGACTAACTAAACGTCACGTTTGTTTCAGATGGCTGTCTGTCTCACAAATCCGGCTTAGGGTTCGGCACACTAGCTCTGTACCTCAGATACCTTGTAAGGAGCATGACGATCTGACGACGTGGGTATTAAACACACTGGCAGCTAAACTTGTCTCTTTGTTTTCTCTGGAATGAGTGAATGAGTGAGCATGGTTTTATGCCGATTTTATAAATATTCCAACAATATCGGGGAATCGAAACCGGTTCTTCAGCGTGAAGAGCGGCCGCTTTAACCATTGGGCTACCTAACCACCCCTTCTCTGGATGATGGTTTGAATTGAAACATGAAGAGTATTGCATTTCCACATCACATGAACGTTTCTCTTTCCAGTTCCTTCATTATGTTTCAGTGTAAATTATATTTTAATGTTCAGGAATCATCGACGTTGATGATGATGATGATGATGATGATAATGGTGATGATGACGACGGCTGATATCAATAGTGCACCTGTACTTATTGTTTAAATGATTGATTAAAAGTATATGCCGAAAGAGCATAATCATTAACCTGGGCAACTGATCAGTTCGCATTAGAATTTAATTCTCAACTCCCTGGGGAGTAACAACCCAAGCTGTCTATGAGGTTAAAGATGGTTACACGTCCCTACCTGGTACCCAACTCACTGCTGGGTGTACAGGAGGGCACGTCACACGTAACCTGTAGTTCAGCATGAGTTAAGCTTGCTGAACATGACCACCCATCCACCTACTCTCCGTGACCAACGCTGTATGTAAACAGGACCTACGTCCTGAAGTCCGTGAACTTGAGGGGCGGTTGGGTAGCCTAGCGGTTAACCTTTATCACACCGGTACTAGATCCCATTGTCAAAAACACTTCAAATTTACAGGAGGGTCTCATATTGGTGTAACTAAGAGAAATCCAAATTTTCATACTGATATCTTAACGGTTTCAGAGATAAAGCGGCGTAAAACCATATTCACTCAGTGAAGTTGAACGTCACTTGGAACAAGGTTTAAGGTTCCCTGTACATTAATACCCGCTAAAGCTGAACATGACAGGGTTCGTGGAATCGAGATATTGAAGTCGCTGAGTGGGGTTCTGATGACCAAGGATCCTACTTGGATCGGATCCACAAACCCCGCCGGTCATAAACTGGTTTTCGTTTTAAAGGTCTGACTGCAAAGTCTTCATAAGATTGTTATAAGTCTTTTCTATAAATGATTGGACATCATAATTTCGTTTCATACCTATAATCTAGTACTATTCAATCTATGCGTAATTATCTATTATTCGCGAAACGGAAAACCCCCATGATGAGTGAGTGAGTTACGTTTTACGCCGCTTTTAGCAATATTCCAGCAATATCTTTGCTGGGGATACCAGAAATGGGTTTCACACTTTGTATCCATGTGGGGACTTGAACCCGGGTCTTCGGCGTGACGAGCGAACGCCTTAATCACTAGGCTACCCCACCGCCCCACCCCAGTGATGACACCTCGCACCTACACGAAACCACACCGCCGAGTCACTGATACAAGTACTAGTAGTTGTAGTGACTGACATGCCGTTATCTGATCAGGGCGGTGGGGTAACCTAGTGGTTAAGGCGTTCGCTCGTCACGCCGAAGAAACGGGTTCGATTCCCCACATGGGTACAATGTGTGAAGCCCATTTCTGGTGTCCCCCGCCGTGATATTGCTGGAATATTGCTAAAAGCGGCGTAAAACCAAACTCACTCACTCACTCATCGTTATCTGATAACGTCCAGGGCTTGTCAGGAGCAGCTCGGCGTGACATTGGGATAGATATATGAACAATTTCTATGAATGAAGATGGGGAGTGGAATGTTGATTTAATCGCCTGTGTCTATTTCACGAAAACAACTTTTAATCCTTGCATGAGTACTTGTCACGTTACTATTCTGAACAGGCCGTTTACATTACCATTAACCTCGTCAGTGGATCAATATGCGCACGCATTTCTCAACTCCCTGGGGAATACTTGAAACTTGCCATTTGAGAAACTGGGAAGTACATTACTGCTATTTTTTATAGATAACAAATTCTTTACCTAAAATAAGTTGTTATCCCTAACGTTTGTCAATATTCCCGAGAGTGAGTGAGTTTAGTTTACGCCGATTTTAGCAATATTCCAGCAATATCACAACGGGGGACACCAGAAATGGTCTTCACACATTGTACCCATGTGGGGAATCGAACCCGGGTCTTCGGTGTGACGCGTCACTCCCCCACTACGGTATATTTTGTGCTGTGTTAAAGTTTATTCCCATAACAGAATGACTTACATCGCGTTTGTTTATCAGTGGAAACGAGTGGAAACGTTTGTTGCCAGTGTCAAATATGGTAAGTGGTGATCGAAGCGTCATGTAAATATTAATACATACGATAGTATTACAGTGTAAAAAAATCCCTGTTCCCTGAACTGACATATACTTCGTTTCAAACGTTTAGACTCACTAGTGTTAATATAGCCACTTACCTCAGGCAACTGTTCTAAACTAAATTTTGCAAAATATTCCATACTGTTTACACATGAACTGGTGTATTGAAAAACAAATTCGTCACGTTGAAAAGATTATTGTCATGAGTTCAATAAATGATAAAAATCATTGAAAATTGTCGAATTCTTAACAAAACTTTAAACCAAAACGCAGCTGTTCACATGAACGATATTTGCACATGCTTTTCAGCAATTTGATGCATGATCCTCGTGCAATTCATTAGCATATATTTTGCAGTTGGTTTTGCCCATTTAGTGGAGAAATTTACCTTCGATGTAACCATATTATATATTCATAACATATAGTTAGTGTTTTCAGTTGGGACACGGATGACGGGCGTTTCAAAGTGTGGCATGGTATACTATGAACTCACTGGTCTCGGTTCAGCGACTATCTCGTCAGTCAGTTCTCGTCAGGTGAACCTGAGCGTGTCAGTTACGTTTTAAAAATTAAAAGACAGACAGTAGACCTCAACCACTCCTATATCTACTGGCATTGAAAACCCTTCAAGTGTGAGACAAAACGACTGTAGGTGTTTGAGAAAGGGTAGATATGCTGCGGTGTCTCAGTGGGAGGGACGGTGGGGTAGCCTAGTTGTTAAAGCGTTCGCTCGTCACGCCGAAGACCCGGGTTCGATTCCCCACATGGGTACAATGTGAAGCCCATTTCTGGTGTCCCCCGCCGTGATATTGCTGGAATATTGGCGAAGGTGGAGTTAAACCATACTAGTGAAAGGGGCAAGCATTGTCAAGGATGTTGCATTGTCAAGGATGTTGCATTGTCAAGGATGTTGCATTGTTAAGGATGTTGCAGTGTCAAGGATGTTGCAGTGTCAAGGATGTTGCATTGTCAAGGATGTTGCATTGTCATTGTAGGATGTTGCATTGTTAAGGATGTTGCATTGTCAAGGATGTTGCAGTGTCAAGGATGTTGCATTGTTTAGGATGTTGCATTGTCAAGGATGTTTCATTGTCAAGGATGTTTCATTGTCAAGGATGTTGCATTGTTAAGGATGTTGCATTGTCAAGGATGTTGCATTGTCAAGGATGTTGCATTGTCAAGGATGTTGCATTGTCAAGGATGTTGCATTGTTAAGGATCACGGGGAATTTCGACGCATTATGGGATATATGCAGGGTAGGTGCTTTGGGATCAACACTGCCTTGCACAGATTTCAGTTATATCACTATACTACCTGTCAGCTTAATGAGTGAGTGAAAGAGTTAGTGAGTTGGGTTTTACGCTGCTTTACGCAATATTCCAGCAACATCAAGGCGGGGGACACCAGCAATGGTCTTAACACATTGTACCCATGTGGGGAATCGAACCCGGGCCTTCGGCGTGACGAGCGGACGCTTTAACCACGAGGCTACCCGACCACCCCCTTAATGAGGAAGGGAAGCCTAAAGTGATGGTGGTCTTTGACGTTAACCTCTTCAGTAAAAATCACAAGCACAGGTATGACGCTGACAAACCTCGAAACGGTTTGGACAGGCTTTCCAAAACACGATTATACATTGCTGGCGTACCAAAGTGACGCAACTCTGCACAGCGAATTTCGGCACCTAAGACGACTGGGACACCGTCTACGAAATATGGAAGATAAACTCTTGCACAGCGAATTTCGGCACCTAAGACGACTGGGTCACCGTCTACGAAATATGGAAGATAAGCTCTTGCACAGGAACGATCTCCAACATAACATGTCCATGTTAATGGTATTATCAAGAATTGCTCATCATTGGATCCGAATGATGTGCACTGACTGATAGACACACACAAATGTTTCAAATCTATACACACACTGTCGTCGAGTACATACGACATATATCGTTATGTTGATTGATAATGAACAACAACATATTTAAGGGCTATGGTATATTGAAAAGGACATCCTCAATCTTTCGCTTTTTTATGATCAAATACGAGAAAGTTTATCACAATATATATTTCGTGGGTTAATAGACAAAGTTAAGGCTTTAAGAATGAAGTTCCTTGACGGTTTGGTCTGTAGAAAGAGAAATATTGCCCTTGTTATGGCGTCTTTCACTGGGCGTCTATCATCTCCCGCAGCGCTCTGGTCCTCTTCATCATTGCAAGATGGATGAAGAGTGCCATTTCCATGAGATCAGAATCGACGTTCACCTTACTAGGGTCTTCGTCCTCTTCACGACTTGAAGGAACTTCGGCAACAAGGGTACGACGGTTTGGTGGTAATGATTCATCTTCAAGATCTGGTCTTAAATCGGGAGCTCTTGACCTTCTGAAAAATGGATCAACGTAATCAGACGCAGGAACGGGTTCAGATTTCGTACTTTTAGACGAAAGTGTACTGAGATTACTTTTCCTGGAGGCCTTCGAAAAACTTCGAAGTGGAACATCAGGATCTTTCGAACAACCGGGAGTTGGCTCAAACTCTGTCGAAGTTCCGGGTTGAGGATCATCCTCTGCAGGGGGTCTAGATGATGTTGGGATTTGTTCGTTGTCGGGGTCTTTCGAGCAACCTGGCATCGGGGCTACTGTCATGGGTTTAGGATAATCAGCTGGGGAGGTAGGCAATACCGCAACTGGTTGGTGATCAAAATCTTTCGAACAGCCTGGCGTCGGGTCTACAGTCTCAACGGGAGCCAAATCAGACTGCGCTGTTCTGTTCTTCTGCGCCTCGCCAACATCTTGTACGTCATCATCCTGCAACGTTTTCACGACTTCTTGATCGGAAACATCTTGGTCGATGTTGCTGTAAATTAGAACGTCGTAAGGTAACATACGTGATCATGTGTTGGCATGTTGTCGAAAATATGAGATATAGAAATGTTGTGATTCAGAAAGTAAATTGTAATCCGCTCGCTCGCCCACTCACTCACTCACTCACCCATTCAAACTATATAATGTGTTCATTATGATGACTCGGTGAACCATAAAAGACCTCGGTACACAGTTAATCCTAAAGTGACTTATGAATGATTGATGTCAGAGTGTCCCTCGTATCGAAACAATGACCTTTTAGACGCCAAACATGTGCGCTATTGAAGAACCCACGGGGGATTCCGGCCATCAACATCTTCATTATGGACAATTTAATTATCAACAATAATTAATTTCCTTCTATTATCACGCGAATGGTTTTCAGCCGTTACTAATCCAATGCAGACAAGACACCCCATAGTCCGCATTTGAAACCGTGTAAAGAACTCAGTTTAATTGTATATTTGTTTTCTTTGGTTATACTGCTTTTTCTTTTGACATTAAAGAAATGAATTTGAGATACTGCGACCCAGTGAGTGAGGGTATTTGTTAAAGTCGGCTATTTCGAACATTGGACGGAGAAACAAGAGACAAGAGAGCAGATTATTCCCCCGGTGTACGATGACCCTGCCATCTTGACCACCTGTTCCACATCCAATCCTCTTTTAACGGCGGCACAGAGCTGCGAGATTTTATGGCACCGTTATACATGGTGATTATTGATTTCATACTTTTAAGAACAATGTCCACAACATACAAAGCCAAACTACATGTAACTAAATAAACAAAAAGGATAGTACCAAAAAAATATCTTGCATTCAATCAATCTTTATTTCAGTACTTAAAAAGGCCACAGGCCTGTAGTACATTTAGAGTTTACATGAGTAGATAGAAGTCATTTATAAATTCTTTCTATAACAATACTTTTTCTTAATCTCATAGCGAAATAGATGTACATTGCCAGATTCTGTTATATTGATGTGGTAGTATCTGTTAATAGTGAAATTAATGTTCTTACACTTGGATGCTTATAATAGTAGTTCGTTCGTAGAGTCGTATAAACAGGACAGATTAGAAGAAAATGTAGTTCATCCTCAACAGTACTCATATTACATAACTGACATAGTCTGTTTTCTCTTTGTATACCTGCATACCTGCCAGTTTCAATAATATAATTCATGGGAAGAGCAACGAAAACGAGAGAGAGCTATACGGAACTTCTTTACGCCGATTTTTGCTAAATAGTCTTCAGAACGTATGTCCGATTTCCATTGATTATAGTATAAACATTTTGTGGATAGAAGTAGTGATTCCGACCAAGACTGGAAATAGATATCTTTCATTCTTTGTGTAAATGATATGATAAAATTGGTATGCAACTGAACATTGTGATCACACCACACATAACCATAACCAGTTTTGTACAACAACTCCCTAATATCACTCACCCAATTTCTTTTCCCATTTTCGTCATACAATTTCATCATATCATAACATTTTTTCGGAAAGCTATTGCATGGCATATGCAGTAATCTTACCCAATACTTTATGGCTTTAATGGAAGAGTATATAAACAAGGGGAATCTACCTAATTCTCCGTAAACCATCCTATTACATGTGTTCGGTTTTACACCAAGAAACAGTTTGCATGCATATAAATGAACTCTTTCAATACTGTCATATTGTTGTAATCCAATATTTCAGAGCCATATAGAAGTATTGGACTTATCTTCATATCGAATATTTTAAAGAATGTATTAAAGGACATTTCACCCAACGATCTCATATTATTATAAACACCAATTAAGATTTTCAAGGCTTGTGCTGACGCTTGTTTTGTGTGTTTGGACCAGGAAAGGCTATTACAAAAATATACACCCAGATACTTATAAACACTGGTAGTTTTGAATAGTTGCTCTTTATAATATCATTTTTCTAATTTAGAGAGCTTTCCACCTTTCTTAAAGACGATAATTTTGGTTTTGTCTCTGTTTACACTCAATTTATATTAGTCAGAAAATTTGTCTAATTCATCTATTTGTTTCTGTAAACCGCTAACAGTACTAGAGAATAGTACAATATCATCGGCAAAGAGTAGCAGAAATAGTTGTATTGTATCTGGGTGTAGTTGAATCCCATTCGTACATGTGTCACATATTTGTATTGCTAATTCATTAATGAAAAACGTACAAAGGAAAGGGCTTAAAATACAGCCTTGTCTAACACCTAGTTCACTAATGAAAGGTTCAGATAATTCATGCTGATTCCTTACACACACTTTAACATTTTCGTATATACTCTTCAACATTTTATTCATTTTACTACTAAGACCGTGCGATTGTAGAAGTCTCCATAGTTTATCCCGCTGCACAGAATCGAAAGCCTTTGCAAAATCAACGAATAGTGCGTAGAACTTTCCACCTTTTGAGCTGAGGTATCTTTGTATTAGGCTATACAGTATAAAGATATTATCTGTTGTTGTATATCCCTCCCTAAAGCCCGCTAGACCCTCGTATATCTGATCCATGACGTCAGTCCATTTAACTAATCTTTTGTTGATAATGTAAGTAAATAACTTGCCAAATATACTAAGTACAGTTATTCCACGGTAGTTATTGGTATCTTTAGGGTCACTCTGTTTATAGACTGGAACATGAATGCCAACTGACAAAGATTCAGGAAAGTTCCCAGTGTCGAGGATAATATTGAAAATAAGCTCAAGATATGGAAGTAAAAGATCAGATGAATGTTTGAAAAATTCCGGGAGGATGTTGTCTAATCCTGGTGACTTATTACACTTTAGATGTTGTATACTGTTAAGTATTTCATCTCTACTTATTGGGGCATCCAATATGTCGGAGGCTACACCTGAAATATGAGTAGACTCAGTATCGTTCACATTGTCTTGTCTATTTGGATCTGGGTTGTTATCAGAGGTAGAGAATAATGACTGAAAGTAATTGAACCATTCGTCGATTTCAATGTTATTATTTTGGCTTTTCTTAGGATTTAGTGTTTTAAGTTCATACCAGAATTTTTTGGCATCATTTATATTATTTTCTAGGTTTTTTCTTTTCTGTTCCATAAATCCCTTTCTCTTTTCCTTGCAGGTTGTATTATATCTGTTTCTAGCTTTGTGATATCTCTCCAGGGATTGCAAGGTTTTATCTTTTCGGAAGGAGTTAAGAAATTTACACTGTTCTTTTTTTAAATGATTACATTCTTCATCATACCAGATATTCGTATTATGTTTTTCTGAAAAGGGGCGTATCCGTCTTTTCATATCAAAAGCAGCTAGACATAATGCTTCTACGACATAATCTACACATTGACTTATATCAGTGAATGCTACATCAACAGATTTATCAAATAAGTCTTGTATATCATCAGATAGTAGATTATTTCTGAATTGCGACAGCATCTTGCTATTCCAAACAAATTTGTATGCTTCATGATCAGATTTATATTTACCACTCATAGTCTTGCAATGAGAAGGACCAGAGCGCCGATGGCGGTGATAGACGCCTATTAAAAGACGCCATGCAGACTTGGTAAAATTAAATGTGTAAAAACCATCACACACACACACGCACGCACGCACGCACGCACGCATGCACACCCCAAAATAAATAAAAATAAATAAATAATTTAAAAAATAAGTGATTAAATAAAAAAATAATTTAAAAAAATTATGAAATAAACTTTAAATAAACAAATTAAAGGTCCAAGCATACCTTGTAAGCTCTTCTTGGGCGTAGTTCTTCTCACCCTTGTCTTTGGTGCCATTGGGTTTGGCGGCGGTCATGGGTTTATTGACTTTCTTTGAAGATTTGCTTTCTGAAAACATATATTTAAATATATTACAAGCTATTGAATTGACAATCAATTACGTTTGTCACATTTAAAGGAAATATCGTTTTTAATTTTCTTAATTGACCTGTAAGCAATTAGCTATTTGAGAATACCTTTTTCTTCGGGGAAGTCATAGCCTCATTATAGACCTGTTACGACCTTCTCCAACTGACGTCCTTTGTTATGGAAAGTAATTAAGATTAATTAATTTCGGAACTTAATGAACTTGATTAACAATTTTCTTTCTTCGATATTCAGTCACGCTTTACTTACTTTTGAATATATCATCTTCTTTGTATTTTGTTGCTAAGATTCCTTTCAAGTTTTTTATTCTGCAATACACAGATGCCAGTGTGGAGATACGATTCAGATCTTTCTGTGGTAGCTTAGAACTGCTGAGTTGCAGTTTTTGTACTACCCAGTCTTGAAGTTCAAGGTCGGCGGCGCTCTGGCGTCGTCTGGAGAATGCTCGACGTGATGTGAGTCTTGGATCTGAAGGAGAGAGGTATGAATTATCCTTAGATACCGTTGAATGTTTTCCCTATAGAATAGAAGGTTTAGCCATTTAGTCATTTAATTAACATGTTCAAATTAATTGATTAAAATGAATCTACCTCACTATAACAACCTGAATTTCAAGATCCGTGAAGGTCCAGTTTAGAATTGATCTTCAGTAACCCATGCTTGTCGTAAGAGGCGACTAACGGGATCGGGTGGTCAGGCTCGCTGACTTGGTTGGCACATGTCATCGTATCCTAATTGCGTAGATCGATGCTCATGCTGCTGATCACTGGATTGTCTGGTTCAGACTCGATAATTTACAGACCGCCGCCATATAGCTGGAATATTGCTGAGTGCTGCGCAAAACTAAACTCACTCACTCACAGTCCCTTAACCACCTTAATTACCCTACTGCCTAGCCCTTCCCGCAAAGGTAGAGCTCTCAATGAAGCAAGTATAGAATCTCACATCTCACTCGGGCCACTTTTCAATTTAAATGGGTTTATTAAATTTTGTTAATATCAAAATTATATATATTCAGAGACTAACCGTTAGTCTGACGTACCGCCACCTTAGGCGGACTGATACATGTGACCCGAGGCTCAGAAATAGACGAATAGGGGGTGATATCAGTGAGGAATTGTTTTACTTGTCAAGTTTGTTGCTTGAAATAAAGTTGAAAAAATACACATGTCAATTTTAATGGGATATCAAAAGAGAGCACCAACTACAATATGTGTCAATGATATCGGTCTTCAGTAACCCATGCTTGACGTAAGAGGCGACTAACGGGATCGGGTGGTCAGGCTCGCTGACTTGGTTGACACATGTCATCGTATCCCAATTGCGCAGATCGATGCTCATGATGTTGATCACTGACTTGCCTAGTGTAGATCGCCGCCAAACTAGATACAACTTGGCGACCTGCTTGGCCGTGGCAAGTCAGTTACTTTTACAGGTTTATAGAACCTTTCAAAATTAAAATGATTTTTGAGAAACCTTTTAGCAAAAATAATCCTAAAAACCAAATCCACTCATGTCCAGCAAGAGCACGACAGGAAAAGCCATGAAGATGACACCGTAGTAGAAGGCCTGTCCGCCACAACAGATGATCCAGACAATCTACGATATGGGGATACCTCCAAGGTAGATTCAAAGACAATTTCCCGGGAGACATTCAGTTATCACAGACACCTTTGCACTAAAGAAATCATCAGCTCTTTTGGTTCCAAAATGGACATCTGATCAAAAACGCATCAGGCACATATCTTGTGATAATCTAACCCTGTTAGAAGCTGATCCAGAAAGGTTCTTACAAGAATCAGTCACCATGGTCGGCTCGCCAAACAACAAGATAAAGTAGGTGCAATCGACAGCACCTCGGAAGGTTAATGCCACCTTGTTCTGAGATATTTTTTTTTCGTATATGAGAAAGGATACAGACAATAAAATATTTAAGAGTGGAAGTCAATGCTCCAGACATACATGTAACAAGCAAAATTCTTCCACATAATGTGGGCGGTGGGGTAGCCTAGTGGTTAAAGCGTTCGCTCGTCATGCCAAAGACCCGGGTTCGATTCCCACATGGGTACAATGTGCGAAGTCCATTTCTGGTGTCCCCCGCCGTGATATTGCTTGAATATTGCTAAAAGCGGCGTAAAATAAACTCACTCACTCCAAATAATTATAAAGAAATATACTGCAAGAGAAAATATACGCCCTTTTTAAGTAACAGCTAAAATGAAACACATAAGAAAGAATTATTTAAAGGGTATGTATTTCACACAGATGTCGCAATTGTATTTTGGATAACAAGTATCCAGTGTTTCAGCCAAGAACGGTTTGCTTACGATGTTTTTTGTCATTTTTAAAGTGTATGCTTTCATTTGCCCGGTGGTTTACATCAACTTACCGTTACCGATAACAGATGTCTCCCTCTGGCCACGTCCGTGAGATCGATTAGGTTTTGTCGTGTCTCCCATCTCGGTCAACTTTAGCCTCTTGCAATTATCAAAATAATCCCATAGTCAATACAAGCATATGTGACTATCGCCTGAATAAACACAGCAAGGTAAGCTCGGTGTCTTATATCTGAATATAGCTGTCCGTTCTCACGATGCTGAAGTCAATTGACATGTGTTCATTTCAGCCGGTGAGTATATTGACGAGCCAGTGATTGACGTGTGGTATGTTCACTCTCTGGATCAACGACGACAACGACAGCGAAAACATCCCGGCTTCCATTAGGTTCTAGAGTGACGGTGACAACTTGAATGACTATTGACTTTCATGTCAGATTGTCAGGAGCGACTGAGTGCGGCCATTCAGCTTTATTTCCTCAAGCACAACTTCTCGTTTGTGGCTACAGATTAAAAAATGATGTTGACACATCATTCATTATTGTGGAAAACGGTAGAATAATCAGTTTTGTAATGAGTTTCGTATACTGTCACATTTTTTATTAATTAGATTATGAACACGATTGACATATTGTTTAGGCTACGGTTTTTAGATTTATTTAACTGTCTTAATACTTGAATCGTTTTAATCACGCATTAAACAAATATACTGTATTGTAATTCCACGAAAATCCACGCGACAAATATTGTTTCCATATTCATGAGACGTCCATGTTTCCACATTCATAAAACATTCATGTTTCCATATTCATGAGGCATCAAAACATTCATATTCATGAGACATCCGTATTTCCATATTCATAAAGGTCCATTGTAAAATTCCTATACCTATCATGCGCATGTGTTAATGAATTACTGTCAGTTTTACAACGGGTATTCGTCAAAGGATAGCTCATTATATCCCCGGGGGCACCTGTCAAAGAACCCATACAAAGACAAAGACTTTTTTCATCTGGAAAACAATGAAAAACACGGAATGTTATGGGATATCATGTTTGTGGCTGATGCCTCAACTGGAACTTTTACAAACAAACAAACATCGTGTAACAAACAAACAGATTTGAAACAACCAGGTGTTAAAAATAGAGGATTTCATGCTTGCTGAACACAATGCGAAAATATAAAATAATAGATAATACATTCTTCAAAAAAGGAAAAAAGAAACGCATAAGCTTTTTATAGAAGAATTTATTGAGCAATTGTTTCATGTAATTTCAATGGTAAGAAGGTGAAAATTCACACGTCTATAGGCCAAGAATTCGCACAACACAACACAAGACAACAGCAGTCTTTATTGTTTCTGTTTACTTGAGTCCACAAGATGGCATCAAAGGCAGTACTTTGTATGGCCACTATTGGCAGCAATTACTGCTCGGCACCGTCTCGGCACAGAATGGATGTATGTCATGACATTGACGTTAGAATGCAATGTGAAGTAGCGTTGTCATGCTGGAACAACCCCTCTGTCGGTCCATAATCGGAAGCATGTGACGTGCAAGGACTTCGTTGATGTACCGATTTGCTGTCAAATTCCCCAGAACCACCACTTAATTAGATCTTTGTGTGCTGGATATCACACCCCACACCATGACACTGTTTCCACCGAATCTGTCGATCTGTCGAATGCAATTAGGGGCAAAATGTTCATTTCTCCGACGGTATACACGCTGTCTTCCATCTCGCCTGTGAAGAAGAAATCGTGATTCCTCATTGAACCAGACTCGCCTCCAGTTTCTAAGGTTCCAGTTCCGGACTCTTCGAGAAGCGATTGCGCCGATGAAAGTCTCTCAAAACAGGGGCGACAACTGTCCTTCTTGGCCGAATCCCCACTGCATGCAATCGATTCCTGACAGTTTGGTCGGAAATTCTTCTCAAACCAGGGATGATGCGATGTGCAGTCTCCATGGCTGTGGCAAGACGATGACGCAAGAGAGCAGCCCGGATGTAGCAGTCCTTGGCATGGGTGGTAACTCTTGGACGGCCGCTTCTCGGGTGATCTTGGGTCAAATTGGTCTGCAGGAAAAGATCCCAAAGGCGAGATATGTTGTTCTGATGAACATTGAAATGTCGGGCAACTGCAGACTGCGACTCCCCAGCTTCAAGGCGGTCTATGACGATGTTTTGATTGGCGGCACTGAGTCGTGATTTCCTGTTTTCCAGGCAAAAACGAATGACAAAATTGAACACAACGTTTGCCTTTCAATAGTGATCGATACCACATGCGTTTTCGCTTTCTTGCGCGTACAATTTGCTTTGCATATTTTCTTGGTGACGTTTTGGCGAATATTTCTTCAAACGCTTCTAAAATAAGGGCAAAAGTTAAAATTAGCTCTGAAGCTGTTTACAATCACACAAAGATGATGTTTTGTAAAGAAATAGTATATTTGTATTGTTCTTGCCGCAGCTATATGAGTCCAATATTCTCAAAATCACCTATGCGTTTCTTTTTTTGTAAAAGTGTACTTCCCATTAATATATTTCAAATTCTAAATGTAAAAAGAAACAATAACAGCCTACTGTCTATGTTCGCCAACGTGACCTGTACCGCACTTAACATCACACGGGGAGAATTAATAAACAATTCAACCATATCGATCAGAAAAAGTAACAACCTATTCACAGCATCATTAGTAGGAAACGATAAGTCTACGTCACACACGGAGACATTAAACAAAAGATATAAATATAATGCAGTTTTATATATTGCTGACAGCAACATCTGAAGTATTAAGCACTTCTGTCGCCAACAGTACAGTGTACAAAAAGAAAATGTATTGGTTGTGCAACATATTAAGTCCGCAGTACAGATAATAAATCTTGACGTAACATTATATATTTTACGATTTAATTATTAAGAAGTGTGTGAAAACGGTAATCAATTTATTTTCCAATTAACGGAACAGTTAAACCAATTTCATATTGATTTTGACCCATTTTTTATGAAACTGAAGAAGGGGAGATCGTTGAGGTGAACCAGCTGTCACTTTGAAGTATATGCTGTTGAAATAAGGTAGGGGATCACGAAATATACAGCAGTGTTACATTGAATTATACGGGTGTCAAATAATAATAAAGACTCTTCTACAGTTTTGACTCCGGTCCATGGAAGAACGTTGAATGTGAAGTTTTACGCAAGTGCAGATGTGCAAAAATACTCAAACAATCTTCTGATGACGCTAATGAGCCACCCCAGCAAATGTCCTAAACGATTACAATAACGTCACACTCTCAATTAAGTTGTTTTCAAAAAGGAAAATCATCTACATCTACATTTTAACATCGTCGTGTTTGTGGTCACAAGTACCTCAAGCCTGATTACCTTTCATCTGACTGCGAGAAGGGGGTAGCCTAGTGGTTGAAGCGTTTGCTCGTCACGCCGAAGACCCGGGTTCGATTCCCCACATGGGTACAATGTGTGAAGCCCATTTCTGGTGTCCCCCGTTGTGATATTGCTGGAATATTGCTAAAAGCGGCGTAAAGCTTAACTCACTCACTCACTCACTCGTTATTCATCCCCTTGATAACGCACAGATGTGTCAGAAACATCGGGGAGCCGAGTGACGTCACTCATTCATGAACGTTGAGTTGTGATTTATTGCGCCACTACGATGAGAAAATATGAAATTTGAATCTATTGGACCCTAAACTGGTGCAATTTATGGTGAGAAAGAAACAGATTACTGAACTCGTGTTTGTCAGATACAGTTTATCTTACAACGAGTAGTTTCAAAACGTATTCAATGAGCGAAAGCTGTCACAGTGAATTTTTTGCTTTAACTTGCTTTTGTTGGGCAAGCAGATTTCACATTTATTGAGAAATTAAAGATATCCTAACTGTTTTAAAGATATCTGTATTCTATTTAGATATATCAATAATGTTTTTAAAGATATCATAGTGAACATGATTGTATGAAAAATTAATTCAAGATATCTTAAATTCAATTCAAGATATCTGGAAATAATTTCTCATATCCACAATGCATTACATACATCTCTACTCAATTAGAGATATCTTGAATTGAATTAGAGATATGTTTAATTCAATTAGAGATATCTTCAATTCTGGCCATAAAATACACTTGACGATATCTCTATATCAATTATTTATATCTGTAACAGGAAAGGATGGCAAAAGTATTTCAATTTGAGATATCTTTGATTCATTTCAAGATATCTCTAATTCAATTCAAGATATCTCTATTTACATTCAAGATGTCTTTAAAACAATTATGATATCAGGAATTTCTCAATATATTATCTCTATTTGAAATATCATTAATTCAATTCAAGATATCTCCAATTCAGTTCAAGATAACTTTAATTATAATTACAGTTATCTGTTTTGACAGCAAGATATCAGGAACTGAATAACAGATATCAATAAGAACATGAATTTGTACATATCTTTAAATCCCATTCCGATATCATTACTCTAATCTAAGATATCAGCAGTTCTTTCCAAGATAATATACTCATGCCAATAATGGTTGTCACCCCTTCAATTTTTTTAATTGGAAAGGGGGTGTGGGTGGGTGTGTGAGGTGTGTGGGGGCTTGGGTGGGGGGGGGGGGTGACAACCATTATTGGCATGTGTATATTAAAATGCCTCATTATACCCTTAATCCACAATATCATTAATCTCTATAATTATCTCTATTCGAGATATCTTCAATTCATTTCATGATATCTTCAATTCAAGATACCTCTATTTATCATTCGATTTAAGATATCAGTATTTCTTAATAAATGTGAAACCGGCTTGTCATGCTTTTGCTCGTTAGATCTCTTTTAAAACAACTCGTTGTAAGCTAAATGGTATCGGACACACACTTATGCAGTAGACTCTGTCTCATGAATGAATGAGTGACTAATCATCGTACCGGCATTACGCACGACTGTACCGAAATCAACCGAAGTCAACTCTGAAATTTCACTATCGTATTTCAAGAAAGTAGGCGACCATAAACATGGACTGTCATACTTCACTACCGACTGTAAAATGTTCCCGATTCATTCTTTGTTACCTTACAACTATACCAAAAACAAATATCTCTTACAATTTCGGACCCGTGAAGGTCCGGGTTACAATATTGATCTTTAGTAACCCATGCTTGTCGTAAGAGGCGACTAACGGGATCGGGTGGTCAGGCTCGCTGACTTGATTGACACATGTCATCGGTTCCCATTTGCGCATTTGGATGCTCATGCTGTTGATCACTGGATTGTCTGGTCCAGACTCGATTATTTACAGACCGCCGCCATATAGCTGGGATATTGCTGAGTGCGACGTAAAACTAAACTCACTCACTCACTACAATTTCGGAATCTTTAGTTTTATCCGTATCACCTGCGTTGTTTTAAGAATTTACCTGTCTATAAAATAAACGTAAATCATTTTCAAGAGTATCCAATTTTCGAAGGGAGAGAACTGCAGTGTGATGGATTGTCAATTCTCAAACGGTCATCCATTATAGGATAATGACCACTGGGAATTCCCCGAACGTTAATATTTGATTGTTAAGAACACTTTTCCCAACGTTTTGGCCTCGAGATGGAATTCCATAATGCCAGACTTGCCTGACGTTCAGGGTGAATTGGATCGAACGAGGTTTTCTTCAGAACGTACTTCATGTGGATTCATTATTTATGTCCAAGACGCCAACGGTTGGATGGATTCTGTACAGATGTTAAAGTTGCATTGTGAACATTGGTACTGGTAGTTTGTTTGTTTGTTGTTTAACGATCCACTTAGCAACATTACAGTCATTTGACGGCGGCCATATGCCATTAAAATCGATTTTTTTAACCAAACAATCTGAATAAGTTATTGATTTTATGTGAGATGATCGGGATTCGATGACGTGTGGCCTGAACGACTCCTGAAGATCCAGATCAGAATTGGTCTTCAGCAACTTATGCTTGTCTTCCGTTAACACCCGGGTTAGAAATGTTCTTCAGCAACCCTTGCTTGTGTTCCGTGAAGATACGGGTTAGAATTTAGTTTCAGCAACCTATGCTTGTCTTCCGTGATGATCCTGGTTGTAATTGGCTTTCAGCAACCCATACATGTCATAACGGCGACAAGCAGGATAGGGTAACTTGGTTGGCACATGTCATCGGTTCCAGTTGCGTAGATCGATGCCCTTGCTGTTGATCACTTGATTGTCTGGTTCAGAGTTGATTATCAACAGACCGTCGCCGTGCAGCTGGGATATTGCAGAGTTGGTGTTCAACAGAAAACACAAACACTGGCATGAACACCCGATGAATCAGATCACCTGTTACGACCAGTATAGGCTGACTGGTTCCAGTTCTAACCGGATTCCCCAAGCGGTCTGACAGCACGTAGCTAGTAGGATGATACCACTTCGAGAACAGCACGTTATATTTAGCTCGTACTTTTACTCCTCGCTACCAACTGTATACTATACACAAGAGTGACACATTATGACACGTGTTTGAAATAGATTCAAGTTGGCAGTCTGCCATTTGGATAACGTTATTGTGAAGATTTAGCGCTCACAGAGCTCTTCACACCATCCTTTGAAAAAGGAGATTGTGACAAGTGAACTTGACACGCAAATATACTGCAGGCTATTAGAAACTATACAAATTTGAAACGACCAGCCCAACACGAATTCTGCCTACCACGACCTTTCGGCCTGTACTATTTGGAATTGCTTGACATGTGACTTATGGCCGATGGGATGTGTTTCGTTTCAGTGGAGACTCCTGACTGGCTCTTTTCTGGCCTTGACTTATTCCATTATTCCATAACATATTCCATATTACTAAAGAATTAGAGAGTAGACTAGGAGTGTTTGTTTGTTGTGTAGCGCCGCACTCAGCCATATTCCAGCTATATGGCGGCGGTCTGTAAATAATCGAGTCTGGACCAGACAATCCAGTAATCAACAGCATGAGCATCGATCTATTGGGATACGATCACATGTGTTAACAAATTCAGCCGGCGGTGGGTAGCCTAGTGGTTAAAAACGCCGATGGCCCGGGTTCGATTCCCCATATGGGAACATCAGAAATGAAGCCCATTTCTGATGTTCCCCGCCGTGATATTGCTGGAATATTGCAAAAAGCGTCGTAAAACCATACTCACTCACTAAACAAATTCAGCGAGCCTGACCACCTGATCCCGTTAGAAACCGCCTTCAAGCATGGGTACTGAAGACCAATTCTAACCCCGGATCAGACTAAGATTGAGAATACTCATTAGCGTTACGGACTAGAAGTGTAACAGTCATCTCTGAAATAATTTTAAAAAGAAAATAAGTAAAAGTTTCGTAGTACATTTATTTTGAAAACACTATCTGTTTTAATAGGGGTAGCCTAGTGGTTAAAGCGTTTGCCTGTCACACCAACGTGTCGGGTTCGATTCTCCACGTGGTACAATGGGTGGAATGTAGCTAAAAATAAAATCACTTGTTTATCGACTATGCTATAGTCTGTAAGATTTTAATCTCCTTGTGATAACAAAAGTTACAAAATCACAATTACAGGCCCCATCACTGACAGCTGCCACCAACATCGAGTCACAGGGGCTTGTAACGCTAAAAACGGCCATCAAGGCATATACTGTCACTGACGGGTCTTATTACTATATAAAAGGAAAGAGATGTAACGAGGTCAACACACCAGGTTCGTTTCAGGGCGAATTCAACAATACTCACTGTATTTATGCCATTTAAAGTATGCACACATTTCAAGCCAATAGATTTACCTACAAAATGAGCCATACAGCACAAAAATCGATGCAGTACTTTGGGAGCTAGGGTCTTCGGAAGCTCGAAAAACGATATTGTCTAGGTATCCTATAATCTCCGAGAGAAAAAAACATCCAAACATTCTACGAGGATGGCAATCGCATGATACGAAATCTGCATTATTAATACTGACAAAAAGGATATTGTTCTGTCTTAAATTATTCCACAAAATGAAATTTTATTCAAGTCTAAATTTCTGGAAGCATATAAGCTTGAGAAAGTGTCGTAAGTTGTGGGTCTCGGCGATTTTTATTTACGAACCGAATGTTAAACTATATTTTCCTTAATGGTATAGAAATCCCACGCAGTTTAAAATCGAGTATGCGGGACTTCCTAACTTTTTAATCCTTCATTGAAGAGACCCACAGCCTAGAACATATACACACAGTTGACTCATAACATTTGTCAATACGTATAAGTATGTACAGTTGGCGTTGCAAAATACAAAATATAAACAAAATCTTGTGTTCAATGAATGTTCAATGACCTGGAGACTCCAATGACATAGTTTATCACAAATTATTTTCCTTTCTCGTCCGCGCTGTCCTCCGAGCTCTCTGAAGAGTAGTCATCGTCAGAGTTAAGTCCCCTTGGTTTTGCTGCAAAGGAAACCATACAAACTCAGTAGTAAAGATGCTGAAAACATTAAAAACAGTGGCAGGGTACTGAACCTCGCCTTTGATAAATCATAATGTTAAGAGTCTGTCCATAAACTGCGTCATGATTCCTAATATCTTATCAGCATTTGAAGGGTAAGCGTTCCAAATGTTCCGTCACTCATTAAAGGAACGTTCCTGCTGGAGATTGTATCTGTGTTTTAATACTGTAGATATTCAGCTGTAGACTATGGATACTAAAGCCTGTACCAAGCAAAACACTGATTGATAACTTATGTAGTGATCTATATCGTTGGTGCATGACGACAGTAAGACGGGTTCAACAACCGTTCCCCTGTATTTATATAGCCCACATATCCACGCAACTGGTGCATGCTCAAGGCGCTGGTATTTTTCCCTCGATCATTGGATGTCAATCTCAACGGCACATCGTATTATCAATCTCAACTCCCTGGGGAGTATACAACTCTTGCTGCCACTAGGCGCACCGAGTTATTGTGGCTTTCTCATCCTAACGAGGTACCCATTCACAGTTGGGTGGACTGGGACACATAGTCACAGTACTTTGTCCAAGTTTACTGCACGTTGCTGTACCCGCAACTAGGTGTTTGCACGTATTCAAGTGGCCACCATCTGGTCATATACCAACGGATTCGTGGGTTCTTATCAGTGCACAGGGTTGTGTACTGTACACTAGGGGTTGTGACAACACTGAAAGAGTCTGCACACAAAGTTGACTCCAAGGTTTTTACACCCGGTCACAGGTGGACTCGATCCCGGCACCTCAACCTCGCTGGATCACTAGCCTGGTGCCTTAGCCAGCTCGCCCACCGCGCCCCAGCTTTCACGATAAGAGTATATTGCTTGCAGAGTAAAACTTCGCTCTGACAAAAAATCCATGTCACCCCAAATGCCTTTTTGAATAGTTGGTCTCTTTGTAAGGACTTCTTGAGAGTTCCCCAAATACATTGTCCCGGTGCGACAAATTGTCCGGAGGAATCAACCTTCACCAACATAGTTGTTTGGTTTATTAAAGTAAAGCAACAGTTTCATTCACATCCGTTGTGTAGGTGAGGCGCGGATTGTTGGAGTACCGGAGCGAGCACTGTGACTGGACAACTGAACTTAGTCCAGAGACTATATATCCTTTCAGCTTTAGCTCAACACTCTGATTTTTAACAAAATAGTAACTACAAATAAAGACAAGTTGCGTGTCTGACATGTTCTCTTTTTCTATCGTCTGAAGCACAGCCGTGTTTCAAGCATTTTCTGGTAAAATCTGTTATTTTTGTGGTAAATACTTACAAAATCCACCTCCAGCATTACTTTGGTTTCTATCGCGACCAGGAACATTTTTGTTCCCTCTTTTGCTAACAGCAGCACCTCGCTTTTGTTTGCTCTCTTTCTTCTTCAGCTGTGAAGGCTTAAGCTTGTTGGTCTTACTGTCTCCTCTGTGCTCCGCATCAGTGCTTGAGGAGTCGCTACTGCTCGATGAGTCACTACTCTGTGAGGAGCTATGATCCGAATAGTTATCATTGACGTCAGCATTGGTGCCGGCTTTTTCATTGACGTTGGAGCTGGCTTTGGTGTTGGCGTTGGCGTTGGCGTTGGCGTTGGCGTTGTCATTGACGTTGGAGTTGGATTTGTCGCTTGAGTTGGCGTTGGCGTTTACGTTGTCATTGACGTTGGAGTTGGATTTGTCGCTGGCGTCTGCGTTGGTTTCACGGTCGTTGACCTCCTCTCTGTGTTCTTTGTTGTCCATTTCCTTCGCACCTGTGGTGTTCCTGTCGTCGGGTTCGCTGGAATTCTTCCTGTTCTTCCCGACGGCTGTCGAAGGCCGAGGACACCCTCTCTCTGGTTCACTGTCCCTGTTCCCGGCAGGACCGGCTGTCCTGTTAATGTAATCACCATGTACAGTTATAGTGACACAGTCACAGAGAACATCGAGTGGGATGAGTGGTGTGGGGTGGGGCGTGAGGCCGGGGGGGCTGGGTGGTCACTGTACTTCTGCTCATCTCTACGTCACTATTATATAGCTCTTTCAGAAAAGGAGGCGATTATGGTCTAATGCGACGTCAGATATCAGCCACGTCAGCCATCACTACTGAGAGACACACTGGGGTTCACACATTATAGCTACATCGGGAATCGAACCAAGCTAAAGCTTTACCCACTTTCCCACCCAGCTGCCTCTAGACACATGAGTGAGTGAGTGAATGAGTGAGTGAGTGAGTACTTACCTTGCCCTGGCTGACCCCCGTACGATCCTCGGTAAGATCATCGTGCATTTGGTGGGGGACCACTGGTACTGAGGGGACCCTGGGGGAGAGAAATTATTCAGCATAGTACCAAGTAGAGATTCCCACTCCTGCTTCCAGACAAGCTAGGGGCTACATCTAAGTAAGATTAGATCTGACATAGCTCCCATCTAGTGGAGTGAGTGAGTGAGTTGAGTTTTACGCAGCACTCAGCAATAGTCCAGCTATATGGCGGCGGTCTGTAAATAATCGAGTCTGGACCAGACAATCCAGTGATCAACAGCATGAGCATCGATCTGCGCAATTGGGAACCGATGACATGTGTCAACCAAGACAGCGAGCCTGACCACCCGATCCCGTTAGTCGCCTCTTACGACAAGCATGGTTTACTGAAGGTTCATTCTAACCCGGACCTTCACGGGTCCCCATCTAGTGGATGTTATCAGCACCTGTGGCAGTATCACTGGTGTACATATGCCGTATTTCCTCACGAGTTGAAAATATCTCGTTATAGTCTCTGTCTTATCGGAAATAATATGTTTTTATTATATGATTTAATGTTGGAAATTATGTTTGCAATAAGAAGATGAAGACTGTCGAGCCAGAGCTTCGCCCAGATGTTTTGCAATGTCGGGTTTGTCAGTAAGGCATTGTTCTGTTTGTTTGTTGTTCAGTGCCCCACCGAGCTATATCAAAGGTATATGGCGGTGGTCTACAAATAATCATGTCTGGACCAGACAATTCAGTGATCAACAGCATGAGCATCGATCTACACAACGATGGCATGTGTCAACCAAGTCAGCGGGCCTGATCATCCGATCCTGTTAATCGCCTCTTACGATAAGCTGGGTTACTGAAGACCAATTCTGACCCGGATCTCCACGGGTCTGTCAGTAAGCAACTGACCGCGCACTTCAAGATGATGAACAGCAGATTTTGAACCTTTACCTTTGATTTTGTTAATCATGTTTCACAACTTTGAAATCAAAGTTACAGAATTGTTCACATATTTTCTTCGGTTAGCGTTTTGTATGTGCCTTTGTGGTATTTGTTTTTACATAATTAGAGTTAGTGAGTGAGTGAGTGAGTGAGTATGGTGTTATGTCGCTTATAGCAATATTCCAGCAATATCACGGCAGGGGACACCAGAAATGGGCTTCACACATTGTACCTATGTGGGGCATCGAACCCGGTCTTCAGCTTTACGAGCGAACGCTTTAACCATGAAGCTACCCCACCGCCTAGAGGCTAGAGGATTTTCTGTAAGGTGTCAACGGAAACTATTTCTCGACTTCTATATCTTCCTACCCTCTTTATTACTGTATTAAATGATGAGTTACGAATACGTGGAATTGCAAAGGTGTTTAGACAACCCATGAGTTCCTGGCTGTTATAGTTTTGGATAAACAGAGGGCACCAGTGGGTCCATGTCTGTCATACAGACCCTAAAACAAATATATCGAAGAAAGCCTGTGTAAGTCTATAAAATACGTCGCAAGTCTAGGTTTCCACGGTTTCTGAAAATGAAGAAAGTCTCTGGACTCCTTTTCTTTATATTTCATGATTATTATTTTTTGTAAAAAAATTATGTTCATTTCAGAGATTATATGTTAGTCTAAA
The DNA here is from genome assembly GCF_003918875.1 of Haliotis rubra. NCBI lineage: Eukaryota > Metazoa > Mollusca > Gastropoda > Lepetellida > Haliotidae > Haliotis > Haliotis rubra. Next base: position 593,376 of record NW_025767018.1, read on the forward strand.
CTACACAGTATTACAACAATGGCACTTTGGAGGCACTCAGTCAACCTGACTAGCCGCTGCCTGAAGGTCATGTACCGACTAATACAAAACCATTTACCATAGCAAAGAAACTTATCCAAACCTCAACTTAACTTACTGTCTGTATAAATCGACGCTCAAGGAATAATTAAATGGCAAATGTAACGCAAAAAGAACGTAAAACTGAAGTTTATTCAGAGAACCAGCCATGGCAAAAATTGACCCTTATTACATTAACAAGTGCGGTCATGTTCTAGGTTCTGACATATAGTTTTCAAAAATTTAACTAAGTATGAATAACCGAGCACCATGTCAAAATGTGTAACCTCCGCCAAAGGCAATAACATCCCTGACTGTATCAAGCGTTGAATTTGACGTTGAGGTATCGCCTTCCATTCTTAATGGACAGTTTTCAATGCACGATTTTGTAGTCGAAGATATCTCTGGCGTAATTGTCGACCGAAAATGTCCCAAAAATGGATTGAGATCTGGACTCATGTCGGGAAAGTTAGAGTTGCTACCACCTAACGTCACGTTCACGATGTGTACTAGCATTGTCGTCCATGAAGACTAGCCTTGTGTTTAGAGGATGGCCATAGAAATGTGGTACAACAACCCTGTCTGGGATGACAGTGATGTACCGTTGTCTGATCGTCACTGACGGAAAAAAACGGCTTTTTTAGCACGACAACTTCCTGTACGATCGACGTTCATACCGAGCTAAAATTAATGGTCCCTTTCGTTCTAACCTTAGTGTAACTGCCTATAATTACGTGGATTCGAATCAACGACCCGGCAGCTGAGGAGGCAACCCAGCACAACGAACAGAAACATCTTGGACAGCTGGGCCCCGGAATACCCACTGGCGTGGAATGTTTGAGATGGACGAACTGGGGTTTCTAACGTATATTTCGTATGTCGGTACACCTACAGAATACCGGATGCATACCAGCCATATTGTTTACGGCACGTGCACTTCCTTATATAAGGGAGCACGAACCATAACATTCTGAATAATAAGGAGGCATCAAAATGCAAAATAAACATAATAAATCGATTCTTTGAAACGACTTCCGGTTAGTAAAACTAACCATTGAATTTAAATATGAAAGGTAAGTTTGCAAAAACAAAGAAATGAATGGTCATCAAAGAAATAGGAGCTATGGAATTCTGGGAGTTCGAGCCATTGAGCGTGGGTATCTTCTAGCAGGTAAGTGACCCTTGATTGGTCAATTTTTGCCGATACGTCATACCCTAGTAACCACCTTATTTGGATGTATAGTAGAACTCGGCGTTCGTCATGATTTATGAAAATGCGATTGTGGGATGTGTTTAGATTAAGTGAGGATAAAGAAGAATTGTTTCGTTTTTTAAGAAGAAAAGAATTATTCGGCAATTGGGAGGGAAAAATTTGTTTGAAGTGCGGAAGTGGAAAATTCTATTTGTGCAGAGACGCAAGCTACAGTAAAGACGGATATTGCTGGAAATGTAACAATCGTGCGTGTGCCCAAAAAATTTCAATCCGGAACAATTCATGGTTCGAAAATAGCAAACTTAATGTTGGAAAAATCTTATTGTTGACTTATTGATGGGTGTACCGACTCCCACAGGATTTCGTTCGTCGGGAACTTGATATGTCCTCATGCAGCACCAGCGTTGATTGGTTCCATTTTTGTCGTGAGGTGTGTGTATGTATTGTTGACGAGGACAGTGAAAAGATCGGTGGTGTGGGACATATCTTTGAAATTGACGAATCAAAATTTGGGAAACGTAAATTCAACAAGGGAAAACGAGTAGAAGGACAGTGGGTTTTGGGGGGCATTGATCGGGAAACAAAGCAATGTTTCTTTGTGTGTGTAGACAAACGTGACTCAAACACTTTAATTCCTCAAATACTAAAACACATATAGCCAGGTACTACTATAATAAGTGATTGTTGGAAAGCGTATGAGTGTTTAAAAGAGGAAGACTTCACGCATCTGACAGTAAACCACTCAATACATTTTTTCAAGAACCCGGAAACAGGTGCCCACACAAATAGCACTGAATCGTCGTGGGGGGCCCTCAAGCGTTCACTGCCTAGATCTGGTACCACCAAAGCCTTATATTCCTCGTATTTCGAGGAATTCTGTGTGCGCCGGAAATATTTCAGTGACCGCGACGACAAGTTCATTGCATTCCTAGAACTGATCAAACGCGTATATAACTCACACGCAAAGGATGACAAACTGTGAAACCTCGGCGTCCTATGGCTCCGATACAGGCGATAGACAATGACGACGACCTAGATGATTTCGTTTTGTGAACAGGTAAGTAATACAAAAATCCCACCCCCTAACCCTAAAAATACAACTAAGGGCTAAAGACGACAGTAATAAATGCCCAAGGGCTAAAGAAAATGTGGAAATTCATTTGAGCCGAGAACGTAAACAAAACACACTTGTTGCTAAGGAAGCGTTTTGCGCACTTCACTTCGTGCAGTTCTAAAAATGGCGGCGTTCTAAAAATGTATCCGGTATTCTGTAATCTTTCCCGTATGTCTCCAAATGAGAACAATAAATTGCAAAATAACTCAAAATCTGTAATTTTAAATAGGGTACACGGCAATAAATACCCTGTACCCAATATAATCTGCTGTTTGATATTTTATACCCATCACTGAATAATGATGCTTAAGAGAGTTGTAGGAATGCGTATAAGATGGCATCGATAACGGTGGGGGCACAACTGTAGGAGGAACAGCGCGAACACCCACGTGCTACACCACGGTGCAGGGAGTGAGAGCACAAGAGGGATCTTCTCATGATAATTTTAGCAGCAACAATAAGTTGTTCCATGGACTGCTCGTCACAATGGAAGACACAACAGCACACACCTGCACACACCTGTAAATATGTACACACCTGTAAATTCTAAATTCTATACACCAATCAAACACAGGGGTCACAGACCATTGTATACTTGATCCCCAACTGTATACATTATTTAGGGTCAGTTGCCATCCTTTCTCCTTGCACAAAACCCACTGACCTCGATTTAGGCGTCGGCAGATCATAAAGTCTAAGTCTGCTTTGAGTCAACCCACTTCAGTCCACCTTCATTCGGGTTTATGATTTGGGAAATAGTAGCACAATGCCTATCGCTACAGTTGGTATGTAAACATTAATTCAGTTTTATGGACGCTGGCAGTCCTTACAGTAATAACAATAACACCGCTTCTGTACAGTCAATATTAAATAATTCTCAATGACAAGAGACACAGTAGGACGCATTTCATAACACTACTCCAAGATTAACCCATGCAGTGCTCAGTACTCCATTTACGTGTATATACAACGCGCTGTCGGTTTTGTAGATAGTTGCTACTGTGAGAACAATGATTTATATGCTAGCATCAACTGGGTGTTGTAAATAAGTCAATAAACGCCACAGCATATGGCTTTCTGCTGGTGCTAATATCAGACTACTTCTTCTACGTTATTACTATTACACTGCTACTACTACTTTGCCAACACTGCTACTACTACCAACACTGAATGCTGCTGCTGCTGCTGCTACAGATACTGCTGTCACTACTACTACTATTGCATTACTGCTGTTAATATCACTACTACTACTTCTACTACTACTACTACTACTACTACTACTACTACTCTTCTACTACTACTACTACTACTACTGCTGCTGCTACTACACTACTACCGATACTACTACTACTACTATTAAATTACTACTACTACTACTACTGCTATTACCTTTCTACTTCTACTTCTACTACTACTACTACTACTACTACTACTACTGCTGCTGCTGCTGCTGCTGCTGCTTCTACTGCGGCTGCTGCACCCATGAATTGATCTTCAGTAACCCATGCTTGTCGTAAACAGCGACTAACAGGATCGGGTGGACAAGCTCTCTGACACTTGGTTGACACTTGTCATCGTATCCCAGTTGCGTAGAATGATGTTCATGCTGTTGATCACTGGATTGTCTGGTCCAGACTCGATTATTTTCAGACCGAGACCATGCAGCTTGAATATTGCTTAGTGTAAACAAAACAAAACAAACAAAAACAAACTGCTTCTACTTGTTCTAAACTTCTACTACTGTTGTTGCTGCAGCTAATACTATATATTACTTCTACGGCTTAGACCACCTCCGTGGTGTAGTGGTTAGAGCGTCCGCCCGGAGAGCGGAAGGTCGCGGGTTCGATCCCCGACCGCGTCATACCAAAAGACGTTAAAATATGGTACTTGTTGGTCCCTGCCTGGCGCTCGGCATTAATGGGTACAACAAGGACTGGTCGGCTCGGAGTCAGTATAATGTGTCTGAGTGGGGTATTCATGCTTCACTGCGGCATGGTATCTCAGTGGCTAGCACTATAAAACCAGCTTAAGTCTGGGCTAGTACAAGCAGCCGCACATACACATACACACGCATGCACGTCGTCATATGAGCGAAATATTCTCAAGCACGACGTTAAACCCACTTTCACCTCACCTCACCTTGTACGGCTTATGCTACTGCTATTTATCAACGCTATCACACAAACACAAGGAGGCGTTTACTCGCAAATACTGAGGGCAAGTTTGATCACTACGTATGTTCATCCCTATTGCGTCTACCAATGGGCAAAGCGAGTGCTTGGTTGAGCGAATTCATAAATGAGAGAGTGAATGTACGATACGCCGTTGTCAACAAACTCGACAGCAACAGCTCGACAGCTTCTACATCCAACCATGGTTCCATACACTACAGCCAATACCAAATCTGGTTCTGCGACACCAACTACAGGCACATCCACCAGGCGCTTATACAGCTACTGACCTGGGCGTTGGTTTAGTCTAGTGGGTGAAGCGTTCGCTCGTCACGCCGAAGACCCGGGTTCGATTCACCACATGGGTACAATGTGTGCCATTTCTGGTGTTCCCCGACGCGATATTGCTTGAATTTTGCTAAAAGTGGCGTAAAACCATACTCACTCACTCACTCATTTAGAGATCTCTAAATATTAATGCACATGTAACAAGCGAGTTTAGTTCAACGCCTCTCTGAACAATATTTCATTTATATCACGATATGTCAGCTTGAGAAATTTTAGAAGAAGACCCAGAAACGATGCAGGACCGAAATATGTACCACCATGTTGAAATCCACTAACACGCATCGTATAAGCTGACCAAGAATCATAATTAGGAAGTATCTAATGCAAAGCCGTGAAAATAATATCCTGACATGCCCAGGGGAGATAACTCCACTAATAAAAATAGTTCATTATGTTTCTTACGTTCACGGTTATAAAAGGCAGTGATAAAGACGGTTGACCCCTCACCTGGAATTGGTCTCTCGTGCGCCCGTTTGTAAAGATTCAGGATGTTGTTCCCACAATACACTCTTCCGGCGGAACACAGCCTCTTTTTGAGACGTTTGGAAATGAACCCATCGTCTAACTTCAATATATTCTGCAAGGCCTCTGGGACGTCATAGCTATCAGTGCGCCGTGAACGAGAAGGTTCCACGTTCAAGGTCAGTGGTGGGTCGTCAAAGCTCACAAGACATGCCGTGTGATGGTTGGCGTTTACGTTCCTGCTACCTGAGGGAACAGAGATGAATTCCAAATATTAGTTACTTTTGAATTGTTAATAAATTCTGTAATAACTATGCACAAACAAATCCATAATAATCCGCTCGTCACGCCCAAGACCCGGGTTCGATTCCTCACATGGGTACAATGTGTGAAGCCCACATCGGGTTGCTGAAGACCAGTACATTTCGATGACCACAGGGGCGGTGGGGTAGCCTAGTGGTTAAAGCTTTCGCTCATCACGCAGAAGGCCCGGGGTCGATTCCCCACATGGGTACAATGCATGAATCCCATTTCTGCTGTCCCCCGCCGTGATATTGCTGGAATATTGCTAAAAGCGGCGTAAAACTATACTCACCGACTCACTTAATAATAATTTTTCGCGGTAACACATAAGCAACCTTAATTGACAACGCTGATAAAAATTAAGTAAAAACGCTTGAAGCCTGAAGAATGATTTGTAGCTGCAAAAAAACCATTTAACTGCTTAAAACGGCTGAAGTAAATAAAATACATCAACTGAAAGAAGAAAGTAAACGTTTTAAAAAGAGTGACTGAGTGAGTTTAGTTTCACGTCGCTTTGGCAATAATACGCTATATCACGGTGGGAGACACCAGAAATAGGCTTCACACATTATACCCATGTGGGGAATCGAACCCGGGTCGACGGCGTTACGAAGGAAGGCTTTAACCACTAGGCTACCCCACTGCCCCTTATCCCGCTTGACTACCGCTGTAGGTAACTGACTTACTGTGTGGAGGCAGATAGTTTGAGTGGTGGGACGTTACTGGTCGAGCGGTCCTCTTTCTCGAATAGCTCCCTCTCTCTGAAACAGATGTCAACATGTGAGTGAGAATAGTTTTACGCCGCCCTTCACAACGGGGGACACCAGAAATGAGCTGCACAATTTATATCCATATCGGGAATCAAATGCGGGTCTTAGGCGTGAAGGGCGGACGTTTTAACCACTAGGCTACCGCACCAGCACTTAAACAGTGCTGATTTCTGTGGTGTTAACACATCGAGTTACCGTGAATAGTTTTTATGGTTTTCTCGTTCAGACAAAATAGAGGTCCAATAAAACCTACAGCTCTCTCATGACTGCAACAAATGCGCCGTCTGAAGTGCAGCTGATTACTCCAACAATAAGGAGGTGGTAGGTTGGCCTTCTGGTCAAAGCGTTCGCTCACGTTGGATTCGAGTCCATGTGGACAACGAGTGAAGCTCTGAGTGAATGCTTCTAAAAGAGGTTTAAAGCCATACTTGTTCACACCTATATTACTCAGGTAAATATTATTAACATAACTCTCCTGTGTCCTCCTGTTTGTTGTTTAAAGTCGCAGTCAGCAATTTATCAGTTTTATGACTGCTGTCTGCAAATAATGGACCAGACATTCCAGTGATTGGCATGAGCATCGATCTACGCAATTGGGATACGGTGACATGCATCACCAAGTCAGCAAGCCTGACCACCCGATCCCATTAGTTGCCTCATACGACAAGCATGGGTTGCTGAAGACCATCTCTAACCCGGATGTTCACGGAAGACATGCATTGTTTGTCGAAAACCAACGGATCATTGTGGGTCTCGAGTCCCCCTAGATTTACGAGCTTACTTACTCTGTGGTGGGAGCCTCGGGTGTGTGTCATAGGACGTCTCAGGGCGCGGGGCCGAATTTCTCGAATACTCCTCAAACCCTGAAACAGATGTCAGCTTGTGAGCACTGGCCAAGGTTTCATCGGCTTCGGACACCATCTCCCTCCACCCCCACAGCCCCCTCTCTCTCTCTCTCTCTCTCTCTCTCCTCTCTCTCTCTCTCTCTTTCTCTCTCTCTGTCTTTTCTCTTTCCTCCATCCTTTCTCCCTCCCTCTCCCTCTCTCTCTCTCTCTCTTTCTTTCTCTCTCTCTCTCTCTCTCTCTCTCTCTCTCTCTCTCTCTCTCTCTCTCTCTCTCTCTCTCTCTCTCTCTCTCTCTCTCTCTCTCTCTCTCTCTCTCTCTCTCTCGCTTACCGCTATTAGAACGTTGTCTCGAGGTGTGATGCGTGGTCTTCGGTCGTGCAGTGGTCAGTTGCGCCATGACGTCATACCCAGAGCAACGCCCCTCTTTAATGAGAAAGAAACGTGAGAGTGAGTATGATTCTACGTCACCTTTAGTAATATTACAGCATTAGTTTCGGTGGGGGACTCCAGAAATGGATTTCACACATTGTACCCATGTGGGAAATCGAATCTGGGTCTTCAGCGAGACGAGCGAACGCTTCAACCACTACACTACCACACGGGCCCTGAAACATTAAGAGGCTTTCAGATATCATCAACTCCCTTGAAGAAATGGGCTTGAATTGTTCCTGGGTGACATCAACCGCTGACTTTGTTGATGACATCGTATCCTAGATGCCTTGTTCGATGCTCATGATGTCAATTACTGGATTATATGACCACACTCTTGTTATTGAATTCAGAGTGTCGTTATATACACATGAACAAAAGTACCGCAACACTTACGATTTTACCCCATGAAGCCAATATATTTATATCATAATTATGTTTGTTTGAATGATTATTTTGAGTGAGTGAGTGGGTGAGTGAGTGAGTTGAGTTTTACGGCGCACTCAGCAATATTCCAGCTATATGGCGGCGGTCTGTAAGTAATCGAGTCTGGACCAGACAATCCAGTGATCAACAGCATGAGCTTCGATCTGCGCAATTGGGAACCGATGACATGTGTCAACCAAGCCAGCGAGCCTGACCACCCGATCCCGGTAGTCGCCTCTTACAACAAGCATGGGTTACTGAAGATCAGTTCTAACCCGGACCTTCACGGGTGGAATGGTTATTATTAGGCCACCAAGATTAGGCCACCAAGCACTGGTTTTTAGATATACACATGTAATGATCAAATGCGACCATCATTTGCAATACGAGTATCCGTCGTTAAGCATTATGAAGTTCAGTTAACTGTTCTTACAGATCGATAACTTGGAAAATTATTTGATTTCGGTGTTGATAAGCAAATATGGCCTCCTCAACTGACAACTGATAAAAGATGGCAATTTATATGTATGGTGGCATTCTTACGTCAAGAGGCGGTAGCAGCTCCACCTTTGTCAGCCAAAAGTCTAGACCTCAATCCCATAGAGCATGTTTGGGACATTATACCCAAGAAAGATCATCCAGTACAAATGGTTGATGTATTTGAACAAGCCTCAATTCAAGAAAAGGAAGGCAAAATGTCTACATCAAGTTTCAAGTCTGATACAGTCATTGAGTTGGAGGGTCAGGGATGTTATTGCAGTTGGAGGTGGTTAAACAAGATATTGACACTCTGCTCGGTTATTGACACTCATAGTACTTCTTGAGGATTTTAAGCAAGAATCTTGAAAATAACCGCATGTTAACGTTAGACGACCATAGCTGTAAGCCCTACAAAATGAGTTAATATTTTGCCATGTTTGTTTCTCTTAATACATAACAGTTTTTCGTTCTTTTTTTGGTTTAGATTTTCGATTTAATTATTTATTATCCAGATAGAAAGTGATTGGGGTTGGATGATTCCTGTGCTGTGGTTAATGGTAACATGATGATGCTATGAAAATATGGGGTGTTGCGATACTTTTTTTCATTTGTATAGTGGCACGTTAAACAACGAAACAAATACACCTCAAGGACAACCTTGATTCCTTCGTGGAAATCTAATTATGCGTGTAGGCGAAATGGCAACTGCTTAAAAATTCAAAAGTTCACAATGATTAATTAACAAATATCTGTACTCGCCACCCCAGAAACACTTTATCTTTCACTTTTCTTCGTTTTGAATGTTTGAAAAACCGATGATCCGGGCAGTTTACCTTGACCTGAAAATTACGCTGTCCGCAAGGTCTCGTGGGTGCGTGTGAGGCAGGGTCATGGCCTTGCAGTGCTATATGTTTCTACATTTTGTTCACGGGACAGAGAGAGAGAGAGAGAGAGACCGAGAAAAGCTAGTAATTGTAACGTTAGGAGCCAGTAATTGTAGTGTTAGGAGCCAGCAATTGTAGCGTTAGGAGCCAGTAATTGTAGTGTTAGGAGCCAGCAATTGTAGTGTTAAGAGCCAGTGATTGTAGTGTTAGGAGCCAGTAATTGTAGTGTTAGGAGCCAATAATTGTAGTGTTAAGAGCCAGTGATTGTTGTGTTTGGAGCCAGTAATTGTAGTGTTAGAAGCCAATATTTGTAGTGTTAGAAGCCAGTAATTGTAGTGTTAGGAGCCAGTAATTGTAGTGTTAGGTGCCAGTTATTGTAGTGTTAGGAGCCAGTAATTGTAGCATTAGGTGCCAGCAACTGTAGTGCTAGGACACTCCAGTTAGTGCCTATTTCATAGTGCTAGCCCTCTGATACACCATGCGGTAATTTACAACAAATGCACTCTTCAAAAAAGATATGCATAGGCATTTTCAACAGATCATTTCGATATATTTCGGCATTAATCGTCATTGTGTATTGCGCGCAAACGCATCCCAAATTGTGTTTGCAAACGTTTGTCATAATAAAATGAAAACGGTACATGAAAAATGCATGTATACTAGGCACATAAAGAAACTGTGCATACAAAAATTTTATATCTAAATTTATCAAACCTGTGTAGACACATAAGGATTTAAACTCAGAGATTTGTGACATGTATCCAAATGCATGCACGTGCCACGTTCCGTGACGTCAGTGGGTTCGTCCTTGAGACGTGCAATACGTTGTTGCACGTGCATTCCGGGAAAGAGAAACAGAGCAAATGAATGCCACACAATACTGTCACTTTGGAAAGCTCAACCCCTGCCCTTGCGATCGTTCAAAAATTTAAACGGCTATTGAAACGCATAGCATGCCAAGGCTCACGTCTGCACAACGTCATGAGGCCATTGGGATGGTCCGTGGGGGATATGTCTAAACGACAAGTGGCTGCACATTTCCACTGCCACCGGAACACCATTTCTGCACTGGTGAGACGCTACCAGAACATAAATGACGTCATCGATCGGCCACGTTCTGGACGTCCACGTGTAACAACGCCAAGACAGGACAGATGGATAAGGGTGACCCATCTTCGCCACAGGTTTCAGACTGCAGTGATGACTGCCCGAACCATCCCAGGACTTCGCCGTATCCACCCCAACACAGTTCGACAACGTTTACGTCATCACTGGATCAGACCACGACGTCCCGCCATACGGCCTATCCTGACACAACGTCATCGACAAGCTCGTCGAATGTGGTGCCGAAATCATGTCCGCAGACCCTTGTTTTGGTGGAGAAATGTTGTTTTTACAGATGAGTCCAGGTTTAACATTTCCCATAGTGATGGACGTCAACGTGCCTATAGACGCGTGGGAGAACGTTATGCACAGGCCTGTGTCTTGCAGAGGAATCGCTTTGGTGGTGGTTCCGTGATGATTTGGGGTGGAATAACAGCACGCCATAGAACTCCTTTGGTGATTGTTCAGGGCAACTTAACTGGTGTGGGCTACAGGGATCAGATTCTTCGACCTGTGGCAATTCCTTTTCTGCAACGTCATGGCCCTGGGTTAACATTCCAACAGGACAATGCCCGCCCTCATACGGCAAGGGTTGCTATGGATTTCTTGCAACACCACAACGTTGACTTACTGCCCCTGCCTGCAAATTCGCCTGATCTCTCCCCGATAGAGCATGTTTGGGACGAGATGGCTCGACGTCTACGTCGTCTTCCTCATCCGCCAGATAACGTCCTTGACCTTGCAACAGAACTTGAGAGAATCTGGCGTGACATCCCACAATCCTTCCTTGCACGTTTGATAGGCTCTATGCGTCGTCGATGCACTGCTGTTCTCAATGCCGATGGTGGACATACCCGTTATTGAGCTTGTGACATGGTCGTTTGACCCCTGTCCCGCTTGTGGACTCGTGACGTCATTGTGATTGACTTTTCAATTGAAATTCTCCCGACTTGTTATGGTATCATGATCCCTCAATTAAAGTTTATATGTACCTTTGACATTGTTATCGTACTTATCAACTGGGATAATAATTTGACAATGCACAGTTTCTTTATGTGGCTAGTATAGAAAAGGTTTTTCACTTAATGCACGAGCAACGTGTCGGAAACATGAGTAGAGACATCCACTATAAAAAAGCCAAACCAAATCCATCATTTCATTACGAAATTTACGACGAATACGAAGATAAAATGCCAAGATTGAATGCTACTGAACGAAATATCGCCAATGTACTCTTGTACTCATCGGGGTGTTTCACCTACGTCACCGATTTGCCACAGCAACGGACACTGCAGGGCAGGTGTCTGGTCTTCGAAGAATTTCCGACCAAACCATCAGAAATCGTCTAAGAGAAGTCGGAATTTGAGCATATCGACCAAAAGGTCGACCTGCCCTGACACGACTACACAGACAAAGACGTGTCCAATGGTGCAACAGGGTACAGGCACGGAACCTGGGGAACGTATGGAACGCGTTTGGTTCAGCGATGACTCACGTTTCCTCCTGCAAAGACGGGATGGGTGACAATCTGTCTATCGATGTCGACACGTTTTGCGCTGAACTTAGTTCTACAGGTGGACAGATTTAGCGTAGAAAGCGTCATGGTGTGGGGAGCCATGTCACACACGGGTATATCAGAGCTAGTGGTGATTTAAGGCAATCTTACAGCAAATCGCTACATCAACCAAATCCTGCGACCCCACCTCCTCCCACTTTTTTAACCGCCAAAGGGAGCTGTTTCAACACGACAACGCTCGACACTACACAACTCGTGTAACAGGTGCCTATCTCGCCAATGCAAACGTCAGTGTCCTTCCCTGGCTTTCCAAATCGCCATCATTGATCCCAATCGAGCATCAATGGGATGAACTGGATCGACACGTCCTTAAACGTCACCATCGTCCTCACCGTCACCATCGTCCTCACCGTCACCATCGTCCTCAGACACTTGTGCAACTTGCCAACACGTTGCTGGGGAAATGGCGAAGAATTCCTCCAATCAAAGATTCGACGACTTGTGCAATCCCTTCCAAGGCGGCGTCAAGCAGTGACGGCTTCAAGGGGTGGTGTCACCAGGTACTAACCTGAACGCTCCCTTGAGTCCACACATGTGCAGAGAGTAAACTGAATCATTGCTGACAATGACAACAATGCATATGTTCACCTCTGTGTCGAATTTCATTCATCTATGTTCAAGCTTAAAGTACTAGTACACTTAAATGCGTTTAATACAATTCCTTATTTTTGGCCTATGCGTTTCTTTTTTAAGAGTGTATATACAGCACTTCGTCACAGTACACGGACCTAGAGTCCCAATCGGTCATTGCTTAAAGTCGAGCACAGGATGTAACACATCTCTAAACCCCAGCGCCTTGAGCATGTACTAGTTACGTTGATATGTGCGCTATATAAATATCCTATAATAGAATAAATAATAAATATTGGTTCTGCCTAGTGTTGTTATTGAGGCATTATCTTGGACCCGTAGTTTTAATCATTAAATACCACAGAATATGTATAACACATCTAGGGTCAACATGATAGGGCATCATGATAGGGAAAGTGGGTTTCTAACAGTTTCAATAAAATTTGCAGGGAATGCTAATTAGTACAGCTTATAGTCTCTCTCACGGTCAGTCACCAGCTGAGTAAATTCTGTTCGACGCGTCAGTAAACAAAGTCACAACCAGCCTTAATCATATCATGCTGTATCGGAGTTAGAGAACAAATTCATTATATCCCCTGGGTTTCATTACGTAGTGTAATCGAATATCTTTTTGTTCACGTTTTCTATTAATGACGATTGATATATTTCAGCAGCGTAAAATCAATGCGATCGGTTCAATTATTAATCACTCTGTGATAGTCTATGTACATAAAATATGACATTGATCGTTGTGGTATATTTCACGACTAATGAATCGTATAGTCCCGTGTCGATATATATTGCAATATATCACATAGGTCAGTAATGTGGGTTACGAAACAATAAGAATAATATATACATACATTGTCAAGCGGTAGATCCGTAGTAGCTATATCAATCAATCAAGACTGAACGATGTCACTAGCATGTCGATTTCAAAATCGGTCGTTACAACAAACTAACAGAGTGCAGAGATATCAGCTATTCGTTAGTCAATAGAGCATTAAACACTTCGCCAGTTACACCGTGGCTGGACAAAGCAGCCTACACAGTGATCATATCAGATTCACAATACTATATCGTGGAGTGTATTAACCCATAGGAGGAGATTTGTATAGCGCCGGCTTTCGGCGCGCATGTGCGTGGCGTTATGAATTTAGTATTGTCCCAGTTTGTCAAGGGTTACTTGTATCGATACAATCAGTATGTCACTGCCACCTACAATGACAGTCTCGGTTGGAGATCTGATACTTGACTATATTGCTATTGTTATTGTTGTTATAGGATATTTATATATATCCACACATAATATATCCAACCATATTATATTATACCACAAAGACTTTTTATGTGTCCGTCATATTGTGTCATTGTCCAAAATGCGAGGCTGGGTTATATTTTTTTCGTTTCGGACACATTTCCTGAGATGAATTTTAATTTTAGTGTTCCTTGAATTTTATTCATAATAACATTATAGTGTTTGTTGAATTTCATTCATGATGAAATAATAATTTTACTTATGATCATACATTAGTGATAACATGACATTTTCCTTGTCAATCCACTTATTAAAATTTGGAGAAATGTCGAATTCTGAACAAACAAATGGTGAAGCTGATGTATCCTTGTCAAGTTCCATAGTGAATGGGCCCTGTTAGAAGCACATAGAGAATGCTTTACTGGTGCTCCAGAAAAATGACAGTACATTTTACGGATAGAAAGTGTGAGACAAAGTTTGGGTCGGTAGTTGTGCCAAATTAACATTGCTCAAGATTTACATTTCTTGGACCCAAATATTTTCAAAGACTTACTCCAGAAATATACGTATAGTTGAACCTTGCTAGCCCGGACAAATGTACTACAGAAGTATACCTATAGTTAAACCTTACTAGCTCGGACAGGTTTACTACAGAAATATACGTATAGTCGAACCTTGCTAGCCCGGATAACTTTACTACAGAATTATGCGTATAGTTGAACCTTGCTACCCCGGACAAATGTACTACAGAAGTTTATGTATAGTTGAACCTTGCTAGTTCGGACAGATTTACTACAGAAATATAAGTGTAGTTGAACCTTGCTAGCCCGGACAGGTTTAGTACAGAAGTATACGTATAGTGGAACCCTGCTAGCCCGGACATGTTTACTACAGAAACATATGTATAGTCGAACCTTGCTAACCCGGACAGGTTTACTACAGACACATACGTATAGTTGAACCCTGGTAGTTGGGACAACTTTACTCAGGAAACAAGCATATAGATAATCGTTGATAGTTCGGTAGTTCGGACAGCGTTCATTATTGTTGAATCATACGCAGATTGTTGAGTATATAACCCGGAGATATAATTTAACTTTCAACCTATTAACCTACACAAGTTGATCCAAAACGGCATTACAGTAAATTAAGAAACATATCCTTAGGTTGAATTCACCACACAAACAGAGTAAAATTAGAGTTCCGTTCTGTGGGCGTCTCGGAAATCTGAGATGTGATATCACAGATTTGCTTCGAGTATTTTTTTCTCGGAAGCTGAGTCACAGAATTGTTAAGGTCAAAGACCCACATCACTTCAGGCAGTCCTGTTGTGTAAACCTGACACGCTGAAATATGACTAAAATTCTGTTAAAAGCGAAAATATACCAAACCTACTCATATATTGTGTACCATTGAAGGTCCCGGTTAGAATTGATCTTCAGCAACCCATGCTTGTCGTAAGAGGCGACTAACGGGATCGGGTGTTCAGGCTCTCTGACTGGGTTGACACATGTCATCGCATCCCAATTGCGTAGAATGATCGATGTTCATGCTGTTGATCACTGGATTGTCTAGTCCAGATCCGATTATTTACAGACCGCCGCCACTGGAATATTGCTGAGTGCCGAGTAAAACGTAACTCACTCACTCACGTATTGTGGCTTCAGTCCCTGTGTCTTCGAGATATCCACAATTAAGTTAGGGTTAACAATTTGTCGCATGCACATCCCTACGGAAAACATTATATTTTACGTGCGCTTACTTTGACTTCATGAATCCGATTTCGTTTGTTTGTTGTCAGCAATATTCCAGCTGTGGCGCCGGTCTGTAAATAATCGAGTCTGGACCAGACAATCCAGTGATCAACATCATGAGCATCGATCTACGCAGTTCTGATACGATGACATGTGTCATCCAAGTCAGCGAGCCTGACCACCCGATCCCGTTAGTCTCCTCTTACGACAAGCATGGGTTGCTGAAGACCAATTCTAACCCGGATCTTCACGGGTCTGTTTTAAATAGGGGATGAGTGACAGTACTTTATCAGGATAGCATAGGAGTCTTGTATATTCGCACATACAGTATTATGCCAATGACAACATGTAACATATACACAAAGAACTTAATTAAGCACCCCCTGTATATTAACAGTGATAGGTTTTCAACACGTACATAAAACTTCAGAGTTTTTCTGACCCGTATGATCTTTTGACTCATAAACAACAACAAAATGATTGTAATCCATGTTGATTTTATGATGATAATTACTCATTATATTTACAATAAACCCCTGATTTTCAAACAAAACCATGTCTGAACAAGGTTTACAGATTACACCAATTTTTGGGGGTGATTGTGAACATTCAAAATGTCATTTTGCGAGTCTTACACGATTCAAGATCAATACCGAGTGTAACCTCCATGTGACTGTATGACAGCCAGCACTCTCCTCCTCATACCCCCTTGTTACGACGTAAATTGTAATAAAAACGCAAATTGTAATACTTGCAGCAAATTGTAATAAACCTGACGTAAATTGTAATAAAAACGTAAATTGTAATAACAATTGACGTAAATTGTAATACGCAAATTGTAATAAACACTGACGTAAATTGTAATAATATTCGTTGCGGTAAAATGTAATAAATGTTTACGTAAATTGTAATAACAGTTTTAATCACTCGTAAATACGCGGGTGTTTGTTTTTCGTTGCATTTCATACATCAAATAAGCTTGTTAGGGCGATAACTCAAGAAAGAAATGATTGATTTTGTTCAAATTTGGTACCAAGGTATATTGGCGAGATTCACCGACACAAGTGAAATGGAGTGACCTTGAGATAATTTTCAAGGTCACAGCAAAAATCTGAGGGTTTTGACAATATAAAGATTGTTAGCGCCGATAACCCAAGAATGAATTGACAGATATTAGCTAAATGACGAAAATGATATTCGTCCTGATATATAATCCATATAAACTGTCCTCTGTATCATGTCTTTTCGCAAATATCTTTTGAGGTTTTGATATGTATACATATAAAGTGGGGTTGGTGTAGGGGTGGGTTTCTAACGGGTATATCTAACACACTTGCATGCATGTAGAGTCGGAGAGGTGGGTGGGTGTTAAACATTTAACGGGTATAACTACGAGGGACGTTCAAATAGTAGTCAGCCTCACCTAGAATATGATACAAATGCAGCTGTTTTTATGTTTTATTTTTCTACATATTATCTGTCAGCCTCAAGCAAATTGGTTTTGCTATGTTGCAGCCTCACGATCCCCATTTTGTGAGACTTTGTATATTGGCTTGGTACTCCCAAAAAACGTAAAATCTGCAATAAAATGCATCACAAACTTCAGAAAACAAAATATGCTATGTTTGAGATTGGTAGAAGTCGGCTAGAATCAAACTTAGATATTAAACTGCACAAAAAAGCAATTTCAAAACTACAATCGCTAGTTCAAATGACTCCCCATTCTGTTTACTGAAAGAACTCGAGAAAGAAATGATGGATTTTGTTCAAATTTGGTACTAAGGTTTATTGACTGGAGATTGGAGATTTACCGACACCACTTGAATTTAGTGACCTTGAGGTCATTTTAAAGGTCACAGCGAAGGTGTAACAGTTTTGCACATGCCAAGCTTGGTAGCCGCGAACTCAGGAAAGTATTAATAGATTTTGATCCAATTTTATATCAAGGTGTATTGGCGGGATTCCCCCAACACCAATTGATTGGGAAACTTGTGCTCATTTTAAGTTCACAGTGAAAAGTGTTTTGCACATGTCTAACTTTTTAGTGCGAAAATACAAGACAGAATTAATATGTTTTGCTTAAAGGTAGTACCAAGATGCGTTGGGAGTATCGTCTAACGCCAGTCGAATTCAGTGACCTTCGGATTATTTTCAAGGTCACAGCGAGTATTCTTGCGATATCTCCAAACCTAAAGGATGGATTTTGTTCGCATTTTGTATCAAGGCATCAGATGACAGTTTCGGTAACGTTTACATAATTTTCAGGGTCAGACAGAAGATAATTGCAACATTCAGATATCGACATGTGGCGGGGGTAATAGCTATGTTTGTGACAAACGCTTTGTCATTACTAATTTTCAAATTTTTGTTAGCATATGGTTTCTACAATTTCATGTTAATTCTACCAGCTGTGAAATTATTCGTGACGCGTCTTAAAAAAGCCAGAAGTTATTTGTGTTTCGAAAATCAAAGTTAATTGTTTTTCATTATGGAGTTATTTTCACTGTTGACGCAAGGACATATTTTACGAGCAATAGCTTTCAATAATTTGTTATTTCTATTACATTTTGATGTTCTTCATAGCATATCCCAAAATAACAGGATATTGTTTGTTTACGCTTCGAAATGTACGTTTCTTCTTCTTCATTTTCGAATTATTTTCAATGTTGACGCAAGGATATATTTTATGTTTTGATCATATGTGATTTATTATGATTTATGTTTCGATCATACATTCATATATTGCGTTGTCATAGTTTAACCTGGTTGGTATTATTTTCTTCATCATATTACTACATATTATTGTATTTTTATGAGAGGGAATTTTAAGTTACATTTGCTAAGGATATCATAAATCGCTGGCGCCTGGTTATTCCTTGCCACACAGCAGTCAATCTGTCTACTCATATGTTGTATTTGATTGATACATTTAAAAATTAAATGTAGAAATGATATTGAATTGCATCATTTGCTTCAAGGAATCGATCAGATGTGCTCGTTATCAAAGTAAAGTCAAAACTTCTTTCTGTAAGGTATACAGTGGAAGTTGACACCTTAATTGTTATGGGTAGACTAAAGAAATCATTTATCTAGTTTCACCGCTCAAAATACAACAAACGGGTGGCATTAACCTCAAAGAATGATAATAACAATGCTTATAACATACGAGGGCAAACATATCGGGGATAATTTGTTTTCATGCAATATGCACCGGGTAAAATATCACTTTGTCATGGTGACATGACATCATGAACAATGTTATGACGTCACGTTGCTTCTAAGAAGCCGCCTTCTAAATACAACGATGACGGGGAGCCTGTCTTTGTTGGAAAGTAGATTATCGCGTAATTTCCGCAATTAAAGACTTCGGTAATAAATAGAAAATTATATTCGTGACCATAATATGCTAGGTTAACGACCTAAATATCGGCATATCCCTTCTCTGGTTCCGAAAATACCAAGATTAAGGCAGTTGTGTTGTAAACTGATATTTATCTTCTATAAAATCGGCTATATTCAAACCATGAGAAATGTCAAATAATGTCTGATGACAGTTACCAACGTCCCAATAGTGTCCATATATTTAAGAAATCTATAACAATAAAGCACAACCTCACTACTTTCTTTGATAAATGACAAAGGATTAATCAACCATATTAAAAGGTTTTCAGGCTTGAAGGACGAAGCTCATTAAAATCTATTGCCAGCTCCCTTTTAGAGACTGATAAAAGGTTCGAAAATGTGGGTCATAAATGCATGAAAGTTTTATTGTTGTTCATACCCGTGAGGCCTCCCGCCTCTACATGTATTTGAGATATAACCGTTAGAACCACCACCACCCCCTCTATGTCTTAAAGTATGCTAGATATAACCGTTAGAACACACCACACCACTTTTCTGCCCATTTATTCAATTGGGCTAAATCATAGTTGAGAGTTGCTTCTATGGATTTTATATATTTTCCCGCAACACCGATTGATGTGTCATCGGCCAACATTATTGTGATATTTTGTAAATTTCCAGGTAAATCATTGATTTATACAAGGAACACAAATTAACCAAGGGCAGATCCTTGAGGAACCCCTGCAGTAACATTTAGTTTTTCATAATGTTCCATTAACAGAGACACACTATGTTCTATTAGGGCCCGGTTGTTCAAAATTCGGTTATCTTTTAACCAGCCGTTAAGTACATTTAACCGACTGTCACCTAATAACAGAGGGTTATCCTGTTGTTCAAAACTCTGTTAACTTTTAACAGGCTGTTAACGTGACGTTAAGTTAACACACCTAAGGACCGCCGCTAACTTTTTAACTCGCAAATGTCGTTCATGGCTAACACTGCTTTCATGATGCCAGCTCAGCAAAGAAAGGATAGGGTGTATCGTGGACTGGACTTCGATATTGGAAATTATTCTGACGTTACATACGAAACTGTATCTATGCACATAATAGGAACTAAAATACATGTTGTACAAGTACATGATGCCTACGTTTCATCTTTTAACACTTGTGGAAAGGTTTATATATGCTTTACTACACTAAATGTATGAATTTCTTCTGTAAATATTATTCAAACAAACACTTTCAAAGAATATAACACGTACACCCTATACCCACGTATGATATGATATTGAACAAGGCTACATGTAGATAATTAAATTAGTTTCATGAAAAAATATCCGAACGATTACATTATGATACTGAAAGTGTAATCGGCGGGATATGGTGATTGTGTATACTCTTATTCTACCGACCGTCACCTCAGAGAAATTGCCAAATACACTCCCATTTTAAGAAAGAGAAGAAGCCAGAAATGCCGATAATTACCGTTGTCGTTCTGCGTGATTTTGCGTCAGTCATTGCGTCACGCAGCAGAGAAACTTGACAGTTTCGTGTAAACACATCACATTCCTGTATTGTATCTATTTTTAATTTCCTATGTCCTGCTACTATGCTCTTTCCATGCAAATGGCCGTCTGAAAATTTGAGAAAATGCTACACAGTGTAAAGTCTGAAATCTTCTTTGTTTACATTTCAAACAGGTGTTGTCTTTTGAGCACAGCAGTTGTTTCCACTCCCAATATCTTTCGTTTCACTTTATCTAGACACTTGGTATTGGTGCCAAAAAGACCAGTTGTAATTAGATTCTAAAATGTATGAGGAATTCAGTAGGGCTGGGACGAGTTGGAAACAATGGAATCGAGTACCCGCATGTACGTACCCGAATCGGAATCGAGTACCCGGAAATGTAAGAAATACATTCGGGTCAACTTTCTGAATATTCAATCACGATTTGACAGAGATTATTGTAGAAAACTTGAACAGTTGGTAATAAGACATTATAACTGACCTCAAGCTATTTAATTTACGTCTGTTTAACCAATATAGAGAGTAACACCATTACTTACACTCCTCGTTATAACAACGAACGTTTTGTTCCTGCTGCTACTGTAACTTAACTACTCACTGCTCATGCACAGATAAATTACAGTCATTAAAACTATGCTCCATTAATCGGACAATACCAATGATGTAAAAACCCGTGAATTTCCGGGTTAGAATATGGATCTTCAGTAACCCATGCTTGTCGTAAGAGGCGACTAACGGGATCGGGTGGTCAGACTCGCTGACTTGGTTGACATATGTCATCGGTTCCCAATTGCGCAGATCGATGCTCATGTTGTTGATCACTGGATTGTCTGGTCCAGACTCGATTATTTACAGACCGCCGCCATATAGCTGGAATATTGCTGAGTGCGGCGTTAAACTAAACTAACTCACTCACTCACTCACTCACTCACTCACTCAATGATGTAAATGTGTGTTACGTCAAAAATGAAAAAGACAAGCTATTGTCTGCCATGGTCATTACAGAGCTCTCTCCCTTTCCGGACACTCGATTCCTACAAATAGGACTCGATTCCACCTGTACCCGACCCGGATTCGAGTACCCGAGTACCCGTCCCACCCTTAGAATGCAGTGATTCATTTGTCGCCGCTGAATATGAAATACAAGTGATGTAATTGGCGTTTCAATACCGGCCTTCGCGAAACGTGATTTTGTAAACACTATCCAATAGGGCGCAAAGTGCACTTGGGCGTTCGTGTGAGTGTATTTATGAAAACATCTGAACACGATTCCAGGCTTATCGGCAACGTTTCAGAATTATTAGTGATTTTATTAAAAACTGATATCATTGTTAATTAATATGCTATTTTTGAAAATCTATACTCCAAGTAATTATCCGATTTTGTCCGTCTGGCATCCCTTCCCATAGATGGATTTTAATTATATTTTTACTAATCATTTCAGCAATAGGCCTAATTTCTTTTTCAATCTTCGAATGTTTTATTTGAAGCAAATCATCTTTTAAAATGCTGTATAATAATTGATGAAAACTTAGTTAGCATAAACATTGCTCTCGCAACTGATGTGTAGGAAAATAAACATAACATTATTATGTATCTATTTCTGTTGTGAGTGATATGCAGGCCTACTTCGTAGTCACTTTGATTAAATGTTATATTTGAATATCGAAACCTTTTTGTCACAGCGAACACAACACTATCTCTTGTCATATTACACGATAATATTGGAATTTTTAACTTATTTTATAACAATATCTGAATGCTAATGTTATACACTGATAGGTTCATATAAGGAATACTATGGCACAATAGTATTTCTCTGTCGAATCGTTGCAGCGTTGTATAATACACTTATGAAATATAATACATGTTTTCCGTCCTTGGAGACATTGAAAAGAACTATCTATGCATTAAATGGAGATTCACCTGATTAATGAGTATCGAGGAAATTATGTTTATCTACTACAGCGTTCTATAATGCACTTATGAAATATAATATATGTTTTCCTACCATGAAGTCATTAACAAGAATTATGCATTTTCTGCAGTCACTTAGGAATTGAACTAAATGAAGGTTCATCTGATTAATGAGTATCGAGGAAATTATTTTCATCTATAAATTAGACGCAGCTTCATGTTTTTCAAGACATCTTTCCGGAATATGCGTCTGTGAAGGCGTTCAGATAACGACGATATTGCACAGTATTATTCATGAGATTCTTGTCAAAAGTAAGGTCTGATAATAGATCGATTTTATTCAGCAGTGCTGGCCCTGGGGCCTATAGTACGATTACAGTTTGATTACTTGCACGTGGTGCTAGTAACATATTAAGTTTCTATTGGTATTGAATGCATATTTTAGATAAAAGCTATGGTATTAATTATACAACATCTATATTGTTTGATGTTAAAAGATTTGGCAATGTGTGTTCATACATTACAATTTTTGACAGACTTGGCAAATAATTAATACATGATATTGATAGCATCTTCACGACTTGGCCATACAGTCATGACAATTTAAGGAGTGAAAAGTGAGCGATAGGTCTTGTGGGAATTCAAAGATTCATTAAGACTGTAGCCGTCTAAGCGTAACTCTGTGTGTAATATTTATACATTTTCTATCCACGGACAACATGCTCCTAATATTAATATTATTTTCATGGATTCATCATATTTTATCTACAGCTGTGGTATAGTTGTTCATTAAAATGTCTTTTCTGTTGCTGGAATTGAAGTAAGTCCCACACAGAGCTGGGATCATATGTCTTTGAAATATAAATTATGCAAACGGCTGGAACCTTGTGTTCCAATACAAAACGTTCGTAACGCTACGACATTCGCATGCCTATGATAAACTATAGAGTTGGCCTCAACCATTGACTGGATTACATTCTCTTCGTCAGCAGAGAAATTTCGACTTTTCTTTTTCCTTGGGGTGCAGGCGACATTTTGCTTTTCCATTTTTGGTAAACCGGAAGTAAACAGAAAACGGAACTATGGGATATATGGAAGCTAACCAGTGACGTTAACCACACTGTTAAACTTTGACGGCGACGTTAGCTAACGGCATGACAAACCATGTTTTGAACAACGCATATTTAACGTTCGGTTACCTAACGGCCGGTTAAAAGTCACATGCAACGTAAAACACAACTTTGCAGATTCTGATACCTTTCGGTATGGACTTACCGAAACAAATCATCAAAAATGCAAATTCAACTTATAAAGTTGAAAAATAACGCGATGAAAAAAAACGCGCGAAATCGTAGTTCAAACGATTCACTAATTTCCCCCCAGCGCTTGGGGGAATTCAAGTGGTTTCAACAGCTGGGCTGCGCTCATAGCACGTGCGCAGTGTAATAGGTTCGCACAGCTTGGAAGCGGGTTGTCTCGGCTTTGGGTGTGAGCTATTTTTCTAATGTTTTGTTGATATTTCACAGGCGCGAGCTTTTTATATGTTATGACAGTAGATTAACTGTTTATATAATTTCATTTGTCTATTTCACTACACGTTCTTCTTAACGAGTCACTTTCTCAGTTCGATACTTAAAAGCAATGTCATTATTTAGCGTTGACAGAATTTCTAACTGTGATATCGATATGTCGTTGTCACAGACAAAACTCAATGTCTGTTTTATTGACACCTATGTGTCTGCCTGCCTGTCTGCTAATGACCATATTCACTACACAACTTCGATCACTGACCACATGCAATTTGAACTTAACACCAATCAGGCTATACACCATAAACAAAATGCATTGATTTATGGCCCGAGTTCGGTCTCTGTCACATTATGTAATTACACAGACAGGCAGGTGTGATACTTGTACACATGACATGTTATGATGTCTGTTGATTGCAAAATGTTATACACAAAAAATGAGCATGTATTTACAAAACCCAACATCTCTATATATACACACACAATGAGCCGTGAGGGAATCTGCAAATGAACCAGCCGTTACACTTGAGTGCACACCCAACCGCTCTGACTGGGTTCGGTATCCCAGCTGCTCGTTTCTTGGGAAGTAAACCCAAGTACACAATTTTGCACTTTTGATTTGCGATTGTACGCTTATAATTTTGTTTATATGTTTTTTTCATAACCAGCAATGTATACTAGCTGTCATGAATAAGTGATAATTGTGTTTTAATTATGTTTGATTTTTTGGTTGCATGTGACCTTTAAGGATTTAACCGGCCGTTAGGAGTTAACCGGCGGTTAAAGGTCAGCAAACAGTTATTACAGCAACAAAGAGGTTTAGCTATAGATGTACAAATTCGTTTTAACACTCTCATGTTAATGCCATCAGGTCCACTAGATTTGTTTGCTGGTAAGGTCTTATCAGATACCTCCTTTTCGGTTACAATGACATTTGTTATACTGTTAACACAGCGATGACTAACAGGTGGCAAAGTCTTGCCGCCATCAGTAACATTTGAAACAGATACAAAATATTCATTTAATCTTTGAGCTTTATCCAAATCTGTAAAAACTGAAGGTATCCCAGAATCATCAGTGGCAAGAAGGGGAATGGGCAACGATGAAGTACTAACCACCTGATTGAGTAGACTGAGGTGATAAATAGTTATCAAAAATAGATTAAAAGCTTCCTTTGGCTATTCTTTTCAGATTATTTACTTTATTCCTTTGCTTTTTGTATTTAAATAGCTCAGAAGTATTCAGAGATCGAAATGCTTTTTTCCTTAGACGTTCTCATTTCTTTTAAGTATGTTACGAGGGGCGTTGAAAAAGTAGTCAAACTAACTATATTCTCGATGTCCAATGTTTGAAAAAAAGCTTCCATTTTATTTTGAAGGAATCATTAGCAAAGTCATATCCAAAATTTCATGTGGGTAATGTGGTTAACGAGATATTAGTCATCACAACATTGGGGTATTATGTTTCTTGCAAATTTGCAGAAAATGGAAAACGATCTCCCATTTGGTATCTAGTAATAGTAATAGTCCGCTTATATGGCGCTCACATCCAGGCACATTGCCAGCTCACGGCGCTACGTACATTACTATCCCCGATCATAGGACACTATCGTAGTTTCCGATAATTTTTCAACTCCCTGGGGACTGTACAGCCATGCTGCCTGTTAGGCGCAATGAACTAAACACTCACATTGCCAGCACATTACAGCTTGGTGAACTGAGACAGTGTAGATCTAAGTATCTTCTCCAAGGATACTACGCAAATGTGCCCATCTCGGGAACCGAACCTCGGTGCCTCCTCGAAACAGGGCCTTCAGCGTGATAGGCAGACGCCTTACAACTGCACTATTGCGCTATCTCTTGGATAATGGTATACCCTCAGATAGTATCATATAAAATATGTTCAGCATAGTATTGGATGACTTCCCGTCATCATCAACATTCAAAGATTTGGATTGCTTGATTTACGTTTAGACGGGGACTGTTTTTTTTAGGACACCCTCATTTTAAATTTTCAAAAACATTGTGTTCAGATATACAACATATTGAGAGCTGACACTTGTGTGACCATTCAGTATTTAGTTTGAACCCTTGACACCATGTATGAATAAGTGAAAACTTTAGGATGAGTTATATCCTTATGATGACGTCAACTGAAAGGGGGTGGGTAGTGTCTCCAAAACAAGCCCT
The DNA here is from genome assembly GCF_003918875.1 of Haliotis rubra. NCBI lineage: Eukaryota > Metazoa > Mollusca > Gastropoda > Lepetellida > Haliotidae > Haliotis > Haliotis rubra. The sequence goes on from NW_025767018.1 coordinate 619,645, forward strand.
TTCAGTAAACATGAAGGGGGAGTCACTTGAACAAGCGATTATAGTTTAAAATTGCTTTTTTGTGCAGTTTAATATCTTAGTTTGACTTTACCAACATACAACATGTTTTTGCATATTTTGTTTCAATTGGTGTAGGGGGATTCCCGCCAATACACCTTAATATAAAATTGGATCATAATCTATTAATTCTTTCCTAAGTTCGCGGCTACCAGGCTTGGCATGTGCAAAACTGTTACACCTTCGCTGTAACCTTTAAAATGACCTCAAGGTCACTAAATTCAAGTGGTGTCGGAAATCTCGTCAATAAACCTTAGTACCATATTTGAACAAAATCCATAATTTCTTTCTCGAGTTCTTTCAGTAAACCGAAGGGGGAGTCATTTGAACAAGCGATTGTATTCTGGAATTGCCTTTTTGTGCAGTTTAATATCTCAGTTTGATTCTGGCCGACCTCGACCAATCTCAAACATACAAAAATGTTTCTTGCATATTTTGTTTCCTGAAGTTTAATTTGTGATGCATTTCATTGCTAGTCAGCTAGGCTATTCTATTTGTCCGAACCACAACATACGGAGACAGATCATTTAGCAGATCGGGTGCTGTACTCTGGAATTGATTACCTGAAAATGTCAGAAAATCGGAAAATAACAACAGTTTCCGATCTTGTCGCAAAACCATCCTCTTCAAACGAGCATTCGACTAAGCGCACACGAGCAGGACTCTGGATATGTAGCGCTATACAAATGTCTAATTTGATTTGATTTGATTTGATATACCCGTTAGAAACCCACCCCCACCCCACCCCCACTTTATATGTATACATATCAAAACCTCAAAAGATATGAGGACAGTAAGAGATTTTATATCGATTATATATCAGGACGAATATCATTTTCGTCATTTAGCTAAGAATTGTCAATTCATTCTTGGGTTATCGCGCTAACAATCTTTATATTGGCAAAACCCTCAGACTTTTACTGTGAGCTTGAAAATTATCTCAAGGTCACTCCATTTCACTTGTGTCGGTGAATCTCGCCAATATACCTTGGTACCAAATTTGAACCATATCCATCATTTCTTTCTTGAGTTATCGCCCTAACAAGCTTATTTGATGTATGAAATGCAACGAAAAACAAACACCCGCGTATTTACGAGTGATTAAAACTGTTATTACAATTAACGTAAATATTTATTACATTTTAATGCAACGAAAATTATTACAATTTACGTCAATTTTTATTACAATTTGCGTATTACAATTTACGTCAATTTTTATTACAATTTACGTTTTTATTACAATTTACGTCAAGTTTATTACAATTTGCTGCAAGAATTACAATTTGCGTTTTTATTACAATTTACGTCGTAACACCCCTGTCATACTCCTGGTCCTCTGAAGGGCCAGTCTACGCCATTCCTCGTGTAAAGCAGCTTCCAATTGGGCCAGGTTCTGTACAGGGATATCCCTTTGTTGCACACGACGACCAATCATGTCCCAGATATGCTCCAAAGGGTTAAGGTCGGGGCGTATTCAATCGCGATATATTTCAGGGGGTGCTTAACTAAGTTCTTTGTGTATATTACCGAAATATTCACAAAGTTGCGTAAAACCATACTCACGAACCCACCCTAAATACACTGTAATTTTGAGCCACTTCAGTTTGTGTAAAATGTCTTACGACAAGTATGGGTTGCTGCAGACCAATGCAAACCGGATCTTCACCGGTCTCATGAATCCGAAGGGACAATAAGCCCAGACGTTCAAGCCCAATTGTGCAGAACTACACCATGCATGCGTGCCATCAACCTATGATCTTCGTTTCGAATCCAAGTTTACCACAGTTTCACCAAAATGACAAACGCTTAAGGACTGCATGATTTAAGGATTTCCTCTGAAATCCTATATCAAGTTCTCACATAATGATATATAAGAAATATGGTTACGGTCAACCAGTGCATTACATTGCTGCTGTTGAGATAAAACGCCGAAATAGTAAAGTATATAAAACTGAGAAATTTTTTTTTTTTTTATTCCACTTTTTTTGTTGTACAGCAAATCATACATGTCATACATAATATGTCATTTAACATATGCTTCATTGAAAACAAACTGTTTATGGCAGCACGAGCATTTTCATCTATCGAGAAGCCGTTTCATCAAAGGACTAATTGGATAAAATGGTTCAAACAACCTGCTTATGGTAACTGGACCAATGCTATACATCGAGAAACAAAGTTTCAGCAAGAAGAGTAATTAAATAGAGTGGTTCAAACATACCACTTATGGCGGCTGAACCAATGTCATACATCGATAACAAAGTTTCGTTGAAAAGGGTAATTGAATAAATTGGTATAACCAATGTCATACATCGATACACAAAGATTCATTGAAAAGGGTAATTAAATGGAGTAGTTAAGGAACATACTACGTATGGCAACTAGACCATACATCGAGAAACCAGGTTTCATCGAAAAGGGTAATTGAATAGAGTGGTTAAGAAACAAACTGCTTTATGGCAACTGGACCGTACATCAATAAACAAGTTTCATTGATAGTAGTAATTGAATAAAGTTGTTCAAAACATACCACTTATAGCAGATGGACTAATGTCATACAACCATAAACAAAGTTTCATCGAAAAAGGTAATTGAATAAAGTGGTTCAAACAACCAAGTTATGGCAACTGGATCAATATTGTGCATCGATAGAACGAAGTTTCATCGAAAAGAGTAGTTGAATATATTGGTCAAACAAACAACTTATGGCAACTGGTCCAAAATTTAACAAATTTGTTGTAATCACAGTTAGAGTAAGCTATGGCTTTTGTTATGTTATAGTAATTTGTCAACTCCCTCTGGATCGAAGCAAAGGAAAGTTTTCCTCGTTGAACATAAACTTTGAAAATTGTGTTTTTTCTTACGAGACAGATTACGTTTAAAGGGTCATTTCTTTTAGAAGGAAAGCCCAACAAAATTGTTTCTTTAGTAAACTGTACATTAATTTCCGCCTTACTGTTTACCCAGTTTTGGACTTCAATCCAGATTGAGTTGACAATTTCACAATTCCATAAAACATGACTGATATCTGCTATGAACTTGTGACAAGTTGTACAGATAGGAGAGTTTTGGTATCCAATCTTAAACAAATATTTTCCAACTGGAAGAATTCGGTTAATAATTTTATATTGAAACCACCGTAATTGAACACTATCAGTTGATCGAAATGGAATTTCTGAAATAAAACTGAGAATGATGTCACCAGGTGTTCGCGAAACGGCAACCCTCCTGTTACTGCCGGTATCGTGCAATGGGCTTGCTTTGTAAGGTGGAAATGGGTTTATTAATTTGTTTATCTCTACAAAATGCTGGCCGTTCCACAACGCAGCCATAATATGACATCTTTCAAGAACGGAAATTGATTTAATTGGGTGTTGTCCATTCCCCATATGGGCACAATGTGTGGTGTCCTCCGCCGTGACATTGTTGGAATATTGCTGAAAGCGGCGTAAGACTAAGGAAACTCACTCACTCACTCAAACCGTCTGGACAGATCGTTACCACATCGTACCACCAAACAATGTTTGCATATCTGCGTGATCATGGCAATTAGGAAAGCTATTGTGGACACCATTCGCCCGGTAGCTGATTGTACATCTGAGATATCCCTGCTGTGAGACCAAACACCAATTGTTTGAATTATAATAATGGGCTGGATAAATAGTGTCTCATCACGCAATGTCGGAGGCCCTGTCATTGTTTGTTGTGTGCATACGTTTTCAAACTTTTTTCACCTGATGATCAAGGCTGAGGGAATCTAGACTTGCTTCATTTAGGGCTTTAGCATTGCAGGAAGGTTAGACAAAAGGAAAAATAATGTGGTTCAGGGACTGTGAGACAGACTACCGTGTCGTTAATGTTCACCTTAGCACCGGTGTTGTCAGTGGACATCACTGCACCATACACGTCAATAACTTGCACTCGTATTTGTCTGAAAGTCAACATCCTGCCATGTCAAGAAAGGTAAATCTTTAGCACTGTCCTCTTTTAACTTAGCATAGAAAACTGTAGTACACATACTGCAGTTATGAAATTATATTAAACCCTCTAACAAGACATTAACGCTTTTCAATGAATGTCTACCTGAACGTTCAGACAGTATCACATTTGAAATCACACAAATTGTCAGTTTAAGCAGGGAGACTATATAACCGTTGTAGATTAGCCATGGTTTAAGGCAGGGAGAGGTTACATAAACCAGACCTGGGTCCCGATTCACAAAGCGTTCGTAAGGGTACGACCTAGCGTAACTCGATACTGTATCTTAGGTTTGTTGGGTAAAAGCTAGCATCAATGTATTTAAGAAATACAGTTTGCTCTTCCCCCATGTATAGTGCAATAAAGTATATCATAGTTTAAGTACGAGGACGCTTTAATTCAAAGAGGACAAATTCAAAACTTACCAACGATAAATTTGAGGTAGAAAACAAATAGAAAAACGACGGTGTTGGTGCCTAAACTAACAATTCTCGTTCAGAACTAACTGATGGGTTCTTCCAGTGACGTGTCTCTCCCCCTACGTTAAGACGCACGTTGAAACAAACGGGGAAACAGTTTGATGAGGGTTTACGTTCGGGTTAAATATCTTCTCTAACTTATTTCAATTGCATTTGTGATTAACGTAAACCATATGGGGCAATATGAACGTCGCTTTTCTCCTACCAACGTAAGTTTAGAACCCTAAATCCAGATGAAGCTGACTAGTCACGCGATATTCCACGGATGCATTGCGGGACTGTAAACACCGAGAAAGTTGCCGTGTCGATGATTAATTGTGAGTCGAGCGGAGACATTTTATTAGACAAAAAGCATAAACGTAATGTTTCCACCAATGATGTTAGCCGACTGAAGTAACTGGAAACCAAGAAACGGGATGCAACGGAGTAGTTTACTGTAGGAGATTGTACGAGGCGATGACAACTGACATGCATCGTGGCGTCGGTTACCAAGGGTACTTTTGATAACGAAGGGGCAGACGAGAATGGCAAGACTACAGTGTGACGTCATCCAAACGTGTACTTGATCGCCTCATAAAGTACTGTCGGCGCCTTTGATCATTGAGCGAAACATCTTAGAAAGGCCTATAATGTGACTACTAGGGTCCTAAGCACTGTATTAACGAGTCCTTTCTGTAATGCAGATACCCCAGTACTAACAATGTATACCCTGGTGCCTGCTTTTGCGTTGCAAGCCCTTGTGAACAGCGACACAACAACAACAACAACAACAACGACAACAACAACACATCAATAACAGCAACATCTACAACAAGAAACAAATATATAAATACAGTTATAAAACAGTTCAACAAATCAAACAGAATATAGCACGTTGTGGAGGATCGAACCCATCTTCAGAGTCACTAATGGCTCACCCACTAGGCTATCAACACCCTGGAAACTAGAAAAAGATAATATCTGACATTGCAAAAGGTCACGCTCATAGATCTAAAATGATGAAATCGTTAATCGATGCGCTTGTGTTATACACGGTTTATTGAGTAAAGACTCTTAAGATGTTCATCAGTCGATATGTCTAAACCATCACAAGTGTCAGGCCCCCAGAGGAGAACATTTCCGCTTCATCTGCACTGCTAAGGGAACAGTTCGGGGTATGTACTTGATGACTTTAAACATGCATGGTATTAGTTTACGTGTAAGGTGATTCATTAATGGCCCAGTGGGTGGGGTTCTCCTTTGCGCAAAAGGCTGGAGGCTGTACATATATATATGTAGATGGATAGATAGATTTGTGTAGATGGCTAAGCATAGCTAAGCTGGCTAAGGCGCCAGGCTAGTGATCCAGCGAGGTTGAGGTGTCGGGATCGAGCCCACCTGTGACCGGGTGTAAAAACCTTGGAGTCAACTTTGTGTGCAGACTCTTTCAGTGTTGTCACAACCCCTAGCGTACAGTACACAACCCTGTGCACTTAAAAGAACCCACGAATCCGTTGGTATTTGTCCAGATGGTGGCCACATGAATACGTGCAAACACCTAGTTGCGGGTACAGCAACGTGCAGTGAACATGGACAAAGTACTGTGACTATGTGTCCCAGTCCACCCAGATGTGAATGGGTACCTCGTTAGGATGAGAAGGACACAATAACTCGGTGCGCCTAGTGGCTGCAAGAGTTGTATGCTCCCCAGGGAGTTGAGATTGATAACGCGATGGGCCGTTGAGATTGACATCCAATGATTGAGTGAAAAAATACCAGCGCCTTGAGCAAGCACTAGTGCGTGGATATGTGCGCTATATATATATCCTATAATAATAATAATAGGTACATGTAGATGATAGATATATGTAGATGATAGGTATATGTAAATGATAGATATATGTAGATAGATAAATATATGTAGATGGAGAGATATATGTAGATGGATGGATATATATGAAGATGATAGATACATGTAGATAAATAGATAGATGTAGATAGATGGATATATGTAAATGATACATATTTGTAGATGATTGATATATGTATATAGATAGATATATCTACATATAGATGGTAGATTATGTAGATGGATAGATATATGTAGATGAATAGATGTTGGTAGATGAATCGATGTGCGGATCTCAAATGAAAAAGATGGATGTAGATATTAATTCTCTATCAAAAGTAAGACATTATCTGACAATACAATAAAATTGTATATGTAGATAGATAAATAAAATTGTATTGACGCAAGTAGATGCTTCGGCAGAACATTTCCTTTTTCAACATCATTGCGTGAGGCACGGCAACAGGTCGAAGCTGATCCGTGTACCTTGTCTCGTCGCCTCGTATAACGTATTCACGTTACCGTATATGACAATGTTCACGATGCCTCGTATGATGATGTCCACGTTTCTTCGTATGACGACGCTCATGTTTCCTCGTATGGCGATGTCCACATTTCTTCGTATGTTTTCTTCGCTCATGTTTCTTCGTATGGCGGTGTTCACTTTTCTTCACATGGCGGTGTTCACTTTTCCTCGTATGACGACGTTCACGTTTCCTTGTATGACGACGTTCACGTTTCTTCGTATGGCGATGCTCACGTTTCCTCGTATGACGACGTTCACGTTTCCTCGTATGACGACGTTGACGTTTCTTCGTATGGTGATGTTGACGTTTCTTCGTATGGCGGTGTTCACTTTTCTTCGTACGACGACGTTCACGTTTCTTCATATGTTTTCTTCGCTCATGTTTCTTCGTATGACGACGTTTATGTTTCTTCGTATGACGACGCTCATGTTTCCTCGTATGGCGATGTTGACGTTTCTTCGTATGTTTTCTTCGCTCATGTTTCTTTGTATGGCGATGTTCACGTTTCTTCGTATGACGACGTTCACGTTTCTTCATATGGTGATGTTGACGTTTTTTCGTATGGCGGTGTTCACTTTTCCTCGTATGATGACGTTCACGTTTCTTCGTATGGCGATGTTCACGTTTTCTCGTATGACGACGTTCACGTTTCTTCGTATGACGACGCTCATGTTTCCTCTGTATGGCGATGTTGACGTTTCTTCGTATGTTTTCTTCGCTCATGTTTCTTCGTATGGCGGTGTTCACGTTTTCTCGTATGACGACGTTCACGTTTCTTCGTATGACGACGCTTATGTTTCCTCGTATGGTGATGTTGACGTTTCTTCGTAGGGTGATGTTGACGTTTCTTCGTATGACGACGCTTACGTTTCCTCGTATGACGACGTTCACGTTTCTTCGTATGGTGATGTTGACGTTTCTTCGTATGGCGGTGTTCACTTTTCTTCGTATGACGACGTTGACGTTTCTTCGTATGACGACGCTCATGTTTCCTCGTATGGCGATGTTGACGTTTCTTCGTAGGGTGATGTTGACGTTTCTTCGTATGACGACGCTCACGTTTCCTCGTATGACGACGTTCACGTTTCTTCCTATGGTGATGTTGACGTTTCTTCGTATGGCGGTGTTCACTTTTCTTCGTATGACGACGTTGACGTTTCTTCGTATGGCGACGCTCATGTTTCCTCGTATGGCGATGTTGACGTTTCTCCGTATGTTTTCTTCGCTCATGTTTCTTCGTATGGCGATGTTGACGTTTCTTCGTATGACGACGTTCACGTTTCCTCGTATGACGACGTTGACGTTTCTTCCTATGGTGATGTTGACGTTTCTTCGTATGGCGGTGTTCACTTTTCTTCGTATGACGACGTTCACGTTTCTTCATATGTTTTCTTCGCTCATGTTTCTTCGTATGACGACGTTCACGTTTCTTCGTATGACGACGCTCATGTTTCCTCCGATGGCGATGTTGACGTTTCTTCGTATCTTCGTATGGACATAATGAACGGCTCGTTTCTTCGCGTGTTTGACGGCTCATGTGTATAGTCGTGAACCATCGTTGGCGATGTTGACGTTTTCTCGTATAATATGACGACGTTCACGTTTCTTCGTTTGACGACGCTCATGTTTCCTCCGATGGCGATGTTGACGTTTCTTCGTATGTTTTCTTCGCTCATGTTTCTTCGTATGGCGGTGTTAACTTTTCTTCGTATGGCGGTGTTCATGTTTCCTCGTATGACGACATTCACGTTTCCTCGTATGACGACGTTCACGTTTCCTCGTATGACGACGTTCACGTTTCTTCGTATGGCGATGTTCATGTTGCCACGTATGGCGATGTTCAGGTTGGTCGTATGGCGTTGTCACGTTGCCTTGCATAACTATTTCCACGCTGCCTTCTATGACGACGTTCACGTTGCCCCATTTTCAATTTACATACATTTTTCATCAAAAGTGCGAAAATCAAAGAATTCGAATTGCTAAGACAGATATTGGCTGCGCTGCAGGTACCAATGTTGGCACAGATGCGTCCAGACAATGGTTTCCTTAAACTTCCATGATCACTTATGGAAGTGTTGTAAATATACACGATATGGCACTGATGACTCACCACGTGTCCCATATATACAATACAGTGTTCTGAATAACGTGAGTGAGTGAGTTGGGTTTTACGCCGCTTTTAGTAATATTCCAGCAATGTCACGGTGGGGGACACTAGAACTGGGCTTCATACATTGTACCCATGTGGGGAATCGAACCCGGGCCTCGGATCGGCGTGACGAGCGAACGCTTCAACCACTAGGCTACCCCACCGCTCCTTCTGAATATCTATCTATCTAATCTTCATTATATCTATCATTTTATGGAAGAAATAAAGAATATCTATCTATCTATCTATCTATCTATCATTTTATGGAAGAAATAAAGAATATCTATCTATCTATCTATCATTTTATGGAAGAAATAAAAAAATCTATCTATCTATCATTTTATGGAAGAAATAAAGAATATCTATCTATCTATCTATCTATCTATCTATCTATCTATGTAAGGAATAAAGGAATCTATCTATCTATCTATCTATCTATCTATCTATCTATCTATCTATCTATCTATCTATCTATCTATCTATCTATCTATCTATCTATCTATCTATCTAACCATAAATGTAACATCGTTCACCAGCCAGAGTCTAAACACTAGTGAAACTCATTTAAACCTCTAAGACATCAGAATCTTTTGCATCATCTGCCAGATAACCCTACTGGAACCACCGGGACAATGCCTTGTACACAAGTCTATGGTCGCCATGGCTGCAACGCATGAGTGCGGATACGAACTCATTGAACACGCTCCATATCCACAAGATTATGCACCAGGAATTTTCCACGTCTTCCCTGACTTGGGGAGAGGTTGTCTGGCAAGCGTTATGTAAATAAAGATGACGTCATTTCTGCTACCAACACCAGGAGAAAGCCTTCAACACCAATGAAGTCCGTGTAGTTGAGTATCGCTGGCTATGTGGACATAATCCGACGGGATTATGCTGAAACATAATTAGCAATATTAGTAATAATTAACAACATTCACTCACACACCCGTTGCTATGGATGAGGTTAAGTGATTGACAGGTATTCGTATGTTATTTAATCTATACTATCCAAAAAAAGAAACGTTTAGGCGATTTGTATTTTTAACAACCTATTCATTACCTATTGTGTTCAAAGAATCGTCAAAATATGTAACAAAAGTGTTGATACCATGATTTTACACAATTGCACAAGTTAAAAATCGATTTTACCTGAAAATATTGATTTTGATGAGATTTCTTACAAGGATTAAAAAGGCATCGCCACAACGCAACATAAATCACCTTCCAGTTGAAATTGGGCAGCAAAGAGCATGCACTGTCTGGCAATAAAAATCCAGATTACTTTCGGAAATTGGCATTCGTTTTGAAGGAGTTTCAAGGTCAAATCACTATGCCACGTAATGAATCTGCGACACGGATCGTCGCCATTGAAAAATGCACGCTGGAGATTACCAATCTTCTGTTGCCAGGCGTCTGAATGTTAGTCTGAGCACGATATCACTGCTTGCAGCTCGTTACAACCAAACAGGTATAAAAAATGACCATCCCCGTACAGGCAGACCTCGAGTCAACACTGCAGCCCAAGATCGGTACATCCGGGTACTACATTTGCGTGATCGTACTGCCACGGGTGAGAGCACAGCAGATAGGGTACCTGGTCTTCGGGGGATATCCGGTCAAACTGTACGGAACAGGTTGAAAGAGGTTGGTCTGAGAGCCAGGAGACCCGACGTCGGGACCGTGCTACGTCGTCACTATCGCGCTCAACGTCTCCGTTATCTAAAAGTATCTACTTGGTTGTATAGACATTACCTTCTTCTTAAGTGGTGTAAAAATCATGCACTGAAGTCTATTTGTGTGCGAGTTCTACATGATTGAAAATACAACATTTTCGCAACAGATTTCTGGTCTATGCGTTTCTTTTTTTGGATAGTATATAATATAAAAAATTTACTTGAAAATACCAGAGTACAACGAGCTTCGGCTATCCGTGGAAACAGATTCCACTGTAGTAGAACACAAAGCGGTACACATTATATAATCATCGGTTCCTAGCACCGACGCTACAGCGTTGATCAATAATCCACAGATATTTTTTTCCATTTCTTGAATCCATTTGTATTTGAACCTACGGTGGATATTGACTGACTGACTGACTGAGTTTGGTTTGACGCCGCTTTTAGCAATATTCCAGCAACATCGCGGCGGGGGACACCAGAAATGGGCTTCACACATTGTACCCATGTGGGGATTCGAACCCGGGTCTTCGGCGTGACGAGCCAACGCTTTAACCACTAGGCTACCCCACCGCCCCGGATATTGACCATTGTTTCACCGAAGAAGGGGGATTAGTGTCACCATTGATTTTCGGTGTTCCATTCAGCCAGTTTGCCCTTCACTCCAAATGAAATCAGTTCTGGTTGATAATCTGGACTGAATTATTCTCCTGCATATTCACTGTACCCGTGACCTTCACCTGCCGGATTGTATTCACGTGTTATGTGTCTATTGTGATAGCACAAAACACGAAGAGACTGTAGCTATTGAACTCTTTTCTCTGTGGTTAACTGGATACAGGGCCAACTTCGATTTCATCTGAATTAAATATGATATTGATCTTTTGTTATTGACCGTGTACGTTCATGCTTCATATCTCTTTTGTAACACGATAGGACACAATTCCCAGTCAATGTGTAGGGAGCAAGCTGGAGACATTGAAAGACATTTAGAGAAAGATTTGCATCGTTTCACGATAGGACGTGCTGCTTTGAGAGTCTTGTTTGGTTTGCTATTTGGTCTGGGTACCACAAAGGGCCATGACGTCACAGAAGGGTATCCGTGTTCACAAAGGTAAATTTCACTGTTTTCTCTTGTTTGTCTCTCATGTCGTTAACAAAACAATAAGGGGACATTTAAGCTCATGACTTTTCGACCAATCTGTTTTCGAGAGATTTGTCACAATTCAACACAAATGGGGTGTTAGTGATACGAACCGTGATCTCACGTGCTAGTTTTTAATCCGCCTTAACCTTCAGACAGACATACAGACAGACAGACAGACAGGCAGGCAGACAGACAGACAGACAGAAAGACAATCAGTTCATACCATGGCTCTAAAGACAAGTTAGCCTGCATCAGCATCTTACAATATTTTTATCTCTCACAGACAAAAATACCTTATTAATTACTTATTTCCTTATTTTCCCAACACTGTATAAAACAACTGAATAAAATCAAGTTTATACCACGAGTAAGTACAAAAGACTTTATTGACTTGTCATAGCGTAATGTTCAGTAGCTTCCCTAGACTAAGATATAGTTTTTACCAGATTTTAACGAAAACAGATTTTTAAATTATAATAACTTTCTTCATGTTCAGTAACTGTGATAATCTTGGACTTGCCATAACTTTCTTCATGTTCAGTAACTGTGATAATCTTGACTTGTCACATATTCTAATGTGCATGGAGCTTGACTTGCCACATATTCTAGAGCATGGAGCCTAGACACTTTCTTCATGTTCAGTAACTGTGATAATCTAGACTTGCCACATATTCTAGATGTGCATGGACTTTCTTCATGTTCAGTAACTGTGATAATCTAGACTTGCCACATATTCTAGATGTGCATGGACTTTCTTCATGTTCAGTAACTGTGATAATCTAGACTTGCCACATATTCTAGATGTGCATGGACTTTCTTCATGTTCAGTAACTGTGATAATCTAGACTTGCCACATATTCTAGATGTGCATGGACTTTCTTCATGTTCAGTAACTGTGATAATCTAGACTTGCCACATATTCTAGATGTGCATGGACTTTCTTCATGTTCAGTAACTGTGATAATCTAGACTTGCCACATATTCTAGATGTGCATGGACTTTCTTCATGTAACTCAGTAACTGTGATAATCTAGACTTGCCACATATTCTAGATGTGCATGGACTTTCTTCATGTACAGTAACTGTGATAATCTTGACTTGCCACATATTCTAGATGTGCATGGACTTTCTTCATGTTCAGTAACTGTGATAATCTTGACTTGCCACATATTCTAGATGTGCATGGACTTTCTTCATGTTCAGTAACTGTGATAATCTAGACTTGCCACATATTCTAGATGACTTTGCATGGACTTTCTTCAGATGTTCAGTAACTGTGATAATCTAGACTTGTCACATATTCTAGATGTGCATGGACTTTCTTCATGTTCAGTAACTGTGATAATCATATTCTAGACTTGCCACATATTCTAGATGTGCATGGACTTTCTTCATGTTCAGTAACTGTGATAATCTAGACTTGCCACATATTCTAGATGTGCATGGACTTTCTTCATGTTCAGTAACTGTGATAATCTTGACTTGCCACATATTCTAGATGTGCATGGACTTTCTTCATGTTCAGTAACTGTGATAATCTTGACTTGCCACATATTCTAGATGTGCATGGACTTTCTTCATGTTCAGTAACTGTGATAATCTAGACTTGCCACATATTCTAGATCTGCATGGACGACTTTCTTCTTAACATGTTCAGTAACTGTGATAATCTAGACTTGCCACATATTCTAGATGTGCATGGACTTTCTTCATGTTCAGTAACTGTGATAATCTTGACTTCTTGTACATGGACTTTCTTCACAGTATTAATCTAGACTTGCCACATATTCTAGATGTGCATGGACTTTCTTCATGTTCAGTAACTGTGATAATCTAGACTTGCCACATATTCTAGATGTGCATGGACTTTTCTTCACATACTTCTAGATAGACTTGCATGGACTTTCTTCATGTTCAGTAACTGTGATAATCTAGACTTGCCACATATTCTAGATCTGCATGGACTTTCTTCCTGTTCAGTAACTGTGATAATCTAGACTTGCCACATATTCTAGATGTGCATGGACTTTCTTCATGTTCAGTAACTGTGATAATCTAGACTTGCCACATATTCTAGATGTGCATGGACTTTCTTCCTGTTCAGTAACTGTGATAATCTAGACTTGCCACATATTCTAGATCTGCATGGACTTTCTTGGGTATGTTTCATTTAGGGTCTGTATGACACAGACTGAGCTTCCCGTGTGCAGCTTCCCAAGTTTTACCTCTTAAAGAGTTCTCGAAAACTAAAATAGGATTTCATTATCTTTTATGGCATCAATATTGTGTATTTGTCAGTAACGGCCCAACTTTAAATGGTACAGTTAACGTTGATATCTTCGAATTGAAGTCATAATTGAATCTGACACATCTGTACAGAGAAACATATTGTCAGGTTGGGAGCATCAACATAAATGTAATATATAATGTTAACATGGGATATCTCTTTGATGGAACCAAGCTTAACTGACTCACGTTAAGACCAGGGCCCCGTTCCTCAAAGCGATCGTAGCGCTAAGGTGATCGTAACTCCCATACTTTAACATAGACTTACGACTGTCGTAGCACTGCGATCGCTTTGAGGAACGGGGCCCAGGAAGTTACTTCATTGACGTATGTACAATGCATGGGGTGCACGTACACAACGCAGTAGCCCCATACACGTGCATGGGGTGCCATTCCTGTTTTTGACGGTTTTCAAGAAGGTCGATAAATCACTGTGGATCATTAATTTTGACGATCATCTTGCATCACAGTTGTTCTAGCCGGTTTTTGTTTGTTTGTTTGTTTGTTTGTTTGAAAATGAAAAACGCACACATGCAAATTTCACGTCATACACCAGTCATCTTTCAAGAGCGATGACTGTACAAACAACTATGGTCATAAGGAAGTGCAAGTGGTGATGCACTCTCAAAACATTCATTATTATCATATCAACATTGATTGACTCCGATGTATCTCCCAATTATTTCAAACGTAAATTAAAAATGAAGTTCCCCTACTTGTTTTGAAGAGTATTTATAAGCATGTCCTCTTGATATAAATACCGCAATGTCAATAATCGGTGTTACATGCAACAAAGGCTTGTGTGCATGTCACGAAATATTATCATAGTGAAGACTGGTGACTGTTTATGTTGCTAAGGGCAACTTCACCATTCCTACAGGACACAACTCTATATCAGTACAATAAGGAAGGGATGAGTTGGGCGAGGCTGACAACCATCAATACTTTTATTGTAAAGGTAAATGCATGGAAATATGCAAATGATCTGATCGACCGCGTGTAACGTATTCAAATATCCCTTCAGGTGGATTACTCCAATCACTGCTGTATTAATTACCATTGCTGCATTCATTACCATAGAATACGCTGTAATCATAAACAAATAATTCTCAGTATGAGATAGAATTTCCATTTTTAGAGTCACTGTTGCTTCTGTCGTATAAGGGGCAGTAGGTAACCAAGTGGTAAGAGCGTTTGCTCGTCCCACCGAAGACCCGGGTTCGATT